>NC_090662.1:46796750-47545500 GCF_013368605.1 Nyctibius grandis | reverse complement strand
TTAGATATTAAGAAGAAATTCTTTACTGTGAGGGTGGTGAGACACTGGAACAGGTTGCCCAGAGAAGTTGTGGCTACCCCCTCCCTGGCCGTGTTTAAGGCCAGGTTGGATGAGGCTTTGAGCAACCTGGTCTAGAAGAAAGGTGTCCCTGCCTGTGGCAGGGGGGTTGGAACTAGATGATCTTTAAGGTCCCTTCCAACCCAAACCATTCTATGATTCTATGATTCTGTGAAAACAGTACTTCATTGCTATTTTAATCTTTTTCTTTCTTTTTGGCATGAAACAAATTCCATTAATTGGGAATACATGTTTAGTCAGCAAGGGATCTTCTTAGACCGGTAAGAAATCTATTCATCACTTAAACATCCCCGTTGTCAGAACTAAGGCATTTAACAAAATCATATTACTTATATTACTGGAATGTGACATACGTCGCTTCCTACATCATATATTGAGCACAAGTCAATATATAGTTACAAGATATGTCATTTACCGTGCAGGTAAGAGGAGGTCCATGTAATGGAGACCTGAGAATGTGTCAGAAATATTTCCATGTTTTGCAATTTTTCAGTTACATGGGGTGATGAAGAGAAAGGTATTGTTGCTTGCATCAAAATCCCTGACACCTGGCAAACTGTAACACATTCCAAAGGCAAAAGAAATTTTTCCTTGGACTTATTTTTGTAATCCTATGCAGAATGTGACCTCCTCTTGCACGCTGTGGTGGGAGGAGGAGAACTCAGAAAAGACTTTGCTTGTAATGTTTCCTTCTTCTGAAAGCTCTTCACACACAGACTAATGGAAAATTAATCCCTCATCTCAGCTCTCTCAGGTCTGGTGTTCAGATCTAAGATGGATGCAGTAACATACGGACAAAATTTCAAAGTTAGTTACAAGTGAATTTGCTCACCTGACTCATCTGTGTAGAACTGAAACATGGCAGATGGACCAGGTCCTTTTACTGTTCTTGCAGCTGCATAAATGCTGTATAATGTGAATGGTAGAAGGTCTTCCAAGATGATAAAATTATTGGTGGTAGAGAATGAGTTATTCCTTTCTGGCCCAAATAAATTTAAATCATAACTTATTATAATACCACTTGGCTTAACAGGAGGGTGCCATGAAAGCATAACTGAGGTAGTTGAAAGATTGGAAAATGTTTTGATTATAGGTGCTGATTCTGGGACTACAGGAAGAAATAAAAAAGAGAAAAACAAGGATAACCTTAGAAAAACATGAGTTACAATGAAAAATGTCTTTTAGCTATCAGTTAAAGTTTTGCTCTGAGTGGAAAATTCTATTTCATGGTCTCAACACAGAAATGTGTAGCAGTTGTTTGTGTCACAAAAAAGCTTTAAGTAACATGAGAAAAATAAACACAATAGTATTTTTTTTTAGAAAGCCATTTAGTTTTTTTTTTTCTACAGTTCCTTAGGAATAAATAAAATCTACTTATCTTACCATCTTCATCAGTTCTTATATGCAGATTTAGAGCATGCAGTTCAGAAGATCCTTTATCAGTGGCTGGTGTGATTTTCAGAACATAATCAGTATATTTCTCCAGATTGTCAAAAATGATGCTTGTGTTGTAAGTGAGGAAAGACAGTATCTTACTGGTTCCCAGTTGCAATAAACTTAGAGAAACATGAAAGAAGACTAAGCCATTTGGCTGGGATGGTGGAAGCCAGCTTACATTTACAGAAGATGAGGAAATGTTTTGATAGACCAGATTTTCAACTGAACCATCTGGGACTATGAGAGATAATAAGCAAAAAATAAATGCATGGATTACAGTAATAAAGAATCCAAAACCAAAACAGAAATAAATGCCCCAAGTATGATTAGTTTGTAAATCTCATTTGTAATATTTTGTAGAGCTTTTAAAAATCATTTATGTTTCACTATCAAAAGCAAAATAACTTGGAGGCATATATGAATAATCATCCATTTTCAATTTGATTAATAAAAGACTCTTAATGATATCTTAAGACAATATTTTTATAGCTCGTACCCAAAGAAGCAGCTTGTGAACTACATTCTTAGTATTACAAAGCAAAGACAGATCAAAATGTCTTCCTTGCAAAGAAAAATACTGTAGTGTTGAAAACAGTACTTACTGGATTTTTTTTAACTTTGCCACCATAACAGTAAAATAATTTTAAAGTTAGAGAATATTTAATAAACGGAAGCACAGAGATACACTGAACATTTAAAAAGTAATTAACTTACTATCCTGATCTGTATACACGTCCATTATTTCACTGGTTTTGTTTCCATCTCCAAAAGCTGTGCTTGCAGTTACCCATAGAGTATAATGGCTGTATTTTGCCAAGTCATTCAGAACTGCAGACTGGGGCACACTGACATCACTGTCATTACCATAACTTGTGAAATTCTAAAGAAAAAAAAAAGTTTGTCGTTGAAAATGTTATTTATTCATTGATTTCTCTTTCTGGTTTCCCATTTAGCCATCACCACCACTAAGACAGATGATTCACCATAGTGTTCAGGAGACATAAACCTACACTTTGACTCCTCATGAGTCCTGATTTTTACTGAAATACTCCAGTAATTTATTGTATGATGTCTATTGTTACTCCTTGTAAGTACTACAGAGTACCTAATTGACGACTTCTGTTGTTTGTAGTTGCTGAATGCCAATCCATCATTTTTAAAACACATTAAATCTGGAATATTGCAATGTATTTATCCATATTGCATCAAGAAAACAACAGAAAAGTATCATCTGCTAATTGTTCATAGATTACATGATCACACATGTGATTACCTTGCCTGATCTGCATGAAGCAAATCAGAGGACTTCTCTCACTTTACTCCATTTTTATGAGAGTAGATCTTACAGAAAATTGTCTCATTTTGAATTTAAAACTTTCAGTGGCAGAGATGTCACTGCAACACTTGATGAACTGTTCCTTCTGTTAGTTGTCCTTTCCATTAAAACATGCCATTATTTCTAATGTAAACGTCTACACCCAGTGGATTGCGTTAAACTGAAGGAACCGACAGAATTTCTTTTCCGTGTGCAGTTACTTGCTAACAAAAGGATTGCACCAAGTCCCACTTTCTTTTGAACTATATAAAAAATTCCACTAAAACTGTGACTATTGCAATAGGTTAGTGCTCTAGATCAGCCTCTCTGAGGAAGCTATTCCTGTTTGGAACAAACCATTTTGGAAACTGAAAAGAAAAAAAAAATCAGATTATTTATGTAAGGTCAGCTATACCACATAACTGAACGTGTCAAATCAACCACTGCTTTACAGGAACCTGATTTAGATGATCCAAAGCAGTTTGGTTCATGATTTGAAAAATGTTGAGAGGTCATCCACCCCATAAGCATATTCAGCTCCAGCATTGGGTAGGAAGTCAAAGCTTTGCTCCTGATTTGAAGAGTCAGTATCGCTCCTCTCCAGCAGTCGCATTGCCCCGTTGAGCAGATGGCATGGGCAGCACTTCTCAGGACCAAAGAAGTCCTCCTCAACATTTTCATGGTGAGCTGGATTTTGCCCAACTCCATGATAAATTGCCTAGTACACATTCCAGTTATTTGGCCTGCCCACTAGTTTCAGTGTTACATATTATTTACATGTTATTTACAAATCTCCATCTCCTTAAAATCAAAGCTGGCTCTAAATTAAATTGTTTCCTAAAAAAGAGAGGCTGAGATAGCAGACATACTAAAACAGGAGGAAGGCGACTATAAAGTTTGCATGTTTAAATTCAGAAATGCAACATATAAACACAGGCATACTAAAACTGCATACTGAAAATGGGTTATATTTCTCTTGAGGAAAGTTCCTACTGAAGAAGTCACTGTTACACACTCTACCAAACAGTTGAGTCAATACTGCGCAAATTGATAGTTCAGTATGCAATCTTGATGTCTGTCACTAATACATATCAATTCAAATATCTAACATAACACTTCACCTGTTTTTTTTGTACAGGCAAAATTATTTTATTTCTGCAGAAAACAATAGGCGACAGTCTCATTAATTTCCCTGAGATTTTTATACCAGTACCTGAAGATCTAGTTTTGCTTACAGTCACCAGTGCTCATATAACGTAAGTAAACAGTTTGTTTGGCAATGAAAATGTAAGCCTTTATTTTAACTGCAGAACAGAAGCTGCATCAATCAAAATACTAAGAAATTCCACCTTAATATGTGACTTTCTTCTAAACATAGATGGAAGCTCACACTATCTTCACGTAACTAACTGAAAAAGGCTGGGAAGAGCTTTGCTTTACACTGGGGGAGGGTAACATACAGGAAACAGAGGATCAAATTCTAAGGTATTAAAACTTTCTGATGCTCAAGCAAAGTATGACAGAAAATACCTTCTGACCCAGAAGAATAATTCAACTACTCTCCTGTTGTTATTACTATTAGGTATTGTAATTACTAATAATTAGTAATTGATAATAATAATATCTAATGATAAGATTAAAAAAGGACCTTAAATAATTCTCTGAGTTTTCAAGGTAAAAATGTCAAAGGTACCACATCAAGTTTTGATGCTAGATTTAATGGGAGTTTATTGGTATGAACAGCTGAAAATCCAACTCTTAGTTTAAAAAACATACCTTTACAATTTAGTCAGCTGTCTGGCAGTTAAGGACTCAGTGAACCAACTGGTGGTTCAACAAAACCTCTTTTAAGAGGTAGTCCCCTTACTATGAGGAGCCCAAGGACTGGGGACTACCTCAAACTTCTGATATGACAAAACATTAGAAAAGAATGAACACATAATTAAGAGTAAGGGTGAGCAGGAAGAACTGTGTGGGTACAAACGGAGAAAAGATGAAACTTGCACTAATTGTACCCTGGGGATAGAACACTATAGGAAGTTTTACAATTAACAGTGGCTGCAGATGAAAGCAAACAGCTTAGGATCTTTGGCTATAGCTGAAGAAATTCTTCCTTCTGTCCTCTTCTTCATCCATACATGAAAGAAGTTTTGACATAGCAAAGTATCAGATTATTAAAAGCAGCTACATGTAAGCAATACACACAGGCCATGAAAGTGTCAGCAGAAAGTAGTATCTTCTTCACCTCAGGAAGTGGCAGAAATTTCCAGTGGCATAAAGCTGTAATTAGTTGTATACAGACAACACAATGCTGCTGTTCTTCACTGTTAAGCTTTTTCCACCATTCTGTTTCCCTCTTTAGGTTCATTATATTGCATTGTTGTCTTGAGTTAGAGTATCACACTCGACTCTGGCAATCAGGTGAGAGTGGTGACACTGATGGCTAATCCAAGCCATCGCTCAAGTACTGTAATGCACACTGTTCCAGTACCAACCTAAGTGAAGATATTTCCTTTTTGTGTGATGTACCATTTTGAGGCCATCTTTTAAAAAATTTGCAGTGTGTTTTAGGGAAGTTCCCCTTTTATCCCTATTTTGATCATACTAGTGAAAGAAAATGTTTGATAGTTAAGTTAATATAGCACATTGCTTGCATCCCTTGTCTGTATCCCGAGGGCAGACCAAGCCAAATTCAGTCTGAACTGTATCCAGTCATGTTCACTTAGGTTGGCTTGAAGTACAAGGGTTGGATGATTTGTGGTCTAACGTTCAGTCTCTACAAGGGCTGTGGGCTTTTTTTTCTCTACTTAGCTCCTGGTTCCCCTGGCTGGTTTGGGAGAGCAGGACAGTTGTCATCTGTACTGAAATTCCTACACTGGAGAACTTTCTCCAAGCATAAATTTTTATTTGTAATCAGCACCTTTCCCACTTTTGTGCTAATCAAAACCAAGTATAGCGAGATTGAATAAGAGAGTTTATTCAAGTCAATGATATCTCTCATAGATCAGTATTCAGCAATGAGACAATTACTTCCATAGATTCTTTGACTTCTTTCCTTGATAAGACTGAGAATGTCAGCAGTGTGATTGCTTCAAGCATCATGTAAGGAAACCACAGAGCAAAATTTGCAAAGCTGCTATTGCAAATAGTGAAAGCTTGAACTGTAGGAATCCAGCAGTGTCACAGAGAAGTGATGTGAACAAGAGGTGCAGTGCCACGTCATCTGTGTTAGCGGTGTCCTTTGTCAGAACATGTGCCATATTTTTACTGCACTGGGGCAGAGTAGCGATCAGAAACCAAAAAGTAGCATTTTCACTAGACCTACAGCAGCAGAAGACAAAAGATAAAGCTGAACTTGAACCTAGCCTAGTGCAAGCAATGGTTTCTTCTGTTTGGCTACTAGTCATTCCTCGCGCTCTGATACTTTTTCAAGCTGTCAGCGTCCCCATAGAAACAGCCCATTCATCTACCAAAATCCTCAAATCTAATCATCTCCATTGCTAAATATTTCTTTCTTCTGTTCTGGTTCTGAATCCTAGGTCTGAGCATCCCAGGCCTTCTGACCGGACAGCCACAGTGTGATTTTTCATGTAGACTTGTAAAGCAAAGAAACTATATATTATTTTTCTGCCCCATGAAGGTATGTAACTGTTTTTTTTCTTTTTAAAGGAAAACTATTTTCCCTTCAAGTTTCGGCATCATGTCAAGGAGTTTCCACACCTAGAAGTGGAGCTACTGTCAGCACTTTTCTGCCATCCACTACATAATATGTCAAAGCAGCGGTAACTTCCACCCATGCCACCATCCTGTCCTTGCCTAACTACATCACATGATAATGAAACTGGACCCTCACCTTGCTGGGCCAATGCTACTGTGCTCCATCTTCCCTATCTTGCTCCTTCATTTCCAGAGTCCTGCACACATCCAGAGGGATTATAGCTCTCATTGTACCAGTTTCACCTTACTCATTCACCTCACAGTTCCATCTTCCTAAAGGCAGGAATAGCCTATGTCCATAGTCCTCCTCTAAAATTGCTTGAGTCATCCAAGAATTAGATAAATGCAGACTCTTCATAGGATGGGCTAATTCAGGTAATGCACTGATGTAAAGGTTTCTCCAGGGATTTGTTAGGCTAAGAAAAATGCTGTTGGTATAGCAGTGTGTGCAAGGAGACGCTGAAGCTCTGAAATGTAGCCCTGGTTTTAATCTCATCAGAATGTGAATTCATGGCACAGTCCTGCTTGCATCTGAAACAGATTGCAGACAGCAACAATCTGAAACAGATTGCAGACTGGCAACCACGCAGCTTCACTGAAGTCAGAGAAGTGTATACACTGAAGTATGTCAGCAATTATTCAGTCATAGGTATTTGTAAAATTTGTGAATTTTTTTTCTAGTTATCCTCAAACGCATGCATACCTCACACTAGATATATCTTGAGCATAAAGTTATGCAGTAGAGAAAATTTTTTAAGCATTAGTTTCTTCATGAATTTATATTTCTTTCTTTCACATGTGTAAAGCTTGTAACCAAAAACCTGTAAAGGAAGCTTATTTCTTCATATTATATTTCTGTATCATAATATATTCTTAGAAAGGAGAACAGAAAAACTATATATACAATTATTAAATGCAGTGCATAATTAAGGATGAACGTAGCAACAAAAAAAACTACATGGAAATGCGTGGATCAACAATAAATTATAAATAACATTTTATTTGTCTTTTATGCTTTAACTTAGGAATCTCAATATCTTTGTTTCAATATACTAACCAGTAATTTCCTTTTGAGAGTAACAAAAATATGAAATAATAATGTATTCACTACTTGGACATTATCTTCTTTTCAGTACTGTACAAACATGCATTAAAAAGTAAAAACAGAACTTACAGAAATTTATTAAAATTGATAGATTAGACTAAAATAAACAGTCTTAAGGATGTGCAATGAATGTAATGGGTCTTGTGTTTATCTACATATGTTGCGCATATATAGATGTATTACAGGTATGTGTGTGTATATACAGATACATATAAACTTTGCAATATGGAATATTGTGATAAAGGAAATATGAAAATCCAATATATTGATAACTATAAAATTGATTTACTCTTTAATGGATTACTAGAACACTTTATTGAATTCTACAAAAGAAGAATATAAAAATAAGCTTACCTGTATGAATATTCCTGAATTATTTTTGAAACAAACTGAGTAGTACAGTATATTTCCATTAGGCTTTTGAGGAGGATTCCAGAATAGCATTATTGATGTGGAAGTAAGGTTTCGGTACGCAACATCTTTTGGTGGATCACTTGGTGCTGGAAAAATGTTTAAGTTTTAGTACACTTAACTCAAGGTTTTGTACATTTTAGTGCCCAGAAAACATGCACTATAGATTTGACAACATCATAAGTCAAATGAAATGTATTTCTGATTATGGTACAAAAAACTGCTACTGGAAATGATGAAATAAAATAGTAGATATAAATAAATTTCAAACCCCCTGTTTTTTCAGACACATTTATTTAGCTGCATTTGTAAACAGATACTCTCTTCTTAAAGAATTTGTCCTGTATTTACTGGTTTTGTCAGATGGAAAGTCTAATTTGCAGACCTGGAAGTTGATGGAGTTAGGCCTCTATGCTCCATATATAGTTAACAGGGAAAAAGGGATTTGTTTCAGAAAACCTAAATTAAAAGCCTTGTTCTCTCTTTCCTGATTATAAACAGAATTTAGGCTCCCAAATCATGTATGTAAACCAGATACTTAAGCTTGGACAGTATGATAATTTCTGGTTTTCCCTCTTTCCTCAGCCTATTAAATGTGCAGGAAGGACTCTGTAAGTCATCTTCAATTAGCCTCTCCTCCTATCCTGGAAAGAATAGCAGCATATGGTCCTTCTCAGTAGCACAGTGATGTAGGAGACTCAAATTCAGCTCCTTAGGTCAGCTTAAGAGACTTTAAATCCATATTTCTCGCATCCAAGAAAGTGTTCTACACAACATGCAGTAGACTACTGAACACTGAAAGTTATCTCTCGCTTTGTGCTGTTCTAGCTTCTATAAAATACTAAAATATTAATTGGAGGGGGAACTACAGGATCAGTTCCTAAAAATTCTGCCCTAAAAAGTCAGTTCGTGTTTCCAGAACAGCTTCAACAGCAAAGACTGGGAATACCTACAACCTGATGATTTAGACAGTCTTTTGAGGGATGGCTTGGATAGACGCTGATCCTGCCAGTAACTGTGTGTTGGGAAGTCAGTTTATCTGTGCAGGATGATTCTGAAATACGCCTGCATACCATCCATTTTGGAACAGATCATAGCAATATAATTGATGGGAAAAACAGAAACAATAATTAAACTGAATAGCTTTCAAAGCACAGTATAGTATGACCATTTATAAAAGTCGTCTACCATGTTGGAAGTATGAAATCATTAAAATAGCATAAACAAATCAGTGTACACTTACAGATTTCATTTTCAAATTAAAACCATTTCAGACTTGTGAGAGAGACTCTAAAAAGTATTTTCCCTCTCAGAAGCTGTGTCACAGCAAGATAAAGCAAAGAGCTATTAGAATATATTATAAAATTAAGTTGATTTATTTCAAAATTTAAAATTAAATTATTTTAATCTTACCTGTCTTGAAGGGGAATGCAAAGTTTTGCTCAGTAAATTAACAGAAATACCCACCATAATTTTATAGAGTCGTAGATACATGTACAGACAAAGACGGAGACACACACAAACAGACAGGTAGAACATCTCTTCTTGGCCAGTCAAATGCCACGTCTGCTTCAGTAGCTTTATTAATTTAGATAAGGCTGACAGAAATGAAAGGCTGAATGAAATTAAAGATTCATATTACATATATAATCCTACCTCCTTCAGAAGTTCTGAATGTTATAGTATCACTTTTTATGTCACCATCTCCAAATTTTGTACTTGCTGTTAGGTAAGCACTATACTCGTAGTTGTTTTCAAGGTCTGTGAATTGCAATGATGTTTCTGTTACATTAACACTCCTTTTGGACATTTTATTCCTAAAGAAAAAGTATTTTATTAATTACATATACACACCATTTCTGTATGTATGCAACTATTCCATATGATTGAAATTGAAAAATGCAATATTGTGGTAAATACAAATATTTTAGGCTTTAAAAAAACACTGGGCTAACTTTTGTCTTTTATATTGAAAAGCTCACTTTTGTACTGTTGCATCACAATAAGACTCTTAATTTTACTTTTTAAGAAAAACCCCAAACCCACAGAAATATATTGGTAAATTACATCAGCAAAGACAATGATTATATGGAATATAAGGAGGAGCATGTCTATCTAGCAACTGCTATCAAATGGTTATGTGGTACCCTTGGGAAGGACACAGTAGGGCATAACTAAACTGTCTCCCTGGACAGGAATAGCGAAATATAAAAAGATTATAGCAGGGAGCATGCCCTACTGTGACTCTGTGAAATTGGTCAGAAGGCTGAAGTTATAAATGGAATAATAGAAGATGATATGGAACAGGAATTAGCTGGTGCTGAGTTAATTCTGGTGGAATGTAGCAGGGGATCAGAATGGAACTCTAGTCAGGTCAAAACCCGCCTAGAAAGACTGTAAGATGTAACATTAATAAACCGCTGGTATTAGCATAGGTATGAAATGATTATCAGAAAGTAAAATAAGATACAGAAATAACTAACTTAAATTCAAAAAGTTTGCTATTCTTCATTAAATTAATTCAATCTTTAACGAAAAAATATCAGGGAAAAAAACTAGTTGACGTTCCACTCCTGCAAAGATTTCTGTATGAGTGGGTGCCCTGTGTCTTTAATGGGATTTCATACAGGGATGATAATTTGACAAATAAAACCTAATATCTTGCTCCTGGAGTCACTGATGAACTCTTCACAAACATGACAATTTAGTTCTAATTCTGAAAAAAAAAAAAAGGGAAAGGCTGACTCAAAATTATTAGATGGGCTGATTTTCATCCTTTGATAAATGAATGAATGTCCCAGTAGCAAAGATCACCATCTGATACTCCTGAAAGTAAGTTACATTAAGAAACAATTGGAATGAGAAAATGTATGAGAATGAAAAAACTAAATTCTCCCTATCCCTTTCAGATTTTGGGTGGAATGTCTCTTGACATGGGAAACGTTCTTGGTTAGAGAGAAAGTTAACAACATTTACATTTTTCCCAAACTTGTCACATTTTGAATAGTCAGTAAAGAGATACAAAAAGTTGCAGCTGCAGTTATCAAATTCTATACATAGAAAAGACATCTTTTCTTGGATCTTTGCCCAATATATTCTTAGTATGGAAAAACGTAGCTGGTTATAATTTAAGTAAGAAGAAAATCCACAGCTTAGTGCTGCAAACACTTCTGCTCAGAGTACTTGCATTCTTATAACATCTTATCTGCCAAAAATGTTTCCACTAATCAGTTCTAGTTAGGAGGAAGAACAAAAGCTTGGGGTGTTTCAAGAAAAGTTTATTTTCTGTTTAGAAAAAACTGAGATTGCAATCAAAATAATAAGAAAACACTGATCAAAGTGAGTGCAGTCTTCACAGACAATGAGAAAGATAGTACTCAGCAGAATAAGCTAAGCCAAGGAACTTTAATGAATAACAATAATATTAAGTTTTAAATTAGATCTTTCAGAAACCCAGACAAAAGAGGTTCTAAGAAATTGCATACTTTCACTTGACAAAGACAGGTACCATATTTTCTTAAAAATCTGTACCTCAAAGTAGACCTAGTCAGTAATTTTCTCACAAAAATTTGCTGAACAGGATAATGCCAAAAGACAATAGCTATATACAAGTTCAGCAATTTTGTTAATATGCCTTTAATACTCTAGAATTGCAGACTCAGGGAGTATGAGTTTGTAGACTCAAGGCATGCAGAAAATTGCTTTGCTATCTGCTAGCACCCAAAACCACCTTGTCCTGTGGCAAATTCCATGAAAAATAACAGCAATTAAAACATTACAGATGTTTTATTCTATTCTAGTAGCTGTGGATTCTTGTTCCCAATCCATTAAAGTTTACCAAATTCTCTATAACTGTTGCAATATATTTAAAAGAAGGAACATTTATTTAACATCTGTATTAACCTTCCTCTTTCTGCTTTATCAAGAAGCTCTGGGATTAACAGTCTCCCCCAAAATATATTGAATGCCTCCCAAAAGCAGCAACTATAGCATGGCAGTTTGCCTTGTCAAATCTCACCCTGCAATGCATTTTATGAAATTGTATAGACAATTCTGTCAAATACTTAAAGTTCCCCTCCTTCCCCTTTCCCCTCTCCCCCAAAAAACCTCCAGGGAAGGAGTGAAGTTGTGGTCCCTTTGAAGGCAACGGGAGTTTTTCTCCAATGTCCTTGCCTCAAGATGATACCTAATGCCTCTCTAATTTTAGATATGGCACAGTGAGGACAGATAAGACAGAGCAAGGAGAATATGGAAGGAAAAAGGACAAGGCTTATTGCAAAAAGTTATGTGGTTGCTTAATTCAAATATTTAGAAAGATGGATCAATTAAGAGTTTTTAAAAAATAATTCTTACTAACTCATTTGTCATAATAATAAAAGCAGTAAGGTTTAAGGCAATATAAGGATGAAAAGTTGTATAACCCCAAGTCTTCGAACACAGCTTGTATCAAAACCATAATCCTCATCATGAAATAACTCTTTCGTAGCTAGACGATAGTTTTTAATTTAATCTCTTTTTTTGTGGTTAAAGAGCACCAGACCTTGCTGATACAGGAGAAATAACAAGACAAGCCAAATTTAATTTTTCTGGAAAGCAGATCTCACTCCTGTTCACTTTATCACCAACTTAACTAGAAGCTATAATTTAAAAAAATTTAGTAGGAACTGAGGCCAAACTCTACCTCAAAAACTGTCAAGTAACATTAAACTAATAAATGTAAGCTCAATAGTAGTGTGTTTATAATGACTGCTGATTTGCATATCTGGTTCACATCTCATAAGGTGCACATTAGCATTTGCATCCTGCACCTTAGTAGTGGCAATAAAATGATGTAGCATAAATGCAATATATTAAAAGTGATCAACAACAAAATCTTTTCACTCCCAGTAGAAGTTATACATAGATCTTTGAAGAGATGCCACATCACTAGACCAGACTATGTTATGCAGAGAATAGGACAGAAGCTGCAAGTTTTAGTGACAAAACTCCTTTTTAAAGGTGAGAAAAGATCCCAGGAGGGATGACAGAAAAAAAAATATTTTTTCACAGTAAATGAAAACTATCCCTTAAAAAATACTTGCTTGCTATGAATATAATAAATACAAAATATAACAGTAGATATAACTGATAGTACATACAAAGACTTAACATTGCTGTTACACACTTCCTACAAAAGGAAGGAATATTTTTCTATTTTAAGCCTATTTCAAATCTCCTTGACAATTTAGCATAGGCTTGTGCCCTGCCTTACAATAGGCTTAATCAGAATATAATGAAAATAGCCACTATGCTCTAATTTACATTTGAATTAATTTAGCATAACACAACCCTTAGAAAAATGTTGAAAAATGCTTACAAAATATTTAATACCCCAATTTTCAGCTACTACATTATATCTGAATTACAAAATTACAAAAGGCTAGTATTGTAAGTGCTGGATGAATACTCATTCTCCAAAAACGTGTAATCAACACATTGTGTAAGAAAAAACTAACATTCCTGATAGGTTACAGATTAATATCTATCCTCAGAACTACTTCCAGAAAATCTTACCAGACGTAAACTGTGTAATAGAGGATAATTCCATTTGGCTCCAGCGGAGGTTTCCATGACAACTTCACAGTGACACCCGACAACTGTTTTACCGAGAGGGATTCTGGAGGAGAACTTGGAGCTATAAAATGAGAGAACAGGACACAACATCTTGTTAAACAGCTAAGATCGATGAGATACGCAGCATCCTTAGGTAGGTTTTTAATTATTTGTGATGGAAAGTGAACGTTGTACTACACCAGTACAGTATCCATCAACTAATGTTAAGGCACAGCTTCTTTTCCTTTTTCTGACAGATGATAAAAGAAGATTTTGCATGGTGGTGTCAGAACATCTGTTTCTGTGATTCAATGGAAAAAGTACTTCATGAGAAAATAGAGCAATGGGTAGGTCACAGTGATTCACCTACTGTCCAAGTATATTGCTGTAATTTTTTTTCCCTTCTAATAAAAGCAAGAGCTTTATAGGTATGAACACATGTAAAACATAGCAAAATAGTTCCCCTGAGGAAAAAGAGGTGATGTAAAGAATTATACAAAGCACCAAAAGGTGGAAAAATGGATAAGCATGGCATTGAGAGATGATAAAAATGTGGGATACTAGGCAGTGGTAAAATCTATTCACTCCATCAAATAAGGATCACATTCATACATTTAACATGTCACAAGGGCAAATATAAAGATAGGCATTGACTGAGACCCTTAAAATTCATTTTAAGATGAACTCTACATGACACCATATCACTACTGTGTAGGGAAACAACGTAAGTAAATGAAAATGTTAGACCATGTTTGATTTCATTCTAAAGTTCATATAAATATTGCTGAAGAAAAATATACCCATGTATGCATAAGTGATACTGCTTTGTATTAGCACGCTATTGAGAAGTAAATCTTTTTCTTCATCTTGATTCACAGATATATGTATCACTATGAAGTAATATTAGAATTACTTTTGTTTTTCTCAAATTAAACCAAAGAGCATCATGCACTAAAAATTCAGGTCATAGCTGTAGTCATGCATGAAAATTGAGAATATGAGCATAGCTATTAGCAAATCTATGAAACATTTGGTCTGAACCTTGGAACAGTGTGTTCTTGTGAATAAAGAACATGTGGCGTATTATAAATATTGTTGTTTTTCAGTTGTTGTTCCTTCTTGCGCTATCTCAAAAGTTGGCATAAAGGTTTTAAAACTCCGTACATTTAAGAGAAAAAAAAAAAACATTTTTCGTGACCAAAGGTTCACTGAATTCAGTGAATGTCTGTATTTACTAGCGAAAAATGGTGACAGCTGTATTTAGTGTTTTACTTGTTATATTACCCTCAGCGGCTATATAATAAAAGATCTGCCATACTGTGAATGTCATGTCTTTTTGGCATGTCTAGTTCATGCTACAGTTCTTATTCAGAGGATATTTTTTGATGAAGAATAGAAACTACATTGCTCTAAATAAAAATACTCTATGCAAAAGATGGATTTCTCCAAATTAGCTGTTCCCAGTGTGCTCTGGCAACATTACTCTTGAGCAAAGGTTTATTACTGTGTGAATGTAAGCCCATCAACATCTTGGAGATTTGCAAAGATCCGTTATTGTCAAAAGCTGGATCTTAGGCAAGACAATGCTCCCTAAGACATGACAAGAGACTTAATTTGGTAATGGCTGGTGGGATGTTTGTGTCAATGCTGCTTTAGTCTAGGTTCCCAGAGACTTCCTCCCTAAGCAATGGAGAGGGACAGACATACATTCCTTCAAAATATGATTCACAGCACCTAAGTTAAGACACTGCTTTGAATTTTTTTCAGGATTCCCCTTCCAGAAACTTTAGAGGGGACCAATGATAAATTCCTACAACTAAATTGGGTACAAATATCATTTTAAGGTTCCTCTGCTGATTTGTAACCTACTATACTAATTAGCAGAGGATGCAATGACTGCATTCTACCCTCAGCCTGCAGTGCAGAACACTCCCCTGCTCAATTTGGAAGGTCAGTACTACAGATGATGGACTTCGAGCATTTTCATAATATTAATAATTTTACGTCTATAAATGTGTATTTGTTCATGCATCTGTTTAGAAGAATCAAAAAAATCTCAAAAAAAAAAAAGAACCAGAAATGTCCCTGGACCATTCAAGCTGCCCTTTCGTGGTTTTCTCTTTCTTCAGCTCTCACATGTCTGCAGAATCAAACACAATATTTAATTCTACCATGTGGTGTATTAGATTAAAATAATATTAATAAATCAAGATTCTTCAAATTCATAAGATATTGGTAAAACCAAATGTCACAGCAACTGTGTCATTTCACATAGCTTGTACTGTCCTTGGTGCTGTCTCTAGGCACATCAAGGATAGGGGGATCATTAGGGGCACTCAGCATGGCTTCACCAACGGGAAGTCTTGCTCAACCAACTTGACAGCCTTTTATGAGGATGTTACCCGGTGGATAGATGATGGTAAAGCTGTGGATGTGGTCTATCTCGATTTCAGTAAAGCGTTTGACACGGTCTCCCACAGCATCCTCGCAGCTAAACTGGGGAAGTGTGGTCTGGATGATCGGGTAGTGAGGTGGATTGTAAACTGGCTGAAGGAAAGAAGCCAGAGAGTAGTGGTCAGCGGGACAGAGTCCAGTTGGAGGTCTGTATCTAGCGGAGTCCCTCAAGGGTCGGTTCTGGGACCAGTTCTATTCAATATATTCATTAATGACTTGGATGAGGGATTAGAGTGCGCTGTCAGCAAGTTCGCTGATGACACCAAACTGGGAGGAGTGGCTGAGATGCCGGAAGGCTGCGCAGCCATTCAGAGAGACCTGGACAGGCTGGAGAGTTGGGCGGGGAGAAATTTAATGAAATATAACAAGGGCAAGTGTAGAGTCCTGCATCTGGGCAAGAACAACCCCATGTACCAGAACAAGTTGGGGACAGAGCTGTTGGACACCAGCGTAGGGGAAAGGGACCTGGGGGTCCTAGTGGACAACAGGATGACCATGAGCCAGCAGTGTGCCCTTGTGGCCAAGAAGGCCAATGGCATCGTGGGGTGTATTAGAAGGGGTGTGGTCAGCAGGTCGAGAGAGGTTCTCCTCCCCCTCTACTCTGCCCTGGTGAGGCCGCATCTGGAGTATTGTGTCCAGTTCTGGGCCCCTCAGTTCAAGAAGGACAGGGAACTGCTAGAGAGAGTCCAGCGCAGAGCCACGAAGATGATTAAGGGAGTGGAACATCTCCCTTATGAGGAGAGGCTGAGGGAGCTGGGTCTCTTTAGCTTGGAGAAGAGGAGACTGAGGGGTGACCTCATTAATGTTTATAAATACGTAAAGGGCAAGTGTCAAGAGGATGGAGCCAGGCTCTTCTCAGTGACATCCCTTGACAGGACAAGGGGCAATGGGTGCAAGCTGGAGCACAGGAGGTTCCACTTAAATTTGAGGAAAAACTTCTTTACTGTAAGGGTGACTGAACACTGGAACAGGCTGCCCAGAGAGGTTGTGGAGTCTCCTTCTCTGGAGACATTCAAAACCTGCCTGGACGCGTTCCTGTGTGATATGGTCTAGGCAATCCTGCCCCGGCAGGGGGATTGGACTAGATGATCTTTCGAGGTCCCTTCCAATCCCTAACATTCTGTGATTCTGTGATTCTGTGATTCTGTGATAAATATATTAACAGATCGGGGGGAGGGGAGAGAGGAAGAGGGAGACAGAGAGATGTGTATGTTTGTGTGTAGATAGATAGAGATATCAATGCAGAGATATAATTGCAAAAAAAGTATATAAAACCTACACATATCTGACATGAAGTGTAAGATTAGTTTAAGACTACAGGCATACAATGATGCATTGCAACTTTGTTCTGACTTACCATCTTCATCAGTCAGTATACACAGAGGTGCACTACGAAGGCCCTCCCCCATTGCAGTACTAGCAGACACTTCTACAGTATATTCTGTATATTTCTTTAAATCTAAATGAAGAAGAATAATTCAGTAAACCAACCATTCAGTGGGACAAATTAGGTTTTTTAATGGACCATAAGGTGTTTCCAAGTGCTGAGTAGGCCCATCACTTACACTGATCTGTGTCTTTAGAGACTGAAATAAACATTAGGAAAACTTGAACACAAAGTATTCTTCATGAACAAAAGGGGCAAAGCCCTAATTAGCAGTTTATCCTTCATATTCCTAGAATGCTTTACAGTTTGTCCTTGGCTGAACTCTGTAAATTTACTGGTTAAGGTACTGAGCTCCCAGCATTAACTGCTGTGGCATGCCTCCGTAATAATGACAGAACATAGAAAAAGATGCAAAGGTGAGTGGAAAGGGAAGTATTTCATTTTATCCAGAATAAGATCAGAAAGATATGTGACTTCAGTGTTTACTTTTTTACAATGATAGATATGCAAAGAAATCTATTGAAGTTTCTTATACTTCAAACATCTAAAATACGATGAGATATATGTTAGACTCTATACCAACCATGGCCCATTCCACCACATTACTGCAGGACACAGCAGGCTGCTTGTCAGGACAGGTAGCATATAACTTTATGTAAGGACAAGAAGGATCATGTCCAATCAATGAACTAACTTA
Organism: Nyctibius grandis; assembly: GCF_013368605.1. Lineage (NCBI taxonomy): Eukaryota > Metazoa > Chordata > Aves > Nyctibiiformes > Nyctibiidae > Nyctibius > Nyctibius grandis. Next base: position 47,527,307 of record NC_090662.1, on the reverse strand, counting down.
TCTGCATCAGTCTGCTGATCCCTTCTCAGAACAATCTACAGGTGCTGTAAGTTCTAGATCATTATATACTGGCCTGTAATATGTAGCGTCAGAAGAGTAGTGTTTATGACTCTTTGCTCAGTTCCATTAGTCCTCTTGAGATATATTGTGTAGGTCTGTATGATTCCATTAGGAATGGATGGTGGAAAAAATGATAATTCAATTTCCATGGATGAGATGTTCCTATAGGTTATGTTTTCTGGTGCAGAATCAGGAACTAGAAGACAAAATTTAGACTCATAGAAGATTCCAGTCAGTTTCATTGATTTGTTAAGCATTTTCTTAAACTGGTTTAAATGAAACACATAGTAAACATTTTCATTTTTATCTTATTTTTGTACAAAATAAATTTCAAAAGAAGCTGAATTGGAAGATCAAAACGACATAACAGACACACACTGTAACAAGGTAGGGGTCATTCTTTAAAAAAAAAAAAAAATTATGGAAATCACCTTAACATGCCAGATAAAAAAATCTGGAGCATGACGCTAAACTTTCCTTCTAGCACCCCATAACTATCACTGCAATCCTCCAAGTTAGCTATTGTTAGGATATTTTCCACATTGTACTGCCGTAATTTACACTTTGTATCAGCAACCTGCATTTTCTTCCTTTTCCCTGGCTGATCTATAGAAACTGTATGAATATTTGTATGGAGAAACAAAGGGAGCCTAACATATTGCTATAAGGGCCCTGAAAGCATCCTCCCTCCTGGTGGTTTGGCTGCTGGGGCTCAAGGCCATCTTAGCAATAGTGTAGCTGAGGGTTACCTCCTCCTTGCTGGTGACACGCTCCCAGGCAATGCGGCAGTGAGGCTGCAGCCGGGATTGACCACTGGCCTCTGGGAGCTGCTTTCAGCTGGGGCTCTTGTGCTTTGTCCCTGTCTGAGCTACATCTCCTGCTGCATCACTGCCATGGCTGTGCTTGGCCATGGACCCACTGATCTAGTCCCCGACTTGCAGCCTGATGTCGCAGCCCGACCTCAGCTTGGCCCCATCACTACAGACTTGCCCAGCTGTCACTGGGCTGTGTCTGACCTAGTTAATGTCTCTGAACCTGCTAACTCATTTTCCTGGCTTGACCTCAGACCTGCCTCATCACTGTGGAGCGTTTGTCAGTCTGGACTCTGGGCTGTCCCTGGCTGCCACCTCCAGACCTGCTCTGCTCCCTTCACTGGAGTTTGGTGGGACCTGTCCTGGAGAGTGAGGCCGCTGCCCTGCTGGCCCAGGGACCCCCTCAGCTCTTGGCTCCCTGTCCATTATGGAGCAGCTGGCCCTTGCTGTGTCATGACAATTGGTTTTTGTGTTCACGTGTCTGTCTGTCCCCAAACAAATACACAAGCATGTTTTCCATTATCCAAAACTGGTCTGATAGCATAATATATCTTATTCCAGAAAATCATAATCATACAATGACAGCACAGTTTGCCCAAAAGGTCAAGGCAGGGGTATGCTTTAAGATGCCCTAAACATTCTTATAAATGTACTGGCATTTGAGGAAACTCAGCATTCAAAAGTATAAGTAATTTCTGCTTAAGCAATACCCAAAAAGGGAACAAATGCTGTGAGAAGCAGTGAAATCAGCCCACCATTCTGCCTAATTTCATGGTAGAATGGTAACAGAGAACTTCCAAGAGCTCTTCAAAAACACCAGCCCATTAATAGGTTGTGTTTCACTCAAAATGCTTTATCCTCCAGATCCTGCCTTGTTTTTCTTCTCATCTCAGGAGATGTTTTTGCAGCTTCTCATCTCTATCATAGACAGCTGGAATTCAAATTTTTGTTCTGAGCATCAGGGGAGTTAGGCACTGAGAAAGACCTAACTGCCTTAAAATACAACTTAGACAAAAGATGGATGTCTAAGTTAAAGAGAGCAATAAAAAAAGGTTATGTAAAAGGACACTGTATCAGTTGGGCAGGTGTCTACATACCTATGGTATCTGACCAAAAAAAAATCCTCAAAGGTAGCACAATGTCTTGGCAGAGCTAGTTTGGTGCTTCCATTATGACTACTGTTTCATGCAATCTAAAAACTAGGTGTTTGTGTCCCCATTCCTGAAGAGCTTGACTTGTTAGGCAGACCTGGACCACAACTACTTCACATAGGAAAAATCAAAGTTCATTTCAGAAACGAGGAGAAGGAGCTCACAGTGATCCCACTGTGTCTTCACAATCAAGGAGCCAGAGCATCTCCCTGCCCCTTCTGAGAGACATCAGTATGTGCATGTCTTTCCTTAACTGAGAAAAATATGTTAAACAGAGCATGCTTAGCTCCAGGGCTAGCTCTATGTATAGATAAAGCAGACAGTTGTCTGAGGTAGCAAATTGGTGAAGATGGCAAAAGGCCCCCAAAACCAGATGATCATCATACCAGTGCTACCTAGTTATGGCTGAGTCCTAAAGGAAACTAACCTTTATGTCTGTATCCCCAGCCACCTTTCATTCCTGTGTCTACAACATAACCCAAACATCTATTCCTCCATGTAAATCTTTATCCTCATTTTTTTCTCCAATACCCCGCCTGTTTAGCTCCGCTGAAAATTTAATGACCCTCTGCCTGTATTTTATATCCCTTTCCCTACATCATCCTACCTTACAGCTACTTATTTCAAGTTTCTTCCTATGCCTTCTTATACCTCTCTAATGCTCATCTTTCCCAATCCTCACTTCTAAATTTAGTTTCCTTTCTCAGAAAAACTGCACCTACTCTAATCCTCTGCTATTTTGTTTTATCTGTACCTTCTCCAAAATATTTGTAGTAACATAAACAACTTTGTCTGCTACAAAATAGCACCTTATCTGTGAATTCTGATTTTTTTTTAATCATCAGGATTGAATTCTTACCAAATTTCAGTTCATAACTTGAATTCCAAGTCACACTCACTTTTTGAAACCCTTCCTTTCCTACAAAAAATTATTTTCCTGCAAGACGCAAGGAATCTTCAAGGACAAATAGTAAAATACATCAAGTCCATCAGGCATACAACTTCCCACTGTTTTCTTTACTTCTTAATTTTCCTTTCTATTTCCTTATTTTGTTTTCTATATAAAAGAGAAAACAGGGTTCAAGCTTACTGCTTTGCAAAGCAAACACATACTTTTAAAATTAATTAAACTGATCTCCCGGGCCTCAAATGTCACCATAAAGCAGCAGATTGTGGAAAATTTACATTTTTATACTCACCAGTTTCAGAAGTTCTCACCAGAATTGGGAAAGATGACTGATTCCCATGACCAAGTCTGGTGAATGACCTTACAGAGATGTTGTAGAGAGTATATGGCTTCATTTCACCTAGTGATATACTTGTAGATGAGGCATTTTTTATAAATAAGTCATTGGAATCACTGTACAGAACTTCATAGTGAGTTATGAGACCATTAGGCTGCTCAGGTGGTAACCATCTCAGGTTTATTTCTGTTGCAGTTACATTTAGTAACTCTACATTTTGGGGTGGGGAGTCTGGTTCTGCAATACAGAAATGAAAGAGAAAAAAACAACTTCTCAGACTTCCAATTAATTGAATACAGGACTGATCTCATAAACCTATTGGATCCTAACATTTAGATATCCTGCAGGTTACTGTAGCAATATGCATAGCTAACTGTACCAAAAGGGCTACACTCACTCACTCTCCTTCTCAAAGCTTTACCACTTTTTATATTGATTAATTTCTGTGTTTCTTCTTTTTCAGTAATAAAACTAGGCATCTTTTTGCATTCCAGACATTTAGCTTTTCTGGAATTTCTTTTCTCATCCACTTACAAGTCTGTCCAAAACTGCATCTATTAAGAAAAAAATGTCTTATGTCTACTGCTCTCATGTAGACTGATCCTTCAAATCCTCTCACTGGCTTCCTCGAATTCAAGTTCTTTAACTTTGTCTGAATGCTATCTTACTGCTTTCTTCTTAAATAGCCACCCCTCTTATTTCACTCAACCAACCACTGAACCAGGAAAGGGACTATACGCATTATAACTAAATTCCCTTTAGTTTACTGATACAGCTGCTAATTGATGACCATGAAGACCCCAGCATAAATCTTGCATGCACTGGTGTGAAGGTCATGCACAAAACAAGTCCAGCTCCATGGCAGTGTGTTGGCTAAATCCACTGGCACCATATGATTTCATGTGACTCCAGTGTGCTAATAACGCATGGAAGTGTTGAAGGAGTGAGTGGGCTGCACTTATGAGTAAAATCAGCTCTGAATGTCAGCCTTGGTTCCTCTGAAGGCTTCATCACTTCACCCCTGAAATAACCTATCTATAAAATTTTAAATGAATGTAATAAGAACCCAGGATTATGTGATTCAGTTTGTGTACAAATACCTATATACAGATATTTCAGAATTTATCTTGATTTTTCTTTGGTCTAAATGTCTCATAAATCATTTTCATTCCTGATTTCTGAGCCCATGAATGAAAAGTGTTAACTGTAACAGATCACTACTCTGGATGGCAGTACTGCCCATATGGATATTTCCCATGTGAAGAAGCTTAATTTTCAATTGAAATGCATTTTGCAATTTATCTGGCATGGAACAATATTTGAATGCCACAGGCTATTATCTTCCATCCTAACATAAGTTATCCAAGACAGATGTAGTGACTCTTTTATTTGGAGGTATCTCTCTTTCCAACTAATCAAGAGTCAAACAAGTTTTCACTCCTGGGTTGGCTAAAGTTAGGAGACATGAATTTCAACTTGAATTACCTCAGGAAAACTAAAGGACAAGAATAACAAGACAAGACTAATTACACAGAGCCTTGTAAGAAGGTAGGAATTATTGGTGGCTTTCTCCATAGTTTCATCTAGGCTTGCGGGCATCTCTTGCCAATGGATGAACTGTTGGCCTGAAACTCTACTCTGAACAAATTTCTGTCATGCTCAGAGGCAGGGAATTGTAAACTTTCAGAGAAAAAGATATTTAGGTAGGCAATTTTCTGTTCTTGTGACATGCCTTTCCTCTGCAAAAAAAAATAAAAGCATAGAAGCATGCAACTTCTAAAAAAAATTATGAGCACTTTAAGTTCACTATTTAATTTGATGTTTTGGTTGGTTGGTTGTTGAAATCATCTAAGCTTCATAAATACCCATAATTTTTAATCCTGTAATCCTTTGCTCTCTTTTATTCCCACTTAATTATTCTTTCTCCTGTATTGTAGCATATTTGGCAATGAGAAAGATAAATGACAACTGGATGATTACCTCCTTTATTACTTTGGTAAAAACTGGAAATAGCTTTCTGAAACCAGAGAAAATAAAAACCTGATATAAATGAGAAAAGATTAAGGTTTAATACTCATGACTCTGCTCTGTAAATAGAATTCCTGTGTTCTCTTTGCAAAGGCAAAATCCAGGTACTGTCCCTGTACCTTCCTGGGTGGAGACTGTCTTGCAAGCAAGAAAGGTAGATCCAGAAATCTTTGTAAGGTAGTATTATACCCTACATTAAAACTATTGATCAGTCTTAAAATGAATAAAGCCCCAAACCTGTATAAAAACAACTGCATATGATATCATTCAGTATAAAAACCCCTCACTTTATCAGCAGCTCTGCTTATAGACAACAATACGGTTTCTGAATTATTGAAAGCTGCCATTTCCAGATGCTTCAAAACCAACCTAATTTCCATATGATAACATAAAAAAAAAAAAGAGAGAAGCCGGAGTCCCAAAGATAATTGATTATGGTTTGGATGGGGTCTAGGAACACACTATTTTCAGTGAAGGAACCTCAGCTCTGCAGCTTTCTTCCCATTTGTCTATCAGAGTTGAAATCAGTTGATTGTTGGTCATGCTGCAGCTTTCATCATTGTTTCTACCACCTACCTAAAAATAGGCTGAATGAAGTCACTGACTGATAGAAGACTAATAATTTCAACATTGATTTTATTTCTACATTTTCTTCCCCTCTTTCTGTATGTGCCCAGGCTTCTGAAGAAGCACAAACTTGAATACAGAAAGCAAATAATCATTGCAAACAATGTATTTACCGTCTTCAGGGGTTCTCACAAAAACATCATTCTCTTCAGACAAAGCACTTTCTCCAATTGTTGTAGAGGCTGCGACTCTCATTTTATAATTTGTGTACTTTTTTAAACCTAAAAAGATTAAGTAAAAAAATCTTGACTGTTGACTTCTTAAACATATTTTTTCCCTTATAGCTACTTATAAAACTATAAAAAAGGTTACTGTTCTTAGAAGCTTTGATGCACAGTTGTCACCTAGAGACAGAATATGTATAATATAATTTATTTGGGGAAAGCCAAATAGACACTCAGTCAAATCAAGAGACTTTGAAATAAGTCAACCAGCTTCAACCCCGTAAATAGCTTTAAGAATTTATTTGTCAAAACAAAGGATGTGTATGTGTACATACAAATACATGTTTTTATTCTACATGCATTACTCTGGTTAGCATAAATAAATGCCTGAAACTTCATGAGAAATGCATTTTCTTCAATTACTATCAAAATTATCACCTTAAAAGAAGAAAATTATTATTAATGTCATACAAATACTATGAAAAAAATTCAAGTCTGAAAAAGAACTGACAATTTAGGAACACTTTCTATGTTGAAAGAAGACACTGAGGAAAAAATCCCAAGGAGAAATCTATTTCACAAATTACTTCTCAGAACATTTCACAAATTACTACTTGGCACATTTCACAAATTATTACTCGTCTTACCTAGTCCTCTCCTCCCATCTCACATTCCCTACATACCCCTCCACAGTAGACAAGTCTGGCAGTAGTGTCCCAACCTTGCTTTTACATGCAGTTGTGTTGTATGTGTGTGTGGATGGGGAAGATTTGGTCCACCTACCTTGCAAATGGCTACAGTACATAAAGCTGGAAAAAATAATTTTGTATAACATATTTGCAATATTTTTTTAATCAAATGACACTGTACCTGTCATAAGTAAGCTGTTGTTTGAAGTTATCATGTGGAATGCTCTTTTTGTATCCAGTTCCATTGCATAAACAGTATAATGAATGATTTTCCCATTGGGATTTGCTGGAGGATCCCAATATAGCAAAACAGAGGAGGAGCTAATATTCTTGTAAGATATATTTTGTACTGAGCTTGGAACTTAAAACAAAAACAGAAAAATATAACAATAAGCAAATAAATGATTTAAAAAAATTAAGATGTTCAGTGAAAGAAGTCATGTATGTTGACTCACATCAGAGTTACAACATTTTACCTTGTTCATGTGTCCTGACCATGAGAACTGATGGTGGCCCTTCTCCAACAGCAGTGAAAGCAGACACACTGATTGTGTAGTCTGTGAAAGGTACAAGGCCCTTTATAACATATGACAGTTCTTCAGCCAAAATGTCAATGGTATACTGATTACCTGTGATTAAATGGAGAGAAAGAGTTACCTACTCATAAACTTTTTTTTTCTTTGGCATTCTAAACTCACTTTCACATGGTGACCTAGAACTATTTTATTGCGAAGTAATTAACTTTCATGGCAATTACAAAAATATAAATAAAAGTTTACACTCCATCTCTTAATTCAATCAAACAGAGACTATTATAGGTCCACTTTCAGGTGTACAATCCTCTCTGCTTTTCAGAGGTCTTGTATGAAGTATAGAATTCAGCCAGTGGGAATAATGGATAGATTGGCCTAGGTGAAAATGAACAGGCTAGAACTAAAAATGTGAGAACTAAAAACGTTATACTGACAGCTATCTCCAAAAAATTTCAGAGAAATCTCCTAGGAACTCAGAAAAGCTTGTATATGGCCTCGTCTCCCCAGTGACTGCAGAACCATGGCTCCTAGGTTACTGGGACTTGTTTTTATTTTTTTTTAATTGAGAAAGACAGATTCACTCTTCCTTGCCCTCCTAACTGTGCTATAATAACTATATTTGAAATGGTTGCCCTCATGGAACCCTTCACACTGGTATTTTTTAGCAGAAGAGCTGTGGTCAGCAGAATGAAGAATCATAGAATCACAGAATCATAGAATGGTTTCAGTTGGAAGGGACCTTAAAGATCATCTAGTTCCAACCCCCCTGCCACAGGCAGAGAGAAGATACACATATGCCCACAAAGAGTTTCTGGTGCATCTGCAATGAAGTTGAAAGTCAGCAGCAACCTAACTGTGCTAGTCAAAATCACCTGTTACAAAGCTGCCATTATGCCACTGCAACATGAAAAAGTGTGGGTGCTTCACATAACTGAGTATCAGGCTCAGAGCTTTCCAAGACCAGCGATAAAATGGAGGCATGTAAAAATCAGCAGGTCCTATCGAAAATTTGGCCGTCAACAACTTTAGCTACTATAATAACTACTATAAAACAATAATCATGTGCTAGATTACAACAGACACTGTCTGAAATCAATTTTTCAGCAACACAGACATCTTTTGGCAACTCAATACCTCAAGCTGAATGAAACTGTAAAAAGAAGATTCATGTTTAAAGCACTGTACATTTTTCTGTATGACAAAGAAGATTCTTCAGGATTAATATAGGACAGAAAAAATCCACTGTAGTTTAAACTAATTGATTCAATGCTGGTCTTAGATACTGGTGTATACAGAGGAATTCAGTGACTTTAATTAAAAAAGAAATCAAAAAATAAAAACTTGACTTTCTGCCTGCTGTTCAAAACTCTCACTGTAAAAATTTAGAGTGGTATTTTAAGTCCCTGCCTGTCAGCTGAGGCCTGCTTAATGATTTGTAAATATCCATACTTGGTAAAGAAACACTGGTCCATTGACAATACAGAACAAGTGTACACACTAATGACATCACCATGTCATGGGGTCATCTCCACCTGTTTGTCACCCATATAGCAAAGTTGTAACTTTTTGACCTATTTACATTCACTGACATTTAAAAACCTATTAGTCAAAAGGCTTAGAGAAATCAAGGTCTCTGAAGGGCTTGGAGATATGTTAATCCCTGACAATCACACCTGCTTTGGCAACTGTAATAACTGATTGTCTATGCAGCTTGGCTGATGGCTTTCGGGTGCTCCTTTCACTAGGAAGAAGGTCAGCTGGGTGACAAGGGGCTAGTTCCTGCCTGTGTGGCATTCCCATTTGCTACAGAAGGTTATTTGGTAGTAAAAAAATCTGACTCCAGCAAATGACCCATTCATAATTTGCTTGAACCATGTGCTAAAGATCATATCTGGGACAGTGATGAGGGTCTTGCAGAACAAAAGAGCAGGTAGAAAAATATCCTAAAATACCTTACCCAAAGCAGAATGTAATTCTACATCTCCATTTATAGCAGGCAAATTATCATCAGATACACTTGTAAATATTACTGGGGAAGCTGTTTGAACATTGGAAAACATTTCAGCTGAACCTTCATATAATTCATTGGCTGTTTCCATTGAATTCCAAGTGGGAGAAGGTTTGATGTTTTCATTTATCATGTATGGTTCCAAAGAATCAATCAAATACTAAAAATTAGAAATATAAAAATAAATCACAAATCTTGTCATCACTAAATTATTTCATTAAATTTATATATAATATATAAATAGTGTTTGTATATTTGTGCATATATATACATACACTATATAAATGTTGGCACACAAACATTATCTTTCATTACAACAATAATTATCTTTGGAAAATACAGTAATTCTCATTAAAAAGCTCAGCTGCCAGTAGCCTACAGCCTTTTATTCATTTTTATTGTTTAAAAAAACACCACATTCTTTTTTTTTAATTTCTTAAAATATGGGGCTTATAGTAAAGTGTAATTTTAGATCAAGGCCTTTAACTTTAATGCTATAACCTATTAGATTGAATAGACACACGTTTGAGCTTGAAGATTCCATTTGTACTAAGCATGTTCTGAAACAGGGTTGCAGGCACTGCAAACAAGACAGCTTCAGATGCCCCTACTAGGCCCTGAAGAAAAGGAACAACAGGTTGACTAGATCACTGAGAGGGAAAAAGAGGAGAGGGAGAAAAACAGAAGCTAATGAAATAAAGGCGAGATGGAAAATAAGGGAGTATATAAGTGGAAAGGGAGAGTGAAAGGGAGGTAAGTGATATAGAGGTCCATAGGACAGAAGGGGCAAAAGACAAATGTTGGAAAGGGAAGGCAGTAGGTACAAGGGGAGCAACAACTACAAAGAGAGGAACTACAAAGGCAGAAGAGAAAAGAGAGAGGGGCTAGAGCATAGGCACAAAATGGTGTGTAAGCACTAGATCATTATGCCCCTTCAGAATCTGGGACCGAATCCAGGACGTCAGTGTCTCTAAATTGTTCTGCTGTCATTTGTGAACACTCCCCACTCACACATATGGCCCACTTCACTGCCAGAAAGAGATGCTTTTACAGTGATGTAACTAATACACATTAGCTCTCTCCCTGCAGACTCCAAGTGGAGAGAGGGCAAAGCAGCTTTTTTGCTGTTGTAACTAGGGGGTATTAACCACAGGCAGAGATACAGCATCAATCTCACCTAAGTACCAACAGGTAAAAGCTATATATGCCTCATTTTCACCTACATTTTATAGCAAAATACTAATCCATGTGGAAATACTTTTTGCTTCTGAGGCTTTTCCACTTATAAGAGAACAGCCTTTTATTGCTACTAGTTATTGAGTACCGTTACCACTGTGGATCTGACAGTTCAAATCCTGTAGATGCTCTAAGCTTGGGTCAATGACGTTCTAAATAAAGTAATGTTTGTTCTGATTTGTTTTGGTTTTTAATTAGAAAATTACATTCAATAAACTATAATAAAGCAGCAATGATGCTAAACTAAGAACTCAAAAATTAGGAAATCCTGTCATTAAAACATGTCTGTGCAGACAATTTTCATTTTTTCTGTGTCTGTACTATGATACAATCTTTAATTATAGAGTTATATACTTTCATTTTCCAAGGATGCCTGCTTGTTTTAATGAATGGATCCTTATCCTCATTGCTTTTTCCCTTTACTCCTTATTTAATGTTTGGCTCCAGGGCTCTATCTTATGTATATAATTCAACTTGAAAGCAAACTCTTTCATTGAGCTCTACCTCAAAAACTTATATTCTGTGTCAGATCCAGAAAAAGACGTCATTTTCTAGAAAAAAAATAAATTATTCAAACTTTCGGCTCCTATGTTCAAAATTAAGACCAAAAACCCTACCTCAGAAAGCACTCAATCCTGAGCTGAACATTTGCTAGAGGTCTACAGTTCTGTGCTTCATGCTTAGAGCTGCCCCATCTAAGCATGTAGAGGATACCAGCATCCAAAATCCAGAAACTAGACTGACTGACAGCATAAGTCCTCTAAAAGATTTGATCGGGTAGATATGTGCAGATATCCTTAACATACAACCATAGCATTGGAGTTCAGCATTTAGTATCAGACATGTAAATTCAAGGACACAAATGGCCGCAGAAAGTCTAGGGGTGTTTGCATTGCAAGCAAAGCACTTGACCAGCTTTGGGAGAGTTATGTGGAATTTACTTCTCCATAGGATTCATTCCCACATCTTCTAGGAGTTTGCCTGAGGGGCTATGTATCGATCTAGGCACCGAAATCTGTACTCTTACTGTTAGGTCACCCTATGCTGCAAAGAACTCAAGGGCTAGAAATGATAATACTGTGGGCTAAGGCTTATTGCCTTCAGTAGCTAAGTAAGTCTGGATCATTCCACCAGAATTATTTATTGCTTTCATGTTGGGGAAACATTATTGGAATGTCTTTAAAACCCAGCCAGAGAAAGAGGGTGGGGTGAGGAAGGTGGCTTTTAAAAGCACTGACAACTCATATGTGGTGGCTAATTCCACATGCTCTACCTATCAGATAAGGCAAAGAAGCAAATTTGGTCTAGCAAAAAAATCCATATTAAAAAAAAAGAATACCTTATTTTTTCCTCTGAGAATAGTGTTTTCCAGAGTCACCTCTGTTTCCTGCACATGCACTTTAACTCTGTACTGGGTAATGATTCCATTTGGTTGTTGTGGCTTCCTCCAAACAATTTTTATATATGTGGCTTCCACTTCTGCCAGATGTAAATCTGATACAGCACCTGGGACTAAATATTCAAGAAGAAACTTGATTTAATTAATCATCTCTGATTATTACAAGCTTTTTCAGCACCGTGTGTATTTAATCAGAGTTCATATCACAGAATCACAGAATCACAGAATGTTAGGGATTGGAAGGGACCTCGAAAGATCATCTAGTCCAATTCCCCTGCCGGAGCAGGATTACCTAGACCATATCACACAGGAACGCGTCCAGGCAGGTTTTGAATGTCTCCAGAGAAGGAGACTCCACAACCTCTCTGGGCAGCCTGTTCCAGTGTTCGGTTACCCTCACCGTAAAGAAGTTTTTCCTCATATTTATGTGGAACCTCCTGTGTTCCAGCTTGCACCCATTGCCCCTTGTCCTGTCAAGGGATGTCACTGAGAAGAGCCTGGCTCCATCCTCATGACACTTGCCCTTTACGTATTTATAAACATTAATGAGGTCACCCCTCAGTCTCCTCTTCTCTAAGCTAAAGAGACCCAGCTCCCTCAGCCTCTCCTCATAAGGGAGATGTTCCACTCCCTTAATCATCTTCGTGGCTCTGCGCTGGACTCTCTCTAGCAGTTCCCTGTCCTTCTTGAACTGAGGGGCCCAGAACTGGACACAATATTCCAGATGCGGCCTCACCATATCCTTATCTTTTGAGTTGCTCCTGTATAGGTAGAAGGTTACTTCAAGTGCTTTTTTAGCAAATAAGTTACAGCTCTAAAAATACGCACACAGTACTTCGGATACTTCAGGAAAGAATATGCTAAATAAGGATAGGTCTTATCCTTGTTTAGGTTTAACCTAATAATAAACTTTACTGGTTACACCTTGACAGCAAGCATTGCAGCAATCATTGATTGAGAGATTTTCTAAATTTGTGCTATGTGGCATAAACATAATGCAAAAATAACTGTCTTGAAACTGCCTGCCTATTACACACTGATTCTCAAATTTTGCTGGTCGCATCCTCAGATGCAGACCAATAATCCTGCACAAACTCACACACATGTAAGATAAAACTGCACTTCTATTGAGCAAAGGACTCTCACCTGGTGAGCGGACTCTTGGGAGCCAAAACTCCCAAACCAGAAAGTAGATGGCTCAGGGGCAGAACCAACCAGTTGATTGCCCCAGGACAAGATCTCAGTATTGGGTCTGCCTCAGAGCTATGGTCCCTGGTAAGGGTGGCTCCATTAGAAACTGGTATGGGGCCTTGGATTTGGTGAAAATCAGTCAGACAAGATGTTTAATAAGAAACATTGGGGCTGAACAAACCAATCCTGGGGGAATCCTGCGCCGTTCTTTCTCTTCCACTTGCTGCCATCTAACGGGTAAAGGCAGGACCTGCAACTTAATTACCGTATCTAAAAATAACTCCATTCAGGCAGAAACTGCGTTTCTTTCACAATCTCTGAAGGCTTCTGATAGCAAGTAAATTTAGTGACAGTGTATGAACTCGAAAAAAATGAAGAAATAAATCTACATAATAAATTTTCATGTAATTTCTTTCATTAGCATATTATCCCTCTCTTGTAAGACTTACAACACACCCATTCTTTCCTTTGCAAAGCACCTAAAAGGCTTTGAAGGGAAAACTGAAACCAGTTATCATCTACAGCCCATTTACTTCACTTCTTTATGCTTACTTACCATCTGCAGGAGTGAAAACTGTAAGGTTAGTCTTTGGCCCCACCCCAGCACTTGTCTCAGCACTGATGTACACATCGTATGTTGTAAACGGCACAAGGTTACTAAATACAAACTTCAGATCTTTTGTGCTGTTATCCAGAATATGACCTGAAATGAAAAATGAAGAGATTCTAGCTCAAAAATAAAAGCAGTCCATTATTTTCTTAGACTAAATATAGCTACTTTCCAGGTTGATGAAAAATGAAAAGCCAAATTTACTTGTGAAAAAGCTAGTTTGGCATCAACCTCATTGGAAATAATACTGAATGCCTGAAAAAATACCACAAAACCATCTCAAGAAGATATGGGTTTTAAGAGGTAGGGATTTTTTGGTTATAAATTAAATTTCTATCACTTTTCCTGTGTGGTCCCATAAAAAACATTAATATACACCTCATTTACTTCTTACTTAACTACATATAACTTCTTTAAACATACATGTCTGAGTTAAAAAAGATTACAAAACCACCAAAAAGACTCATACAGTTGTTTGTATACTATATGGGGATGGAAGTCCTCCAGAAATCTTTAACAGGAAGAGAAAAGAGTAAAGGTAAGGTACAGAATGATTTGGATATATAAGTACCCTAATTCTGCTGCGAGCTTAGTCTGTCATCTCTCTGAAACAGTGAGGAAAGCTAGTTTTCTCCATTAAGAATATCTAATGTGAATTTCATTGTGTACTCTTCCTCATGATGGAAAGACTTTTCCCTTAAAAGTGATCTAAAACTATTAAAAAGTCTGATAATGAAAAGGATAGATAGCACTGCTTTCAAATATTCATTCTTGACTGGCAGGGACACTAAGAATCCAAGTGTGAGGAAATAATCACAAAAACAAAAAAGGAATAAAAACATCAATTCAGACTTACCAGATGGTCCATACAGCTCAACTCTGTAACTAAACCTTCCCGTTACTACGGTTGGTGGGTCCCATGTCACTGAGAAAGACTTTGCTGTAATGTTGCTCTTGGCAAAATTTTGTGGTGGATCTTCTGGAACTTAAACAATATTGGAAAAAGTCTTTGAACATAAAATAATTTATATGAGGATTTCCAAGAGCCACATATCAGACAATTAATTTTAAACATAAACATTAAATAGTCTGAAGGGAAGCTACATTAAAAGCACATCTCATTAAAATGACTTCTTTTTATTTCATTTCTTTTTTAAGGTAATGCTTGCAAAAGGTATCAAGAGAGCTGGTAGTATGCAAATAATCTTTAAAAGACAAAGGTGGCAGGAATTCTACCAAGTTTAGCATGGACTTCGTCATGATATAGATTACATAGAGAAGATGCTCAAATATGACTGTGATGCTCAGCAATACAGAACTCACATTGGGTACATTTTTCATCCTTGAACCAGTTCTTTTTTTCATATAGACAATACTTAGTATTGAAGATTTCTGACAGCACTAATGATATACGTTACTATCCAAAAAGGTAAACCTGGAACCAATTAAGCTTTCGAAAACATTGCATACTTGAGTAATTTTCTTTTTTTCATGAAACTATTCACATAAATTAAATTAATCCCATACTGAAGTGTTTATGGAATCCTATCCCTGTCCTTTCTAAAGTATACTTACTGTATAAAATTAATGAGAGATTACTATTGACATGAAAATCTGAATCCAAAGACAACTAAAGGAGGTGGAATTTTTTACATCCGTATAGAGTAAAAACAAACCTGATTTTCAAACATGCTGGATACCCAAGTAAACTTATAGAAAGTGCTTGATATAAATTTCTGTGAAAATCAGGTCTAAATATGTCACATGTGAGATTTAAGCCAATATGGAGAAATAGACTGATCCTGTAAACAAATATGCAAGTTAACTAACATACTACTCTTAAAAAGTACTATCACCTTTTGTAAGAACTAATGTACAAATGAAAGAAATGAAAAATTCTGCCATTCCTAAAAAATATGCTATAGATTGGTCAGTAGTGACTATTTAATCATTCTTAGTTACGCAAATTGCATCAGCTACAATTGCACATAATTCTAAAGTATCATCTTAAGAGTCCACTTTTTTTCCCCAAGGTTTAAATCTTTTTCTCTTTGTAGAAGTATCCTCCCCTTGCAGCCACCCCAGTAAAAGAAATATTTTCATGCTGAGTTTTCAAAATATATTTATAATGAAGCATTTTAAAATACTTTAAAGAAGTAGCCTCTTTTTCAAAAATCAAAGCAAGAGAAGTATCATCTTTGTCAGGAACACAGGAGAGCTTCAGCATGACTCAGAAAATTCTGGTTGGAGGGAACAGAAATAATTTTCAGCATTTTAAAATGGAACATCAATGAGCTATACAGTAGGGACACATATCACCTTCATCTGTGTGGCCAGATTGGCATGACAACACCACTGTGTCATTCTCCTGTGTGAGAAGGAAAGTGGTATTTGAAATAAATGTGCTCTCCATCCTCCCACCTGCTATCACAAACTATAATCTACCAATTCCTCTCCCTCAAGCCTAATTTCAGACACCCCAGTGGAGGACTGAAATGTGAGGTCTTCTCCATAAAAGAAACTGGCAACTTGCAGGGTGTGGCTAATGTGACACTAAAGAGATTCTTGTAAGAACGAAGACATTTGGAAATGGGAAGTGGATTTCAGTAATTACAGAGTGACTGGATGACGGTGCTTGATACCGGGGGGGAGGAAGTGTTACAATAATTGCAAAACACTCCTAAATCATAATTTTACTATATAGGCTATACAGATCAATACAAACTTCAGTATATAATAACATCTCTCCCACTGAAGCAAATGAAAAGTAAGAAAATAAAAATAATGAGGCAAAAAGTCTATTAATTCATCTTGCCTTCCTAAGAAATCACCAACCAACACTAAGCCAGCCTCCGAACAGGTTCCTTGGCATGCAGACATGCAGGACTCTCCGGGAAGCACTTTAACAAGCACCTGAATGCTCACAAGGTGAAGATCTAATAGAGGTGGATCCAGAAGCTTGGGTGTGCCAGTGTGCTGCTAAGAGGAAGGACTTAGTGAGGTTTGGGTCATAAGGGCTGACTGTGGGCGTACTGGTGGCTCTGGGCACACCACACATCCACCCACACTGACCAGTAAGCCAACCTCCCTTTTCCCAGATCATGCTTGAATGGATGAGCCCTGGCTGTACAGGCACACGGTAGGCAAAGACTGAAGATCTTATCTATCAAACAGCTGACATCTTTCTGTGTAATTGGCAGAACTTAACCCCACTGCATAAGCTTTTCATCACTTTCCAGGGTTTTCTTATTACTAGTGTGTTTATCCTAGGATGTCAACAGGGTGAAAAATAAATTGGAAATTAGCTCTGAGATCGTTAGAACAGAAACTATCCAAAACTTCATTAACCCTAGACAGAAGAGTAAACTAAGGATATTTTAATTCTAGTAAAGCAATTCAAATGAACAGTGCTAGGAGAGAAGTAAATTTCTTTTCATCTGAACAGTGCTATGAACTCTGGATGTATGAAACGTGAACCCAGTAACATCAAACTGTGTCAGGCAAAAGAATGGTACACAAGCAAACAGAAAGCCAGGATAACATTCCTCTAGAACACCTTTTTGGTATGGCTCTATTAATAACGCTGCCCACTACCTACCTAAGCCATTATAAAACTCCTGCTGCTGGACAACCCTTGTTTCCAATGCTAACTTCTCAGTGCATTGCATGTAATCCAAAATCAACTTTTCTAGTGTTTAAAGATTTCCTCAGCACTGAACAACTTTCTGCAATAGGTCCAAGTTAGATTGAGGAACCATGGGACAGGAGTTTTCTTTATACTGTTTATTTTTCCACAGAGGCAAAGAAGCTTTAAGTGCATTGCTATGTACACAATACACATAATTTTTTAATACCATGCCTGACACCTTTTCTCTTCATCTGTATTTTTAATTCTCCTTCCATTATGCCATTAATTGCAGTTCTTAAATTATCCTCAGGTTTTCATAAAATTTGATCTGTCCTGAGCATACTTCAGTATCTTTGACTTCTAATAATAACTGAACTCCCACTCACTGTACATTATTAGATACATTAATAGTTATATACACTTTCAGTTGATTTCATCAGGTAAAATTAAGTAATCATGTAAATACAAGAGCATGATACAGATAAAGACAGATTCGGACTGAAGTATCTTGCAACATAACTTCAAACTAATATTTTGAAGTTTTCATATAAATCTGAGAACTTTATTTCCATTTGAAAACAGTATATACCTGATTCTGGTGTCCGGACAATTGCGCTGTCAATGTAACCTGCTTCAGTGGTAACTGCAGAAACTTCAAAAAGATAGGTGGTATATGGCCTGAGGTTAGTTACAACAAAACTAATTGGTTCATTCCAAACAGAGCTCATTTGACTCACTGCTTCTGTACTTGATGTAACTGTAGTCCGTGAAGGAATTGTGGATTTGCCAAAAGTAGTTGAAGGAGTGGTAGTACTCCACAAAAATGATTCACTGTTATCCTATAAAGACAAAACATGAAATCTGATAAGCTGCATCTATAACCTGTAATTGTAAATACATGTAGATTGAAAAAGGCAGACCACCTTTGAAACAAAATCACCCAAAATTGGTTATCCTTTTTATACTTCAATCTCCAAATTTTGGTTATCATTTCATTAGTTGCTAGTACATCCTGTTAGTGACAGTATTATAGTTTCCTGCCTTATCCCAAAAATTCTCACATCTGACTGAACAGAAGCAACTCTCTAGGCTTCATTTAATTATTCCCAGATTCCATACTCAGTGCAGTCTCTCTTAAAAATAAAGTCCCCTAGTGAAGTCCTTCTACATCACATGTATGTTATATGCATGTATGTGTATATACATATATAGCATACATACATCGATATATAATGGATAAGACCAGACAGGGGTTTCCTAATCCATGCTGTCAGGAGACACCTCAGAAAAACTGCTAGATATTACAATAACGAATGCTTATGATTCAGTAGGTGGCAGTCTCTCTTCTCAGTACTGAATTAAATCAGCCTGATGTCAGGAACCTTCCCAATGCCTAAGATGATCTTCCAAATAAAATCTAAAATCAAAGTCCTGATAATTTTTATAATTTAAAACTGCACTTTTCATTAAAGTACTAAGCCTAGCATCCTGGGGAAAAAGGAAAAAAAAGGGTAAAAAAAATTAGGCAACTTGACGTTTAAGTAATCACAACACTCGGCAGAGGATAAAGAAGAAAAGGAGAATAAACACTGGAAAGGAGAATATTCTTCAAGAAATTCTGAAGGGTATACATTGGTTACAGGTCTGAATCCAATGAATAGTCAAAATTCAGAAACTTTTCAATGAATGCTTATGTTAAGAACAACTCAGACTACAAACATTTTTTTACAAATCACTCTGCTAATCGTGGGTCTTTTTATTTTGATATGAAAAATATTTAAGTAATGTTGAAATGTGATATGCAGAATAAAGCATACATTTAAAATATAAAAAGCATTATCATACTACATGTAAAAATAAGATATTAACATTACTGTATGTCTGCACTGACCTAAAAAACCCCATCAATTCTTGCTTTTTCTAATTGAATACTGTAAAAACAAAGATAAATAAATTCAAAGCTGAAAAATTTTCAAAATTATCTATTTCATTATTTTCTGTTGAAAGGATACCAAATTGACCCTTTGTTAACATTTTTACTTTGATTAAACTGAGCTTTTCAAGGAAAAGTATTCCATTGAAACTATTCTGAACAGAAAGCTTTTTCTGCAACCATTATATCCTGCCTTGGGCCTAAGTTTGCAAAATATTTGGAATTGTTCTGAAAAGCAAGCCTCCAAATTTTTATGTCTCAAAATTTAAATGTAAAAATATATTCTGTGGCTTGAGTCTAATTCTAATTTAAAAGGTTTACAGCACTTACATTACATTCTGGTAACCTCCCAGACAGAAGGTCCTCTACTTTAACCAAGACATCTTTCACTACAATTCCACTTCTTGCATGTTTCACACTAATCTTGAAACTAGTTATCTTTCCATTTGGTTGCCGAGGGAGAAACCAGATCAGATTTACAGCCGAATAATTTAAGGCTTCAACTGTGAGATTCACTACTTTACCTGGAGCTTGAAAACAAAATAAACAAAAGCAGTGAGACATACTTTTCTTCTCTGCACTGGAAAAAAAAAATCCCTTTTTCTTTTGTAATACCATTTCTAGCTTCCAAACTCTAAAGCAAATAAATAACAACCATTCACAAACACAAATAAAGTAGCTGATATGCAACCAGCTCTTTTCAAATCTAGTTTATGTGAGAGATATAATAATATTTCACAGCCCTCATAATAACATAGTTTGGTCAACATAAAAATATTCTTCCTAGAAGCAACTCATCTACTGTGTAAGAAGTAGTAAATTTTTGCCCATTTTTGTTTATTTAAGAGCATATGACCGCACTGGGTGTTTTATTTCACTTTACCTGTGTCATCTTTTCAGCTGGATATAGATTTTTGGTAGCTTTAAATAGCTTAATTTAATTCAAATATTCACTATTACTGCAGAAATGGTCTTCTTTGTATCAGTGACAGTGTCTGGGGCCTTTTGTCAGAGCATCTGTATTAATAGCAGCACGAAGGAATGGGATGCAGCATCTAAATGAGATTTTACATGCTATCTAAACTTCCTGTGAATTAGAGCACTGTGGCTCTCTCTTAGTCCTGTGTGCATGGCACGGGCAGTAGCAGTTCCTGCAACAGCTAGCCTTACTACTATGAAGAAAAGGGTTATGCGGCCTTAACAATATACAACTGTCCACAATTACAGATCTTCCATGGGTGAATTGAGACAGCTCCTCCAAGCCTCATACTCAGCTCTTGCTTAGGCCCTGCTGAATCTTTTGCAGACCTTTCACCTCCTTTCCCCTCCTCCAAGACTACAGCCTTTATATTTAAATAATTATATCTTCTGGATAACTTTCCTACTTTAAACTGTACCTCTTCATGTTGATCAAGATGTTGGGGTTTCTTTAACCATTAAAGCAAGAGTTAAAAAAAAAAAAGTTGAGCAGGTAAAAGCATAAATGCAGTATCAATGACACAGAACTCTCACCTAGAATTTGAAGAAACCTTCCAGTTACATTTATAATAAGGGATTTTAGCTTTAATAAAAGCGTAAGCAGAAATGCATCAAAAAGTAAAAAGCTAGTGTTCTCATATGGAGAAACGCTGATGCCTCTGTCAAACGTGAGTAAATAAAGCTCATGGAAATAAGGTTTTCTACCAGCAATAACATAAAAAAGAATAGTTAAAAACAATGATTTTGCATAGCTCCACATGGCAAGTTTAATACCCCTTTTCATATTTGGTTTCATAACTCATGGCATTATCCCAGAAGTCTGATGCAGAGTGATGATTTCCTGCTATTAACTGAGATATGGCACTCTGCAGCTTGCACAGCTACAGAAATCACCCAAGAGTCCTAAACACAGAGGGATGGGCACTGCCATGGCAGCACAAATTTTATATTCCACTAAGACTTCTTCACCCCAACATATCTGGCCTGGTGCCAGCTCTTCAGTGAAAGCTTAACTGCTCCTGGAGTGTGAGCAAGACTACAAACACTAAATTAGTAAAGATCACACAAATGCAGACTATAGTTACCATTTTTTAACCTTAAAAACCATCAAGTCAAATTTTCATTTCAGCCATTTATTATTTTTTTTTTTCTTCAGAATTAAGAAGTAAAAAGTTAGTAAAATATATTCAGTGCTGGGCTTTGTAGAGAAGGCACTTGACTCCAGCAACAAACAAATATGGCTTGGCATAAGTAGGCAATGCAAGAGCTGATCCCACAACAAAGTCTGTCTCCTACTACTGCTGCAAGTGACAGCAGATGGGTCCACTTGATAGGTAGCTCTGCTCTCCTGTGACCTTGCTTTCTGGAAGCAGCCTACCTAGAAACTGGCATAGGAAAACCTCAACAGAAACAGACTTTGCATATGAGAAACCCCCGTATGTGCACACCCTAAATGCTGTTACTAGTAAATAGGACAAAATGAACCTTTTCCACTGAGTGAGAGAATACGGAAAGAATTGCGATTTTGTTCTAAAGGCATCAGAATTTGTTCACATATAAAAGATGTCATGGTTACTTTATTTTAACAAATTAGAGCAGCTTTAATTAAAATAATTAGCAGCTTTACTAAAATTACCACTTTCTGCAGTCTGAAAAAGAAAAGGATCGCTAAATACTCCAACACCAGCACTGTTCTCAGCAGCAACCTACAGGAAAAAAAAGCCACATTAGAGAATCTATAGGATATATAGCTTCAAGGACTATGAATATCCTAAGGACACACAGAGATTCACCTAGCTTTTAAACTATAAATATACAAATGAACATGCCTTTTATAGATGTATTGTTTAATTTATTCTCAACATTTAAACGTGAAAATATAAAATGGAAAAATTATGAAACAGTATAAGAAATTGAGAAAATCACGTGTGAATATCTACACTTCAAAAGTGCTGAGTCCCTATTTTATGCTAAAGTCAACAGCAAGAATAACAGCAGTAACACTCCTTTTCCTCACTACAATTCACTTAAACCAGCTTCCCCATTCCTATTTTACCGTACTATAACTTAAAAAAGTAAAAAGGAAAATAAGTTCTCTTTTATTTGTTGAACTCCTGAAGAACAGCAAGAGCGGGTCAACCTCCCTGAGAGTGAGCAACCCAAGGAAAGCATGTCTTTTGGCAGAAAGACAACAGGCCAGGGAACTGTGGCTGCACTTTATGGTGGATGTGCCTCAGTGCTCGCAATCATAGCAGAGCCTTCCCATGGAAGGGCAGTACATTGAGACTTTGGTAGAATTTATGGAGATAAACACAACAATGATGCTGTTTGCTCTGCAATATAAGATTTATTGACAATTTGACTCAATGATGGGCCTTGGCATGCAATACTTAGAAAGAAAGAGGAATGAAGTCTGACTCCTTATTTTGAAAAGAAGTGACAGAGACAACAAAAGGTAAAACATAAGCAAAATTCCAACCCTGATAGTGAGAGGTGTGTGGAAGAAGAAGCAAAACACAAAGCTCTCCAGCAAGGTTAAAGCTGGCAGAGTCATTCCCTCCTGCCAGTGTCAGGTAACAAAGGTACGGCAGTGGTGCTGAGGCAGACAGGGCAGAAGGGGCAGATGTGCAAAACCATGTGTGGATCATAGTGGAAGTGACAGACAACAACCAAGGGATAACGAAGGGCAAAGAGAGTGGAAGGAGCCAGCAGGCCAGAAAGGAAAACTGTTCTAATCACTTCTCAGGACTAAACTGTGGATCTTGCGGAAGACTGTAAAGCTATTTAAACAAAAGCACTAAGCCATGGCAGACAAACTACAGCAAAGAAATACGAGGTGACATGGAAGACACAATCTAGGATGTAAAGGGACACATATGTCTACGACCACTTCCCAACGCAGTGCATGTTCTGCTTGGTGAAGGAGAATCTGTGTCACTGGCCAGCTCCTTCCTAAGCTGTACAAACACCCCTTGTCCATGCATGAACACCTCATGACTCCAGCCAACCCTACCTACTTCTGTGTCACGAAGAGAACTACGTGAAACGACCTTAAGCATTGATGAATTCTACAGTAATTGCAATAGCTGAGGAAATTACCTGGAGATCTTCAGGGGGGCTGACAGGCAATCAGAAAATTCTGACAGTATTAAAATTACATCACAGAATCACAGAATCACAGAATGTTAGGGATTGGAAGGGACCTCGAAAGATCATCTAGTCCAATCCACCTGCCGGAGCAGGATTACCTAGACCATATCACACAGGAACGCCTCCAGGTGGGTTTTGAATGTCTCCAGAGAAGGAGACTCCACAACCTCTCTGGGCAGCCTGTTCCAGTGTTCGGTCACCCTCACCGTAAAGAAGTTTTTCCTCATATTTATGTGGAACCTCCTGTGTTCCAGCTTGCACCCATTGCCCCTTGTCCTGTCAAGGGATGTCACTGAGAAGAGCCTGGCTCCATCCTCATGACACTTGCCCTTTACGTATTTATAAACATTAATGAGGTCACCCCTCAGTCTCCTCTTCTCTAAGCTAAAGAGACCCAGCTCCCTCAGCCTCTCCTCATAAGGGAGATGTTCCACCCCCTTAATCATCTTCGTGGCTCTGCGCTGGACTCTCTCTAGCAGTTCCCTGTCCTTCTTGAACTGAGGGGCCCAGAACTGGACACAATATTCCAGATGCGGCCTCACCAGGGCAGAGTAGAGGGGGAGGAGAACCTCTCTTGACCTGCTAACCACACCCCTTCTAATACACCCCACGATGCCACTGGCCTTCTTGGCCACAAGGGCACATTGCTGGCTCATGGTCATCCTGCTGTCCAGTAGGACCCCCAGGTCCCTTTCCCCTACGCTGCTCTCCAACAGGTCTGTCCCCAACTTGTACTCATACATGGGGTTGTTCTTGCCCAGATTACGTAAATCTAAAGGTATGAACTCACCTGAACACTGATTTTTTTGTTATCTCATCTCAAAGTAGGTATTGTAGAAAGAGTCCAGAAAGGAAAACTAGCATTAAGACAGACATGGAAACTCCCATTTCATATGAGTAGTTTCAAGAGAACTCAAAGTTACTATGACATAAGTACGCAAATATTTGCATGGTAAAAGTGTCAGCTACACGGACCGATTAGCTTTGATAAGAAATCAAAATAAATGCTTACACAACATACTGTTAGCTTCTAGAGATCACTGCCACAAAGAGCCTCATAGAAAAAAGCTTGAAAACATTTAAAAAGGACAAGTTTACTATGGAGATAACAAAGTACTATCCAAAGTTCAAGTAGCTGCAGTTCACATTTGGAAGGAGTATTAATTTTTATGCTTTGAAGTATGTTGCCACTAATTATTCAAGTTTAGAAAAAAATCTTGAGTGCCTATTTTTACAAAATTATCAATGACCAGATGTTCAAAATTATCCATGGCCCTCCAACCTTTAACAAACTATCACTTGTAACTGCTATTTCTTTAAAAATTTTTTTTTCATTGGATGTAAAGAAATTAGGACTAGGCTTTACAACCAGATTGGAAACCCATATTCAAAGCTTATAAGCTTTGTTAAACTGTACTGTCACAGTATTTACTAGAAAAAACTTCACACACAGGACCAAGCCAGGTACCCTAAAACAATAAAGAATTTTCACCTATGAAAAAATCAAGAGCTACTTTTAAATGACACAATAGACTCCAAAAATTAACCAAAGAACCACAAGCAATTGCTCAGGAGAAGGAAAACACATAATGTTTCTTTGGCCACATCTGTGAGGTAGAAAAAGTGTTTCCACCTGAATGGTTATTGAATACGTGAGGTTGCTCATGGGTCAGGCAGTCAGGGCGCCCACCAAAGCAGCAGGTAATGTAACAACCCTTAGCTTGCCAACAGACTTTTATTCACTCATGAGAAAAGCGTGTGGTCCCTGCTAGACAGGTTGTTGGGTCACAAGTCACTCTCCTGAGTCAAATTCTGCTCTAAGATCAATGTTTCAGGCACCAGTAATGGGAAGGATTGCCTCCCAGATATATCAACAAAGGGCAAATTACTGCTAAGTAAAACAAATTATTTAAAATGTCTCACAGTTTTCCTAGGTAAGATTCATATATGGAGAAAAGAACAGCAAAACCTTTAATAGTGAACCCCGCACAAGTGCTACTGAGGTACTCAGAATTGCAAGTCGAATTCTCTTAATAACTTCATTTGTCTGAGATGATTAATCTGCTTAGAGTCTAAGTGATAATACTTTTCTCAAATAGTAGCTGAACTTTTTTTGTGTAAGTTGTTTTTTTTATAACAGATCACTGGAAGCAGGAGATCAAAGGATAAACATTTCTCCAGCTGTGGATATACTGGCTTTTATCAGCATGGTCATCACAACTAGATTCACAGTGAGCAACCTTCCCACAATGGCAGACATAATTACATTTTTACTTTCTTACACACACACTCCACCTTTACAAAGAGTCACTGCACAGCCCTATTCCTAGTCTGGTCAGCTTCAATATTTTTTTATGGCTTTGCACTGTGTGAACTTACATGATATGTAATGAAGCAAATCAAACACATTATTTTATTTTATTCTTGATACTGAAAAGAAGCACCTCTCCAAGGTTCTTATGAAAGAGTAAGTCAGGTGAAGAACTGCTTGGCAAATATTGCCAAGAGGACAGCCGTTCATTTCTGTTCACCTGAAGTCATTTATTGTTGAAGAGTTCAGAGATGGATCAGGAGTGCCTCATCGCAACATAAACAAATTCCACATATACAAGTCATAAAAATACATGTACTGGTTCTGGCAGTAGATATTCACTGTGAATATCTAGGCAATAAAATCTATGGAAAGGGAACGGAAAAGTATGACATTTTTTATTTCAGGAGCTAACACTAGGTAAAACTCCCAGGCTTAGGGAAACCAGGCTAAGGTGTTCACAGGCTACATCTAAACAGATATTCAGGCAAGAAAACTTCTTAAACTAATTAGTTTAAAATCAAAGCAAGAAGTATGTACCTACATGCTTTTCTGGATCTGGCTGAGATGATTTAGAAATCTATGTGTAATATCCAGGTGCACCAGTGAACTGAAAGATTAAATCTCAATGAAGATGAAGGATTTAGATGTTTTTGAAAATTCTGCCTTTTACTTTTTACCACATAATACCATATATAAATAAGAATATCAATAGAAGAAACTATGTTTTAGTACAATTTTGGCTGGAAATTAAATTTACTACTGTAAACAAATACCTGGCTAATATATTTTGTTATATGGCAACACTAATTAGCAAGGTCCTTCAGAAAACACTATATGGACCTACCATAAACTCACACAATTTACAATAAATCAGAATTCAATATATTAAAAGGCATTCATAAAGCTTTTACCGTAATTTCATAAGTTGTTCCAGGGTTAAGGCTGGTAAGAAGAACTTCCAAACTATCTGGCTTTGTTGTGACCTGTGTATAAGCTGTTTGCATCCATGGGCAGACCTCTTTATATTTAACAATATAGGAAAGAATTCTCCCATTTGGATGCAGTGGTGTGTTCCATGACAGCAGAATCCCAGCAGAGCCCACTCTTTCACCTGCAAGGAACCCAGGGGGCCCAGGATCTAAAAAAAAAAAAAAAAGTAATTGTTTTATTTATATATACACACACACACACATACACAAACACACACATATAAGAGAGTTTTTAATTAAGCTTCCAGATAGTGGAGACACTTTCACAGCTTCTATAGAGAAATTAAATCATGTGCCAGCATAAACCAGTAAAACTACTGAAAACTAATGTACTGTTGAAGAAAAAGCTTTTTTTCCCAGGTAGAGTACTGTTACAAAAATGATTAAATGAATTTTGGAACACCCGAAACATTCTTCTATAAAAATGTAAAAAATGTAATGCTCAAGATCTTCACAGACAGAACAGAGTTTAATGCCAATTTAATATCTGAGATATTCTGTCATGCTCAGTTTCAGTTCCTTTCCCTAAATCCATTCAAAACCAAACTGCACACACTTACAAAATATGTCTGGTATGGCTAGATTTTTTGAAATGTCTCCAAAGTCTACCACTATACATATAAATTCAGGTATGGATATTACTACATGACACAATAGTGAATTTTTCAAAAGCTTATAAAATGTTCTCCTTTATGCTTTTTTTTTTTCCTTCGCCTTTTTTTTTTTTAATGGGCAAGCTAATGGATGAATACAACTACAACTCACATCCAGGGCTGCTGCTTAAAAATATTTGATAGAGAAACTCTCATGCTCTCACAGAACACCTCAGATTCACTGTATTTTTTTAGGGTTAAAGAAGAGGAAAAATTCTAATGACTGCTCAAAACTGATTATCATCTCTCAGACACTACCGTGCATATAATAAATACAAAAAAGCAAAGTTAAAAAAAAAAATCAACAAAATTTCATCAGTCATTATTAACTCACTTGTCACATTTGTTGTCACTGTTCTACTCGCAGGTGAACTGTAGACTGAAGAAGAAACTGCAGAGACTGTAACACTGTATGTTGTTCCAGGAATAGTATTAGAAAAATCAGCCTGAAATAGGACATAGATTTATTTAAGTCTTTTACCAAGAATCACGAAAATTAAAAAAAAAAAAAACAAAACAAAATCCAGAAGTTTAAGCATTGCATTACTGAAAGTGATCTGTTAATAAGTTTTTAGAAATACAACAGTATTTACAACAGTAAAAACAGTAGTTTACATCTGTTAGCTACGGTACAGTATTTTGCCATCTTATTTAAGTGCCCTCCATAAGATTTGTATAACATTCAATATTAAAGAACAACAAAATTAGCTATTAATTTTATCACAGAATCACCTACCAGTGTATCTATAGAGGTTTTTCTGTATCATCGTTATCAAAGTAAATATGAAGCATTATAACATTCCTTTCAGAAAGAATAAACACAAAAGGAGCCTGAAAAACCTACAAGTTTTTGACCCTTAAGCTAGTCCATCTTTTGAAGTAAACCTAATTAACAACGTTTTAGCAAGCATTTATATAAAATACCTGTATCTTTGCAGTTCCAATAAAAAACAAAAGCAAAACAACCAGAACCGCCATTATTTCTGTTGATAATATTATATTTTCCAGACAGCAGAATCAAAAAGTGCTCCTATTTCTTTTTGATGGCTTAGCAGTGAAATGTTGCCTGCATTAATGATTTAAGCACAGATCTTCCTGGCAAGTACACAATTAATGAGTCTGTATTACTGAATAGCTCTGCCCTTCCTTTGTTAAACTATTCATGAACCCTTGGATGACTGGCTGTATCCTTCTAGCAGACTTTTAAAAAAGTAAATTCACTACCTGTTGTTAGGTAACAAACTCTGGATGCTGAAATTTGCTCTCACCAATTTTTCATTAATACTTTAACATTCATATTTGCGTTAAATAGCTAAGGAGGAAAGCTTGAATTCTTCATCAGCACAATGCATAAGGAAAAGCTGGCCACGCAAGTCCTGTAATAAAAGCACATACTTGATACTCCCTAACTCCAAGATCTAGGATAACAACAGAACCATGATCAGGAATAAGATCCACGCGAAATCTGTCTACATGTCCATATGGTAGTCTCCAATACAATGAAAAAGAATGTGATGAAACATTGAAGAATTTAAGTCCTTCTGGCTTTGCAGGTTCTGAAAGAGAATTGTGGAATAAAAGACATTAACTTATAAAAAAAGCCCTTTACAAATATATTAGTAGTTACAACTGAATATAAAAGCATCCAAGAACAGTTTACTTGCTTCATGAAGGATAATTGCTAATTAGCCTAGATACAGCAGTATATTATGCTACAGTTGCTATACTACCTCTGAGACTTGGTTGATAATTTCCCAGTTATGCAGTGCAGACATCCCCATTCGCAGAGAGCAAGCTCAAGTATCCCTGCCCAGTGTTCAGCTAACAAAGAATCTCTCTGTACAGTCCTTGTGTTTCTGCTGTCCTCAACCTTAAAGTTAGCACTACTCCTGTCTAGTAGTGCTACTGTTGAAATTTAAGATATAGCTGGTTCTTGTTCTGTTGCTATCCACAGGGTAGTTAACTCTTTTATACTTTTCATGTATTTGGAATTCCAGTAATTCCATGAAGTCTAGTGAGTTAAGTCCCCAAAATCTGGATGTTTTACTGCTTTTATTAAAGCCAAGTTCCACCCATTCCTGTCACACTATCTCACTTTCTTCTGCCTTTAAATGCACCTTTAAATCTGTATCATTCACTCTAAGACTAATAATGAACCAGATTTTAGCTTCTTCAATAGGTCATTAAACCATCATCTATCTATAATATTGTATAATTTATCCACCTGTACAATCCATAGCCACGTGCATCTGTCTCCTCTCTACTTTGGCAAGTACGCACAGCTAACAGCTGTCCTTAGACTTATCTCCCAGAGCAAGCCCAGTCAGTGATGGTATTAGTCACATTTCAGATTCACCACTACCCTTGCACTCAGTCCTCTATCTGCTTTACTAACATGGTTCTTCAGAATTCAGACTAAATCTTCTCATACTGTTCATACAGTAATAGCATACTGTGCAGTCTGAATATCATATCACTTCCATCCTGAAAGAGCTCCACTCCTTTCTTGTTTACTGTAAATCTCCTTAGATTATATATCCTTCATGAAATCTTTACAGACTATCCAAATTTGCAGAATCATTTCAAACAATTACTCCAGTTTTGCCATCAAATAATCTATCTGAAATATTAATATATCCAAATACTACCTTTAGATTTTATATTCAGTCTGTATTTGTCTTATATGTATGATTTTTACTTGTTTGTTTATTTTAATACTAATAGAACAAAAAAATAATTAATAATATATGTGGAGGTGTGCAAGTGCAACTGAAAGCATAATTTCTTCCTTTTAGTATACTCTTACAAATTTTAAGTCCTACAGCTATCATCAGTGCTATTATTTCCATGGATCTCAACTTCCTTTAAAGCTGGATTTTATGCTTATGGAGGTCTTTTTGTACAGACCCCTGATTAATTTCCAAGTGTACAGTTATCACAATACTTAGAGCCATCTCTTCACCTCACTTGAATTACTTCTGACTCAGCAGTAGAAGAGAGCACAAAAATGTCCTCATGGAAATAGAAATTTAGTCCCATGAAGCTAATGCTCTTCCTACTATTATCCCAAGACTGAGAATTACCCTTCCCACTGACACCGAAAAAAAGCCTCAGTTCTACCCTTCTGCAGATTTAACCACATCATCAGGGAATGCATATGTG
The DNA here is from genome assembly GCF_013368605.1 of Nyctibius grandis. Classification (NCBI taxonomy): domain Eukaryota; kingdom Metazoa; phylum Chordata; class Aves; order Nyctibiiformes; family Nyctibiidae; genus Nyctibius; species Nyctibius grandis. Next base: position 47,496,748 of record NC_090662.1, on the reverse strand, counting down.
AGTGTGGTTTACTCGAGCCTCATTGCACCTGCTCTTATACAGCCCCCCTCTGTGTTTCATGCACATGCTCACACACTTCTTACCAGCAGTGGTCAGCATATTTGTATAAAGTATATAGGCAGTATATTTGTGTAAAGCATAGTCAGAACAATTTGCTGTAAAGGTCACAATTTCACCTACAAAAATACTACTTAATGTCTGCAATATATATTCTGAGTGAGCGGACTGAAAAATAGTTGAGGTTGAGTAGATACATCAGTGAATATGGAGTGCAAAATACAACAACATGTTAATTTTTCCAAAAATTAACCATTATAAACCAGCAGGCTCAGCATCACAATGTAATCTCAATATATTTACGTAAAAGGAAGCAATATTAGGTCAACCAAATGGACTTAAATCTTCCCTGTATTAGAAAAAAATACAAATTGCAATTCAAGTATTATAGCATTGCGATCCTAGTTTAAACTTTAGAAGACATACAAGATTTTTTCCTATTAATTTTACCCTCAAAACAAATGTAAGGATTTTCACCCCTAGGCCACTGTATTTTAAAGGCTCTCTTTCACCTCTTGCTTCAGTCTCCCTGACTAAGGCACAAGCACCAACAGAAGCACTGATCCCAAAAGCAGACATACAAATGTCAGGACATTTGGTCAAAGTAGTCATTCAATGACAACTTCCAACACTTCTCAGGTCTCTCTCATACCACCATGTCATTGCCACAAAAAAAAAAACACCCTATAAAAATTAGAATAAGAATGTAGTAAAATAAATTGGGTGAAGTAGTTCTGGTGCATCTTTCTGCTCTTTAAATTTCATCTATATTTTACATTATTACATTACAATAAACTGCAGACACATGTCAAGATGGAGATTTTACTCCATCGAGTTTTAATCACAAATCTAATAAGAAACAGTCCTTGAACGGAGTCGTTTACAATCTAAAGCCTTAACTCTATAAACATTTGTAGACCTGTTTAACTTCACTCACTGCAAAAAAACCTGCTGAAATCAGATAAGGTAAAACTCAGCTTGTGTGTAACTCTTTGCAGGATAAGACCTGAAAAATAATAAAAACACTAAAAATGCTCAAAAGAAATGCAGCACAGCTAAAGAATATGTTTCTGGTAGCGTATCACTAGATGCAGGTTGAATAGGGTATAAGTAATGTATGTATGTCCACAACCACAGCAAAATATTACATGCAAGATCTCTTGAAATTCCAATGTTATTCTACAAAGTGAGATGTACAAAGCTAACCACCATGCACTGGTACTAACAGCTACCATTCACCAGCAAGGAGAGAAAGCAAGAAACCATACAGACCTGTTACAATTTCAATGAAAGCAGAAGCTCCTTCAATATTTCCTCTTAGTCTTTGCAGTGTGAAATTATAAATGCCCCCAGCAGTCAGGTCTGTAACACTGAAGTGAGTCAGTGCTCCCGGAATCCTGAACTTGTTTATAAAGGTGTTGTTTGATAAAGATGCTTTATAAGACGTGAAGTTAGTCTTGGTTGGATTCCACATTAAAGTTGCAGAGGAAGTATTTACCATTTTTAATGCCAGACCACATATCCCCGCTGGTTCTACAGTAAAAATTATTCAGATTAATAAAGAAAAATGTAATGCACAGTCCTTAAAACAGAAGAAAAGTACCATCTTTTAAAAAATGTTTTTTATTTAAATAATTAGAGGGTTCACAGCATCATGAAATATTCATACAAATTTCAGAAGTATGTTTGTATGGATTTAATAAACAGTGCCATTATGCTGCACAGGGTAAAACCTGAGGATGTACCTCCTGCGTGCACTATGTAATTTATGGAAGAAAATTCCAGACTTATCAGATCTGTCAGAACAGTAACATTGCTCACTGGTGAAACAGAATGAGTATGGAACACTTTGTAAACAGAAGCAGAGATTTCATTCAGTTAAAATTTTTCTAAAATACATCATAGGCCGTATGATTTTAGAAAACTGTTCATCTGTTCACTTAGGGATACAGTAAGTCACATAGTCTCAGTGATTATCCCTTTTTTCCTTTTTAAATATTCTTTTGGTTATATTAAGATTCCTAAAATCACAGATAATTGTTTACAAATAGCACCTCCATTAATCTGTGCAGCACAGCTGCAGTTAGAAAAGAAAAATGTTTCCATTCCTGCTAAAAAATGAATCTTCCAGATTACTGATTTATCTTGCTTGAAGCTGTCTGAAAAATACTAATTAACATAATCCCATTAAGGGCTGGGTTATTCAGCATGAAAAAAATGCTAAAGGTTTGCCATTAAAATGATACACTCCCCATAATCTAGCCATACAGTGGACTCATCCACAATACCCTTGAAAATATTTCCTTGAGGATAAAAAAGCACCTTCAGGACCATGATGATGATTATTCTGCCACACTTTTCATTAACAAGAATCTGCAGGGCTAGATCTGTGTTTTTTCAGAGATTCACTCATCTCTGAATAAGTGCAGAGCCTCCTTGACTACTAACTGGGTTAATAAGATATATTCCAAACAAACCACAGAAAATCCATCAAAGAAGGGAGAAGGTCTATGACATGCACATGTATAAATCTAGAGGTTGATCTATTTTCTGATTACACTTAGCTGTTCCTTATCTGCTTTGGCAGTCCAGAATCCAATATAAATCTATGCCTTCAAATCTCTGCCACAAACAAACTCTCCTCTTTTTATGCTGTATCACAGGAGCATTGGAAATTCCTCTTACTCTTTTAAGTGTTCCGTGGCCTTGTGCAAGAACAATCCTCCAGTCTTAGACCATTGGGTTGCAAAAATTTAAGAAATGCAGAAACAATTGTAAACAAAATGCAAGGTAATTCTTAAAGTATAGGATGCTATTCTGGCAAGATACTCTGCTATTCTGCTGTTCTGCTAGAGCTGGAAGAATTTTGTGAGCCTACCTCTTTTTTCAAACAAATATCCGTGACTATGTCTAGACTTAACTTCTACTCAGCGAGTTACATACAAGGCTCCTGTTTAAACAACCATCATAAGACGGAGCAAAACTTGCTCCCTCAAGTTAAATTTTCATTTTGAACTATGTGACCCTTTTCAGTCACTTACATACAATGATTTAAATGTCTCTGAAGAAAAAAAAAAGAAAAGTTATAAGGTATTTCCTTACTTGTGATGACTTTTTTCTCCACAGCCACAGAGGAATCCAAGCCTTTAATTGTCCTTAACTGAAACAAGTATTCTGTCCCAGAGGCCAGATTTTTCACTACAGCTCTGCTGTCATAAACTGTTCTGGTAAGCAGCTTTTCATTATTCATCAGACAATATGAAAGCTATGGAATAAAAGTAATTTCTCATATCATACTATTTCACTTCATAAAATTAATGTTCAGAGATTCAAACTACCTGTTTATATAAAAATATTTACAATACCCCTCACATTTTAAAAATTAAAAAATCAAGAATATCTCATAAGCTTTATGTTATGTTCCACAAGGCTGATCCACTACTTACTCTAAGATTCCTTAATAGCCCAGTGGTGAAAGCAGTGACTTTAATCTTTAAAAGTAAAAGAAGGAAGCAAAGTTAAGTCATGGCTTACAGGTGACATGTTTTTGCTCTTGGAGGAAGGATAACAAAGTGTACTCCGACTGCTCAGTCACACAGCTCTACTGATGGGCTGTACAATTAACTACAAGATAGAAAGAATGAGAATAGCCAAGGGGTAGAAGAGCAGCCTAAAGATTAATGAACAGGATGAGATAAAAAAAAATTATCCTGAAATGCAGACGCTTCCAAAAACTTCGTACCCTTCTGGTAAAAAAAAAACAAAAAAAAAAACAAAAACGAACAAAAAAAACCAAAACAAAACAAAATCAAACAAAACCAACCAACCAACTAAAACACATGCATGCACTGTTCAAAGCTGAGATTCTGAAAAGAGTCCCAAGGAGTCAGCCACTCAACTCTGCTCAGTGGTATACCTTGAAAACTCACTTGTTTAAAGCCACTGCAGAGAATAAAAGTGCTGGAGATACCAAGTAATTGAAATTTGGGCACTTAACTCCTAGAGGCTGCAAGGATTCCTTCTGACCTCCAGACAACTCTAAGGTGAGAAAACAAATTCCTGTGATAGTCCTTTCTGTGGACATAGAAAACTGTTACTGCAGGCTGTTTCATACCTGCACTAGTGAAAGGCAAGGTGCACACTGTGTCTGCCCTGCAGAGGAGGGCTCTAGACAAACATCACCTGCACGCACCCATGGGTTTCTCAAGCATGGCAGTTAGTACTAAAAGATCAAGGTTTGGAACTGCCTACATCAGTGTGTCCTGTCCTGCTACCCGTTATTTCCTCCAACAGAAGAGGGATATTCTACACATGGCAGTGACCTGAAAGCACTTTGGTTCAGCTGCTATTCATTTGGGGAGGAAAGATCCAATTCCCCTCTGTATATTTTACCAGCACAATACTTGTTAATACACACTAAATCTCGGAGACTGTCATCACCTTATTAGAATTACAGCACTGCCAAACACTAGAAGCAAAGCTATAGATTAAAGATTTACATCTAGTATAAACAAGTTCAGAAAGTACCCTTTGTGCACTCTTTGCTCTACAAACTACAATATATTGCATAGAAAGTTGGTGAGCTGGGATAATTAATTTTAAATGATTAGTAAAATGATCCCTTTTATGCAGGTGCACCTTACTAAGCAACCAGTCTACTGAAGCCTTTCTCATTAAAGATTTAAAGATAAGCTCATTTATTCAGACAAAGCACTGCATAATGTGGCTGCTTGCACTATGAGATGCTGAACAATAACACAGTGCCATAAAGATAAATATTACAGATGACAATTATTTTCCACAGGATAGTAAAAATAACTTGACCAGATACAAAAGTGTATCTGAACTGGTCCAAAACATGAACAAGAGAATTGAATTTCATTTTAAAATCTGTAAAAATACTCCAGGCTACATCAGCAAATTGTGCTACGGTAGGTTAACTGGCTACTCTTATTCATTCAGATCAATGCAGCTTTACACTAATGAAGAGAGAAGAAACGTCAAGAAACTATACTAAGAACACTCAGATTTCAAGTTTTAGGTAAGAATATAATCAAAGTCATGGGGAAGGGGTGGAAAAGAATTGGACACTGTAATATTGGGGTATAAACTGTGTAAGACCATTAAAGCAAAGTACTTTTTGTCTCATGGTAGTGCTACAAATATCCTACTCAAGTAAATTAACCGTACAAGACTATACCTTGAAGTCGTTACTGGTTCACATGATATGTTTAAAGAACAGTTTACTATCTCAAAGTCTTACTGACTGCGTGACTGTGCTCATACAGTGACTGCAAAATGCAAAGGATAATACAAGACAGACTGCAAAAGACAGGATACAAAAGAGAGACTAGTTTAATGTTGTAGTGAAACATGATCCACAGATGAATATTTAGATGTCATAGTCGATTGTTTCTGACCAGAGAACTGAAAGAACAGAAATAACTAGATTTTGTGCTAAGCATTGCAAAGGATGTGGTTCAAACTACAAATGCTGAAGAGCCACTTTGTAATACCAACCATGAAATATTAGTACTCAGCTTCTTTGTAAGAATAAAAATAAGAAGTCCAGCACAGTGACATTTAATTGGAAAAGGAGAAATACTTAAAAATGATCAAGCAAATTAAAAGGAAATTACGAAGAGCACCCAAAAGTGTCACGGTATGAAAAACATTGAAATGCATCTTCAGTACATAATACACCACTCAAAAAGTTTGTAGAAATAGCAAAACCATTTGAACAGTAAAGAGGATTACTTAAAGAAAAGATATCCTTAAACACTGGAGATCATGTCAAAACAAGAAAAATAAAAACTATAAACTTTTCTAATTCGTGCAAGATACCTTAAGAAGCACAGGGAAGCAGGGCAGAGCAGAAACACGGGTCAGCAGGCCAAAAGAGGCTGAACAGCAAATTGAAAATGGTATAACTAATGAAAACAATACTTTAAACACACAATACGTTTATCTGGGTGTTGGGGAGGCCACTAACTGACCAAAGTATCGTGGGAGCCCTCAGTATAGACAAGCCCATATGAGAAATAGTAACTGAATTATTTGTTTCAGTGATCAAGGATGTTCCCATACCAGAATCATTATTAATGAACTATGAATTTTGAGTCAAATTGAGCTGTCTCAAATTGAAATGTCCACAGAAGAGCTTTTTACAAAAGTTTGAAAGGTAGTCAGAAAGGTAGACAGCATGTTATTGCCTAGGAAAGGAATAGGAAGCAAAACAGAAAACACTATTAACCTTTTGATAACTCCATTATGCACTCAATCTCAAGAAGGATAACAAAGGCTTAGAAAAGTTAAAGAAAAAACTAGTAAGAGGTGTAGAACAGCTTCCACATAAGAATGCTGCACAAAAGACAACCGAGAAATTAAAGCTTATAAAATCATGAAAGGTATGGGTATGGTGAATAGAGAAGTATTAGTTATTTGTAATACCACAAGAACCTAAAGAATACCAGGTCTAAAATTAAAAAAAAAAAAAAAGTGTTTTCTTTCAAACAGAGCATAACAAAATTGTGAAGTATAAAGAATTAAACAAATTCAGGAAAAACAGTCACCGTTTTTCTTATGTATGTCCAGTTTCAACCTATCACTCAGGAAATCCCTGAACTACTTAGTGCCCAAGGCTGGGAGAGTATGGGAGGTATCAAATGTTTGCAGATTTGTCTTGTAAATTGCTACATTTAAAAAAAAAAGTTTTATTTTGGAACTTTCTAAACAAAACATTTAGATCCTTCTATATAGAACGAATTTTTTATTGCAGTTTAATGAAATTAATTTGCATTACAAATTTGGAAAGCTAAGAAAAAAAGATTAGATTGTAGTTGCATTCAACCCTTGACCTGTAATTTTCTTTTCTATTGCACACTAGCTGAAAAATCAGTTTTTGAAAGCTTTTAAAACCATAATTTTATAATCTTTTAAAAAATTGTCATGTAATATGAAATATATATTTAGCTGATCTTCTCCCATAGCAGTATTCCCCTCCCATACTTATGTGGACTATAAAGACAAATATTTATTGTTGGGTTTGCAGTACATACAGCATGATAATTTCACTGAGAAATTTAAAAAAAAAAAAAAGATATAAAGGATTGCATTGGTTTCTTCCCATTCTTATCTCACCTGAAACATATCAAAGCCTCCTCTTGGTAGTTTCCAAGAAAAATAGACTGTATTTTCTTCTTGCCCAAATATCTGTAAATCTGATGGTGGATCAGGATCTGAGGTAAAGACAGAAGTGGATGCAAAATTTAATATAAAAATAGTCTATATTAATTTGAAGGAAATTAACATTCCAGAAGACACTGCTGTAATTCATTATTCTATAATTCAGTGTAGAAACAGATTTCATTTTGTACTTAAGAAGAATATAAAATAAAATAAATTCACCTCTACATATTAGCAATAGAATCAGAAATAAAATCAATGTTTGTAAATTTTTATGGAAAAGTTGTATCATCCTAATATTACTGCTGATTTAGTTACTGGCAGAATCCCATTAACTACAGAGAAAACTTGTTTGTGTTTTAAAAGCTTTTATTTACTTAGTAACTTGCAAGGATGTTTAGATTTAAAAGAAAGGCATATATACTTAATCCAGCCATTGTTAAGATGCATTGATTTAATAAGGAATAGCTTTTCTCAGACAATACCTTAAAATGTAACAACCCTAATTATGTGAAATAATGAAAAGTTATTAATAAACTGTGAACCTACAGGTGCTAATCTTCAAGATGGTGGGGTGACTTCTTTTTAATCCATTGGTTGTCACAATACTGACTAAGAAACCAGTGCCTGGCAGAAGACTCTCAAATTTGTACATTCTACAAAGATTAAAAAAAAAGAAATTGTGTTCTTTAGGATTTTAAAAATGCATGTTATCTTCCTATGTTAATCCTTTATAGTATTATGGATATTATTTACACATGATGTGTGTATACGTGTGTATATGCTGTCAGTCAAAAACTATTTTAGCGTGATAAAATCTTAAATAGGGTGCATCACACTATGGTTCAGAGCAAGTTCAAGTACTAGAAAGTCTCAAAAGATTAAATTAAACATCCAGAATGACACATGGGTTCTACTGCTGCTCACTCCAGTGCAGTATTTTGTCTGTTCTTCTTTGCACAAACACATCATATGAGATCTGTAATTTGTTAAAAAACACTATTCTTAAAATAATCTGTTTTCACATGGGTATAGTAATGTATATCAACTAAAACATCAACTACATCTCACATATAAGTAACACTGCAGGCTACTTATTTTAAATATACAGTGAAACATCTGTTTTGAGTTCATGTCAGTTATTTTTTCAATGTAATCCTCATACCTTACACCGGAAGGTAACGTCTTCTCCTCATTGAAGACCTTACTGTTTATTGAAATAACATATCCATCAAACATATTTTCGGCTGGTGGCCAGGTAACAGTTATTGATTCAGAGTCTCGGCTATAATTCAGGTATTTAACTGCACTTGGCACTGTGTGACAATAAAAAAATGCATTGCTTTTAAAATATATTTTAAGTACATTACTTTATGACAGGACTCATCATCAGAATGCAATGAAAACTCCAGAAAAATTATGTCATGTCCTTGCTTATCTCAAGGATACACAGACTAATACCGCTGCAGTAATGTGTATAGGGACTTCCATTATCTATGAGATCCAAAACCAAACTGCTTGCTGCCCTGTAAAGCTACTTAGTGCAGTTCTGACATCACTGATGTGCAGTTCCTCAAAAACAGACAATTCTTCAAGAAAAGAAATGTCAGTATAAGAGGTAACATACCGGGCTGAGACCAAAGTCCCCACTAGCACAGTATCTTGCATTCAACAGTGGCCAAAAGCGTACACCTACAGAAAAGCAAGACTTGCATAGAGAGATAATCCCCTTCAGTAATCTCCCAGACTGCAGATTGCAGCTCAAGGATTTCCTGAGCCAAAGGTGATTTCTGTGAATTTAGTAAACCTCAGCAGATTTCTCTTTTATGAATGTCTTCAGTCTCCACTAGAACCTATGACCACAATCGTCACACAAAATATCATGTTGCCAGAAGTTCTGTAACTTTCCTATAAATTTTAACAACCATTTCCTTTTGCTTGTTTTCTACTTGCTCTCTTCTGGTTTCAAGTCCTTAGTTCTTTTAAAGGAAATGTCAGTGAATTATCATTTCTTATTTGCTCCTTAATTACCACTCCATGACTTATCCTCTCACAAATGATTTTACATTATGCCATTGTTCCTGTATCAGTTTTAGCTCAGTGGTTCCTTAAGCGCAAAACATTACATATCTTTGATCACACTTGCTGCCCTTCTATGAACCTTTTCGATGGCATCTACTATACTTTACTTTTTCACACTAGGGACCTGTTAGAGGAAAATACGACATGCCAGATCCAACAGCCTGACAGGCCATGTCCCCAGGTGCAACCAGCAGCAAGGCTGAAGCTTTATTCCCAGCATGCACACACACACAGAGCACACATATACACCACATATATACACATATACGTGGTCAGCCACACAGATCACAGACAGACACTCAGAGCACTCACACGAACACAGACATCACCAATGGCCTCATCCTGCTCCCCTCTCCAGCTGAGAATGGAGGTCCACTAGTGAGAATACTTACATATGTACAAGGTGGATCTCCCAAGCAGTTGGGCTCAGGCACTCAGTTTGCCCCTGGATCCCTGTCTCCCCAGTTGCTGGCACACATGCAGAGCTGGCCAGGACTTCCCAGGTCCCAACAGGCAACCCCCTGTGCTCTCACCCTTAGAGATACACAGATTCTCTCACACCCAGAGCTGGCTCACCTACCCCCTTACTCCCAGGCCAATCCACGTACCCACCAGCTCATTCAGCTGGATCTCACTAGCGGTCACACACTCACTCACACACCCACACTCGCTCTAGATGCTGCACCACAGACACAAGGACGCTCTGACTCACAGTCTGACTCCAGTTGCTGCACTCACACTCCTGTACACACACACGCACACAGAATAGGAGGGAGTTAGAAAGGGATTTAACAAGACAAGACAGATTGTGCTGACCAGGTGCAGGGCACAGTCAGACAAGCAAATCATTTACATGTGATGAGTCGTTTTTATCCTCTTAGCCCTCTTATTTTCCCACACTTTTTCTTCCCCAAATCACGTAATCCCCTTCCTTTTCTGCCTTTGATTTCTCCCTTAAGCATCCCATAACAAGTCCTGTGCAATCCCAAACTGCTTTTCCCTGGCATCACATAACGTGTCCTACACCCCTAGGCAGTAACCCCCCTTACTCCAAAAGGTGATCCAGAGAGCTCCTTCTGATGACCTGTCTTGATGGGCTTCACACCTAGACACAGGGGCTGAGGCTCTTCTGAGACAGCCTTGGGAAGGTCTTGGACAGGGTGTTCATTCCTCAGTAGTCTGTAATTTGGGTTCTTGCCTGCCACTGTGTTCCTCTGGACTCGTGGAGATGGGCCTTTGATGGGCTGATGGCTCATGTGATGGGCCTGGGAGTAGCCTGGTGGGTTATTATTTGGGCTCCCCTTCTTGCCATTGCCTCTCTGGGTTTGTTTGTGGGTGTGCATGTGAACTTCTATCACGCAACCTAACAGGACCAGAACTGCATGCTGTATTCAAGAGGCAACAGTACCTGGATTTCTGTAGACAATACAGCGATGTTTTCTGTTTTGTCCTATAATCTCTTCTAACATCCCAGCTGCTTTTTACTTTGCTGCTGAGCTATATGCTGATTTTTTCATGGAACTACTCATCATATTCTCAAGGTATCACTCCAGAGATGTTACAGTCAGCTCAGAGCTGACCATATATGTGTAAAGTTTGGGTTACTTTTGCCTTGTCTATCTCTTTGCAGTTATTTAAACTGAATTGCATCTGACACTTTAACATCCAGTCACTGAGGTATATATGGTCCTTTTCACAGTTAGTCTTTGCTAGTTCTCATCCTTACTATCCTGAGTAAGTTTACATCAGCAAACTCTGTCATTACTGTGTTTGCTCACTTTTCTAGATCATTTATGAATGTTTTGGACAGAACAGGTCCCAGAAGTCGTCTGACAACCTCCCTCCACTCTGAAAACTACTTTTATCTTCTATTCCCTCTTCTTAGGTCAATTTAAAAGACTGGATGCTTTTTTTTAAGAGCCACGGTAAGGGAATCTCACTGACAGGTTTTTGGAAATCCACAAAGCATAGATCAATTGCATCTCCCTTACCGCATGTTTGATGACTCCTTGAAAGAATTTAAAGATGTTTTTGAGGCGTACTTTTCCTATACTAGTAAGATCCTTCTTTGTTCTACCTCTAAACTGTAAGATACCGTGTAGTTTACTATTACCTATTACAACCCAAAAGCAATGCAATAGTGGATGTATCCCTAGACTGAAGACAGCCTCAGAGCCACTGCTGAGTTACTCTGCTAGCCAAGAATAGTGGCACTGCTAGTCTGGTCCAGGTTTTATCTAGAGTTAACAACCAAAACTCTTTTCTCTCCACACCATGAATTCCTGCACCCAAGATGAAGGTACTGTTTTCCATTGGAGCAGGATATCTCAGTATCTATGGCACTGTACATTACTGGAGATAAAAAGCAGCTCACAGACTATGAACTCTCTTTTCATGTAGTTTCACTGGAATAAGAACATCTTGCTTATTGAAAGAAGAAGCAACAGTGAACTGATACGACTCTGAAATTATTACCTCAAGACAGTATGTGAAGGTTAGTGGACAGAGTACTTATTTTCTGGTGATATGTGAATAGACTTATTCACAGGAACATCAAAATGAAGCAACATAACTGTGTTATGAGTGAAAGCCTGATATGGATAGAGAGGAGAACCATAATTCCAAAAATGAAAGAGCCCTTCAGAATGAACATACATGCTGGAGTGAGAAAAAGCAGAAAAATCTGACTTCAAGGGATCTTAATTTAGAAAGGAAAACAGTAACAATAAAAGTAAGGTTTTTAAAGGTATAATGCAAGGAAACCACTAGCAGCTAGGAGAAGAACTAGAACAGAACAAAACTATGCTGCTGAGAATCAAATGTCCTAACCTGAAGTAGAACTGAATGTAGAAAACCCCAAATTTAGTCCTGATGTAAGGGGAGGCCAATGAGAGAACATTGTAAAACTAATTTAGTTCTGAACACCCAAGTGTGTTCAAACTCAGCACCGAGTGAAATCAAACATTAACAAGAAGTCTAAGAAAAAAGATACTGTTTTCTGTAATGTTGGTAGCCAGACAGTGTGCAAGTATCAGTTACGGGACTGTACACCTGCTTGAGTCATTATGAAGTTAACATTGGTATTTCATTGTACACTGTAACCACATTCAAATTCTCAAAGGACACAAGTAGTCAAAGAATAAGGAAAATAACAATGAAAGAGAATAAGGAGAAAATGATGAAGATGATTGCATTACTTTTCTCTATTTGAGACAAATATAAAATTCAAGAAGAAAGCAAGACATCTAGATGCAGTAAAACAAATGCTGAATTTGACAACATTGTGGTCTCACCTGTCTCTATTTCCTTTGTCACAAAAATACTGTCTCTGAAACCTTCCTTTTCTGTTCGAATTCTAAAGTTGTACAGCTTACCAGGAGTGAGGCTGGAAAACATTGCTGTTTCTTGCTTGACCTTCTGGACCTAGAAAACCAAATACAGCTTTCACAGACCTGCTTGCAAAATTTGCTCATCTCATGTAAATGGTACCCCCACCTATTTTAAGGGGAGATATAGCTTTTAATGTAACCTCTTGTTACTTAATAGAAGACTTTGAAAAATAACTGCATTGCCTATACACAAGTGGTCTTTTAAAAAACATACCCTGAAAGCACTTGCACAATTTGTACACGTAACTTCATATTGCTGAAAATCTCCATCAGCACGGTCCCAAGTAATCTGTATTGAAGTGTCTGTAATGTTACCTTCTCGTACATTGAGTGGAGCTGCCAGACCTACAGAAGGACATAAAACACATTACTGTTCAATCCAAGACTTTGTTCAATCCAACACTTTTTATATCTCCTGTGGAGACATAAAAGTGAAGACAATCAGTAACAGATTCAAACAAATGGAGGGCAAAATCTGATCTCAGGCAGGCAAACACACAGACATTCCACAATAGAAAAATGGGGAAAGAACAAAGAGATGATATTGCCACTATTTAAAGAAAATTGCTTGCTTGTTTATCTTAAAATTACATGGGGCTGTCCCTGAGGATACAGCTGGCACTCCTAGTGGGAAAGTCTTCCAGAATGAAGTTAATCCCTCCAATACCACCACCACAGTGCTCAGAATGTACCTAAACTTTGTCAAACAGCTCAGCAAAACTGGGTAGACCAGGCAAGACAAATACACTAATTATCCCTAATTAGCATAGCCTTGTATGATACAATTCAGATCACATTATGGAGGAGCTTCCACTCTTCTCTGCATCTCTTTCATCCCCACCACAGCTGTTCCTGATTGGAATGTACCAAAATTTACACTTTTTCTAAAAGAAACTGTATACATGTGAGGGGTCAGGGGTTTTTTTTTCTTCCAAGTTTTTGGAGCCTCAGAAGAGACAGACCAAAACTAGGTTTTCGAAGGCCAGTTTCACGCTAAATTTAGGAAATGCTTTCATAAGATCAATCTAAAATCAAGTTTTTATTAAAAATATATTTTAAGAAAAAACAGCTTTCAAAGTTTTCACTATTTGTGGAAGAGTTTTTCTGTCTTGCCCTCATTCTCTTCTTTCTTGCTTGCTTCTTTTTATCCTATCTTAATTTTTCCTTTTATAAAATTTCTACTCTGAAAGAAACAAAGGAAAATGATAAAACAAGAAAAGAAAAACTTCTGGACATATAATTATAATAAAAAATAGGAAAGTCAAAACATATAATTTCAGTAGGTATTTTTAAACAGTTTTTAAGTTCTTACTAAAATTCCTTTTTTAAAGGCCTTGCTAGAAGGAGTCCCCTTCCCATAATACTTTTTAAAATGTCTTTGTTATTGAATTTATTATCTTGAAAATGCTTTTATTATTTGCTTAAAGATGCACTGGGAGGAATAAACTTAGTAATTTCAAGATACGGAAGTAAATCCATTGATACTCATCTTCTTGTCTAAAATAAATGGTCAAAATGTGTCTTGTTTCCCACAAGGACAATAATTTAACACAGCATAAATTCCTGAAATACTTGCCAGATATTTTACAGACTTGATATAAAAATCACATTTTAGAAAGTTTAGAAATCATAAGGGATTGTTATAGTCTTGTTTAAAAAACAGCTAGTGTTATTATGATTATTAATTGCTTACACAGATATACCAAGGTGATTTTTAAATAGTCCGTCTTTTCTACTGCACTGAAATAAAAACAAAGTTAAAAGAGTTTCCAAATCAAAATTTAATATGGTGCAATTTTATAGGAATAAACTCAAAATACTCACATGTTTTCACACCAGATACACGGTAAAAGGAGCTCAATATCTTTCCACTTTTTGTGGAGATGCAGAAATCATATTCTGTTCCTGCAGTAAGGTTTTCAATTGTTATTTTACCATCACTTTTTAAAATGAATGTCGCATTAGGTCCTCCTTTACTTGTAACATATATGCCATCAAATACTCCAATATCAGGCATGCGAACTAACAATACCACAGCATTGCTATAACGCATATAAGGAACTACAATTTGAACAGGCTTGGGCTCTAAAAGAAGAAAAAAATTGCAACATGTTAAATCAGTTCAAAATAAATTCAATGAAAAACACACAATAAATCCGAAGCAACTGCCACGAGAAATATGCTTGCCCAGTGCAAACAAATAAGTACCATAATGAAACATGTCATTGCTCAGAAACAATAAAAAAACTGATCTTTTTAGGTGTTTATTACTGCAATCCTGAAGCATTTGACAAATGATTTATGAATCAAAGCAAGTTAGGCTTCCAAAGGTATGAATGAATTACCTTTTCAACCATAACCACACCAAGAAGGTAAGTCAGGATAGCTGAAAAAATATACAGAAATGTACATGTGGACAGGGAGATGAGCATGGAGAATGAGATACATTTGATGGATGCAATATTAACGTGTTTAGTTTTCTTCCCTTACATCTGGCTCTGACAGCTGTGAAAAACGCCATCTAGAATTTTCTGTCATCTATGTCTTGAATGAGGTATTAAATCTAAACCTATATAAAAAATTCTGAAAAGACTAAGCCTGCTACCCTCCAAAATACTGTAATCATTTAGAAAAAAATGACAATGCAGCATTTCATATATCTATAACTGACAGCTGTGCCCTTTACATACCACATGCATAAGTGAATCCTGCCCATTCCTTTCACATATGCAAAAAATGTATACTGTGCCAAAAGCATTTCAACATCTTGGTAAACTAAGACTAACAGGAAAGACCTTTTGATAAACAGTGTAAAGCTTTTCCCTTTCAGCTACTACTACTTCTAACTCTTAAAGTCCTTTCCCAGCACTCTCTCATGAATAGTAGGGTAATTTCTCGCTCTCAGTTCACAGAAGAACTAATGCATCTCCAAAAATAAATAATCTCTTTTAACCATTCCAATATTTTCCTATTTCAATGCAAATCAATGATTCACCCAATTTCTTCTGTCAGTGGGAAGAGGATTCCCAGCTGTGGTCCTTATCACAGTTATCAGTACTACCAATGTGTTTCCCAAGGCTACACCCGCTTTGAAAGTTAACAGAATTTACTTTACTATTAACAATTAGGATTGGATCAGTACATTTCATATTATAGTTTTGATCCTTGGCTATTAAGGAAATCAACTTGATCTACCAAATCCGTTAGATGATAGTAACAATAATGAGACTGATGATGTGTGCATTATAGTCTGTAGTTTCCACTGTTACAAGACGTCTTACTTAAAGTGCATTGAATGGTCTTCAGTTCACTCATATTTCCATTAGTCACGCTTGCCACTGCTATTTCATAAGCCATTCCAGGAATTAGGAGGTCAACCTTAAATTCTTCTGTATTGTTTAGTAAAAACTTCTTAGTTTCACCTATGTCTGCATTAGGTTTCACTTGAATGTAGGATTCCTGACCATCTTGTGGCAGCTTCCAGTGAAGGATTACACTCTCTTCTTGTACGTCCTCTGGGTGAATATAAACAGCTGTAGGTGGACTGACAGCTTGATTAAAGAAAAAGATGTCGGTATAAAACCACAGATCAAACTTATTATCAATTTACAATCACTTCCCAATGATGCCTTTTGGTTTATTTTGGCTTCTAAAAATTTCATTATTTTAAAACTACTAATTAACTTAATAATTTCTTAAAATAGTTTGTAGAGAACTACCTGTTACAGGCAGATTCTGCTTTCTGTTTTCTAGTAACAAATACGGACTTATTTTACAAGCATATTCCATTCCATCAGATATATACAGAGTAACAAAGATGACACAATCTGAGTCACAGTATCTATGATTACAAAAAGAATTAATCTGTCTTCACCTGCATAATTTGAGACATCATGTAATGCTTCTACTTTGCTAAAATTAAATATACAAACCATAAATATTTATCAAATAGGATGTCGCTTCTTTAGCATGTATTAATGTGCTGCAAGTAAGTAAGTGAATAAGTAAATAAGTAGATAAGTATGTTCGCTCTTTTGGAAGGTTCTGAAGGTTAGAATCAGTAAACAGAGAATATAGAAAAGAATTCCCCCAACTTTCCCCCAGTGCATTCAAACAAACTGCAATCTGTACATGGCCTTAAAAATACTTTTGTGCCTTATATTTTTAATTTAAACTCTGTCTAGTGAAATAAAACCTCCAGAAAATTGATACATCACCTGTTGTGATTAATACAGGCTTCTCATGGCAGCTTAGAGTTCCTTTTTCTGCTACATTCTGTAAATATACCTGATACTGATGATAAGGTTTTACATTTCCTATTACTATTGAAGTCTTGCTTTTTTCAACTGGTAAATGTTCCCAAATGTTGGTTTCAGTATCCAAAATGTTGATGAGGTAGTAATGAAAAAAAGCACTGGATGACTGCTGTGCAGGCTGCCACTTTAAATGTATTTCTGCAGATGAAACATATGTAGCCTCTAACTTCTGGGAGTGCAATGGTCCTATTGAATAAGATCAGGAATAGAAATAGGATAATAGCTTCTGATATCTTTTACCAATAACTAACTTCTTTTTCAAATACAGCCTGAAAAGCTAACAGTACACACTTACTTACAAAAATGCTAAATAGTATTGGAGCAAATCAAACAAAGCAACTTTGACTGTATATCTAATATTGATACACAGGGGAATAGTCTCACTATTTAATAGAGGTTGTCTGAATCATCCAGCTCTTTGTGTTGAACTCAGTCTCCTCACTTAGGTCCTCTCTTTTGTACTTCAGTCAGATTAGAAACATCATCTAAGATAAATGGTATGAATTACGCATGTTGGTTATAATCTGGTCCTAATGAATTAAATGGCAAAATCTACCGAATTTCAGAAAGTGTAAGTGTTCAATGCACCCTATTTTTATCAATCATTTTAAAACAGATCTTCACCTCTTCCAACAATTCAGTCACCTGTCTAATAATTACTAAATTGTCCTATTTTTCCTTGCCTGGACAATCATATTTCTGTAGATAGAATGTTGCAGCTGAAAAGCTGATTTCTGAGGCAAAATACATATTTGCTTCTCATAGGAGAAAGCAGGAATATCTTTTCTCCATTAGAGAGGTAACTTGCATTACCAGGTCTTATATACAGAAAACAAAGCATCAGATTAGGCTGGCAGGCACAGGACATGGGAGGACTTTCAAGTACATGAAAGCAGCCCAGGGGAAGAAGTGGTGACCTGTACAAAGTGTACTTGTGGAGAACAAGAACAGTTCTTTCCCCTAAAGAAAAAGCTGTATTTTTTTCTGACTATAAGAAAATGGACTTCTGTCTCCTGTTTGGACTGCCTTGCCAGAACTGGTAAAAATATTAGGGCAGTATGTTTTCTTTAACTTTTGCAAATCTGAATATTTTCCCAGTACCACAGAAACAGGAACCTGAAGAAAATCTGCACCTAAAATTGTGTCCGTGAAGTAATTTCTCCTTGAGGACATGTCCATTTGATCACCTTTAGATGCAAAGGTGTTTTTCACCTCTACCAACCAGCAGGTTTCATTTGGTTTCATTCAGCTAGATTTTACTAGAACACAAGTTAATTGGTTCACGAATTTTTCTTATGCCACACTGCATCACGCAATGCATCAAAACACAATGTATTTTTAAACCATGAAGCTTGTCTTAATCTTTACTGCAGATATAGAGGGATATCTTTTACTTCAGATTGGAATGTATGCTTCTGCTTTTCATCAGCATGGCCAAAAAACACCTTACTGCTACTCTGACATCCAGCTTTCTCTTTGGACATCAGGAGGAATTCTGTGAGTAAAATTATGGTAAGAATAAGCTTTTAAAATATACTTCACAGAAACGGAATTTGTAGCTGGCTTTCTGCTTGTGGCCACTGAAAACTCCTGAGTTTTTCGTCATTCGTCATCATTCCCAATAAAGCATTTTAGCACAAAAGCAAAATGAAGACATTGGAATCCACTATACCAAGTGGCCAATCCTGAAGTCGGAATTCATGTTCAGAGTTATATATATTTTCAGACAAAATATCAACAAAAGGAATAGCATAATTAAAGGAAAAATAGAAAAAGTGTATGATTATCTGGTTATTACTATTTCATTTTGTAACTTACTTGTTTCTACCTTCAGAATTGGACTTAAGATAGTCTGTGCCCCTTCTGGGTTCCTTGCTGCTAATAAAAAACTATAGCAAAGACCAGGAGACAACTGCACAATTTTCGTTTGAGTTGTATTCACAGACAAGCTCAGAACGTAGGGTTTCCACTGATCAAAATAGTACTTAATTATAAATGCAAAGTCTGACTTAAGCCACATGTCCATATCACTCCACATAAATACAGCTTCAGTTGTCTTGACATCACGCACACTGAACGTGAAGTTTTCTGGTACCAGAGGTACTGAAAAAGAACACCAAAAATGAAAAAATCATTGGAAATAATGAAAAACTTTTAATATGTGTATCTTCAAAGATAAACATAATCGGGGAAAGACTTTCAAAAATAAATGCAAAGAGTGGAAGAAATATAGTTACATTCATATTCACAAATGTATGGTAGCTGTATATAGCAGAAAAATCCTGTGAAGAAATAGTCTGGACCAGTGGGATCTCTCTGAAGAGCATAGCAGTCAGTTTCGTTTTCTGGTATCATTGACAAAGTTGAGATACCACCCTTTAGAAGATAAGGAGATCCATCTGTCCACAAGAGTTGTCCTTCTTCCTGCATTGAAAAAAATGAAATAAAAATTCCATGTATTTTTACATTATATTGATGAACTATTAAGGCTTTTGTCATTGCAAGCATATCTCCTAAACATCCATAATTTACAAACTTAATTTATACAAATTAATTATATAGGAACATTTTGAATGAAGTAAATCTTTCAATGTAAAATTCTATCCCTTCTATTACAATAGATTACAAGTTAATAATATAATATAATAAATATAATATAATATAATATAATAAATATAATATAATATAATATAATATAATATAATATAATATAATATAATATAATATAAGCCACATAAGGCTAATGGAGAATGTTTGATCATTACAATCATTTAAAAATCACTGTTAATGAAATAATCTAATAATCGTGGATGGATCAGTTTTCTAATAATGTTATTCATTTAGAAAAAGTTCGTTCAGTCAAAAATATTCATAAATTCGGTCTGAAAGCAAAAATAGTTTAGCTGAAAAAAATCCAGGGCTAGATTCACAATCAGATGAGGAAGTGCTATCTTTTCCCCTTTCTCCCACTGGCTGGTAGCTCAGCAGTTAGAACACTCACTGACACCTGACTCCAAGTTTCTAACCTCTGAGGCACTTTCAGTTTCTCTAGCAGAACCCTACAAATACTAGACTGGAGCAATATGATATTTTGAAGGAAAAGATGCTGTAGAACATGCTGACAGCACTGCAACGCACCCCACCCCAGTGGGAGACAGGTTTCAGTCTGCACTGCACTAACATCTATAGGGGATTAACAAAAACCCCAACACATTTATGCATGGCATTGGAGGACTCTCAGGAGGTATACTAGCATAAGTACTTTCAGGCATAGCAAGTCTGTGGTCCTACAACCTAAGTAAATGCTTTAAGTACTGTAATGGAAAAAAGTTGAGGTCCCATCATAATTTTAAGACTTACATTGATTTTCCATTTTGTTGAAGATATTAAAAAAGGCAGAGGGGAAGGAGAAAAAATATTTTTTCCATTTCTCTGAGAAAACAACAAAAAACCATGTTTTAGACTAAGCCTATTTTTTTCAATTCATCTGTTGAATTGAAAAAAAATCAAATAAAATACTGTGATGTCCTTCATTTTCTGAAGACAGGGAAGATTTTCCATGGTATGAAATAATTCAACTTGACTTCCAGGAAGACTTGTGTGTCTAGTCTGACGTTTCAAAAATACTATGTAGATCAATGCATATCTTTTTCTTATACTGAACTTCCTGGCCACCAGTGTGAACCAAAAGCACAGGAAGCCACAAGATACTACTATGGTACAAACCTTTGTAGCAGGGCTTGTAAGAGAAGCCTCAGTAAACAGTCTTTGGCTACCTTCACCGCTTCCTAACTCTGAAGAACTGCACAGAGTGTCAGGACAGACGTGAGGGTATCACCAAAGTGGTCCATTCATTCTTACCCAGCGCACTGACCTACATCTCCAGGGTCCCTGTTGTCTTTCACAAGAACGCTCACCCTTGTCAGGAAGGGTTTGAATGCAGCTACAGACCAAAATAGGGTTAAAGAAGGAGAAACTGTGAGAATACAAATGCTACAGAACTAATCCTGCTCACAATGACGCTAATTTTTATCAATGTCACAGTGCTTGGCAGTTTCCTCAAGGCTGCTGAAATCTTCTGAGTAGGGTATAGTCTCAACTTTTTTTTCATAGAATATTTCAGATCCCATGGGTACTGGGAGAAAAAAACTTGAAAACAGAAATTTAACTCCCTAATGGTTCAAATATGAAAGAAAGCAAAAATAATTGAATCTGTATTTTTTATCTCAGATTTTAAACAAGTCCTGCGATTCCTAGCATATGTTCCATGATCTTTGAACTCCTGGTGTAAGTACAATTTGGAATTCTCATAAGATGAGAGCAAATAACAACAAAGACACTTAGAAGGACTGTAACATATTCATACAGTACTTGAACATGTTAACTAAGTACAAATGTTTAAGAAAGAAGTGCTTGAAAAAAACGCATTTTATTATTATCCCCTGCTACTCTTAAAACAAGGTACTCATCTAGTTCATTTATCTGACTAGACTCCCACAAACATAAAAATGCATGTAATGATTAAACAGATGACTAACAGTCAAATTCCAAACTGGCAATTCACTCTTCTCTGTGTAATCAGAGTTTAAAAAGAAAAAAACCCACCTTTCTAGCACTCTTTCCAACATGCAAAAATATTATGCTTTCACGGTACATCTATTTCTGGCAGCCTCTTACAAATACTACTTTATTTCTAAAATATCAAGTTGGTTATGATTAATATCACAATGGTGTAAAAATTACAGCAATTCTAAAATCTCATGCATAAAACAATATTACACATAAAATGCATGTATTACTGGTGCTTTACTAACCAGGATGGTTAGAGTGCTTCTCTAACCACAAACCTAGACAGGTTTGTATTTCCTCAGTTTGCATATTAGCCCACTCTGACATGTTTATGTGGCCCCATTAAGTTATATAACAGTTTGCAAAAAAAAGACATTTTCTGTCTGTGACATGTTTACCACTTACCTCCTGCCCTTACAAATAAAGTTTACTTTGTTCTTACTATTTATCACAGCATTTCTTTTAAAGTTAATTTGATGAAAACAATATTAAAATGAAATTTCAGAGTGTAGATTTTCCAAACCGAAAACCCGTGGCTTCCTCCCAACGTTCTGGTACTTACCACAAAGGAAGTTTTCAATAAGCCTAATCACACGAAGACTGGATCCCACATCTCTGGCAGAGTGCCTCCATCTTTCTGAGAGCTTTCCCAACACTTTTATTTATCTCTGTAGCTGCTCCCAGATCCCACATCACACCACAGTGAATCATTTAATAACAGCACAGCTGGCATTAAGAACCCTCATATCCCAAATATGAGGAACAGGAAACTTCTTACAAGAAATACCTTGCTCCAATCTCTTCTTCCACTGACCTATCCAGCATCCATACTGGACAGAGCTTGCTAAGCTCAACACTCAACATTTCAGACCTGCATCAAAACTGAGAAAGCCAACTCGAGACTTTGAGATCCATAGTAAGTAACATACATATAGAGTAAGATCTAAAATCTGGTAATGCAGCACCACCTAAAGGCAAAACAGTATCCCTGTGAAGTACTCACAAAAGAAAAATTAAACAGGTTATATATAAAGCCGCCTTTTCCCAGCTATGGCCTGCTGAATAATTTCAGCATTTCTAAACAGGAAGAAATAATGATTCCTCTTCTAACTACTAATAACTATAAAAACAAATAACCAATTTACTGTGCAGCATTTTTTATTCCACAGAATTGGGCTCTATATGTCAAAATTCTCCTGCTTCCATATATGTAATAGCAAAGAAGATAAAACAGACTGACCTTTAGGTCATTAAGACCTGTCCATAACATGATTATTTGACTAATTGTCTGGAGATAAGACAAAATAAAACCATGTTCTTCTTCACTCCCTATGTCAAGAAGATGCGCCCCTCGTGAAGACGTTCCACAGATCTGTTGTGCCACCTTCCACGGCTTGCTCTCCTTACCCATTCGATAGCAGCTGCTTTGGAATGCCACCCACCCTTGGGAACAGGTGCCTACAGGTGAACAGGGACAGGATTTTAAAGATATTCTGTACCATTCATGGCAGTGGTACAATTTAAGTTTTTTATGATTACACAGACATTTTGATGATGATAGCATTTAATTGTCACAACTGCAAACCTACAAAAAATCAGTAATTATGAATCAACCCTCCTTCAAAATTCCGAGTAGCTTAAAAAACGTGATTGCCTGAATTAAAACAGTATCAACTACAACCCACTGAAGCAAAAAACAGAGATTCATTAAGTTTAATCCTACTCTAAGAAAAAATTTGTTCTTTAAGCTTAGTTTCTGATGGTTCATTTTTTAAATTTTAAAACTCAAGTTAACACATAATTTTTTTAATAGTTTCCTGAGTTAAGGAAAACAATCATTTCCTTGAATTTGAGCCTATATAATCCTTTCTTTTGTGTTCCTAATTTTAAAGATTTTAAGTTGCATTACCAGAGCAGCACATTTAAAGAATGAAGTTACACAATCAAGCCATAACATCCTCAGAATCCTGCCTCCTTCAAAGCACTTCTAACAAAACAGTGTATCTAGGCTAGCCACTCAGCAGTACAAAACCATCATTTTGAACGCTGGCAAAAAACGTTGCAAATCCTTACCAAATTCAGGATTTTCCCTGCCTTTTCATTGACACTATATAGCAAATTCAATCCATACACTCAAATAATTACAATGCTAAACTCCAACATTCACTTGACTCGAGTTTTAGATTGCAAAAAATGTAGTTAGCTTAAAATATTTGGTCATACACATTTGAATTCTTGCTCCTAAAAATACTAAGAAATATTAGTTAGAAATAACCTTTCTATGTCATTAACAATCAATTTCTTTCAGCTTTCTAGAAATGAAACAATCCACATCTATTGAAAATTGTAAAATGGAATACAGGCTTTTTACAATTTACTCTTAACTCTTCTAGAAAATATGCAGTGCTTCCTTGCATTCACTGTGACTACAACAATTCTAATATATACCTGTTTCAGCTTGAACATCCACTGATTGAGACACTTTTAGAAATTCCAGGTGTAATTGTTCAAATATAAACTTAAATGTATACAAGGCAGCAGGTGTCAAATTACTCCATACAACGAATCCCCTGGGGTTTTTTATAATCTGAGAAGTATCATTCAGTGAAACTGAAACTGAAAATTCTTCGGTCATTGTACTCCAATTAAAAGACACTGTAGTAGCTGTCACAAATGTTTTGATGTCATTTTGTGAAATTCCACCTAGCAGACCAAGAAAAAATAAATACTGTCTTTACCACAATGGAATAATTAGCTCAAAGTTTTATTGCATTAATATTTTTTTTTTCTTTTAAGAAGCAATGAGAGATACACACAGTAGGGAAAGAAAGGTAGTGTGAAAACAGAAAACGTCTTACTGAGCAATTAAGAAAGTCATGCTATTTTTATTGTCATGGTATGTGACCTTATGTCTGAAGCAACCAGAATTAAAAGCTAAGCGCAGTTTCACAGAATCACAGAATGTTAGGGATTGGAAGGGACCTCGAAAGATCATCTAGTCCAATCCCCCTGCCGGAGCAGGATTACCTAGACCATATCACACAGGAACGCGTCCAGGCGGGTTTTGAATGTCTCCGGAGAAGGAGACTCCACAACCTCTCTGGGCAGCCTGTTCCAGTGTTCAGTCACCCTCACCGTAAAGAAGTTTTTCCTCATATTTATGCGGAACCTCCTGTGTTCCAGCTTGCACCCATTGCCCCTTGTCCTGTCAAGGGATGTCACTGAGAAGAGCCTGGCTCCATCCTCATGACACTTGCCCTTTACATATTTATAAACATTAATGAGGTCACCCCTCAGTCTCCTCTTCTCTAAGCTAAAGAGACCCAGCTCCAGTTTAAGGAGTGTTTAACTGTAAAAGTACATACTTTGCTAGGCTATCATTTAAGTAGTAGATGTCAAGTACAGTAACACATTAGTAGCATAACTATGAATTATTTCCTGTAGCTATACTAACTTTCAGCAGTCAATGGCTGCTGCGATGTTTTCAACTTGCTTTGTATTTTTCCCAATGATGTTGTTCTTATTCAGATCCTAGACTGCACCCAAAGCTAGTATGAACTTGTAATGTGTACAAAGGTAATGCTATAAACTATTTTAAAGCAATTAACAAAATTAAAATCAGAAAGCCCTTTCATTCTAGTAATTGGTGGGACTTGTGGTCCTCAACAGATTTACAACTATAAATTATGTTTTTATAAGTTCAGTGGCTAGACTCACAAATTCTTTTACTAAAAGTTTGCTTCATTTAGTCACAATACTAAGATCTTCAAGCTACTCATTAACCCTTTTTAAAGAGGGATTGTCATAAAGCAGAAACAAAAAAATTTAATATTTAACCAACATATTTAATTTACGTAAGACAAACAATCACAACCCTATGTTGATATGAAATTTCCAGGCTTTAAGTAACTTCCTCAATGGCCCTGTTTTATAAACCTCTTCTCCTAGAATTACTGTAGTATAGCGTGTAACATTTAAAAA
Organism: Nyctibius grandis; assembly: GCF_013368605.1. NCBI lineage: Eukaryota > Metazoa > Chordata > Aves > Nyctibiiformes > Nyctibiidae > Nyctibius > Nyctibius grandis. Next base: position 47,471,169 of record NC_090662.1, on the reverse strand, counting down.
TCTCCCAAACTTTTACATCAGTCCCATATTGCAGTATTGTTACACCAATCAAACAAGCTATATAAAATTATTCCTTCTACTCTTCATTGCTGAAAACATGCATTGACGCAAAGTTTCTGAATACATGAGTAAGCTCAGGATTTCAACCCCTACTTCTTTAATCTTCAGTATTGTACTATGACAATACCAAAACATTTTTGTGCTACCCTACTTACGTGTCTTAAATGATTCTACACTTATGATTCGGCCATTTTTTAGGGATTCTATTGTGATATCATACTTCTTATTTTCCTCAAGCAGAATTGTAGTACTGACAGGTTTCTGTTCAACTTTAGAAATGTTTCTTACATTCTGCAAGTTAAAAGAATTTCTGGATATAGTGAAAGTAATAAAAATACAATTCATAAATGATCTATGAAGTTTTTGAAAGGGTAACTTATATTGCAGCATGTCAAACTTAAGGCTGTAGTTAAACTGCAAAATACCAAATGCATTTAAAACAAAACCTTTTAAAAATCAAACTATTAACAAACACCTTCATACTAAAATAGCCATATTTTCTATAAGTTCCAGAACATCCTTTGCTCAAAATAAGAACAATGCCCTCCCACAGAGATCTAGGGGTAGCGTCTGTGGCTCTCCTGGAGAAGTTAGACAGCTCCTTCAAGCCACAGTACCTTGAAGAACTTGCGTATTCTTAACTTTGGACGTATGCCTATCTATCCTTATTCAACCAGGATACCCAAGGGTCTTTTAAGTCCCACTGGCTTCAATAGGACTCTGTAAGAGTGCACATAAATGACATGAATTACAGAATTCAGTACAGTCTTTCCAAACTTTCTCTTTATTTGCTATTTCACGTTGTTTTTTTTAAACAAATGCTATTAACTACTGGTACCTACAGCTTAAGTACATTTGGAACTACTTATCGCTTAGATTGACGAAATTTACTTTTTGACTGAAAGCATCTGCTTGCTGGTATGTTACAATATAATAGTCTGGATCCTCTCCTTGGGGCAACTCAGTCCACTCCATCAAAACTACTCTAGCAGGCTTTTTCACTCCGTCACAGTCTAGACTCTCCGAACCCTGTAAAAGAAACATACGTGAATGCAACTTAGTCGAAAATGCAGAAGATGTACCTCTAACCAAATAACTAAATTCTGTCAATTTTAACTACTTTTACCTAGAACTTGTCAGCTAGCAATAGTTTTTATATGGAACAGTATTACCAGCCCTACTGTGTGACACACAGAGGCTTCATAATTTTTTACAAGTTCTGTAGGCAGAGGTTCTATTTTTCTTTGCCTCTCCAGAGGTGGACAAACCATGTCAGCTGACCCAAACGCTCTACTGGGAAGAGAGAAATCTGTCATCATTTTAGAAATGAGGTCAGAGATTTCACTTGCAATGTACAGATTGCAATCACAGCAGCCACTCAGGAGCTGGAGGTCTCAGTCCCATTCTCACATTACACGGTAAAGACTTTAGTGGCATCACTTTCACAACTTCCAAATATCTCAGAATAAGAAACAGCAACATTCAAGATGTAAAGAAATAATTTATTAAACACCTCCCTACCAATCCAACTTAGACATGGCAGTACAAACGTCATTCAGAGTTTCAAGTTCTTACAGAGGTCAACTCTTTCTAGACACAAGTCTTCTGTATTTTTGACACTACCTTTTTAATAACTGTACCTGCTTTTGAAGGATTTCAGCTTAGCTCTTTAGAGAAGCAGGTTCCTTCTATGTTTGAATTTCAATTGGAATCAGAAACTTACAGGTTGCTTCCATCTAACAGGATATAAACCAGAATCACACCTCTAAAATTCAGAGAAATTGGGTCATGCGATACCAATCCGTATCACATAACATTTATTAAAAGATTGCAGTTCTGTCTTTTAAGTTCCATTTTTATTTTCTTTGTGAATTGGGATGACAAATAAATGCCATCATTCAGCAATGAACTGAAAATGCAGCTCAAAAAACCAAACCAAAACAAAAATCAAATAGGAAGCCTAGTACACTAAAATAAAAGTTAGGATTTTTATTATTATATTACTTTGTGTTGTCCTGTAAAGCAATCTACCACACACAAAAAACCATAAAAACAAGAACTAAATTTGCAAATGTACACAGAAATTTTACCATACTTGTATCTCATGAGATGGATTTAGAAAGTCCCTTTTCGTTGCCAGCACCTTGTCAGTACCTTTTAGGCCCTTACACAAAGACTGCAGCAATTAAAAAAAAAAATTAAATTGACCACAAAGACCTAAGGTTCAAATCTATCTTCAGGCTAGCTACACACCAGCCAGGAGACCTAAACAACAAACAGTTACTGACTTCTGCTGTCGACTGCTTCTCAACATATGACTCTAGTAGGCTTTTCAGCCTGAAAAAGAGGCACTTGAGGGGAAATACAACAGAGGTCTGTAAAATCTTAAGTAGCCAGAAGTAAGCAGAGATTGATTTTTCATTTTCTCTTCAAGTACAAGAACTGTGAAGAATGAAATACAAGAACTGGTATGTTCCAGATTCAAAGTAAACAAAAAGAGACAGTTCTTCACAAAATAAATAGTTTATCTGACAAAGCTTAAAACAAGTACTAAAAGTTTCTATGGGCTTCAGAGGGGGCCGGACAACCTCACAGAAGAGAACTACAGCAAAGCTCACAAAACACACTGCAACTACATCTGTCTCAGGAAGTCCTTAAGCTGCAAATGGTGGGAAACTAACACAGTATAGGTAATTCTCACATTATGCTATTCTTACAGTCCTCCCCAAAGATGTGCTTTTTGCCACTGCTGGAGGTATGGTACTGAACTCACTGAAGTTCTCATTTCACTCCATACCACCATCCTTAAGAGCCAAACAGTCTCAACTAGTCTGCAACTGTCAGGAAACCTCCCTAAGGCAGATCACAGACTGCTGCATGATGGCTTCCACAAAAAGCACTTGTTCTTAAGCTCAAAATTGGCCAGTGCAACCAGACACTATCCAGATATTCTCAAGGACTATACGAGGAGCCTGAGTACCACAACAGCATTTCACCACTCCAAAGACACAGCTCTCTTCTCCAAAGGAAGGGAGTGGTAATTGTACCAGTAATTGACAGAGCTTTGAAATCACCTTTGCTGCAAAGCACATTAAGCTAAATGTAAAATAAAGATTACACATACAAAAACTAAATATAGATAAACATGGACAAAGTGTAATAGAAAATTAAGCAGAAAGATACATGTGGTACCTGTGTATGTGGTTCTTTCAATAACAGTCAAACACAAAGGGCTAACCCACAAATGTCAGTTTCGGATTAGAAAGTAAAATACTTTTTGCAGAAGTACACTTCCTAAAGGCATAGCCAGATTATTATTATTATTATTATTATTACCTTGAATTTCCAGCATCACCATGCATGTCTCCACAGTGTCCAAAAGGTGAAAATTTACACAGCAATATGAGCTAGCTTAGCACTTAAAGATGCTGGGATCTCTTACTTCTTCTGGGGAACAACATTAAACCAGAAACAGCAAGCAATAAAGCAGATTAAGGATCTCAAAAGAGCTTCCAACAATTTAAATAGAAGGAAGACTGGGAATGTTCAGTAGCAGTAACTGACAGCTCCCTGTGGCTGCTGGAACAACGAAAAACAAGTCCAAATCATGAACCATCAATTTTCAACACTCAATTAGAATATCTATCCACCTTCAAGAAAGGGAATATTTTTCTTACCTTAAAGAAATATTTTAATAAAAGCAGGAGAATTGCTTGATCCATAGAGAAAGAAACGTTGTAGTCCCAGTGCCTCTTATGTGTTGGAATCACAACAGCTTCGAAAAAAAATCCTGTTAGAATATCTAAGACATAAGAAGAGAAAACCTCATACACATATTTGTACTTCACAGAGATAGAGCAGCAGCCAATGGTGCACCTGAGATTTGTGTCTTCACCCTGGCCCTGCCTCTTCCCAGGCCTCATATGAAGTTTCCTGAGATCAGCAGAAGGCTGTCCTTTAATTCACTGAACTGGGGATGTGCCTGTTGTTCATTAGTCATTTAGAAACCTCTCAGTGTAAAAAACATCAAGGTTTTTTTAAGTTTTACGAGTGATTACTGGATCGCAATCCATTGAAATCAGTGTAACCCCTTGCACTTTCCTCAGACTCCAGCTGTTTTCCACAGTACGCATTTCTAGCAAGGTGCCCCTTTTTCAATGTTCAAAATAAGCCTTAAAACACTTCTCCGTGGAAGTACTAAGCACACCTGCAGAACCCATTGATATGTCTTGCTAGGGTGTCCAAAAGGAATAAACAGTATAAGTTTATGATAATTTCTGTTAAATTTTCTCATCAAAAGACAGGTGCACATCAGACTAGCACCAGGAACTGCATAAGTAAGTTTAGAATTGCTTACAGAAAATACAAAATCCGATTTCTCAATGTAAAAGCAGAGCCGACAAATTTCCTATCTCGCACACAACCTACTTATCAGAGGACTTCTTAAATTTCTAGTTATCACGCAATTCCCGGGATAAATCTTCACAGCACCAAGAAGACCTGGGCATTAACGGCGAACGAAGAAGCGCCGCCGCTTTCTCCTGTCAGCCCCCCACGGCGGCAGGCCCCACGCCCTGACGGCCGCCGCACCCATTTTAAGGCACCGCCCGAGGTTGGCCCCGAGCCGGGCGGGGCGGGGGAAGCGCGGGAGACAGCGCTCGGCTGCGGAGCCCAGAGCCGAGCGAGCGGCATCTGGGCGGCCCCCGCCACCAGCTGCCGCCCCACGGGCCCCGCCCCCTGAGGGGAGACGACGCTCCCCTTCCCCGGAGGGGACAGACACCGACCTGCGCCTGGCTAGGGCCTCCGCTCCGGCTCTGGCCGCTTTCCTCTTCCCCTCCTCGCTTTCTCTGCCCCCACCCCGCACCCCCGATTTGTTCTGGCCTTTCCTGCCCTTACCCCGGCTGCCGGAGGGAGGGTGGAGGCGGGAACGGGGAGCAGCGGGTTCCACTGGGCAGCGCCGTGCGGCGGGGCCCCGGCTGCCGGCACTCGGGTCCCCTCACGCCCAGCGGAGCCGTCGCGGGGGTTCAAACCCGAAGCTTCTCGATGATTTCCCACTCCCTGCGGAGCAGCTCCGCCGCCCGGCGCTCGCCAGGCCGGCCCCGAGGCGATGTCTCCGCCGGCAGCGGGCCGGGCCGGTGTGAGGGGGTGCGGCGGCGGGGTGGCCTCCCGCCGCCCGCGGTGAGGCCGAGCAGCGGAGCCACCGACAGCCCAGCACCGCAAACGCTTCGTTAAAATTAAAAATTGCTGGGATGCTCAGAGAGATGTATATGTATAGATGTAGGAAGTCACAGTCGAACTATTTCTTCAAAATTACTGGGCCGAAGGGAAACACTGGAAGACAGATGGGGCATTACGGTGCTGGGAGCAGTAGGCTGAGTGTTTGTGTGTGCAGAGCTGTTGGGCTTTGTAGTGCCGCACCCCATCTGATCGGCTCCCCGACACCGTTCTTCATAGAATCATAGAATGGGTTGGGTTGGAAGGGACCTTAAAGATCATCTAGTTCCAACCCCCCCAGGGACATCTTCCACCAGACCAGGTTGCTCAAAGCCCCGTCCAACCTGGCATTGAACACTGCCAGGGAGGGGGCATCCACAACTTCTCTGGGCAACCTGTTCCAGTGTCTCACTTGGGTTTTGTTACCCAGCTGTACTGGAATACGGACCCATCTTAAATTCCCTACGGAAGCATGTTCCTCAACTCTTCTTACATGTAATAGCTATGTCTTTGAGGCTTTGTAAATAAATGTGTGCAAAATATGAAAGTTGCTCCCAGGAGTACTGGTTTTAACGTACGTTGAGAAAATACTTTCCACTTAGGCATTACAGAGTTTCAGAGTACGCCTCTGGGAAGTATTAGTAACGAATACTATAGAAGCAACTAGCATGAAATATTGCATTGTATCATTTTAAGTAGCTAGTCTCTTAACAAGCATTTTTTAGTTCTAGATTTTACATGAAAAAGGGTTAAATCAGACTTTAGGAATAAAGTTGGTCTCAGAAATAAAGTTGGTCTCAGAACCGGTACAATTACTCCCCATTGTTACACCAGTTTCCTCACCAGTGAGTATCCCTGCTGTAAAACATGGAGAATAGCCACAAAGGGGAAATAGACACTGACATTGTCTCCCTGCTGGGGTCACTGTAACAAACCTCATTTACCTCCTTTGGGCAGAATTTCTTCTTGGAGCAGAATTTCTGATTCTCCTTATCCAGCTGCTGGCCTCTGTACAGAGGTCCCACAAAGTTATCAGTGCAAGCGTCTATAAACAAAGAATAGACAAGCATATGTAACAGTAGGACCACTGATTTATTTCCCAAAGGCTACTGAACAAGAACTCGCTCAGACAAAAACTTGGGGTGACATCTGCCTTTGGCTAGGTTTGAAGCAGTGAATTCAGAGGTAAACTTACCTCAATATAATTCCCAGTGCCCTAACCTTACCTAAATTAACCTTTTTAATAGAAAATTAGTTTTCCACTGTGCTCTTTGAAATGAAATCAGTTTAATAAGCTGATAAAAATTGTTCACAAATTATTTCCAGACAAAGCAATTAGAGAATAAATAAAAATTAGTGCTACTGTATGTATATGTACCATAAAAATGAGCAACACTCATATTATTTACTGTGTATTTTCTTAGGTGTTATCAAAAGCTGCTGCAACCCCTGTTCCCAAAACACTGAATCAGCCTCTCTGAGAAACACACACACGCATACAGAGCATACGGGGGTGTATCACCTGAATGCTATTTTAGCCTTAAATGTCACAAGTTAGCTGCTGCCTATTCAGCTATTTTACAAAGCAAACATACTAATTTTTTTTTTTCCAGAGCTCTTTGTAATCACCCAGCACAAAGGGAGGCTTTATTAATGGGGCGATTTTCAAGGCAACATCAGGAGCCCTCTTTTTTTTTAACCTCATTAAATTAAGTGTGTGTGGCACATTCCACATCCTTTGATTAAAAAGGAACACTCCCCAAAACTTAACCACTTTCCTTTTATTCAGCATTTCTAGTGATTAAGTTTTAACATAATTAACTATTGGTTTTCTCCAGAATGCAACATCAGTACAGACGCAGCTCTTCAAGTTCCCCCATTCTTCATACAAAACCTACTTGTAAAAGTAGAAACTACCTGTATAAGACATTTTTTTCAGACTATCTCCTTTGAGTAAGATTCTCAAATCTCTGATCTTAGGGAATCTTTTACCACTGATTTTGATAGGCATATGACCACCTCATTGGTCTGTATGTGGAATTATTTTTCAAAATAGTCAAAAAAGGCAGTTCTAAAATGCTCAATATGTGGCTGCCAAGAACTAGTCACTGAATATTTGCAATTGCTGAAGTTCATTGTTCTTCAGCTCTGAATATGCCCTTCCACCCTAAATTGTGGTGACTTGTTCTTGATAACGGATAATTTCTGAAGTTTCCTTGTTCTATAGGCAGCTTGCACATTATGCGTGGCATTTAAAGAAAGGTTGGAGAAAATTGAGTACACAATGTTACGTGCAGACCCTCTCGACCATAACCTTTCCTCAATAAAAGCTTTTTTTCTTTTGCATTAATGGCAAGTGCTGAAGTCTATCCCTCGAAAGATCTTTTACGTTCATGTCCCACTGTAACTATAAGAATTTTCTGTTGATGTTCTGGCCTTCATGCTGCCCCTCCACAATCACTATATTGCTACGGTTATGTGTGACAACTCATTTATGTTTTGTCCCCTGTACTAGAACACACATCTGTGGGATTTTTCCATAGGACATATACCAGCACATGATTACACCAGCAGCATAACATCAAGGTAACCTCTGGAAAAGGATTTGATGGGACAGAACTTAAAAAAATTTGTTCAAGTCAATGTTTTCCTCTGCCACAGTATTCCTGATTGGTTCCTACATGTTTATTGGGCAGTAAGTTTTTACACAAAGGTGAACCTCTGTAATATTTGGAAATCGGGTTTGTCCTTTGAATTCTTATAAAAGGAGAGATGGATGAAAAAGAGATGGAAAGAACTACACAGAACCAATGCATAATAATAAAAAAAATTATCCAGGCTCTGTAAGCTGAGTTTATCAGCAATGCAGAAGGTCAAGAGAAAAAAAACTGGATTTGTGTCAGGAAAAAATGGGGTGCAAAAGAAAGGGGAAAGGAGCCACATCTGAAGCAGCATTTTGTAACTGCTTAAGCACTGTGAACAGCACAGTGGCCATTTGTCACCCTGGAGTACGTTCTTGTAAACACCTCCACTTTTTAGTATATTATGTGGCTTGTTACTGTGTTCTAACGTCATACTTCAGGCCTGATCCTGCTCTCAAAAGAAACTAGTAACAAAGACCTCAGTGCAAATAGCTTTTTCACCAATACACAGGTGCGTGTATTTGGGAAGATGTCTGCCTGCAGTGTGGAAAAGTAAGAAATCATGCAAATATGTTTTTACTTTCAATTTACACTCAATTTACACAAATCACACTCAGTCATGCACACAGCTTCTCCCCAGTTCCTCGCATTTTTCCGGAGGCAGCGTGGGAGTTTGCGAGAGGCATGCATTCCCAGCCTTTCATTTAGGGGAGTAGAAATTATTCAAGTCTCAGTTTCAGAGGGGGTAGAAGGGAGGGAACTCTGTGGGTGTTAAAGCTCTTTTAGTCAATAATAAACAAACTAATTAATTTTGGTATTTAACTAGGTTAGGTTGGAGTTGGATCAGCTTTCCAAACCAGCTCACAAGACGCCTGCGCAAACAGGGTTACACACAATCTGAGGCCGGGGGTTGAGGCAGGAATGCAGAGTTGAAGAGAGATGAGGAAACCGAGACAGAACCGTGAACTGCATCTACATTTATATTTAAGTTGCAGATGGAGGAAATATTTGGAGCAGAACAGTCCTGCCAAACTGCAGGCTCCTTCAAACCTTCTATCCGCTGCAAGGCCTGCAAGGCCTTGTTCACTCTATATGATACATACCACGTTATGCCAATATCACCTTCGTGGGGGTAATGGGAGTGGGTGGCTGTCCAGACAATGGCTCACAAGTTTTAATAGATGTTCACTTTCTGACCAGACCAAAGCAGCCTGAATTTGAAGTTTAATTGTGAAATGAAAGGCAACCTTAGACCATATCCATCTCCACTGAAGATAAAAAGTTTTGCTGTAGGCTTCAGGGAGGATCCTGACATAGTTCCTACTGATTGTTGCACTTAAAAAAATGAATTGGCTAAGTGGGAAAAAGATCTTTTAATACCATTTTTCCTATTACAGGTTATCATGGGGTTAATTTTAACCATAACTGCTTTTAATTTCCAGGTTTGTCTAAGATTTTACATTATTGTTCATCCTTAGTGGCACAGGTAAATTAATTGCATCAACATGGATTTATTATCATGCTGCAAAATAATGTTTATTGATTTCTCTTTAATTACAAATACAGTTCTAAATCTTAGAAAAGCACATTGCTTATAAAAAGGACAGCGGTTCAATCAAAACACATCAAGTGTTCGGTCATTATATGGAAAAATGCTACCTTGTAGGAGCTTCCTTAAGTAATTTATCGAATGCTAAATTCATTAAGAAATTCTGAGCCAAACTTTCCTCATGCAAATATAGGATTCCTATCTCTGTGTTAATAAAACAAAAGGCCTAAGGATCTGCTTTTCTTTTTAAAGTTGTCCTTTTAATTTGCTGTGTGAGTATATAAACTTTACGGCTATGACTATGATTTAATTTCCATTCCTGGCCTGCATGACAAGTTTCTGTACACACATTCCGACAGCAATTTCAGAGACTATTTTGGTTCTAGGCCCCAGTATATAGCACAAAGTGAAATATTTGCCATAAAAATCATAAAAACGTGCAAATGAAGCATATGCTTTCTCAAAATGGCACTTTATTTTGATAGTGAGGTGATCACTATTTCTGTACAATGGTTAAATATTTTACTGATAACACAATGGATTGTTCTTTAATTTTTAAACCAAGTCACTATTTTTTAAGGAAATGGATGAGTAGATGACAGTCTTGTTAGTAAAGACAGTTTTCACTGTATATGCTATTTTTCTTTATAAGCCATCAAAGTGAATACAGCAAGCGTTTAAAGATTTGTCACACAAACCAGCAAAAGAGCCTTGGATTTTAAGATTTTTTAATTTTATATTGCTTATTTTTCATTGTATAAACCAATGTAATAATCCAACCTTTTTGTAATTAAATGATGACACCTTGAAATAAAAACTGTCAAAAAGTTTTCAGACTTTCAGACAAGGATTTTAATTCTGAAACAATTTCCATGATAAGGAAAATACTGTTATCATTTAAACCAGTTTCATTCAATGAGTTTATAAAGCAAAGTAATCTTCTAAAAACAAGCCTAAAATTGTATCCTTAGTTTTTAAGATAAGATTATGTAGTATGTTTAATAAAAGGGAGAGTATATTCCGCATAAGGTGCTGAATCATGGACATTCAAGGCCTGATTGAACATGAATAGCTCACCTAAGGCCTTCAAAACATATATTTTACCTGGATTTTTTTTTCCTGGACTCAAAAATTATGACTCCTAAATTCAGTCAATAGTCCAAATCTCAATATTTAAAAAAAACCAAACAATTTTTATGTATTTTATAAAAATATACTGAACACAAATCTTCAAACTGGAAATTAAAGGAAGAAACTCATAATGAATAGTTAAAATGTGCAGTATCCTGTTTTTTTAATAAATATATATACACATAGACTCTTATTCTACAGCTAGTAGCCAATTTCTTATTTGTGAAAACTGAAAAATGGATATAAAATAGAATCCTTCATATCAGAAACAGCTTTTAGATATTTTGAATGAAGGCAGAAAAGCTTGAACTCTTCAGCCTTTGCCTAGTCATGCTTCATATTTATAATATATATAAAAATTAAATAAATGTCTAAGGTTTAAAGACATTATTATGATTCTACTATATGCTTTGGAGATTTACTACAGGTACTTACAGACCACAATCGTGGTGTTTCTCAGTGACTTACAGTGTAAGCAGAGTCCAGTCATTGACAACAGCTAAATGGACAAAAGATAAGACTTTTCAGCAAGATCAAAAATGTTTCAGTTGAACCCACTTTTTAAAATAAATTTATTCAGTCATTCTCAAAACCCTACTATGCTTCTTTCCCATTTAAACATGGGACCAGTGATGGTTCGCAACTGGCAGTTTCTAAGTAAAAGGAAAACAACCACTGAGAAATTCTGAAGTTCGATAGGTAGCCACAATCCAAAATTTTAAAACACTGGAAACACAGACATTAACCAATATTCAAAGGCTCATCAGAAAGCTGCTGAGTAGAAATAAATGATGGCTAAATTATACGTTGTTCAAAAGGATGTATATTTTTCTTTCTGTACATATTTAAAAAGAAAATTTGAAGAACAATGAACAACATCATCTTTACTAAATTTGTGAAAAGTTATATTATAAAGCCTAGTTGAGGACTTTTGTTTTTCCTCTGCAGAGTACTACAGCCATCCAAGGTCAAAAAAGAGAGTCTGGTGAAAGGAAACTCATTTTAATTCTACAGATTAAATTGTATCCACAGTAATGTTCAGTTCCATTGGCATGAGCAGTCTATAGGCTCTTGAATGACATACATAATTTCAGTGCCATTTCCTGAGCAGCGTAGTGGCACAGTCAGATTACGTGTTCCATTTTCTCGACAACATTTACAGAATCTTAAATGGCTATCAATGTTGACATTGAAAATTGTTGCAGACGGACATTTTCCATCACAAGAAGCCACATTTATCTATGAGTAAAATAAGAACTGAAATTAGACATCTCAAATTTATTTTTTGAGATGATTACATCAAGATATTACATTTCAAACTTCTTTGTGATTAAATCCCATTTTCACATTTGAAAGGGACTCTGGTCTTAAAAACTATTTATCTTCTAAAATTCATTCATTCTAAGTGTAGACACATTTTTAATAATTTTTTTTAAATTAAACTTTTTTTTGGTTGTTTAGTCATGTATTCTGTCTTAACAGTCATGTATTCTGTCTTAACCTTGAGCAAAACGTTGTGCTGTGGATACCAAAATCGAATCCCTGGTTTACAAATTAATAGCTTCAAAACAGCATAGCTAAATTCATGTTCTTTTCATATTCACTGGTGAAAAGTTAAATTCTTCTAAGCAAAATGAAGGAAAGTCTATCCTTCTCCTTGAAGGTTCAAGAGGAAAACCATATCAGTGCAAAAGCTTTTCCCTTTCTTATTCATACTGCTTGTGACTAAGGGCACACCAATATTAGCTGTGTTATCACTGTAACAAATATATCCAAAAAGTAGTTGCAGTAACAAACCAGCAAGGGCAGAGATTGGCTATAAAATTATTTGTGCTCTGGACTTCAGCAGAGCTAAGCTTTTTCACAGAATCACACAGAATCACAGAATCACAGAATGTTAGGGATTGGAAGGGACCTCGAAAGATCATCTAGTCCAATCCCCCTGCCGGAGCAGGATTACCCAGACCATATCACACAGGAACGCGTCCAGGCGGGTTTTGAATGTCTCCAGAGAAGGAGACTCCACAACCTCTCTGGGCAGCCTGTTCCAGTGTTCGGTCACCCTCACCGTAAAGAAGTTTTTCCTCATATTTATGTGGAACCTCCTGTGTTCCAGCTTGCACCCATTGCCCCTTGTCCTGTCAAGGGATGTCACTGAGAAGAGCCTGGCTCCATCCTCATGACACTTGCCCTTTACATATTTATAAACATTAATGAGGTCACCCCTCAGTCTCCTCTTCTCCAAGCTAAAGAGACCCAGCTCCCTCAGCCTCTCCTCATAAGGGAGATGTTCCACTCCCTTAATCATCTTCGTGGCTCTGCGCTGGACTCTCTCTAGCAGTTCCCTGTTCTTCTTGAACTGAGGGGCCCAGAACTGGACACAATATTCCAGATTCCAGATATTTTTCTCACTATTACATTAGGTGAAGAGTCTTAGCTGATACTCTAACAGAAAAGAAATTGATACTTTTTAATTGAAACTTAAGCAGAGTTGATATTCTGGGAAATCAAGAGTGGCCGTACTAGATCTGATTCTTTTTGTGATAGTTTTAAATCTGATTTCTTATGCAAGTGACGTGTGTGAAAGATGCTTTGATCCCTTCCAGCCTGTGAACAAACGGGCTGTATCCAAACGAATTAGACCAAAAGGTTACTCTTACAGCTTTCCTGAAATTTGACAGGGGAAAAAATAGACCTTGTCCTAAGCACTACTAATCTCAGTTATTAATTAATTAAATGAAATCATACTCAGCCCTATCCAAAGTTTGACAGCATTAATCTGGCCAAGGAACACGTATGTGGTTCCAAACCATCCATAGCAGATACCGCCATTTGATGGGCCAAAATCACACAACTGAAACAGTGCCAGGGGCTTTGCAGTGGGGAAGCTGGAGGGGAAAGGAAGTGGAGCTAAGGATATGAATAGAGATTTTGAGGACATGAAAACTTGGAGGTACTTCTGGGTGAAGGGTAAGAGAATCTGGACTGTGGGAAGTGTGGGCAGCCATCAAGGAAATGTGGAATGAGAAGATACTGGGGAAAGGGGGCTGTAATATGGATGGAGGTGGGATGGAGGTAGGTCTTTTTGGAAGGCAGTAGAATGGGAAGGAAAGATAAAGAATCTACAATAGAAAGTCATAAAAAGGAAGGCTTCATTTGTTGTGCTATTCATGGAGTGACCTGGCCAACATTCTCATTGCTCCTCTCTGAACCCTCTCTAGTTCTGCAGCAATGTAGAGGGACCATAACTGCACAGAACACCCTCAATAGTACTGCACCATTGGCTTGTAAGAGACACTAGAATGAGTTTGTTTCCACTCCCTATCCTATTCCCTAAGTGCCTTAACTCTTAGTTAGCCTTCCTGTCTGCAGGAGAGCATTTAACAGAGGTTTTCACAGAACTGGATGCAAGGGCAAGGTCCTTTTCAACTAGCTTAAAAACCTATGAGGTTTGACTAAGTCTTTCTTTTTAATATTCTTTGCTTTAGTCCAATACCATGTCTTTATTTTGTCATACTGCTGTCTCTTAACCTAGGCTGCTGAAATAACTGTGAAGCTCTCCACAGCCTTCTCTCCTCTTAACTGTGGCAAATAACTGTAATTTCATCTCCATATTTATACTCCCTCCTTACCAACCCTCCTTCTAAAACTAAATAAACCACACACTCTTAGTTCTACTATTAAACTTCAGGCATGTCACTGTTGACCTTCTATCAGGATCGAAATTAACCTGCTCAGCTTTCAATCTGTGATGATATTTTGCTTCTTCCCTTATGACTGTTTAGGTTCTTCAACAGAATCTTACCAGAGGCCTTTTGGAAGTCTAAAGACATTGTGTCGATTGCTTCTCCTTTAAGTGCTACGTGAGAAGCACATTTGCTGCTTGGACGTGTCCTGGGTTTTGTAGATGGGACTACACCAAAGCTGAGAAATAAGATGTCTTAAGCAGACCCATAAATAAATGGGATCATGAATTTATGATATGGAGACACATGCTATTTGCAGAAGACACGTAGAGCGTAAAGGTCTTCAAAGAGGAATACAGCAGTGTTTCCATCACATCCTAAGTGGAAGCATTTCTACTCCTCTTTTAGAGTGGGATGTTATTTCATGGTGAAGAGTTCAGTGCCTTTGTTAGTTGCAAGCAATTATGCTGTGTACTTTTCATTAGAAGCCAGATGTTTTTCCAGGTAGGAGGGCTCTGTCTTTCAGCCATAGGAACAGCTAATTTTACTCCATTTACAAGTAGGATAACATTCCTAGGGTCAAAGATCTGCTTTTGAGAAGACAGCAGCATTTTTTGTTGCTTGTTGATAGCTATAACCCACTTCTTAATACTTGATTTGGTATCCTATAGGCCCAGCATCAAAGACAGGTCTTTTATGCTTACCGGGCTTTGACTTATACAGTCATTTTTTCTTATGGTTGTTCTGATTGTCATTTTCTGGCATATCCTTTCTTCCTTTTTGCCTGATAAAATACAGAAAAAGCATACTGAATCAATACACTTTTTGTAATGTATTTGCTACTAAAAAAGTGAAACTAGTAAAATAATTTTAATAATTATACTTTGTTTTTATTCATGTATACACTGAAACTATTACATCCATAATTTAACAATTTTTTAGAAAAAAATCTCATATATTAGTAAATATTTCCTGTGCAGAACTATCTATTTTATAGCTGGCACATATGAGGCATCAAGTGGCCCATTAAGCTACACAGATTTTATAAATATTAAAATATTAATATGATTTTAAATTGCACATATGGCAAGACAACTATAAGCAATTAGAAAAAAGATGTCTCAAGTAATTTTGAATAGTATTAGAATTAATTCTGTTTTGATAGGAATATTGAATGTAAATAAGATTTTGATTCTGCATTTTAGAAAATTTTCAGAACAACATTTGAGAAGGTAAAGCTGTGAATGTGATTACAACCTTGATGCTATTTTGAATGATTAAAATTTAAATAGAGCTAGATAATTTCAATATATTTTTGAGAAAGATGTTCTTCAAGGAAGCTTTGAAAGAGAGAGATGCATGTATTTGCTAAATGTGGTGTGGTTTTTACCACCAGAACTGAAGTGTGTAGCACTGAGTCAGCATACAGATCCAGGACTAGGGAAATACTGCATTTTTAAGTATATTCTGGGAGATATTGATAGGAGGTTTTTTCTTTTATTTGAAAAATAAAGCTGCACAGTACAAAGCCATTTTAACACAATAAAAATCATAATACTGACAGAATTAAATGTACAATCTTTCAGGCTGCACTCCATATCAGACTGTTATTACCATCTGTGTAACAGCAGTTATTTAGATCTCCTATTTCACTACCCATCAAAATCGTCTATTAGTTTTGCTACACAACCATCCTGGACATCCAGCATATAAAATAATAAGCACTATTCAGCAGAGTTTCTCCACCTTCAGCATATGCCTTCGTGGTTGGGTGTACCCAAAAAGAACAACTTTCCTGTTCCCCAGAAGCTTGTGAGCACTTTTATAAGATCAATGAGCACTGAGTAACCAAAATATTCTGCAACCACAGCTCCACTGGTTATTTAAAAATTAGGCTGGCTGCAGAATACAGATAGATTTTAATCTGTGCATTGCAGGATCAAATAAGGTTCTGTTATTGAACTAACACATCACTGTACGATCGAAGCTGTTAGCCTACAGCATCTCGATTTTACTTCCTCGGCAACGCTTAAGAAAAAGAAGTCCTGCGATATTTCCACCAGAAAGCACTTGCCAGCATGAATATGTGTAGACAATGCAATCCTTGTACTTCTACAACTCATAAAGAGAGATACATGACGTTTCACTGTATGAGATGCTGATGTCTAATACTGCTATACTTTTCTCTCTCCTGCCTTCAACTGTCAAGGTCTGCATTCAGTATCAGGTGTGCTTTTTTTACTCACTCCTTATTTGAGTAAGGAGTTTCTATGACTTACCTATCCTTAAAGGCAAAGAATTATGATCGTAATGCAACAGTTCTGTAACATTCTGTAATTTCTGGTGTAAAGAGTATTTATTAATACGTGATTGTAATTGTATATTTTTTCACTTCCAACATTTTCATAATGTTGTAAAATGTTATTTGTGACAAAAAAGAAATACAGCATAAATCCATATCTGCAAAGGTGAGACCGGGCAGTAATGCACATTTTTGCTCTATTTTAAGGCAAAAACAATTCAGTCATTAAATTCAGAGACCTGGTATCAGATTTAGAATCTCTTGGTAACAGTATTCAGGATGATGTAATTTTTTAAAGTAACATTTCTTATTACAACTACCCTGTACAGTAAGTTCATGTTTTAAAACCAATTTTAGAAATGAACAGGAGGAAGAACCATCAGCAGCATATACCATAAATGGATGAACCTAATTCTGACAGGTGCTGAGCAGTGAACCCTAACAAGGCTTTAGGAGACCACTGATCTGGGAGGCCAACAGGGGATCAGCATCTCTCAGTATCAGGCCCAGTACCACTAACTGCACGGTAACATTTAATGGTGATGACAGCTATACGCATATATCAAGCAGTGCTTACACTATTATTGAAAAAAAAGAAAATACGTTATTAAAAATAATACCTGGTTCACAATTAATACTATCAGTAGGCACTACTGGACTAATGGCAAAGGGTAATAGACCCAATCCAGAACCTGGCAGAATCATTAGGAATATAAGTTTCTCATGAAATAAAAACATTTTTATATAAATGACATTTCATTAATTCTTACACTGCCAATTGCAATTTTTCTTTTAGCAAAAGATGACGAGCTTTCCTGTTAGTCTTCCAAATTTAGAAACTCTGCAGCTGCTTCCAGTCTCACTAAAGATGGCCTAAACTTTATTACTCTCCTGGATAACACAAAACTGGAATGATGCTTCCTTGCAAACCAAAAGTTTGCAATGAATCTCTCTATGGCAAGGTAAGAATTAAATATATGCACTCACTTTGCATGCATTGAATCAAGCTCTTTCAGAAAGATTATTTGTTCCCATTCAAATCCCAAGGTGTTGCAAGCTCTATTAGTACTCTTTTTAACTGCTTCACCACAGGCCACATGCTTTTAGTTAAAAATAAAACAAAATAAAAAAGCATATAATTGTATGAATTATGTCTGGTTTTTTAGTAGCCACCTCAGCAAGTATTTCTGAAGTATAACGATGCCTTTCCTGAGGCCACAGAATACGGCCAAAATTGTAAATCTTCCTGGTCAACAGTAATCCAGTAATCATTAATTTTTTTACACTATATTTTAAATAAAGCCAACCTAATTTGGAGGGGGGTTAGTTAAATATTTTTCAACATAGCTTATCTCATTAAAGAATATTGATTAGTAAGATTTTAGCACAATTCTGGTGTGTTACGTTTCTATGCTGATTCTCATTCAAAAAAAAAGTATTCTGTTGTATTAAAATAGATTTTATTTTCTATGTTTTGGATACAATAGAACAACAATACTTGCAGTTCACTTTCAAAGCTTTGCATATCTTGGAAACTTGAGAATTGTTCTGTATTTGATAAATACTAATATTTCCCCTTACATCACCAAATTATTTACAATACATTGCACTCCTTAAATTTATTTAATAACTGTGCAATATATGATTATAAGTCTGTGACTTCCTATTCAATATTATTAAGTAAAGGTTTGTTTAAAAAAAATCCAAAGACTAATTTGCTTATATATTTTAACTGTAATGTTAAACACAAAACAGGCCAAAAAAGAGGGGGAGGATTTTCTGTGGCATTCAACAAGTTCTTGCTCTACACAGTTAGTTTTACACAGCAGTGTTTTATTTTTATGTATACATAATTAAGTACCTTGATAATAAAACTTCTCCTTGATAATAAAACTGCAGACAAAATCAGTTTGTTCTCAATCAGCTTTCAATATTGCATAAATTATAAAACCTTTATATAAGCTTGCATCACAATTCATCATATTTTAAAGTTACACACTCAGAAAATGTGAATGTATTTCCCAGATATTAAAAAGTCAATTTAATGTAAGGGTTGCTAACATCAGTATTACTATAACTTTTCCTCATTTGGGATTTAAAAAAAAAAAGAAATTGTTCCAGTATTTTGGCCCTAGAAAATACATACTAGTGATACAGAATAAATTGGTAAGTATAGAGATGTATTTCAAAATGTCATGAATTAGGAATCAGTTTTAGGGGGTAAAATCTTTATCCTTTATGGTGAAAATCAGATAGGCAATATTTTAGAGTCAGCTTATCAATAAAGAGAATTTCATTATTTTAATACAGAAAACTTTTCGTCTTCCACAGGTTATATTTGGAGAGATTTGGTTATACTCCAGAACAATAATGTTAAAAATCCCCAAGTCAGCAGCCAAATGAAGCAAGACCTTTTAATAGGAGTAGTTAGGTAACTATAACAATTTTATGTGATTTGTGGGGGGACTGCATGCTTTTTCCTTCTTTATGTCCCAGCAACTGAGGTTAAAAAACAAGCCCTCCAAAACCAAAGCCAAACTAGCACATATTGCAGCCTTCATCACTTACAGGTCTTGCAGCAGCCGTTGTTATATGTCTGCACAATTCCTCCATTCTAGGAAAATAAAAGGAGAATATATCAAAGAAGACTGTGCCCAATGCAAAGGTGAATTGTATCTCAAGACATCCCATGCTTTAAAGATGTCAAACTAATAAAAAATAGTATCACTGAAATCAAGAGAATTACACAGATATGTATCAGCTGAAGGTTTGGTTTACAGATTCTTTACAGCCTTTGATGTTGAAAATGAACTCGTCACTGCTTATCTGATCTGATCTAGTCTCCTTTGAATAAGCCACTTTTAGTTTCTATAAGCATCTTTTTATGTCATCTACTACCATCTATTTCCCCACCACTGAGATTTATTAGGATAGTTTAAAAAATTCGTGTATGCAACTTTGCTGATGATGTAAAAGGATTTACACTGATTGTATGCCAAGGAGAAAATTAATACCTAGTAAGTAGCTGTTTACAACATGAAATATGCATATGTATATATACACACTTTTGAAAGAGAACATTAACTGCAGAATTTCAGAACCATTTATGTGCTCCATTCTTTTTCTCAATTACAGTCTTTGTTATTGATTTCTGCTAAAGTTGCTTGTTAGCTAGAAAGTAAATATGTATGAAAGTGAATAAAATGTCCTGTTGCAATTAAAAGAGAGCATGAGAGGGAGGAAGAGACAGAGGTTGTCAGAATCTGTCAGAATGGGTGCAAGCAAGAAACGTGCCCACAATTTTAGTGCATAGCCCAGAACTGCATATCAAGAAGACAACTGAACATAAATAGCACTCTTACAATAACAACAGACAAAAGACATTTTTAAGCTTCCATCTTTTCATGCTAGCATGCATTCTTTATCTCACTACAGAATTACTGAATAAGTAGTTCAAGAATTTCTCAAATGAGCGCTTAAATGCAGCCTCTTAAATCCATGTTCCTAAATTATCCTGAGCTGCCTGTCAGAAGAGCTTTCTCCTCAGCTACCTGTTCGAGTCTACGCTCAGCATCTCTGAAAAACAGGTCAGTGATTCAGGAAGTTAATTTTAGGGCTCCGTTCTTTAAAATCTTAACCATCATTACTAAAGAAAGATTCTAATAGATGGTAACAAAACGGTTCCAAGGAAGAAACTCGAGCATAAAGTCAAAGTAGAACAGGGATTAATTTTAGATAGAATGCCTTCTTCAGGATTGAAAAAAATAAGGACTTTTTTAAACAAATACAATGGAGAAGTAGGACTTGTGCTAAATTTATAATCTATAGTCAAGGCAGCAATGGTACTTACCCTCTCTACATGTATATTTATTTTATTATTATTTGTAGCTTATATTAAATATACGGTGTACTGCAAGTGCAAGAATTACACCATATATTTAATATAAAGAAGTATTATAGAGAAGTATTAAATTAGAAATTAAATTGTAAACAAATACGTAATGTACATGAAGCATCCACCTACCAGTTTATATGGGTATGTCAAATTTACATTTTTAGATATATGATCCAGGTAGATACCCTTTCATACATGATAGATATTTTTTGTTATGTTATACAAAGTTTAGTTTAAGTGATAATAAAGTTTATATATATACTCTGTCATCTTTCTAATCTTTGCACAACTTAAGGAATTTTTAATGTAACCCACTTGTATATGCAGCATTTCTGAATTGCTTGATCCAATTTATTTAGTGTATGTGAACTACAAACTTGGCAAAGTGTTATTCCAAACTAAAGTAAGACATAATGATTAGCACTTTATATAGTGGTATGTGAAGCATGATTCCAATTCCACAATATTTTAAAAGCTGTCATCATTAAGACCCAAAACAAACTTTCATACTCCTCACATATTTTGTCAGTCAAAAAGCAAACAGGAACATGGAAAACAAGACTATAAATTGCTCACTTACATGTTTTTACTTACCGTTTTTTTAATTTAAAGTGCATGAGGTATGCGTGTGTTGCCAAGTGTAAGCCAAACTCCAGACCAGTTATTGTCACTTACCTCACCCAAAGTACAAACCTTTGTACACTCAGTGTCATTAAAAGGGGGGCAGGCAACACTTGATCCAAGTGTGATAGCCCCCGCAGCAGTCTTTGCACACTTGTAGTTGGTGCAGTTGGAGCTCCAGGTGCTTCCTTCCTGAATATATGAAACAAAACCATTGTCAGGAAAGACAAAACATTTCAGCTTTATCTCCAACCCTAATGTCTGTAAAAGTGGTGCCCCCATGCTGTAGTACCTACTGGAGTGGAAAGGTTGTTGCAGACCACCCACAGGCAGCAAATACCATCCTCTAACTACTAGTGGCTACTCTTCCCTAGAGCTGTGGCTCTACTCTCCAGCATGCTGCTCAGCATGGGTGTCCTAGTGCAGAATAAAAGGGCTCTGTGCCAGAAAAAAAGTCTGATGGTTACTTTTGCTCTGAAAGCAATGGGAAGCATGAACCAAGTCATGGCCACATCTAAATTTTCTTGTGTGTGGGTGCTGAAACACACCATCAGGATCCTGAACCCCAGTGCTTCAGTTTGCACACTTCTTTTCAGTAGAAACCAGAATGAGGAGAAGAGTGGCCCTGGGAAGAGGGGTACATAGGAGTCCTGATGTGGACTCAGAAGCTCCCAACTCATATAAATTACAGTATATGGGTTAGAGTTACAATTTGAACCCTACCCTCCATTTAGAGCACACCCAGCCTGAAGTAAATTATGACATTTCCATATTTCTGTAGAAAATACTACAACCAATAAAATGAAATAAGGTATTCGTCCAGTGTGAAATGGCAGGTCTTAAACACACTTTTTTCCTATCATATACCATAAATTGTCCCTAAGTGCGTAACCAGCAGTAAGGAGGTATGAAGCAAGACTCATAGCGTGAGCTAAGAAGTGACTGTCAGACAGACACCTGTTTATCATATTGTTATAGTTATTTTCTATCTCTTTCCAGAGGCATTTACCTCATACACAATTAGTGTTCCATTCTCAGTGTGAAAAGAGCAGGACACGTTTTGACAGGTACCACAACAGGTATGGTGACTGGAGGAACGAACATATACTTGGTGCTAGAAAGAAAGGAAAGCAAAAAAAGAACAAAACAAGTATTTTTTTAAACATAGAGTATATGAAAATTCATTGATTTCCAAAACTAAAAATACCAAGAAAAACAATATACAGGTGTATGGATATGTTTATATATGTTGCTAGAAATTGCCTCTCAAAATAATCCTGAAGACACGAGATACACGTCATCGCTGTTAAGTTCTCAAGTTCTTGCTGAGCAAACAGGACTAGTGAAAGTCTTCACTTTGACTTTTATCCTTATTGTGTAATTGTGCTCACAAATTGCATTATTCCTGTATTTTAAGAATACTCACAGCTTCACATTGCTGGGAACAGTTCACCATTGTGAAGTGCATGGCATTGTATCCTGTGTTCTGGTCTTTTTCTGGTAAACACTGTACAGTGTAACAAAGGTCTCTGTCCAAGTACTGAATCACTGACTGTCCAGGATTCAGTACTGTGACCTCTTGGAAGATGCACACATCATCCTTCTCTAACACCAAAAGAAAGAAATGTTACCAGAGAGGGAAAAAAAAAATCATCAAGCAAATTAACAGAATCACTGTGAAGACAAAAGTAGGGCAAAGTCCTATGCTCTGGAAAAGTGTTCTAAATTTTAGACTTGATTGGTTTGTGGTTTTAATCACCAAACAAGTAGGGGAGGAGGTATAGTTCAGCTTAAGAAAATGCTACAAAATGCAAAATTGCCTAAAATGGATAGTGTTCCTACTATGGAAGTAAAAACAATATCTACTGATCTTATTTTTAGAGAGTTCTAATATTTAGCATTGGGCTAAGTATACTATATGAATTATGCTGCACATCACAAAATGTAGCCTTTCTGTCAATTAAACTAGTATGTCTACAATTACCTGTGGGACAGTAATATGCTCAAGCTACACTGTAAATGTGTGCTTTGCTCCTGGAGGCAGTTTAGCCAGGGTTGCAGTCAGGACTACAGCATACCTCAAGCACCCCCGTGCACAGTACAGCTGAAATCTAATCTACATGGGGTAGCTGAGTGAGGGAAGGAAGCAGAGGTCTGATCTTGAGACTGGGTACCTACCCCTGCACTGGTTGGACAGGTCTGTTGCTCTGGTGTGAGATGTTGTCTCAGTTGTGTGCAACAGCGGACTAGGAGCAGTTGCACTGCTCACACTCGGCTAAGTGACCTAAGCACAACCCGCTTCCCATCTGCCTCTCACCAGAGAGACCGTACCTGACTCTGAAAGCATGGACAGTTTTACGACACTCCTACACCCCACCAGAACAGACAGAAAATGGATGGGTTAGCAGACAAAGTATCATATTTAGAAAAGATAGCATAATTGCATAACTAGGTAGCCATAAAATCAAAATGAAAGAGTGTTTACATTTGAGAAGGTTATTATGGTCCTATTTCTGCTTTCTTTGTGTGCCCTTTTTGCTAAAAACTAAAACAAAACAGCTAGAAATATGAAAAAGTTACCACAAATGTAGTGAGTGCATCCACAAGCACTGGAAATACTAGTATCTATTTTTTTAACTTCTCCCTGAGTATAAAAAGATAAAAGAGTTTGCAAAGTCATGCATGATTAAATATAGTTCTAAACAGACATTTTTCTCTAAAAATGTAAAATATTACTTTCATCACTTCCATCCCTGCTTTCACAAAAGAGAAAAATAGCAATGTAGTCAGAAACAGTAGCATGTTCAGAGTTACTCAGTGTATTTATCTCTTTAACCAGGAGCAAAGCACTTCATTTTCTCTAGGAATGCATATGAATAGCAGAGTTGCTAAACAGCAATTTTTCCTGAGATACAAAGTTATTTCAATAATAAACATATTAGCAAAAGACTGCCTCCTATGAATTTTCTTCCAAAACATAGGTAAAAGCTACTCAAATTTGCAGCTCCTGTTTAGATTTTACATTATGCAGCCTTCACATAAGGGGAAGACAAGGACAAGCTACAGACATTTGTCTGACATCTGTCACTGTGTTAATAATGGGAGTTTGAACATTCACTCATAGTTATTTTCCAGATCACAGTGCCTATTATGAGAAAGTATGTGGGGAGCAATATTTATGACTTATCATATTAGCTAAATTCAATAATGTTAAATAATTTTCATCAAAAGCATGGATTATTAACAAAATAACACATTTCTTCAGATAAATGATCATAAAGCTCATTCCTCATTGATTATTAAAAACAATTGGGAATTATTTACATGGAAAACCTTCCCCACGTATTGTTTCAAGTCACAATTGAACAGAATAATATTACAGTTGCTTTTCTTCTTTTGATATCTTAAAACACACAAAGTGAAATTTCCCCGAGGAATCGTTGACAGCACCGTGCAGACACTTGATGGAGCTAAATGCTTGAGCTGGGGACTGGGAGGCAGTCCCAGCCTGTCCCTTTTCAGCCTTATCACCCTTTACAGTTTATTGAAACAAGGAATGGAAAGGGAGGAATAAGAGGGCTGAGCACCATTAATAAAAATATCTGAAGGACAGTGCTTACCAATTTACAGGTCAGCATAGTAGCGTTTTCACAGCTACATTCTGAGAAGAGAACAAGAAAACCGTATTAGTCAGTTAGCTAATTGTAAGCTTTTGTTAATAGCAGTGACTGAGGAATAAGGCAGTAATTACCACAGTGCCATTCTGGACAACACTGCCCAGGTATTTTTTCTTTCACAAGTGTCATGTCATCTGTGCAATTCATAGGAGGCTCAGAACAAAGATTTTCATCGCAAACTAAATGGGGGGAAAAGACATGTATGAGAATTTACTCAAATTTCCTTTGAATTTTCCAGCTTATGTATCTCTTGATAAATTATTTTTAAATTAATGACATTTAAATTTTTATTATGTTTCTTAAGCATCTGAACTATATTTGGAACTTGAAAATAAATATTTTCAAAAGTGCTTTTAACTTCCTTGAACATGTTTAAATTTTCAGAAAACATCACACAGGAACCATTTAATATTCTTCCTGCTTCAGAGTCACTCAAGCTGATAACCAGTACCAAAGTAAACTAAAATCACAGCTTTTGGAAAACATGTTTGTTTTTTTTTTCTCTCAGCTACAAATGTGCTGTGAAGCACATTTCTTTAAGATAACAGGGGGCAACTGCCCTCCTGGGATGATTCTAATAAGAAAATACCTGCCTCTCTTATCGGAGGTGGCTTAGTGGGACTCTGAAAGAAGATCACATACTAAGATCTAACTTTCTACCTGCCAGAATTTGGCAAAAACAGTGCCAAATGCCTTTGCTGAAACTTTCACCAGCGTGCAAGTGCTAGGAGAAGGAAAGGACCAAAATATGGAACCACCTGAAGTAAAAATTACTAAGCTCCAAACTTACTGGAAGACAGTTTAATTAATTGAAATTACCCGAAGACTACAATAGGACAAGAGTTAATCTAAATTAAGCAGTTACACTTGTAGACATTACTTAAGAAGATATAGCACAATTTATGAGTATACCAAGAACTCTGAACCTACCTCAAATGCAGAGACCCTCATTTAGATCTTTTAATCTCTATCTGAAGCCCACCCTAAATGCTGAATCAAAAAAATCTACACACACACACACAGAGTCTGTTATCTTTGTAAATTTTGGTAACGTAATGAACTGACAACAGTTACACTCACCGCAGTAGTAATGAGGACAACAGTAATGTACGGTATTAAGGTCTACAGTGAGAATTTCCCCTTCATTACACAAGGGAACAGGCTCAATGCAGGATTCACAAACTAAATTTAAAAAAAATCAGACACAAAGTTTTAAATATTAAAAAGGTAGCACATGTGAATTCTATTTAATAGACTACATAACAAGTCATATTATTTTGTTACTTGGATAACAGAGCTTTTATGGATTCACATTCAAATATAAAAACATAACAAAGTTCAAGTATGATGTTCAAAATTATGTTGGAAATAAAAGATACCAAAACCCAAGCCTGACTGTGTGAAGTCCCACTGACCTCCCCAGGAATTCCTGGCTTAAGATACTAGGTTTAGAACTATAGACTGGTTTTGAAAATACTTAACTATTCCTTAGTTATCCATAAAAATATTAGAGGCTTCTTACCACAGAGGTAAGAGAAACAACAGGGATCTTCCTGTTTTGCTTCAACAATAAATTGATCTTTTCTGCAGTCCAGCTGGGAAGCATTGAAACAAGCAGAAGTATCACATTCTGTAGGATGTGAAATAAACAGTATTTTAAAAAGAGTCACAGAAACAATACTAAAAAAGATAAAGAAAATATATTTTCCATCTACTTAGTAAACCAAAATACCCCAGATTGTAAAACAAAAGTGACACAAAACACAAAGACAAAAAATTTTGCAGTGGGAAAAAAAATACATCATTGCCTGGTGCTTTTACAATGTCCCATTCTGTTAACAATCAAAACAACTTGTAAGGCAAGTTTTCTTACAACACATAATACAAGTGTGGAAAATGTCCCAGTAACAGTGTTTTTGTATTTCCCTTACCACATCGGTACTGCGGACAGCAGGACAGGGGGTGATGGCCTACCACTAATTTTTCATTGGGTTTGCATGTTGGAATAATGGCATCACACAATGACATGTTACATTCTGTGGGATGAAAAACAATTTTGACACATTTGAACAGATTCAAGTGCCATTCCTATAGCTCAAGATATTCATATCATCTAGTATAGAGATCCACAAATTAAGAGCAGCCCAAGTCAGCTTAAAGTGCACTCCATACCATCATGTAGACCTCCGAGCTCAACCCAGGGCTGGTATAGCTCCATTCATGTGGCACTGTGCAAGCACAGATATATCCCACTTAAAGCAGGTATTTACTTGCTCTGCTTCCTACACATGAAGCCAGCTAAAATGTCCCAGTGAAAATATTCCCTAAACAGACTGACAATACAGTGTTGGTTACAGGTATCTAACTAATAAGCAAAAGCACCTTATTAGCTGAATCATTTGTTATCATTTTCCTTGAAGTTGTTATGAAGAAAGAAGTATCTTTTGCTTAACATTTTAGGAGCAATAAGCTTATTGCTTTTTCTAACAACAATGGCTAGACAGAATATTAGCATTCAGTGATCAGCTCACAGAATACTGCCTCTGGGAAACAGCAGAAGGTCAAAGGATACTGCTCTTGGTACCAAAGCACTAATAAGAAAAGCGAACAGGCTCTGATGACTGCCCCAATTACCAAGGTACTTCTATCATCAAGTATTTATCAATTTCTTTTGAAATTCTACCCAAGAGCTTAAAAATTCATTATTAACAGGAGTTTTGTTTCACTAGTGGACTTCTAATAAAAAAAAATATTTCAATGAGTCAGTTCTTACAAAGAAAAGCAGCCTGCTTTGCTGGCCCAACCAGCTACAAGTACCTAAAAATCACTTCTGAAAAATGTTATCTTGAACATTGTCTGAAGACTGTCATCTGCCAGTGAATGTCAAGCACTTATGTTATACTTTTGTTACAAAAAACAAGTGTGGTACATACCACAAACTTTCTTTGGGCAGCAAGCTCTCTCTTCGATGACATGGACAATAACTTCCCCTTCTCTTTCACAGACTGGTGGTGGACCCTCGTTGCATTCAGGTTCTACAGCAACAATGCTCCCATTTTCTAAACAGTTGTACATGCAACAGCCTCTCATGGACCCAGCCCAGATCTCCCCAGCAGAGCGGGGCTGTCCTTTGTTATCTGTACATGCTGAGAGAAAAAACATTATATCCCTTTAACAAGTAGAGAGCACAGATTTCCTTCAAGCAACTATGAATTACATAAAATTATTGCACAAAATAAGAGAGCTGTGGAACATTATGACTAGGGAATCCAAGAAAAGATGATGACTATAAAAAAACCCCAAATGAGCAAATGCTTCGCTGTGGGTGAAAACAAGTACTGAGTGCAAGGGAAAGAACCTGCCCATGCTATTCCTTCCTGAGTACTCCAGGAAAGAAAGCTTGGGAGCTATGGAAGAATGACCATCATTTTTCCCCAACAGAAGTACATCAGCACTGAGTCTTGAATCCAAGTGAACTGAAAGCGCAAACTGCTGTAGCTTGAGATAAAGCTAGGCTCTGTTGAAGGGGGCTGTACCAGATTCACACTTACTGAGGACTGACACAGAACTTAAACATCGCTTACACTGAGCTGCAGTTAATATTAGCATATCTGCAAAACCACTCTGTCCTGCTGCACTTACTACATTTTTCTTCTGGTATACAGAGGTCAGCGTCTGTTCTGTGCAGAATAGTGCCATTTTCACACACACAGTCTTCCCTTAAATAGGAACAGGGAGAATCTTCATAGAACCATTTATTCAAGCACGTCTTGGCTTCACAGGGCTGCACACAAGGCTGGTA
This sequence comes from Nyctibius grandis, assembly GCF_013368605.1. Taxonomy (NCBI): domain Eukaryota; kingdom Metazoa; phylum Chordata; class Aves; order Nyctibiiformes; family Nyctibiidae; genus Nyctibius; species Nyctibius grandis. The sequence goes on along the minus strand of NC_090662.1, from coordinate 47,442,590 downwards.
TTCCTTGCCCTCAGGACAACTCAATGCTGCAAGTCATAAAAATAGGACATTGAGTGCTGCTGTTATTCTTTCAGTATTTCATTGGATCAACAGGTAGTAAGAAAAAGTAACTGTATCATAGAAAGCATACATTTATACTTTCAACAGTGTACTTTAGGTAAGCAACTCATTCAATCAAGATTGAAACTGATTCATTACACTTTGACCAAAGCAATACATCTTATGAACTTTTACCCCGATTTACTCTAATGCTGTGATAGAATGAGATGGTACTTACAATAACAAGAGAAAGAAACATATTTTTAACTCATCACTAAACACACATCGCAGTATAAAGCCACATTGGGGATAGAACACGGCTATCTACTTACAACAGTAATCAGATGTCCTCCATTTAATGCAGATGTTGTGCTTGTTGCATAAAGCCACATATGCAGAAAGTGCATCACACTCATAATTCCAAAAATAAGTACTGTTGATCCACATCTTCTCACAAAACTCCTGTGGTGACACCTAGGAACATATTGTAATTGAGAGTTAACAAGTAGAAGAGCTTTCTGTAATTAAATCATTAATTACAAGAAATAATACAGCTACAAGGGAAAAAAAATCACAAGCAGTGTCTAAAGTAAAAAATACCATTTTTTCAGAACAATCATTCTGCAAAATTTAAACTGCCAGAATTTTTTATGCTCATTAGTAGGCACAGAACACAGTCCTAATGATATTGTCACACTACTTACAAGAACTTTTACAGTATAGCTGTGTCAGCTAAAAGTCAACAATCTCAGCTAAACGTTGCTGCTGCAACGTCCATAAATTCCTGCTGTGAACAAATTATTACAGAGTGCTCTGTTTCTGTGTCTATAGACCCAATAACCTATGTTACTGGGTCTGAATGCAGGTGGTGCAACCTATCTTGGTTCTGTTTTTATTTGCATAAGCTTATAACAAGATGGGAAAAGTCAGATTTTGTTTCATTCTGCCTGTTCACTGCTGTGCTGCATCCCAGCTCTCCCTGTGGTTTCAGCAAATCTTCAAGCAGTACCTCGCCACTTCATGAAGTTCATTACGCTGATGACTCTGTTACCTATCCTTGTCCAGTTGCTTCACACCTGTGAAGCGCACAATATGCTCCATACACTCTGTCTCTGCCACCAGCATGTATATGAAAGAAAACAAATTTCATAATGGATGAACCAAGTGCTTTGCAGTTTTGATGCTATGTCAGGTTTTGCTATAAACCAGGAAAAGATACAATTGCATTGTATCTGAGGCTATGAGAGTTCTCCTGGAACCATATATGAAGTAGGAATTCTGACTATTCAGATTCCCTTTAATTATTTTTAAATGAGATATGTTAAAACAATTATGAAAAGCATCCTGCTACCCACTGGTGCTACTCTTTCTCTTCTTCATTCCAAACTGCTTACCTCTGCTCCCTCCCATGTTTCTATGGCAAATATCTATCAATCTTTTTTTTTTTAAAAAAAAATCTCTTTAACCCCTTCCTTTCAGAAGAACTCCCTCCATTTTTTTTCTACCTGGGGAAAGTGAGGAGAGGTCTTGGGAGTTTGAAGGAAGGGGCTCAACTGCCTGCAATACCTTTAACAACGTTTGTCTGTGATGAAAACTGAAGAGTAACACAATGCAAAACAAGGGTGGAAAGGCAGAACAGCAAGAAGTGAATCAGGAATCTGGACACATTTATCTCTGGGAAAGAAAGGGACACTTGAGTAATTAATCCTTTTTATTTTGAATTAAGTGGGAAAAGTAAGTCAGACCTCAGAGATTTGGGGCTTCCACATTTCCCGTCCTGGGAAGCAGCTGTGCTGCACTACCCACCTCTAGTGGTAATCTGCATGCTACAGTTATATTCGCATTAGAAAGTACAGTGTCCAGAAACAAATGATAATGATGTCTGTAAGAAATGCTACCAAATTGTCAATGTAATAGTGACTACACCAAAATTTGTTTAACTGGAAATTTCTTTAGTCCAATCAGTGTCAGACTGCATGAGTTGCTGTTGTATGCAGCAGAAGCATGAGGCTTTCCGTTCTAGTGACCTGTGTCAAGCATTCATTAAAAATAACTCTTCTGGAATGCATTCATGTTGAGGTGATGATCTGGTGTCTCTTCTTTGAGCTTTGCCTACTAAATAATTTAAGATACAGCATAATAGCACATGGATCCATATAGATGTGTGTTTATGATGGAGAACATGACAAAAGTATTAAAGCCACACATCCAGTTAACTCATGAAAATAAGCAAAATGTTAAAAATGTGCATATCTCTCACTCTTTTCTTAACTATACATCTTTTTATTTAATTTGCACCTGGAATTTCTCAGATCTTTGTACTCACTTTCTTGTGACAGGGGATGAAAATGCTTCTGTTTAACAGTTCCATACAGTATGTGCAGTTATCTTCAGTACAGTTTCTTACTGGCCTCCTGGTTGTTACATCAAGTGATTTCTCAATTTCCCAACTCTTAATGAACACTTCAATTTCTTCCATATTTGTAATTATGGTCCTGTTCTGCATTTTCAAGTCATCAGTAGGGTCTCCATTGCACACCCCTGGAGACAGAGCATCACATTCAAAGAACAAACAAACATTTTACTTCCATTGGGAAAGAAAAGTGCACTCGATGAGGCAAGATTAGCATTGCATCAGGCTCACCTGTGAGACTTAGTCATCTGAATTTATAAATGAAAGCATTTATATGTCCACTGTACTTCCAGCTTTCTACTTGCGATTCTAGTTGTCAGCTCAATGGCTTAGCAAACCAAGCAGATCATAAAATACAAGTAACGATACTTTTCCCAACAATGAATTCATTTTTGAGAAAAAATGCTACCCAAATATGCTGTTGAGTGTAGCAAATTCACTGACATGGCACCAGATTCTGATCACATTCTACTCAATAGCAATCAGCTCCATGGGAGTAAATGTAGATGGCTTTCAAATTACCTGCGCGTCGCTGATGATTTGACACTGTACTGAAACATAATTGAACATTCTAAATGAAAGAAGTTATGAAAAGAATCTTTTGATGAACAAACTGCTTTCTCTAGAGAAAATGTTTTTCTTACTCAATTTATTAATACAAAACCACTGAAAAAAATGCCCCACTGTCATGTTTTAAAGCTGGGCTGGCTATTAAACAGGTGGCAGACTCTCTCTGTTAACCCTCCTCCCCCCGCCCAGAAGGGGAAGGGAAAGAGAAAAGGGAGAGAGACTTACGGGTTGGAAAGTTAAAACAGTTTTAATGAACTGTAATAATGAAAAAGAGTATAATAATAATGGTGGAAATAATTAAATATAAATATATATTTATATAAATATAAATAATAAATATATACAAATATATACAAAACCAAAATCAACCTCCCCCGATGGTGGTCGAGTCACCACTGGCACTGCAGGGGAGGCTCCGGGAAGGCCCAGACTGGTCTCAGTAACGGACAGGAACTGGATTGAGGAAAGCACGGATCGGGATCAGGGACAGCAGGAAAACGGACAGAGTCCTCTTCGGACACCGGCCATAGCAAAACGGGCAAGACCCTCGTAATCCCCTCGCTTTATACTGAGAATGACATGTATGGGATGGAATACCTCGCTGGTCAATTTTGGGTCACCTGTCCTGTCCGCTCCTCCCTGGAGGTGCAACCCTTCTGCGGCTCTTCACTCGTAAGCAGTGAGGAATTTAGCAGTGACCTTGGTTTCTCTAAGAATAAGTACAGCAAGAGCCTTTCTGCGTAACAACATCCCTACCAGTGCCTCAATGATAGCTATAAACATTGAGCGTTATCAGTCCTAGAAGCAGACACTGTCTGCAAAACATGCAGTTAGTTTCAGAAAGTGCAGTTACTTAGAAGAAGCTTAGCTGAAAGTAAAAATCACTGAAAGGAAAATTGGTCTGTTTTAGTCCAAACCCCTGACATCCATTAGCTACCTGAATTCATTATTGTATGTATTCAGTTAATTCATCAATGAAAACATATACTTCCTATAAGCACATAACAAGTCATTCATGCCAAAATTTTCATCTTCGGAATAGCGTTTTATGTCCCAGGGACTGATCAGCCAAAGTTCATATACCCTTTTTTCACTTTCCTTCCGCATTGCTAACCACACCCTAAGTCCTTGCCTTCATGCTTCCAGCCCTGCACCCTGATACTCTCCAGGGTCCCTTGTTAGAACTGGGCTAGCCTGGCATGACAGGTTGTTATTCACTCAGACAGCATGGAGAAACACAGAAGATGGTATTTGCATGCTAAGAAGCTATTGACAGTAGCATCACTTTCCAGTATTCTTAACACTTCTGCTTCTCGCTGCTGTCCTAATGCCATCCCACAAACTGTGCTGGCATACGAATTTGTAAGGCCATACTACAGAACTGCAGAATCAATACGGCTTTAAAAATAAAGCCAGTTTACCACATATAGTTCAACAATTTTTTCAGTATGAGAGAGAATAGGAGAATCCCAGACAGGAACAAATGGCAGAGAACAGGAAAGGAGGAACAGGAAAAGAGGAGGCTTCAGAATTTACTGCAAAATATCAGGTAGGGCAACCCTTTACAGCAGAGGTTGGATTTGTCTGCATAGTCTTCCTCTTTCTGTCTTTTCATGGCACAAAGAGTAACTATTCTGTAATCCTTCCTACCTCAGGATTTGACCTCATCTCATCCAAATCTTTTTCAGCGTGCATAGAGAAGATGGCATGATACTGGGAAAAGATGCAGTATGTGCCAGGGCCAGCATTTGCCTTATCTCACTACATCTAGGAGAACTTTCCTTTTGTTCAAGCAGAATATAGCAACTGATTTGAAACACTTAATTTGTTTACATGTATCTTTAAACCATATCTGAATTGGTTTATTTGCTTTTAAAACTAAGAGCAGTTTAAAAGATTATTAAAAGTTCATTTTCCTGTTCAATATGGGGTAGATTCTGTAAAAATACAATGCACCAGAAAATGAACATTTATGATAGAATTAAAGTAACTAAAATACCTGCTTACACTTTTTCATATAATTCATATTGGCAGAGTTATAAAAAGGCTATCAGGGAAGCCTGAAGCATGCTAAATTTACTATCATTGTAATTTAAGTCTGAGACACCTCAGCACGGTTTTGGACCCTAGATCCAACCTTAAGAGGTCTGAATTTGGAATCACTGTTCTCAGGGCACTTGGAGCCTTCCTTTTAGCAGTATTTGCCTTTTAGCAGTATTTGCATAGCAATAAGCTGCCACTGCTGACATTTGACAGTTGTTCTTTTCTCCCGTAATCACTGAAATATACTGTCACTACCTGAACTTCTTCAGCAGCCACTTCTCTGTGGAAAATTTTCCCCTTTTCATTACTTGACTTCAAAAATATTCTTAAATACAGGCAGAGATGAGTAAATTTTTTAAAAGTTAATTAGATACTATGTACTGATCATTACTTGCTCTGCAAACTACTTTATTAGCAAGCAGTGCTTTGAAACAGAATTATTGTTTTATTATTATTAATTAATAGAATTTCACAAAGCCCACCTCAAATCAGATTGTCAATGTAGTTAATGGGGGTGACAAGGAGAGCTATAGGGATAGAAGGTCACAGACACAAAAGGGAAGTGTAAATTTTAAATGGGAAATCATTAAATAAGAAAAAAATTGCCACTACAGCCTCACCACAAAGTCCTTCTGTCTTCATTGATGTGTTAGAGTGTAATCCATACTGTATATCTATGATGCCTGTAACATGAGCCCACTTGATGCTAATACCAGCGGGGGTATTAACGACATACATTGCACCAGTATCCTGAATGCTCAGTCCTCCTTTTGAAAATGGTAATGATTGAGTTACAGAATTCACTACTACCTAAAATAAACCAAATACATTTTAGGGATAAAAACAGATTGTGAAGGTGTATTTTATATGTCTTTACATTTTATAGCAAAAAATATTTTTTACAGCCTCTGCCACATACAATAACAGTTAGTGCTTAAATCACAGAGCTTCCTGTCAGTGCCATCTCCTATAACTGCAAATGAGGTAGGCATGAGAAAAATAATGATACAGAAATCTTTTCTAATTAAGGAAGCAGTAAATCTTATTTATCACATATCATATGATAAAAAAAACAAACCAAACCAAAACGAAAACTCATCCAAATTATGCAAAGTTATCTGTTCTGACCTGTTCTTGACTAGCAGGAAAGGCAGCTTAAGTATTTATCATGTCTTGGAACATTTCTGTTCAGTTCTAGGTTTTCTGGAAATATAGTCTCAAGTATAAATGCTTTTGCAGCTTCTTTAAAATCTCAAAACAACTTTGAAGTGTAATTTTGGACAAGTGACGTATAAGTGAAGCATGGTATCAGAAATGTATATTTTTTGCTTCTAGCACACCATGAACCTGAACTTGAAAAGTAATCCTAATCCTGTAGTACATTCATTATAAGTCTGATCTATTGCGTTCTACAACAGAATAGCCCTCAAGCTATCTTTTAAGCGTACACATGCTATATACTGGTGATACATACTTACTTTTCTTGCTAAACGATTGATAAGTAATTTATTTGTGCGTGTTGTTACATTTAATTTCTTAAAACAGAGCCCTGAAGTGCTCGCAGGGGGAACCTTGAAAGAAAAGTGACAAACAAGTTTAGTTACTATTGTTTTTCTAATTCTGTACCAGTGCTATAGGAAATTTTTTCAGTATGTGTAATATTAATGTATTTTATAATTAGTAAAAGAAAAAAAGTACTCACTAGTTTTCTTATTGAATTTACGCTCTGGAAAACGTTAAAAAATAGATTAGAAGTGCAATGATAATCAGCAGCATACTTATTTGGCAAAAATAAGTTGACTGTTTTCTTTGTGTTTGAAGTTCTTCTACAATCAGCTTCATAACTAAACTATTTTAGTATATTCATTAAAAATTATAAAAAATACACATTTCATAGCTAATGTACTGCACCCTTCTATGAACTATTTTTAGAAACTTGATTTCCTTGTTAAAGATTTAAATCAAAGGGATTTATGTGGAAAACAATACAGAAAAGATAACACAACAACCTGAACAAGTTGAGTTAAAAATACATAGAAATGCAATGGTCATGCCAATAAAATCCCCTGCCCTAACTTTGATAAAACTGCTATTTTACCAAGGCATCTTTCTGCACAAGATTGCAGTTCATATATACCATACCTCACCTGGCTTTTAACTAAACAGCTTTAATTGAGAGCAACTCATTACCAGCAGGTCAAGATTCAGCATATGCTGCAAAGCCCTTTCAAAAAATATTTGTTAAAGAACCACAGCTACAGACTTCTAAAGCTCATCTGCCTATGTGAGCTGCTTCACAACTTTAGACTGCAACCAAGAAACAGTGAAGAGAGGAATTTAAAAGAAAACCTCTCAAACACTCAGGACTTAAAAATCAAGTGTATAGTTGCCCAGTGAGAGTAAATAAGAGACCAAATAGGGATGGGAAGGAAAGAAGCCTGATGAAGTTCCTCATCAGGAACTTGTTTCTCCACAAACCAAAGATGGAAATACAAGCCAGTTGTTCAAAGGTTGCATAAATTAGGACTGTGGACAATGCAAAGGAAATGTATGTACAGACTCTAAGGATGAGACTGACCTGACCTAAACTGGCAGTCTAAAAATAAAGTGGCTGGATCCCCTCTGTAGGCAATGCAGAGAGTTAGACAACCACAAAGAACAACTCATCACACTAATCACAAACTCATTAATACCTTCCTAAAATGACTACAAAAGATTTTTGTGACTATTCAAAATATTTTAGTATTTTGACCATATTGTAAAGTATAAATTCAGGGCCTCAAGAAGATTTGTTGGTGGAGAGCCTGAAACGAGACATGCAGATTCAGAAGTTATGTCACCCCTGATAATTTAAAAGGAACCTACATTTGAATTTCCTTATAATATAATACAACAATTACTATTTAACCTGAGATAAAATTCTTTTATCTAGACAGCATGATTAAGCATGCTCCTTGAAAATTAAATAACTTCCCATTTTTCAGTGGGTATGGCTTTTATCTGAAGGTTTTAAGTGATACACCTTTGCAGAATTTCATACCTATAACACAAAAATTCAAGAAATTATTACAATTATTGTGGAAATGCAAGAATCTTACCTGATTAGCAGGACATTTTTCAATATGAGCAACAATAATTTCTCCTGGTAACCTGACTAAAATGTAGGAAGCCATATTACAGAGGGCTATGTTGTTTCCATCAAACGTAATAACACTCAGTTCAGACAATACGGAACAGTGACCTAAAAAAGAACTATCATTTAATGATGTTACCACAAAACCAAATATAGGGCATTTCTAAAAACTTTCTGTTTCAGTAGTATTTGTTTTCATATATATGTTCATATATATATATTGATGACCTTGTTCTGTGAACAGTATACTGAGCCATAAGCAGAAGCAAGTATCTTAACGTTACTCGGTGGAAATATCTTAACCTACTGCTATGTGTAGGGGAGAAAGTTTAAATTGGTGAAAATTTTCACTTAAGTCAATGTTTTACAGGCAAAGTCAATGAATCTGTACATTGTCAGATAAAATAGATGCATTAAAATATACATCTTTTTGAGATACTGATAACAAGAGACTGATCTGTCCTATCTTGAGACAAATATTTACTAGTGCGATATTGGTTTCACTAATGCTGCGATGTTTTTAATATGACTTCTCTTTGGCCTTTTTGTTCCCTTAGCAGACAGACATCTGTCAGTTTCTGCAGTTTCTAAGTAAAAACTGAAGTTAGAGATAACTGAAATTTGGTGTTTCTGTCTTTCAGAAAATGCCAGTATTTTATTAGTTTTCTTCCCAAAATGTTGAAACCTCAACATTTCTACTGATAGAAATTCTGAGAAGTCTCAGCTGGAAAATGTTGATGTTCATGTTGCAGATTTCATTTCAATGTTTTCATTCAAAACAAAATATTTTGACTTTCTTGAATGTTAATTCAAAGATACCAAAACATTCAGTATATTTCATTCTGTTTTGCTGATGAACAGCTCTTTTACATCCATTCCAGTATTCAGCCTCATATTCCCACTGTAATAAACCCTTAATTTATTACTTGAAATTTACAGATCAAGGCTCTATGTTGTATTTAAAAATAAAACAGTGACTTACAGGGACATTCCCATTCTGGGCAACAACTATCAGTGTTAACTTGAACTGGCATTCCTCGAAAACCACAGTCTGGCTTCTGCACATCCTTAGGGCAGTTCCTTGAAAGGTTGTATAACATCCAACTTGTATTAACACATAGATACTGGCTACATTTGTCAACAGGTTCAAGGTATCTTGGCTGTCATATAAGGAAAAAACAACCAGAATCAACTTTACATTCATTGCCCTTATGAAGTCCAAGCAATCACTTGTTCATCACCTTGCTCTGAGACAGAATCAGCGTTATCTATATGACCCCTCATCAGTTATTTTGGAATGAATTGCTTTTGTGTGGTTGTAACAGGTGACAACAGTGCACGTCCATACACCCACACCCTTCCTGTTCCATCTAGCTTTGGTGGAATACTCTATGTAAAGCATTATGCATTATGTATATGTTGCATTCAGGAATACTCTGAAGCATTTTAAGAAATACAGAATCATGCATTCCCATCATTTTAAACCCTGTGACAAAGAAACAAATGGAAAAAAGAAAGACAGGGTGAGATTATGCAGAAACCCAGAAATTCCACGGAGTATGTTTTTTTCTGCACCTCAGAAATATATTTCTCTATCTAGAACAGCACATAGCTATAAAAGCAATTTTTTTTCCAGAGCAATACATCCACGTTGCAGAATATACTAGGGCAGTATAAGAGCAGTGATACAACAATCCTCTAAGAATAATTGAATATTTTAAAATATACAAATAAAATCAAAAATAGGAGATATTTAAAATCTCTGGTATTACATACCTAGCATAACAGAATGGACTGAAAAGCAATATATATTTTAACACATAGGGGCAAGTAAAACTGATCATACCGTACAGTCGGAAGATGTAGACATTGGTGTATGCATCACTGTACCAAAGGAAGCCTTGTCAGCTATAGCTGTCATTGCTTCTGTGCTTGCCAGAGAAGTTTGTGTTTCCACAGGCTCTGAAGAGGAAGGCAGAGCCATTCCACCACTAGAATGAGATAAATCTGTTATAGTTCTGGTCTGCAGCTCTGTGGGCTCTGTTAAACCAAAGTAAGGTTTAATGGTTTCCTGTGTTAGGATTTTGGACCAATCTGATGTTGTTACATCTGGTACTTCAGAAAGAGAGAGGTTTTTTACTGGGGTGGTATTTCTTGATAAAGGCGAACTTTGAACTGCAGATACTGTCAAATAAGGCAGGGAAGATTTCTCAGTTGTGGTTGACTTTGTCTTGGTAACATTTCTTTGCTCATGTGAAATCTGACCACTTCCTAAAATATCCACAGTTCTTTCAAATGAGGTTGCATATTTAACTTCTGAAGCTGTAAATGAGGTACTCTTCATCTGTGATAATGGACTTGTAGTACCAGTTGTTTTCATGATCATAGTTTTTGGAGTTTCTTCAGTGAACTGTGAAGCTTGAGTCACTGCAGATGTAAATAAAGATTTGTGTGACCCATGCATGGGTGTTTCTATGGTGGTAGGAAGTGAAGCTGAAGCCATATAAAACTCCAAATCAGCAACAAAAGAATCAGTAGTTTTTGTAGTAATCCTAGAGCCTACAGTAGTGCTAGAAGGAACTAATAAACTGGCTGAAGAGCTAGGTGGCATTTTTGCAAAGATATAAGGTGCTTTTAAGGATGTAGCATTCACTGTTGTGTTCGTGATCATTGATGTAGTGGATTGAGTGATGATTCCAGCTGATATGGCTGATATTGTTCCATCTTCTTCTGAAGAACTTACTGAAGAACTCTGTTTTCCTAGAGAAACAGTAGAGATACAAGTGGTCTTAGGAGAAGGTGAAGACATAGAGACCCTACTGGACTGGCTTTCTAAAGTGGCTTCAGGAGCTGTAGGCATTAGTAAAGAGGGCATTACAATGGATGTTTTTAGCGCTGCTGAAAGGCTGGTAGAAGGGCTTATGTTTAAAGTGAATGTAGAAAAATCTGCAGAAGAAGTTGCAAAGTCTCTAACTGGACTTTTTGACATTCCTTGTGTAACTAGAGACGAAATTGATGTTTGGGTAGCAGTTATATTTTGTGTTAATGATGTTGTCCTACTAACTATGGGAATCAATGAAGAACTTGTAGTATGAGATGTCACATAAGATGGTACTGATGTGGATAACAAGATTGTAAATAAAGATGATAACCTTGTAAAAGAAGGATCTTTAGGAATGAAAGTGCCTGAACTTTGTGCCACAGGGTCAGTTTTCAATTCTGTATGTGAACTACTTGGGTGCTCTCTAATTTCTGAAGTGGTTATTAATGTAGCATTTAGAGGTAATACCGATGTCCTAAGAGGGAAGACTGTAGACATAATGGATTTCATTGGCTTTTTAGAAATGGATGACACCGAAAAGGAATCAGTGTGCATTATGTATTTCTTTTCCGTTGAGGCTTTACTTGCTATAGACATATCAGAGCTTGTTGGATTGACCAGAAGAGTGGAAGCACCAGAAGGTACTTTATAAGGACTTTTGGAGACAACAGTGACATCTGCCATAGCTTTGGGCTTCAGGGAGGTAATGGGACAATGCACTGGTATAGATAGTGTGTGTATTACAGAAGGACTCGAAGAAGTGTTTATAGGGATTTGAGAAGCATCTTGAGGTGAAGATACAGTCATTATGGGCAGGGGAACAGAAATACTGCCTTTTATTAATGGAGATGTCTGCTTGGGAACAGTCACTGAAATTTCCACTGAAGATAAAAGTGGCTTTGGAGAAAAACTAGCTAAAGAACTTGCAGTTAATGATATCAAAGAAGTTTTAGACAAGGATTTTGCTGTTTCAAAATATGGAACTGTGATTAATTGAGGAAAACTTGTCTCAGAGCTAGCAAATCTAGTAGTCATAGGAATTTGAGGAGCAGTTGAAGTCAGTGCAGAAATGGGTGTTGGGTGAACTGCAGTTTGACCAATGCCAGACCTAGTTCTAACAGACAAAGCAGATATAGGAGAAGTAGATGGGCTTAGTGTCAACCGTGAACCTAGAAGAAATACAGGTCTTGTGAAAGTTGCTCTGCCAGCCAGCAAAGCAGACAAAGACACTTCAGAGAATACTGCTGCTCCCTTAGAATGACTTACTGAAGGACTCCTACTCTTCCCAATCCCTGCGGGCAGCTCAGAAGTGACAAAAGATGGGTTGGAGGTTAAAGTTGTTAATGCTGGGGTAGGGGAAACTGTTCCTAGCTGTGTGGTTGATGTTTCAAGTGGAAATGGAACTACCACTAGGGAAGTGGGTGTTAATAATGCAGAACATGTTGGAACAGGACTTGGACTGAGCACGGTTGTTGGAGTTGCTATTGTACTGGGTAAAGTTATAGATGCCATAGAACTGACAGTACGTGATGTGACTGCTGATGCTTGAAGAGCAATTGGAAAATCGGGTGAATAGATGAGTTTGGAAAGGACAGTATGGCTGGCTGTGCTGTGAAGTACATCAGAAGGCTCCACTGTACTTGGTAATGAAAATGCTGAATAGGTGGCTGTATTAGATGCTTCCAATGAATAGAAGTCTGTAATGGACTGTGCCGACATATTCATTCCCCTTAAAGTTGTGTTTGCTTTCATGGTTATTTTGTCTGTCACACCAGTAGGAGTTGACTCAGTCCATGAAGTAACAAATAAAGGAGGTGTCTGAGGAAATCTCTCCATGGTAGCATCCATGTGAGAGATTAACAATGAAGGTTTTGTTCCAGTTGCTGGTTCTGTAGGTGTCACAGGTATGCCTAAAAGGAAAAATGCATGTTGCACTGTCTTTTATGGATTATTGGTAAAGCGAAATAGCAACATCTAGCTCTACTCAAGTCCCATTTAATATTAGCAAATCAGAGCATCATTTTGCTGAGAAGATAACTTGCCAGTGGTTCCAGGTTGCCTGATGACTTTGAGGAACTCAGCTGACTTAAGAAGTTTTCTAATTTTCTTTGCAAATGAAGTAGCTAATTTTTTATTATTAGTTAAAACCTTGATTTTGCAGATCAGTTTTGAAGCAACAAAGGAATTCAATGGGAAATTCAGTAAATCCAAAATATTAAACTATTTTGAATAAATATATCTTTGGAAGGTAGTATACTATATGAGATAACTTTGTACTAGCAAATATCAAGCATAATGTATTTAATTCAAAACTTGTAAAATAAAATAAGAGACAGTATTAAAATGTAATTGTTATGTTAAAAGAATACTGTATCCCCAAAATAAGCAAATAATGTGGTATCTTCACACACCAGAAGTTACGAAATAGATGCACTGAATTTGTTAGTGGTGGCTCATCAACTGAAGTGTGAACTTTTTGCCACCGCAGTAGTTCTTCCATTTGGGATCTTTCTGCTATATACATATGATATACTAGCAGTATGTAGTCAAATATAGTTGTGATGAGTATAACACCATCACAAAAGGTTAAATTCAACACACTATTAGAGAAATGAAATAATTCAACTTTAGATAAGGCTTGTTTGGTTGTAGGAGATGTATTTTGGATGACTGCGAATGAAGTCTATGTCCCAGAGAGACATTCTTCAACAGAAAGATGTTCTGGTAAAGCATTTAATAAAACAACAAAGTACGTTTGATTAAAACCTTCCCTGGGATCTCTAGAGTGATTTATAAGATTAGAACAACATAATAAAATATACTTACAGTCTTCTGGATAAACACATTTAAGTGTGACCTCATCAAGGATCATGTTTTTGGGACAGTATGGCAAGCATCCTTCAACCCTTTAAAATATTGTATAGTTAATTCTACAGTCACAGTAGAAATATAAATTAATTTTAAATCATTTACTTTGGCAAAATGAAACATTTGAATGTCTTCCCCATCAGAGTTCTGAGAACTTTCCAGTGTAATGGTGAACACGGTATTTTGAGGCATTGTAAGTCGAAAATACATTGAACAGCACAATTCTGCTTCTAAATTGTTAATAATCAATTCTTTGCATAGGCTGGTGAATGTGATAGCTTTGGACCATTCTGCTTCCACAAGCAGGTGGAAGTTCAGATCCCTAAGTAGAAAGGTTTTCCATAGGACGAAGAACTTCTCTACAAGACTTCTGTTTTACCCAGATATGTTCATCTGAGATATTAAAATATTTAGATTGACTGCATAGAAAGTCTCATTCTTGTGCAATTTCAGCCTAGGAGAATGCAGACAAGTCCATATATTCCCTTACTTTTTCACTTTTGGGGGATTTTTAATAAGAAAATCATGACATTAACAACCAGTGGGCCCATATGGAAAAAGCTAAGAATACCAACAGAAAAAATTAGTATTACAGTAATATTAGTAATATTAGTACTATTCCTAATCATAAACTGCATATGCCTAGGGAGGTAGTCTGAAATTCAAAATATCATTTCTTTTCCACCAGATTTCGTTCCTTGAGTTTTTAGGCATTTTTTCTTTTAGTTTGTTGTGGTTCCATAGATGCCAGGGGAGATCCATGAAGACAGGAAATCTTGTTACTAGTAACAAAACAACATCAGCCGTGTGAAATCCCTCACATCATGCCAACGAGCATCTCCTAGTATAAAGTTCCCTCCTCTTACAGGAGAGGGCGTAGTCCACCCTTACTATTCCTACAGTTTTTGATCTCTGTCATATAAACACCAGAAAGATGTAGTCATTTACAGCATCAGGGGATGCTGGTTTAGGATGTGAATATAAAAAAGGGAATAGCCTTCATTTAATTTAATAGATTCCTACTTAACCACTACCAGAAGCTAATCCCCTGGGCTAAATACAAACCCTCTTATTCTTGTGTTGAAGGATCGCATGTAAACAGGAATATATACTGTGGGAAATGAGGGGCTTGTTACAAATGTTTTCACACGACTTGTGAGAGTTGCTCACAAGAGTGATACTGAAATCCCGATGACTAAAAATGAATGGATATAGCAGCTGCAGTAATTTTCAGAAAGCATACGGTACACATATTAAAAAAAAAAACAATCCGGTAGCAATATGAGCTTAATTTTACTTACGGAGGAAGGAATTTACATGTTATTCCCTCAGGATCACTACATGTTTTAACACAAGGATTAGCACAAGATTCGTATCGCCATTCACACATCCTTCTATAAGGCACAGATGCACTGAGTTCTAAGAAAGAAGAAAAAGGTATTATTTATTGATTCTGTAGTCAATAAACTATAAATTTATAGTCTTTTCTATAATGTACATTGGGATTTTCAGAAAAATGAAAAAAAGAAAACCAAGTAGAGAAATTCTTGAGAACTTTCAAATAGGTGAGATTTTGTTAATTTTCAGTTTCAAGTATTTTAAATTCAAACAAGCTAAAAGACACTAAAGCTTCAAAGATACAAACAGCTACTCACTTTCACAATATATTCTGTTTAAAAACCTTAAAAATCAGTTAAACATAGTGAAGGTACTGTTGGTTGCAGAAGCAATACAGTTACCCCATTCATTTAAAAGGATAGATATCTATAGCTCACAAACAAGACATTAACATGCACCTTTTTGTGACATGCCATGTTCATTTTGAAAGAGTAAAACAGTGAAAATGTAGTTTAAAGATAAAGTGATCATCATATCTGCAAAAATTAGAAAATAATAGCATCTGGAGGCTGAATGGAAGACAAAGATAGAACAGTAATTAAAAATAGGATTAAAAAAGTATTTGTTACTATTGCTGATGAAAGACAAGTGCTCTGAAGGCAAGCAGAAAAAAACCATACTTATCCCTGGGGATTAAGTGAAATTTACCTTCAATACTAAAGCTACTCAAACGTTTGAATTTTTCTGAATCATCATACTTTGCCACTTTAACGCCAGCTGAGGTAAGAATGATGAAAAAGCCTTTTTTACTGTGCAGTTCAAAGGCGCTGAACCCTGGACTCCAGAGGCCCTGATGGTGGAAGAAGGTGGCTCGTCTCTGAAAGGAGGCACTTGCCTGCCACTGTGCCAACCCAATGGTGTCATTGCCATGTACGTACAGAAAGTAGTTCGGTCTTTCAGCAGATTCAAGGGAAACAAGAGAGAGAGCTTCCACAGAAGAAAAAAAAAACATTAATAGTAAGATTTTCACATAAAACAACTTAAAAAGTGAGATAAAATCTATATATTGGCTGTTAAGTGACTCCTTTTAAACAACTGCTTTTCACGAAAAAAAATTTCAGTTTTATGTAACACAGAAAATAGATAGACATGCAGGGTCTAAAGGAGACTTCAAATGATCACATGATCCAGAGCCACCAGAGAGCTAATCAGTTAGATGAAAACTACGTTCAGCCTACTGCTACCAGCCTTCCAAATGATTCATAAGCAGTCTCAAATTGGGAGGTTTTTCTCAAATTCGGACAAATGCCTGACAGTTCAGCTGTACCAAAATTTTATTAGTAAATAACATCATACAACTATTTTAAGAACATGCTTGACTTCACCTTGGGGTCAGACTTTTTTTACATACAGCCATATCCAGCAACACCGTGAGAAAACCTGTGGCCAAATAGAAGACTCTACCCTCTATTTGCTCTACCCATGCCAGAAATCAAAAGTGGAGAAAATTATCTGAAAATTTAAGAACTTAGAAGACAACTGGCTTCATATTTGGTTTTCAACTTGAATAAAATCTTGAAGTGTCTTTAATCTAGATGAATACTATCTCATTCCTCACAAATATGAAAACTACCTGTGTACTGCACAGATATATTGAATGTTTTACTTGCACTTTACATCGGTTGGAGAACTGACAAGACTGAATTAATTCTTCTGTTCTATGTGCTTTCTCATTTCAAAATGATATCTAAAAACCTGATTTCTGAACTGCAAAATTGTCAGCTGTTTATGAATATAGTTTCAAATTTTACTGTGAAGACAGCCCTTCTCTATGTTGATTTTTGAGGGTTTCAACAAATTAAATTCTCTGAGAAAGCAATGACCAAATCTGCATCGACTTGGCACAAACCCAATACATGTGAAGAAAGGAAAATATATACAGAAGGAAAAATATTTAAACTTATTTATTTTTGGTTGTATAGATTGGATCAGTCTCTGATAAGTAAAAAATAAAGCTTAGGAATAGCTGTTCACCTAAGAAACTTCCTTCTACATTGTATGGAGATGCGGCTCACTAACAATGCAGGAGACAGATTGTTTGTTCTAAGTTGCACGTTTTGTAGTCCACTGAAAGTCACAAAAAAGAAGAAAATATAAAGAAAAAGTGATTTTACTGGATACAAAAATATCCTGCATTCACTTTCCATGTTGATACTTGCTAGATACATGTGCAAAATTTTCTAGTTTCCACTTATACAAACCAATTACTTTTTTTCATAAAGGAATTCTATTCACTTGTATTTTGCAATATTTCTAAAACAATCTTTGAAAAGTCAGCTTTAAAGCTGGCAGTAAGGTTTTCCAATATTTAAAAAAAATTTTAAAAGAACAGCATTCCTCCACAATTTCAAAATTGGCTCCTTCATCCTCACTCATTCCAATAACTAAAAATATCTAGACTGTTTTAGGAGATATAGAAGATGCAGCAAAAATCATTCATATAGTTTGAAAAATATGTATTGCCATAAGCAAAATTGTTGAGAACACTTACATAAATCTTTATCTTTGAAAAGACCTGGAGTTATCATGAAACTGAAAAACACATTTCCATATGCTCCGGTTCTAGGCAGGGGAAATATCCTTCTACTGGATACGTTAGCTCCAATAATTGTGTCATTCTCTCCATAACTTGCCAAAATATAGGGTCCTTCACCAAGACCTAAGGGAATAAAAATCAAATAGAAAAAAAAAATTCTCCTTGCATAACACACTTAACATAACAAGACTTAAGTTCTCTTAAGTCTTAGTTGCAATAATACATTGCCTTAAATGTTTCCCCATACTTGAAATCAAACAAATTTGAAACTACAGCTCAATGCCTCAAGGTATGATGCTGGAGTAGGTCTGTATCTATCTGTTCAATGTACTCCCTTTTACACTTTGCTTGCTGTTCAGAATACAACAGATACAAAGTGAGCACAGTAAAGTGTGGGTAGCTATCCTCACAAAATGGCCTGTGCAAGAAAACAATCTGAGCTGCTTTTTTTATGGTATTTAGTCTTTTACATGTCCTTATTTCTATACTTTGACAGATCAACAGAGCAACTTTAATATTATTCCCCAAATAGACATGGAAGCTACTCTAAGATCTACAAGGCAATCCCCCCACCAAAAAAAATCCCAGATTTCAAATTGTAAGGCTCTAATTCAACTTTTGGCAGCGATATTCCATAAGCAGTCGTCTAGTTCATCCTCTCTCACAAACCACTTGCTTCTGCCCCACTACTGCTCTGTTTATTATGCCATCCTAAGTGCTTCAGCAGTGAAGTGGTCCAGCTGAAAAATAACCAGCTAATTTTTCCAGTCTGGTTCACCACATCATTATTCAAAAGCTCATGCCGATATAACAGTGACAACAGCTTCAACTGGTACCACTGCCAAAATGGTGCTGGCCTAACCATGCCCCGCAGCAACCCCCTGGAGCTATTTCTGCTGGGCTGGAAAGGCTCACAGGGATACATCCAGATGCAACAGCATCTGTCTTTGTCACTATATCCCACTGAAAGAACCAAGAGCAGCATACTTCTAAAACCTTACCTTGTAAGTAATAAACAAAATGTGTAAGTTTTGTGAAAGCTTTTAATCCTTACAGTGAAAAGGCTGAGCCCCTTTCCCAGCCTAAGACAACTCCTTTCAAATATGACTCTTCCAAGAGGGAAGAAATTCTCATAATAATGAGATTTGGCTCAGCTAGAACTTAAACACCAATTTCTGAAGAAAACTGCATGAAAATAACTAGTGTTTTTATATGGAAACTATGCTGGAGCTCATAGGCACATGAAGCCCACAAGCTCGCCACAAAATGACCACTTTTAAGGAAGTGGCAAGGCAATTTGTCTTAAAAAGACTCCTTATTCTAAATCATTGGATGTTTATCCCTATAGATTAACAGACATTTTGCCTATGACTTGAGCAAAAGCAGGAGTAAGCTGTAATTGATAAAGTTTCCTTAAAGATTCAACTGTTGTTTGACATCATGCAGAGCAAAGAAGAATCAGAGGAGGAGCCATCCTAGTCCCAAAAGATGTTTTGCTGGCACTTGGTGCTGGACATACGTGTAACGCCATTCTTGACTTTAACCCTGGTAGGCAGCTAAGTCCCACAGAGCCACTTGCTCATTCCCTCCCAGGTGGGATGGGGGAGAGAATCAGAAGGGAAGAACTGAAAATACTTGTGGCTTGAGGTAAAGACAGTTTAATAAGGAAAAAAAAAAGAATAAAAGGAAAACAAAACCAAGAAAAGTGATGCCAAAAAACTCAATTGCTCACCACCAGCTGACCAATGCTCAGCTAGACCCCAAGAAATGCCAGCCCTGGCAAACTTCCCCCCACAACTTTATATGTTCTACAATATCCCTTTGGTCAGTTGGGGTCAGCTGTCCCAGCTGTGTCCTCTCCCAGCTTCTTGTGCACCCCCCAGCCTCCTCGCTGGTGGGGTGGTGTGAGAAACAGAAAAGGCCTTGATGCTGTGTAAGCAGTAGCTAAAACCTGGGTGTGTTATCAATCAACACTGTTTCTATCACGACTACAAAACATAGACCCATACAAGTTACTATGAAGAAAATTAACTCTATCCTAGTCAAAACCAGTAAACCTTATTACTTTTTAAATAAGAGAAAAATCCCTATTGCAAGGAAATTGTGGAAAGTCAGCTATACCTAGCAGGATCTACAAGCTACTACTGTACTAGATGGGACTCCTTGGAGAAGAAAAAAAAGTCATATACTGTATGATGCTCATTATAGGATCCAAGTCGCTAAAAAAAGATGTATCAAAAGTCACATTCATATCATTGGATTTAGTCAAGTTTCCCTTCCTTTTTTATGTCTTGCTTCCCACAAAATACATGCACAGTATCCAAATCTAAGCGAGGATGGCACAGGAATTTAATTTATTAAATGAATACCACTCTCATTCTAATGAACTGTTCTTTAGAGTACGAAATTTGTGAGACTCATGCATAAAATCCTGTAACCTATCAATTTCAAAATATAATTGGTCCCACTTCTGAAATTTACAGTACAAGCACAAGCTAACATCCTTCTAGAGCTTCTCCCTGACTGCCAAGATATGCTGCATGGTACATTAACCCACCCGCACACTGAAAATTATAAAGTTATTAATTGAGACATTAGGGACCACTAAGATCATTCAATACAGCTGGGTCATTGACCTTCACCCATTAAAAACAGAAGTAATGTTAAAACCACATACACCAAGTCAAAGAAAAAGCACATCAATTAATTCAATTGAGTTTTTCATTGTACCAAAGCAATCTCTTTTTTATGTCAGTGTAAGAAGGAAAAATAAAACAAAGCAAGCCACTTCAGAATGAAAACCTAGAAGATAAATGTGTAGTGTGACAAATGTTCATAAAATTTATAAAGTTTTAAATTTTTTTCCAAAAATTGTACCAAATTAATTATTATTCTGATTAATCTTAACTCAGTATCATCATATTTTGGAATGGACTGACTGCCCAGGGAGGTGGTGGAGTCACCATCTCTGGATGTGTTTAAGAAAAGACTGGACATGGCACTTAGTGCCATGGTCTAGTTGACATGGTGGTGTCAGGGCAATGGTTGGACTCGATGATCCCTGAGGTCTCTTCCAACCTGATTGATTCTGTGATTCTGTGATCAGAGATGCATTATATCCACACCATTCATTTTTGGAAAAAAGGACTTGAGTTTCCCTGTGCCAAAGGCAATTAGTTCAGTGAGGTGAAAATTTAAATGGTAATAACCACGTATAACCTTGTAAGATGAACACTAATGTGTTGATATTTGAATCCCTTACTGATGTAGGATTGTCTGTGTTTATAGAGAACAAATCTCAAGTAATACATGAGATATTGCACAGGAAAACAGTACTTTTAGATATCTATAGAAGAACAGGAGGGAAGAAAAAGACAGTATAATGACATAATTATATTAAATAGGCAAGGAATATGTGGCAAAATGACACATTTTGCTCACACTCCAGGCTCATACAAGTCACCTCTCCCTTCTAATGGATTTGAAGGTCCGGTGAGCTTGAGGGATTGTGACTATGCAATCCTACCCTGGGGAACAGGGAGAACGGAAAAGAGATAACCTCCAACACTGCTGCAGCTGACAGATTTTCCTCAGCACAAGATACGAAGGGTTTCATTTGCTGTGTGCACTTTCATCTGAGATGCCAGATGTGTCATTTTGCTTATGACTGTGACGTTTATTTCCATGCCACTACTGTCGCTGGACATAGAGCAGAAAGACCCATGGGGACTTGCTTTGCTAACTTGCTGAGCTCATTAAACTCACATACCCAAATCAGGACTATAAAAAAAAAGTCATTGTAACCTGTGAAAGAGAGAAATTACCTAACTATATTTTCTTCTAGGGTTAGTCTGAGTGAACTGATATAAGAAAAGTGTCTCTGGGATATTTGTTTTTAAAAGCTAAACAAAACAGCATCATACAGAAAGAAAGATGATAGACTAGTACGTCAAAGACACCTGGCATATTCTAGAGTGGTCGATGTGGGAAATTATCTGCAACCAAATGCTTTATAAAAATGGATTCCATTTTGGAACCAGGGAGGACAGATTTGTTTCTAGCACACAGCTAGCTGGTATGCTAGAAAACCTGAAGAGTAAGTGTATTCAGCAAGGTATATAAATACGAGGATGAATCAAAGATGGTAATATCAAATACTACGTACCTTGATTGTAGTATTCACAGTCATAAGCTAAAAGAAAAAGAAAACAAGTACATTATTATTACAAAGTAACAACAGAATCTATGCATATCTGCATACTAAAAATGTAAAATTCACTTTGATCAGAGGAAGTTTCTCCTGTAATGTATATCAATCAGTGACTTTATTTCCTTAGGCTTTTATTCAGTGACATACAGCTATATTTAAATAGATGTGCCGGGATAGCAGACCTGAAGCACAAATTATTCTATAGCCGATAACCTTTCTCGCTGTCAATGAAGAGTAGGACAGACTGAATCTCTTTGCAGCCCCACACAGAACACTGGACGTACCCCAGATCTGGTGTACCAGTGCCTTTCCAGCAGTCTCCACGCTGGCGTATCCTGAGCACAGCCAGTCCTTTTCAGTAAGACAGCAAATTTGGGTGTATAGGACTAACAGCTAACACACAGACAGCTTGAAAAATGTGGAGAAGTACATTTATTTTCCACCTGCTTCTGTCATATTTGTATTAGTGGGCAGCAAAAGGCCAAAGATGCCTCAAAGATGAGCTCCGGTGCAAGGCCAGCCCAGGTACGTACCACAGAGTGAAGGAGATCGCCAGTGAATTGCTGCTCCTTGCTGGCAGCATTTGTGGGCATAAGCTGCAATACTGGTACACAAGCACTCGCAGTCCCCACCAAGATTGCAGTTGCACGTATCTGTGTGACAATTTTTGACAAAAGAAGTCACATCAATCTGGGGGGAGAAAAAAAGGAAAAAGAAAAAAAAAAGAGGGCTGGTGACTTAATTGCATGAGCTGTACAAATTCCTCTTGCACCATTTTCAGCAGGAGTGCTACCTCTGGACTGACTGAAAGAACTTAACACAAAAAATAAGGCATTTTCTAAGGTGTGGGTACATTCCTATACAAAAAGTACACTTCGAATGATCAGCTTGTACCTACGTTAAAGGCCAAGAGAAAATTTCATTCAGTGACCATTAACAAGTATGTCTGTTCCCACACTTGCTGTTCTTCAATTTTGGAGAGTATATTGAAGCTGGCAGTTCTGTTTTTATAAGGCAAATACTGCCATCTATAGCCATCCTGTCAGTTTTGCATGAACAACAAAATCAGAGCTGCAGCTCTGATTATCAAGTAATTAAAGTAATAATTTGTAGAGGGGATGGATTTTGGTCAGGGAAAGAAAACTTGAGCATGCTGGTGATATTTTGCAGAAAAATATTTCTGCAAGATTTTAATATATTTTGCCCGCAAACCTTCATTAGATCAGAAATTCACTTGCCCACTCTAAAATCCTATCATATTATTTCATGGTTTAACATGATACATTATTTCTTGGGTTTTAATCATCTTCTTTGAGCAACATTTCCAAAACAGTGTTCTTACTCAACACATGGAATGTTTAAGCAATGCTTTTCTTCAGTTTAGACTCGTTTTTAGACTCTGGTCTAGCTTAGTTGTAGAGCACTCAAATGGCACACGTCAGATTACAGAAATACCATCACAGTAACAAAGCAGGACTTATCTAACACAGAGACAGCTTCTCAGCTGGCAGTTGCTAGAAGCTGGCAGGGATAGGAAGACTGTTTCTCTGCCTTCAGTGGAGAGAGATGCCATTTTGCTTTCATTCTTTTTCTTGTTTTGAAAACAGGGATACCACTGGGGTGAGGGTATGAGCATTAGCTCCGTTGAAAATGGCTGTAATAGCTTCCCGGGAGCCACCAAACAGCAGATTGGCTCCAAAGAGCTCAACCTGCCTCTCACATCTGCAGGACAGCATCTCTCCGTGGGTCAGAAACATCCTGCTGTTGTGACAAACTGGGAGCCTCAGGTCAAAGCTCCTGCTGAGTCCAGGAGTTATGAGGAAGACCTTTTTTTCTGTGTCAAGGCTCCTCAGCCCCCACTGAATTCAGTGCTCAGCCAGGCAACTGCAATCCGTCAGTCACTGCCAGCCAGAGATGCAAGATCTTTTCTCCCTGAAAACGGGGTTTTCCAGCCTCAGCTGAACTCTGAGGCTGCCTGTCCCATGGGCAGGAGCTTGCCTTCGTGCACAGCAAAACCCTCCACCACCCCACAGAAGGAGCAACTGTAAGAGCACTGCTCCAAGCACGTCCTGAAACCCACATTTACACTTTCTGTTCCTTCCATGCCCTCAGTGTCAGTCTCTGCTTGGGCTTTTTTTCTTGGCACCCAGTTCCCCACCGGTCCAGCCAGTTGCTGATATCCTTGACAGGAGGTAACTTTACATCATTACATTTCTAAGAGCCATGCTTTCAGATGCTGATGAATACATTGTAAAAACACCTGAAAGGTGTTTGCTTTACAGGCTGTCCCATACAGGTTGGATATATGCATGTGAAAATACTTGACTACTAATTAAATTACATGCTTTGCACCTGACATGCATTTTTAACATAATTATGCTAAATTTTGGCATAATATTTGCAAATTTTAATCACAATGTGGATAAGCTATAGAAAATGAATGTTCAAGAGAAAACATCTTTCTTTATGACTTATTATAGTACAGCTCCTTAAAAACTCTCAAAAGTTCCATTTTTATTTATTACTTTCCACTCTGAAAATACACTCATCACTGTGTTCTCAGGCTCATGCTCAAAAAAATTCTTTACATAGTAACTAAAGTCAACATTAATAAATCTCTCAGGTTAAGCTACTGCAACCTCCTCCTCAGGCAAATTCCTAACCATGTTGATATCAAAATTCAGTCCTGAAAGTCATGCGGTTCAGCTGGGACATCTAATGATCTTATTTAGTATTAATAGTCATAAAGAAAATGAGAGAAAATGAGAGAAAATGAGAGAAAATGAGAGAAAATGAGAGAAAAGAGACTGAGACGAAATGTAGTGGTTCTTGCTTGCACAGGTGTAAAGAAGCACCTCCAATAACTAATACCTTTGGGAGGCTAAAATCTGAAATAGGGAGAAATGTATAGAGCATGTTGTGTGTTGATAAAGGGTGGACTAAAATGGAATAAAAAATTCCCACACAAGCTGTTGTTGTCCTCATCTTGTCTAGACTGAACTTAAGGACATTCTTATAACTCAAGTCCCAGGCTCAGCTGGGTATTGGGAAAACAATGACACCATAGCTCAGAGTTTTGATGAAAAGCAGATTAAAAATACTGATAGCTCTGAAACTGAAATCTCACTCTTTCATATTTCTTTCTATATTGAGCAGGACAGTTAACAAAATAACATGTGAGATAAGCTGTAGGCACACTACACAAACACTTATTTTAGAATCCTGCAATATATACAAAAGCCTTAAAAATTTAGTTACCTGTATAAATAAAAGATATAAATAAAACCTAAAGAGAACAGAACCTTGATTATCCAGTCTACTAACTCATGGCTCCCAGTTATCACTATTATGTTTAGGCTCCAGTCTTGAAAGGAACAAGGAGCTCTTCACAAACACAGCCCACGCACATGGAGATACTTGCAGGGCTCTACTCTGTATTCTCCATGGCGTTCAGACTGAGGGAAATGGCAAGAAGAAATTAATTACTGGAATTCTAATACTTTCCTACATGCGAGCACATCTTGGATATTTAATAAACTTACCACATTGCGACAAGGTGCAAAAATGTCACTGTATAAAATTGAGCATTCCTTTTTGGCATAAGGGAACTTGCTCTGATGTACCTCACATGGTCTTAGTGTTTCATTTGGGCTCTTGCACTTAAAAACAAGCAAAAACACCACAAACATTTTATATGAAGGTGTGTTTACCATGGAATCAGGTGCACTATAGTAGCATATAATTCAATACCTGCATACTCAGAAAACAAAAATGAAGTTTAAATAATATCTTCTTCATCTTCCCTTTCCCTGAATTGTTGTTATAATTGAAAACACTTGCACAAAAAAGAATCTGTGTTTTGTTCTGAAGTACTAAAACGTTCTTGCTGTCTGCTCAGTGCATAAAGACAGAATGTTTTCTTTGTGACACATTATAATCATTACCAGAGCAACCAACTGTAACATCACAAACAAATACATGGTCCAAATCCATTCCTGGTGGTTTTGCACTGACTTTAAATGGAGTCACACTACAGATGGCTTTAGCCCTGTAAGTTCAAATAAAGAAGCAGCAGTAGGAAGAGAGCAACCCATAAAAAAAATAGAGTCAAAGATCATCGTGATAACTCAAAAATGGCTGAGATACAACTCCCTCTCTTAAAGTCTCTCTTCAAGAAGAAAAACAAATTAACAGAAAAATATAACAAAATGACACTCAGCTCAGAAAACACAAGTTCATCCAAAACCATAGTCGCTTGGTGCAGCAGGGAAGCCCAGAAGGGTGTAATGATGGATCCATAGGCAGCATTGGAGTGTCCCAACACAGCCTCAGCTGCAGTGCGCTTGCCCACCTACGCTACCCTCCTGTGCGGATGCTCGGATGCTGCCGTGGGGGTACGTGCTGCCACTCCCAGAAGGGAGAAACCCTGGAAGCATCCCATGCTTCAGTGTGCCAGTGCAAGCACGTTTGCCAGTAGCAGAGTGGGGTTCTAGGCCTCCAGCTATCAAATACTCCTTTATAGTATTTAGATTTTGCAGAAAAGATGACCAGGATACATCTCTATGAAGGCCAAAGGTCCTTTCTGAAAAAATCCTTAACGCCTACTGCAGAGACAGATAAAGTGTCAAGTCTGTCTGAGTGCAGGCTGCCTGCGAGGCCAATATTGAACTCAGATCCTGAGTACTCTGGCAGCCACAGAGATAGGAAGATCACATGAGATTCTACAAAAATATATGTATCGCCACAAAAAGGCGAGTGCAAGTTTGGGCTGCATAAGCAAAGGTCATATCCTAGAAGTTAATGTGCTATGCAACCACTACACACTTTTTTAAAGCAGCCACTGAACTGATAAATTGGAAAAGAAAAATTCATGCATTTCATACAAAGTATTTACACATTTCTTTTATGTACCAGCTTCTATATGAGCAGTATAACCACCAACACTACACATTTACCTTGCTTGCTTACACAATTTAAACTTTTTCTGTAGAGTAAAATATAGATCCAAAGGGAGATATTGAGGGAGAGAAGCCTCAAAATCTTTACTCCAAAGCAGAATAGGTGTCATATTCTTTTATGAGGTGAGAGATTTTAGTTCAATTTCCTGCTCTGAGTCAAGGAGAGAACAGATTAAAAAGTGGTTCTCACGAACATCCTAAGGGAGTGCTTTACAAACATTGATTTTTCAGGAGTTTCACAAGGCTATAAAATCTTACATCTTCTCAGCACAAATCAATAAAATACCTATTCTCCTGTGTTATAAAACACAGTTGTGGTCATCCTCTCTCTACAGTCTCTTCCCTTCTCCTCAGAAACCAAGTTTCTATACTGGCTTGTCCCTGTTGCTGTTCCGAGCCTTTTCTGCCTCACCCCTTCACCACTGCTGCTTGTCAGTTCGTTCTCTGTTTACAAACTCCAACTAAAAAAAATCACCAATTTTTTTTTTGGTGTTCAGAAATAAACTTTTTTCCAGACATTTTTTTCCAGCATTCAGATTCTATTTACTTTCAGTATCCTGATGCTTCCAACACCAGAGAAATTACGATTGTTTTTAAAATTGGGCTGAATCCAACATATCAGAAGTAATTTATCTAACTTTGTAGAAAACTGAAATCCAGATAGCTATGATAATTATCTTATATAGGGGAAAACATGTTCTTCCCTAAAGAGATCGTTTCGTTTCATTTAAATTCAGTATACGTTTGCTATGACATAAGCCATTCTTAACTCATTTCACATTTACAGACATAAAAATTAAAAAGTCCTCTTATACGCTGACAATGAGTTTAGACATTCACTGTACATAATGTGCTTATAACGTGTTCATTTACAAATTAAAATTATCATCCTTTTTTTCTAAATTTTTACTGGACATGGGACTTACCTGTCCTAATACCCAGCTGTCTCCAAACACCTGTGCATTTTTCACCTCCATGTTGTTTGATGTAGTCAGATCATTTGAAGTATATTTGTCAAAATTTCCACACAAACCTGCCAGTTTACCCTAAAAGAGAAGAAGGGTGATTTTTTTCACATATACTGACAGTCAATAACTGGTACAAATGACATACATGGAATAAAACATTCTCAAACTGAAAAAGGTGAATGCAACTTGGACTTAATACTTTGAAAATATCTCATACTCTGCTATGCTTACGGTTCCATATTGCAAATAACTTTTTATAGAAATTTATGTTTTCCTTTTTTCTTCCTGTTTTCCAGAACCTGTTCTTACTGTCTGCCTGTGAAAAGGGACTGGAATCTAATCATACTTTTTTCTGAAAGCTTAGAAGTGTATCCAGCCCAAAAGTCAAAAGTTCAGGTGAATTACCTCATTATTGTGAAGCCTGACTAGTTGTTGTCATTAAAACTTGCTGCCTCTAATTTTAGCTCACAATAGCAATAACATTTGTAACAGCAGTTACAAAAGACACAGCTGCAACTTTCTTGTGTTGGGACAAGTGCTGCTGATAGAAAAAGTATATGCACATGCATACACATATATATACATAGAGGAAAAGATATTCCTGCACAACAGTAAAATGAAGAGTAGGATTTCTAGGGTGCTGTGGCTCACTCTAATGAATTCTTTTTCCTTAAGGTCTGCTACTGACATTAGCTTACTGAACTGGAGCCTCTGGAAGAAACAGTCATTGGAAACAAAAAGAGTTTGAAGTATTTGTGTCCTTGCATGCAACCTGTAGAACTCAGCTCCCTGCTAGCTTACTCAAAAACAGAATAATTTTTTTTCACTAAGTATATTAATGGCTGACAAATCAGCTTGCATTTGAAGTAAGCATTTTATGGCTATTTGGACAAAAGGCTACAATAATGTTGCTTTAAAACCAGATTAGATGGCCCTTGTAACTTTGACTTACACTTCAAAAAATCTGATATTGTATTCTAGCATAGAGTGCTTTCTTTTCTTTTACTGGAAAGAGCCCCCTCTCAATATGTGTGTTCACGGTTGAGATGAAACAGGAATGTAATTATGAAATGTGCAGATAAGGTTACTCTGCCAGGACCCAAAGACTAAGTTGCAGAGACACCAAGGCAGATGATGATGTAGGAATGGAGCAAAGAGCAACCGGCAAGAGAAGGAGCCTGATATTCTTCCCTGCATCATGGCTGAACCCTGTC
This sequence comes from Nyctibius grandis, assembly GCF_013368605.1. NCBI lineage: Eukaryota > Metazoa > Chordata > Aves > Nyctibiiformes > Nyctibiidae > Nyctibius > Nyctibius grandis. The sequence continues at coordinate 47,413,419 of NC_090662.1, read as the reverse complement.
ACGGTGTTAAAAGGGTTCCAAAAGGGTTGTCCAATATTGGAACAGGCTGCCCAGGGAAGTGGTTGAGTCACCATCCCTGGAGGTATATAAAAGACATGTAGATGTGGTGCTTAGGGATATGGTTTAGTGGTGGACTTGGCAGTGCTAGGTTAATGGCTGGACTTGATGATCTTAAAGGTCCTTTCCAACCAAAACGATTCTATGATTCTAAATGTCAGGTTTTGTCTAGATCCTTTCCGGTATCTTGTTTTCTTAATTTAAACCCAACATGTGACTCCATCTGTTCATCTCAGCAGCCTCTACTACATCTCAGGGTGCAGTTCCACCATCAGCCTAATTCAATCTGTGCTACAAACCTGTTGTCTTCCATGTTGCTAGGTATGGAAGCTTCTGTTCCATTGGCTTCAGCATTTGTGAAAACATGCAGTGAACTGGGTAACTCAAAACTAACGCTCTCTTCCTGCCCCCAAAGTAACTTTGAGTCAGAGCTGAATCACTGCATATCTGCAATGTTGCAATGTGTGGATCAACAGAGTAAACATGCATATAGGAATCACTCCTTCTCTTCAGGAGTCCAGCCATTAAGTCACATTCTCCATCTATTCTTACCTGGGAAATGCTAGCAGCTGAACACCGTGATAAACAGCTATATCACTGGGAAAGTTAGTCATGAAGAAAAGACAATCACAGTTATTCAATAAAGGATCACATCAGTAACACAGAGAGCTACACAAAATCTTGGGTTTTTCTTTTGGCTCACCTTCCATCGAGGTCCAACTTTAACATGCATCATTGTCTTCTTATCCCACAGAATTGTAATGTCCTGTTCTGCGAAGTGTATCACAGTATAATATCCAGCCTTCCAAAGCTGATAGTTAGATTTGTTTTCCCGTCCCCTTAAGGTCTTCTGATAGAAATGAATATTTATTAAGATCTAATAAAGTAATTCTACCAAGGTATGCAGCCAGTTAACAACAAAGTGTATACTGAAGAATACTTTAGCATGTAGCTGGATCAATAATATTACTAGAAATGTTGTTAATACTTTGATATTTTTGTCTTTTCAATCATTCCAGTTTGCTTTGATTTTGAAATGGAATGAAAAATTTCATTCTCAAAATGAAAAAATAAGATTTTTCCTAGGACCTGCTGCTTTATCCGGGCCTGGGCACTCGTACTATGTTAACTCAGACTGAGAGACATTTTCCAAAAACATACTCCTTTAGAGTTGTAACTTTACAATGTTTATCTTAAAGGGCAATCCAAAAAGGAAAGAAAATAACTAACCTGCTTCTCAGAAGGTTCACTAAAATAAATCTCAGTGTCTCCAACAGTGATGAAAACATTCTTCGAGCAAACAATATCATTGTCAAAGCACTTTTTGTTCTGAGCAATTATAGATATATTTGAGTTATCTGTGCTCTGCAATATGAAGAAGACATCATTTTACTTCTAGATTCAATTGCATTTCACTCCTTCAGATTTATTCCAGGCATACCATCACAAAAAGATGGATAACTTAGTATTTACACATCTTTGAAATTAAATTTAAGAAAGCTAACAAACAAGGAAATGCATTTTTTAATTTAAAGCTGAATCCACAACCAACTCAAACTTTGGAGTTAAACATGAAGAGACATTACATTCAGCTGTGAGTCCTCTTTCTGAGGACTTCACAAACTCAGAGGATCAGCCTACCCCTAAAATAAGCGTCTGGTTTAGGCTTTTAAAATGTGTTTATATGTGAAATCCAATATTTACTGCACGGTATGGTTATCAAAATCAAGACATGCTATAAAAAGAGTTTTATTTTTAAACCAAGGTACATGAGATCAAGCTGGTTTCATTTTTTTAAAGCCAAGAAACCTACCATCTGTCAGTAGTAGAATAATTTTTGTACCACCACTCAACAAAATTCATGACAAAACCATGAGTCATAATGTTGTTGAAGGGGGCAAAGGTTTCTGCTGATATTTTTGTGTGTTTTTTTTTCTTTAACATTTAGAAGATTTGTCTACTCTATTGTCTTTTGATTTGCTCGTGGTTTAGTACCCAAAATTCAAATTTACTGCCTTCCCAATCCCATATCTGTTGGCTCTCCAGCCTGTAAATTAATTTTGCATTCTAGGCACATAAAATCACTTTTGCACCTTGGCTCAACATGTCTGTTTATTCACCTACAGCTTCTGTGGTTCTTCTGTACCCTCAGAGAAATACATGCACCTTCTAATTCCCCATGCTAGGATTGGTATTGGAACAAAGGAGACCAGCTGTATTTTCAGAGTTGATAACACTACCACAAACAAAAATAAAGTTGAGTTACTCTTATTATTTCTTATTTTAATTTGTCTTTCAATTCATTTCTGTACCAATCCTTGCAAGTCAACAAGAAGCCATAACTGTAGAAAAGACTTGAGAGAGTTAACTTCATAACATTAATATAAGCCAATAACAGTGCTTCTGAATTCAGTTTAATGTTTGATCAAATTCAGTCCTACAGTCATTGTAAACCTGAGGTGGCAAGCTATATATCTCACCCGCTGAGTCATCCAGTCTTATATGACACACTTGGGTAGTGCTGAAAACAAAAAGATGTTTAAACTTCTCTTCTTACTCCTACCGTCGTTTAAACAATCTCTGAGACTATGACTAGCAGAAAATAATTGCAGGTGCTAATGGGCACAGTGGGCAAGATGGGAACGGTGGCTTTTAGCAGTTCTCCGGTCCTGGGAAATCCTCTTGGCTCCCAGCAATGCTCTTGGAGAGCTCCACTTGGCCAAAATGGGAGGGATCCCTTGCCTTGGTTTGTGCCCACAGCATCTCTCTCCAGAGCTTTGCTCCCTCCCTTGGTCAGTGTACCCCTGAAAGGTGCCGGGTACATACTCCTAACTACTCCTTGCCTGTCTCACATTTGTACCCTTACTTGTTCTGTGCTTATCAGAATTCAAAAATAAAAAAACACATCAGCAATTTTTCCTCACCAGTGAGAAACATTGCATATAGAAAATATGGGTGCTACAGGAAGCAGCTTTTTTTTCTTTTTCCTTAATAAAAGTCATAGTGACCAAACTGTTTAAAGAACACTTCCAGTCTAAAAAAAAAAACACCCAGCCCAAGCTGATGGGAAATGTAGAGGTATTTTTGTTGCCACACAGAAGAGGTGCTACAGCTTTGCTGCCCTTAGTCTAGTGCAGCCCACAAGCCAGAGGATGCTGCTACTTAGCATAGAAAACCCTCTACAGCAAGCGTGAGTGAATGCAATGAACATAAGGTATGGGAGACCGCCTGCAAGCTTTATGATACCCTAATGCCAGGGCTTAAGAAACAGGTGGTATGTGTTAGCAATTAGCCTGGAAGACAACAGTTAAGGTGGGTAAAGTTAGCCACTAGCTGCTGGTGGTAAGGGGGTGCAGGAAACCAACCTTTCATGATTTAGCAGGGAATGTGGTTTAAAAATACTGAAAGCTTCAAGGGTAAATCAAAGTTCATCTGTTCCGTTCTGCTGTAAAGTTGTTTTAGGTCGCACTCAGAGTAAAATTGGTCACTACCTTTTTGGGAAATACACTGTGTTTTAATTAAGCCAGGCTTGCTGCCGGAGTCAGTCCAGTAATTATTCCTCTCCAAGTCAGATAACAGCCCAGAGCATTTTTTGATTTATTGGAGGTGATGTGGTAAATTAAAAAGGAGACAAACTCATTAGTTTGGTAGATAGGATGCAAGCTGATATATTCTGTGCTGGCCAAATGAAAAGTGAGCAAGGAAGCTACCTCCCCACCATGAGTCTGTTCAAAAAGAGACTTTGCTTGCACTCTATGGGTCTATTTGATGCTTAGGACATTGTGGGCTGTTTTCATTGCAGAGTTCATTCCTCTTCAGTTAGCTTAGCCTCAGTAAAGGGGGACACTCTGAGTTAAGAGGGAAGCAATGTCTTCACTGTAAGAAAAGAGATGGAGCGCTTTTTTAAAAATAAGGGTAGTTAATTCAGGCTAATTATCCCACAGTAAAAATACACCTTTTTTGGCAATGAAGACAACTTCTTGGAGCAGTCGCAAGTAGCTGTATTAGCTACGCTAATTGAAGCTGCTGCCTGTGCCTTCTGACAGTCCAGGCCAATTCCTTCAGCTGAACAGCATCAACATACTCAAGTCAGAAGTTTTTGTGTATGGTTGGGATTTGAGCCAAGGGCAAAAGTTGAGTTATATTTCAAGTTAACTCTGCAGTAGAAAGAAGCCTGGAGACAGGGAGTGTTTTGCTGACCAAAGCCAGAACAGGGAGTCCTGAAGACATGTGAAGTACTTCCTTACTTGTAGGACTACAAGTTGCTGTTAAATTACTAGAAATGATGCAGGACGGAAATGCAGAGACAGCGGTGGTGGTTCAATAGAGCTATGAGTAAACCAGTCATTTAAGAAAAAGGGCTTTGCATTAAATCCTGAGTCTTCTGTGCTTTCTCTCTTTCTAATTAAATCTTAGATCTAAACCGAAATATAAAAACACCATTATGGATCATGTATCTCTTGTGGCTCAAAACTTTCACAATAATATTTGCTTTACATACATACCCTTGCCATTCTCTCCATGCACCTCAATAAAAATTGGGTCTTTTCCCACCTGTACAATACCAGCCAAGTTCAAAGTTGAATGACAGTTTCTATCCTGGTCTTCAAATTATTCTGTAGCTGCTATATGTGCAGCCTCTGCTTTCAGCAGGGAAGAAATAAAGTGCAATTGAAACTTAGCACTTAATTATTGCCAACACAAAAGAACGAATGGGGACTATTTAGATAAAGTGAGGATCATCTTTTAATGTTTGTATAAGACACTGAAGTCTCAGGCAAATCTCAACAGCTTTTAGGGACTATGATAGTATAAAAGATAAGGATTAAGTTCCATCTCTCTAACCTGCACTGGATCCACACAGGTATGAAAACAAGCTTTTGTCACTACCTCTGGAAGAAATGTCTAAGTAGATACTAGGAGCACGTCTAATGAATAACAAGGTGGGGTTTTTTGTTGGTGGGTTTTTTTTTTTTCTGCACAGTCTTTTTCCAAGGCAGAGTTGCTCTTTACCTTTTTGGGTAAAATGCACCCAATGGGATGTACTGCAGTTCATCATGTGAAACCTACTTAGGCTGACAGAAACTAGAAATAAAATGGTTTTCCCACTGCAAGAGTATCTTCCCACGTAAATTACCATATCCGGCCTGTTCCAACTTAATATCAGTTTCTTTGTGATAACATGGAGTTGCCAAGCAACAGGGAAGACAGAGTCACAGCTCCGGGCAGTCAGTCAAAAGCTCATTGTCAGTCCTGCTTCTCAGGACATTCTTTTTCTAGACTTCACTGCACTTTTTTTTCCATATTTTTTCCTAGCTGAAAAAGCAAAGCACTTCTTTCCTCTTTTTTTTTCAGTAGTGCTTGGGAATGCTAGGGTTTATTTTTGTTAGAAACTTTCTATTTCAATATCCCGTTAGAAATTTTCTATCACTATCAACCAATAACAACACTGTGCAGTGTGCTTACATAGTCAAAATGCAGCCCGGAAGAAGACAATTTAAAAGTGCCTGTATTTATCTTCTTTGAAAGTTTCATTAAAATCTCTCTAACTGTTCAGTGTAAAGACTCACTCTTTTCCATTCTTAATACCCTGATTTCCCCATTTTTTTTGTTTTGTTCCCTACAATACGCTAACTTGCAAACCAGGGTGGTCATAAAAGCATCTAGGGACTGGATAGAGATAGATTAGTCCTATTTTCCTTTTGTTTTAATGACTTTTTAAAGGTTTTCATATATAGCCACATGCACAAACAAATGCAAAAAGCTCTAAAAATACTGAAAAAAATATACAGTAGTTTGAAAAGCAGAATTTGCTTTCTCCTTCCTACATATTTTCAGAGAGAGACAATTAGCTCCGTTCAGCCTTAACATTTCAGGACATTTAATGGAAACTCAGAATTAATTTGATTGTTGTTTATTGGGCTCTGAGTTTTTGAAACTATTACTTCTAGTGAGCTCGATCCTAGGAGAAATAAAGCATCTTAGCCCAGATTTAGTGAGTATTTAGGCATAAATATTTGGTTTTGGAGAGCAGACAAATGCCTTGGCACCTGACATGATCTTGGTCTGTTAGTTTCTTGTGCCATTTTGCAGGGGGGGCTGATCTCCAGGTAATCAGTGAAAACACATTAATTATGCAAAACTCTCTTGCAATTTACACAAAAAGCATCTCCTATTGGAAGGTTTCTTTCATTTTGCTGGTGTGATGATTTCTTCTGTACCATTTCAAAAGTATATGTTTACATTCTGCATAACTTTATTTACCCCTTGCTTTTGTGTCCTGTACAAGTTTGTATCGTCAAATGCTTTTCCCTATGGCTATTCAAAAATTGGAGCAATATTGCTTGGAGTCAGCAGATGGCACTGATACACACTGTCTAAGTTTGGGAAGAAATCCATGGGAAAGTTGGGATACAATATTATAGGAAAGATAGTAGGTGATCCCCTTACAGGATAGAGAAAAGGAATAGTAATAATACTTATTTTTCCACTGGTGTTATGTATTTCTATACAAGTATTTTAAAAAAACACATTTAGGAACTAAGAACCTAAGAGCTAAATTGCTCATGCACACACACATGCACACAAATTCTCTTTTCCTCAGCATCTACTACAGAGCTGCAGATTATGTGATTATTTTCACTTAAAATATGGCAAAGAAACTTGCAATACACCTGTAAGATATGACACATTTCTAGCATTGTAGCTCAGTTGAGTAGAAATGGAGGAGAGCAACATGACTGACTAGATTCACTGATGCAAATTCAAAGGGAGTGAGATTATTCCAGCTACTGAATCACCCTCAAACAACTTTTACATATCTGCTAATGCATCCATGATAACTCTTTCCTGTTTCTTTAAAAGTGACTTCCCAAAAGGATACACCTCAGGCAGAATAAACTCTAAACAACTTTTGAGTAAGATACATTACAAGTATCTGTGTGTATGTATACAAACAATAGGAAAAAAAATCATTATATCATATTTTCTTTATTATACACAGTTTTTTTGTAGTAGATTTTATGGCAATATAGAGTTGTTGGGTGTTCTGAGGTTTTGTCAACAATACTTTTTTAAATCGAAATAATTTTTAAAAATCTACTGCTAATAATAAAAAGTACATGATGGAATATTTTACTTGACATACTTCAAAACCTTGTTCTACGTCAACATTTCTTAATTTTGAAAAAGTTGATTCATCAGATAGAGATCACTGGAGAGGTTTTGTTTTTCTTTTCTTATATTTTAAAAGAACTATATTAAAAGGTTTGAGAAAGATCATTTAAAGCAGATTTTCATTTGTTTCATTTACTTAGCTTTGCCTGCTTGTGTATCAGATTTCGCTTTTGCACAGGGCACATTAGTGCAATCCCTTTCTAATTAAAAATGAGATATTCTGAAGATTAAGGATTTGGGAACATTCAAATATTTGTTTCCAAGTGACACATTCTGCAACACGAGCTATTCTGAATCACAAATCAGCAGCAGAGTTGGTGGTGTTAGTTTTAAATATCTAAATGGGTATTTATATAAGAACTGTTAGTATTGTTTTATTAATAAGTGCATGATAAATGTCAATATTTTATCATTGTTGGTTGTAATGATAAAGCATAACAGGAAAAAAAGGAAAAAACATAGGGGGGACAAATTTGCCTTTTCTGAGATCCTGCAAATGATGGCAAGAGCTAGAAAGCTGGAACTTGCACAAAGCTTTTATTTTTTTAAATATAACGAATATTAAATTTGTTCATTTACACTGCTGAAGTTTAGTTTCTATGCATTCAGAAACAAAAATACTCATATCCTGACCTAAACCAGAGTAAATTTAATTCACAGTTCTCATAGCTCACCGACAGCACAGAGTCAGAGGCCATAAACTGCTAAGCAGCATCTGCAGGTGACTAGCCTGAGCATCCTCCCACTTCAAACACAGCAAAAGGCTTTCATTTTACTGCCGCCAACATACTGTGCAGCTTCCTGAAACAGCAGCACATGATCACAGAATCACAGAATGTTACGGATTGGAAGGGACCTCAAAAGATCATCTAGTCCAATTCCCCTGCTGGAGCAGGATTACCTAGACCATATGACACAGGAACGCGTCCAGGGGGGTCTTGAAAGTCTCCAGAGAAGGAGACTCCGCAGCCTCTCTGGGCAGCCTGTTCCAGTGTTCGGTTACCCTCACTGTAAAGAAGTTTTTCCTCATATTTATGTGGAACCTCCTGTGTTCCAGCTTGCACCCATTGCCCCTTGTCCTGTCAAGGGATGACACTGAGAAGAGCCTGGCTCCATCCTCATGACACTTGCCCTTTACATATTTATAAACATTAATGAGGTCACCCCTCAGTCTCCTCTTCTCCAACGTAAAGAGACCCAGCTCCCTCAGCCTCTCCTCATAAGGGAGGTGATGCTGGGTTTTGCTCATCTTTTACTGCTGTATCAGTAAAGATGGGCATCAACAGTCCACAAAGCTGTACCCACCAGAGGCGGTCCAACTCAGGCAGTCATTCTTACAGTGAACTGCCTTTTCAGGCAGACATCAGATTATAACATTTTAGAGTCAGTATAGCCAAAGGGCTGTTGGATGCTGAACATTAACCTAAAAGCAGAAATTCAAGGTGAAAAGGTCACTTTCTTCAAGCTGTGTGGTCGCTAAATGGCAAGGTCCTCAGAAAGAGGATCCAATTTCTGAGTCACACCATGAACACACCGCCTCCAAATTGCCATTCTTATGGCAAGAAACTTTTCCCGAAGCTTTTCCTGGAAGGCCTCCATGCTAATCTGCACAATTGAAAGAAATCTTTCCTTTGTTGGAGAATAAAAGTGATTAATTTACTGCAGAATTTAATGGTCTGGAGAATCAGATGGTGGAAACAGAAAGGCATGTAGAGGTAATTGAGTCTGAAATCATTGATCTGGAGAAAATGGAACCAGAGCATAAATCCATTGCCAACTGTAATCAAGTCTTTTACTCGCAGAAGGGGTAGAACAAATGGAAAAACAGGTACAAGCCAACACTATCTGAGCACTGTGCTTCCCAGCTGAAGACAAGGACAGAAAGGATGTCTCCCATAGGGAGCTCACTACTGACCCTTACAGGACTTCCAGAGACTTAGGAAAAAGACAGCATCCAGAAAGGTTTCCTCTGAAATCATGGGACTGATGAAAAGCAAATTGCTGTTATTTCTTTGCAACTAGAGCAGGGAAAACTATTCACAGTAAATAATATTTTCACTGAAATGTAGTCTCTCTTTTTTTGGACACAAATTTGCATGCAAATTGTCAAGAAACACATCATTATTTCTACACAGTTACTGTTGCTATAAATTATTTGACAAGTGTTTTAGGTGGACATATTGGCATATCACTTACTCATGAAACTATTTGCTGGAATGTGGCTTTGAGGACTAGACCTGTTAATTAAAAAATTAAAGACATTCTTATTGGAACTCCATGTTACAGTTTTATTCCCTGAATAGATGAAAATTACTTTTAGAGTCAGGTTTCCAATTTAAAACATTTGTAATTTCAAATTCAAAGTTATTTACTTTCCCACTAAAATCTTCAGAGTCTATTAATAGAAAATATTTGTCTTAACTATGAACAGTCAGCTTGACCATGTTGGTTAACCATGAACGTGCAGCTTTAGTCCTCCATAGGGTGACTAACAGCAAGCGGAATGTATTAATTTTACAAACAGGCTATGTGAGACACCATGAAAAATACTATTTCATTCTATAGGTTTGCCAGCTTCATGGATCTACAGACTGGCTATCTAGCTTAAATTCATCAATATTCAGATTAGCTGAAATTAAGCATTTACATGATCTGCACTGATAAAACTTAAATGAGTTGGTCTGCTAAGTTGTTTTTTTTTCCTTTGAAATTACTGAGGTTTTAAAATGTTAGAAGAAAATATTGATGTCTTCTCTGTGAATGCCATTTATCCACACAGGGTCTTCACCTCTCAGTGTGTAATGTAACTTCTAATTCCTTGAAAAAGATTAAATTATCATTTCATGAGACATTACTGCCCTAATTTTCTTAATTACTGCATTAAATATTTTTGGTCGTTTTCTGACCAATGAATATATCTTTTAAACTAGTTATAAAGGGCTTTTTCATATATCTACTGTCACCTTAAACAAAAAGGCCTGACAGATGATACTGATGTTGAAAACAAAGTTTGAAGTTTCATAATTGGCTGAAAGTTAGTACTTAATTTTTCTCCCATAAGAGCGCAAGAGCTCCTTATTAAAAACATAGTAAAAAGATGAGGATGACTTCTTTGTTTGGTACAGTGCAATACAATAACAAATTAAAGAGCTGTTCAAACATATCACATTTAGGGAGACTAACAGCCAAATCAAACAGGGAGGGCTGGTAACATGGATGGGAACAGCACATTATTATGCCACTGGGGACATGGGATTCAGATTGTAATTCTTGGACTCAGTTCTATGTCTGGGAAGAACTAATATGCCAACAAATTTATTGCAGTTATAATTTCCCTTATTGCACTGCTATAACACCTGCGTTTAGAGTATGTAAGATAGCAGAGACAATGCAGTCCACTTCTCACAGGAAGAAGATTAGTAAAAGGGAAAGGACAAAGTTATTACAGTGTTGCACATACAACATTACAACCACTTCAGCTGTTCTGATTTCAGGTGTTTGGTGAGCCTTTTACATGTTAGCCATAAAAATCAGCCTCATAACAGCACTGTGAACTACCATTAAGTCAATGGATTGTGTACTAGTAACTATCAGATCTATGATGTTCTGTGATACCTGACAGGTGGGGAACATGAAGCACACAGCACATACCCACCATGGCAGGGGAGGTGGACTAGATGATCTTTAAAGGTCCCTTACAACCTATTCTATGATTCTATGATTTAAGTTAAAAAAATATAAATGTTGGTTTGTAGAACAGGTAGCATGATTTAGGTGGCAAGACTGCCCTGGATGGCAGTGCCTGACAAGGTGTTAGGCAAGGCATTTAAACTTTTGCAACAACATATGCTTTCTCATCTTTTATCTGGCTTGATTATTTGGATAACAGGCTATAAAAGGCAGGGCTCTCTTGCATACCTTCTGAACAAAGAGTAGCTCAAGGAAGACTCATTATGTTACTCTGATACTACCATTAAAAAATGGCACTGCACGTGGCCACAATGTAGGGGAGGATGATAATGAAGAGACAGCCACGGAAACCTCTGCTCTAGGAACAACAAAGTGTATTTCAAAAAAAGAGCAGCTTCATCATGCTGTTATGTCTGCACATATAATGTAGTTTAACCACATCAGTATGCAGTATAACTGTGTACATATATGTGGTACAACTGTGGTGTAACTATGTACATGCAAATAAAAGCATATGAGAAATTGGAGAACAGATGACACTTTGGATTATTACTCAGGCTACCACTAGGATGATGCCAATTACATCTGTTTCATATATTTTTCTCACATAAAATTCCATTCCTGCATAGCAGTAGCTAATTTAATGCCTATCATCACGGTAGCATAGTTACAGTTATTTTTTGTGTTCACTGATTTGCATATTTCATTGTTGAATTTCATCCTCCATTTTATCATGGCAGTGTTTTCTGCCATAAGATCTTCTTTACCTTTTGGTGGTCCATCTTTGTTTCAGCTGTTCAGACTGATTCTTTGCAATCAGCATACTGCACCTCAATCCTCACACCACCTTTTCAAAATTGTTTCTGAAGATGCTGAACTTAGGTGTCAGCATGGGTCCCTGTGGGATGTCACGGGATTTCTTCATTCTAAAAAAAGGCCATTTGTTCCTATCCTTTAACTTCTAATTTGTGTTTCAAAGAATCTTCACTCCCATCCTATGAGAGACTCGTCTCTAAAAAATACCGAAATCTGTCTCCAAAAGGTCTTTAAGCTAAAATACACACATATTGACCTGATCATCATCATCCATATGTTTATTGTCTTCACAGAATAACTCAGCAGATTCATCTTGTATGAATTTCTTTTACAAAAAAGAAGCATTCAACTCTTCCCCATTATCATGTCATTTCTCTTTCTTTGTTATAATTTCTATTAATTTCCTTCATATGGAAATCAGACATATTGGTCTGGTTACTGCCAAATTCAGCCATTGAGTCCTTTTAAAATATTTGGTTATATTTCCATCTTCCATTCCTCTGATTCCAGGATTGCACATCACATAGTTCATCAGTTCTGTGTTTTAGTTCCCTCAAAGGTCTGGGCATCTGCCATATGATCCCATCCTTTTTTTCTTCCCCACCCCCCCCCCCGCCAAACTTCTCCAAACATTTCACAGTCAAAAATGAACCCACAGATACATCATCTGTTCCAGACATAATTATGCAGTGCCTAATTTGGGATAAACAGTCCTTCCATATAGATTATGAAACTTTTCCGTACACTAAAGAGAAAAGAAAAATGATGAACAAATTAGGCCATACTTTCTCACATTATCTAAGTTTGGGGGGAAAAAAACAGTTTGAAAAACTGAAAGAAGTCTGAAAAGTCTGAAAAGCAGATCTATGTAGGCAGCATTTTCGTCATTTGTGTCATCATGTTCACCTGAAGAAAGGCCTGTTGGCAGTGTGCCACATGCCTTAATTATGTGGCTGCCAAATTTATTCTTGGACTCCAAATGCTCCCCATGGTTTGTTTCCAGATAGGTACTTTCTCACGCAGAAGAGTGGCAGGTGACATTTGATTGTAAAAGCAAAACATTCCAGTATCATACTAAAGTGTGAAAAAGCAGCATAGATTTGTCTTACACACCTCTCTGACTGGACGGCATAAGAATTAAGAAATGACAACCCACCTTTCCACCCCATCATACAGGCAAGATGATTTTACATTTAAAGTAACTCCTATTTTCTGCATCTTAAAGGAGGAAGGTTTGTGCAAAGGTTCATATACCTCTAAGAGTAAGAGCTCTTTTATGAGACAATATGAGTGGATGTGGTCTATCTCGATTTCAGTAAAGAGTTTGACACGGTCTCCCACAGCATCCTCGCAGCTAAACTGAGGAAGTGTGGTCTGGATGATCGGGTAGTGAGGTGGATTGTGAACTGGCTGAAGGAAAGAAGCCAGAGAGTGGTGGTCAATGGGACAGAGTCCAGTTGGAGGCCTGTGTCTAGCGGAGTCCCTCAAGGGTCGGTACTGGGACCAGTACTATTCAATATATTCATTAATGACTTGGATGAGGGAATAGAGTGCACTGTCAGCAAGTTCGCTGATGACACAAAACTGGGAGGAGTGGCTGACACACCAGAAGGCTGCGCAGCCATTCAGAGAGACCTGGACAGGCTGGAGAGTTGGGTGGGGAGAAATTTAATGAAATATAACAAGGGCAAGTGTAGAGTCCTGCATCTGGGCAAGAACAACCCCATGTACCAGTACAAGTTGGGGGCAGACCTGTTGGAGAGCAGCGTAGGGGAAAGGGACCTGGGGGTCCTAGTGGACAGCAGGATGACCATGAGCCAGCAGTGTGCCCTTGTGGCCAAGAAGGCCAATGGCATCGTGGGGTGTATTAGAAGGGGTGTGGTTAGCAGGTCAAGAGAGGTTCTCCTCCCCCTCTACTCTGCCCTGGTGAGGCCGCATCTGGAATATTGTGTCCAGTTCTAGGCCCCTCAGTTCAAGAAGGACAGGGAACTGCTAGAGAGAGTCCAGCGCAGAGCCACAAAGATGGTTAAGGGAGTGGAACATCTCCCTTATGAGGAGAGGCTGAGGGAACTGGGTCTCTTTAGCTTGGAGAAGAGGAGACTGAGGGGTGACCTCATTAATGTTTATAAATACGTAAAGGGCAAGTGTCATGAGGATGGAGCCAGGCTCTTCTCAGTGACATCCCTTGACAGGACAAGGGGCAATGGGTGCAAGCTGGAACACAGGAGGTTCCACATAAATATGAGGAAAAACTTCTTTACAGTGAGGGTAACCGAACACTGGAACAGGCTGCCCAGAGAGGTTGTGGAGTCTCCTTCTCTGGAGACATTCAAAACCCGCCTGGACGCGTTCCTGTGTCATATGGTCTAGGCAATCCTGCTCCGGCAGGGGAATTGGACTAGACGATCTTTCGAGGTCCCTTCCAATTCCTAACATTCTGTGATTCTGTGATTCTGTGATACATTCCAGGAGTTTGCTATGAGGTATTCTTATCATCTTTATCAAACCTCTCTCTTTTTAAATTTTTTTTTAACAAAGAAAAAAATCTGGAACCAATCTATTTCATTTCACAGCTGTGAATACTCTTACTAAAACGTACATGAAATAAACTATTTGCAGTAGTCCTTGTTGAGAAACCATGCTTTTTCTTAAGGTTAGACAATTAGGGTTGACAGAAAATAAGTATTCTTCTAAACACATTACTGTAACTCAGAAGACAGAGTCTTAGCCTTAATAATAGCAACAATGATAATAAACAATAGTGTTGTTAGTAAGAGAATATATTTCTAAATGTCAGTAATGGTATTTTTAAACAAAAAAGGCTAGCAATGTACTGTAAGTGTGTGCTATGAGGAACATTAGCATGTAGCTGCCAGACAATCTCAATGAAGGATTTCATTGCTGAATTATGAAATCATTGTGTTTGATTTTATTATACACATACACTCGAGATCTGATGCAGATCACATTCAACAGGGATTCCAAGCAGCCTCAGAGATCCTCATTAACCCTCTGCCAAGCAGAGTCTGTAGATAATTATTAAATAAATCTATAGATTATACCTAGTTCTAGAACAGTTTCTATAGTGTTATTCTTCACTCATTGTGATAAAAGCGTGGTTAAGGTGGAATGGAAAACACGGTTTTCTATTTTTTTGTAGACGACTTAGATACGTAAGGACACACCCATGTACATTTTCAAATGACTGAGCATGAAATGTCATTTACAGATTCTTCCTTTGAGATGCATCTGTTCTGCACCTGTTTTCTTAATGTTTGTTTCTATAGATCATCTCCCGATGTTCAAAATATTTGCCCTCTCATGGAAACTTTCACTTGGACACATGGAAATGTATGAACAATCCTCCTACCTTTAGCAGGTAAGCTTGGCAGTCACTAACATAATCATACTCCAGTCCATCAAAGGTATAATAATGTCGATCTCCATAAATAGTGCATACAGCAGGACAGGGGTAACTAGTGCAATTGAATATCCCTCTCCGACAAACACTGTAAGGAAAATTAACAATCAGTATCTTCTCACATCAGGGTCATTTTCTTTTTATCTTCAAGAAGAAGCTTTCTTGGGTTCTTTATTTCAAGTCACACAGAAATTCATGAAAGGATGAATAGTCTTAGACCTTGAAACACAGAGCTATTCTGTGGTTTGCTTCTGAAATTATTGGTGATGCCATGGCAGAAAAGTGCTAAGCATTTTGCCATCAGCAAGTCTACAATAAAAATGCATAAGAAATGAGTGCAAAATCTTAAATTTTTTATGGCTTACGCAAATATTTCCATCACTGCCTCCAGTATAGATAAGACACTGTGCCGCAACATGCTCATTCATAAAACATCAATATTATATTTTTTCTCAAGAAATGTTGATAAATTTTCTGAGATGTATACTGCATATATTCAATGCAAAAGACCTCCAGTTGCTACCTGTAAGATTTCAGGCAATCAGACAAGTACGAAATGAGTTTAAGAAATGCTCATATTTTGTGGGATTACTTCTGTCAGCTCCATTCAGTGACTTAGATGAATTTGTATGAAGGTAGCACTGACAGCCTCGTTTTGCTTGTGGAAGCGTGTAAGCTCAGTTGATTTCCAATTATGTTTTTAACTGATTAAAAACTGCCATGCCAAACTTTTTTTTAAATTATTAAATATATACTTAACTAAAGATAGATATTTTGGCTAGCAAATTATAGTGGATGAAAAGCTTTTGTGTCAATAGGAGTCAGGTAAGGCTCCTTAAAAAAGATGCTGGGCACTAGCTCATTTTCCAGTTCAATGCTTTTATTTCCTTTTTTTTTTTATTGCTCATCTTCTTCCTATGCAGTCACTCATGTTGAGTGGTAACGCACACTGCGAACAGTCCAGTTCCCAAAGACTATTTACCACTGTCATACATTTAATATTAGCAAGCCTAATAAAAGATATATCCTGTGACTGTCTATAAACAAGCATATACATTTTTGATTTTCAATGTACTCAACGTGTTTTCTGTATTGATTTCCCTTTGTGGCTAGACCCAGATGATTTGGAAGTATGCAAATTGCATGTCACTCACCAAGTGTAACATGGTGTAGCTATCACTTCTCCTGATAGAAATTCCCTGTCTTTCCAGGTGCATGGACAACTGTCAGGAATATAACATTTCCCTCTATGCTCAGCCATCCTTCAAAATAAAAGAATTATTAAGATGAAAGTGTAAATTCACAAGTAGATCAACATAACTGAATGTGCAGTGTATTGTCTAAACCCCGCCAAGGGCAACCGGTCTTCCATCCAGACGAGGATAATCATTTCAGCAGCAAAATCTGTCCGAATCAAATGATCTCCACTGTGCGCAGCTGGAGACCTCGCAAAGCTCACAGCTGTGGCACTATACTGTGCAAGTGGTGGGTGTCACCTCCGGTCCAGAGAGTCCCAAATACCAGCCAACTTGACTGGTAGCAAGCTGGATATCTCATGGGATAGTAGAATCATGGTCTCAGGATGAAGAAACTGAGGGAGTCCAACTGAGGAAGCATTATAGCATGGAGCCTCACACGAGCAAGAAGGAGAAAAAGGCTCTCAGAGACAAAAGAAAGAGTTGGCCTTTTAACTGTGACTGCATATCTGCAAAAAAGTATAGAACAGCAGCTCCAAAATTAGAGGTGTGATACCACTGGAATTTAAAAAGAAAAAAAAATATGCAGAGTTAAACTGTGAAAAACGTGTATATGGCTTTGCTCCAGGTTGTTTTGCCAAAGCTTACCCAGGGGGGCAAATGCAGCCACTTGCACAGGGTGGTGAGGGAACACAGGAGAAGTTCATGGCAAGGTTAGCACAAGAGATCCCGCAATTCACACCCGCCGCTGGTAATCCAGGCACAGGAGATCTGCAGTCATAGTAGATTTTTCCTTCACGGCATATGTGAACTTCAAATGCAAAATGCAGGTTAAATGAGATCAACTGCTCTTTTACACTGAAGGTTTTCTATTTGTTTTGGTTCACAATCTATTTATTTCAATGCACAGTTAGCCTAGGTTACAGTACACATAAGAATACCATCTGAATAAAAGTCTATAACTTAATTTGTATGACAGAGATATAAAAATAATTATGTTTTAATGTAAAAAATGAGCAAAAATATTAAACACCTGGATCTATGCACCCTGGATCTGATACACAGCCCATTCTTAAAGATAGAGCAATTATGCCTTAGACAGAATCTTCAGAAGTGGCATAATTTTCAGTGTACTGAAATCCCTTCTAAATCCATTAGAAATTCATTAAAAATTTACTTTCTAGAAATCAAGATCTTAAGGCTTCCTAAACATGGATAGTGAGCCTAATTTTAGGTATTCCCATGAGAACATATTGACCTACTCCTCACACGTAATTATTTATTTTTTTTTAATTTCCCAAGTGACTTAGTAGTACAATTTGTGCTACAGAAAAGGGAAAAGAAAAAAACAAGACAACTTGTGCTCCTAACATCCTATTTTAAATATGTCATGACGTTACGTATCTCATAATGAAAATACATATGAGGAGAAAACCAAATGACTATTCAATGTCAAAAACTTTCTCTGTGCAACTGTAACATGAGACAAGACTGTAACTTACCTGTATTTTCTGTAGTGGCTTCAATACATTTCACTGTTCCATTCAAACACTGACTGGAAAAGAAAAGCAAATCCATCTTTATTCAAGGGGAAAATGTTTTATAGCCACCATGTTAAAAAAGATAATACAACTTAACCCAATTTAAACAACAGAAATCAGGAGGAGAAAGAGGATTAAAATCCAAAAGCATGAGTTCTGACCAACATTTTGTTGTTTTTTTCTAACCGCTGATCTGTAATGAAGGCCCAGATTCACAAAGGTGTTTATGTACTATTTAATTGCCTGACTTTCGCTGAAATAAAAAAGAAGCTGGGTATGTCAGCCTCTGTGGGAACATAGGGCCAGGTTATTCAGGATGCTGGCAGTGTAACACAAAACCTTATCTGCCTTGGTGAATATGGAAGGATACTGTGTGCAAATTTCCTGTTGCACAGACGTTAGGATACACAGCTTAATTCTTTTTATGATAAAACACAGAATTGCAGAAAAACACATTTGGCAATAACCTAGTCCACATTTTTTCCTTTTTAAAAAATTGTGACAAAACCAAAGCATTGCAGAGGCATAGCAATGGCAGAAAAATAAAGCCCCTGGTCTCACCTCTTGAACTGCATGATTACCAAGCTTCAGTTATAACAACTGTAAGACCTCAGCAAGAATCAACCCTGACACTCAAGTCACAGACATGATTTTAAATCAGCAGGTTGAGAGCATTTCTTGTAAAATTAACAAGTTTGACCAGGAAACCTGGGAAATTTCCCCACTTGTTCAGTGACGTCAGGGTTCCGTCATGAATTAATAATACAAAACGACACAAATATAGCTCCTTGCAAGCCTTTGTTTGAAAGACTTTCCAAAATAGAATCACATTGTTTATTCTTCTAAAACCAGCCTCATATTGCTATCATAATGCCCCCAGGTCTAAGAACAGGACTGCAACCTCTATGTGTGTGTTTTGAGATACTCTCTAGTCCCTGGCTTACAGAGTTTTCTAGGTATCCTGTTGTTAAAATAAGCAGGTACATAATCCAATTTATATTAGGCTCCTTTTTACTAAGTATGTAACAAAAATAAAATCTTGACACAATAGACCTTCATTCCATGTGAAAAAATTCTCAAGGCTCTTGAGTAGCATCCAAACTGTGATACATGAAAGATAAAACTCTTGGCACTCAAACCTACCAGGAGCCTTTTGGCATGGGGAGGATTTCTCCAGGCTGGAGGACTTTGCCCTTGTAATGACAATGACAGGCAGATCTGTTAAAAGAATATTTATGCATGTAGATACAAAATCAAGAGGACATGGGATTTAAGGGCAAGCCATTTATCAAGCTCTCATGATAAGCAGACCTTATAATTCATTAACTCAGTGTTTATATTTACAATATACTTCTAAAGGCAAAAACTAAAGGATGACACTCTGACTGTATTGAAGTCAGTGGCAAAACTCCTACCACCTTCAACAAAGCCAGGATTTTCCTCTATCTCATTATTATTTATTTGCTGTTTCTGTGCATTAGTCTTATAGAAAGGAGCTTTTCTTCCCAGTAATGGGAGGAGTATGACAACACGTCATTCACATTCAAAGTACTGTCAAAATCATGGGACAGAGGAATTATCATAGCAAAATCCATTAACTCTGTCTGTGATAAGAGCCAGATGGGATAGAAGTAGCAACAGAATTCCCTAGAAATCATGCAAAAATACCAAGTTACCTCACACTCTTTAATGGCTTGAAACAGTCTTTATTCCTACAGTATGAACTTTTACTGATCTTTCAAAAATATATGTTGCAATGAACAGCAATAACTCTGTTTAATCTCAAAATTTATATAAATATTCATTCCAGTTTTTAGTTCAGTACCTGAACTCAGTAACTCCCCATGGTGGTAAGGTGTAAAATGTTGGTACACAGTGTACAAAAACTATTTCCTTTCATTGATCATTTCCTTCCATTTAACTGAAGGGGTTTGCATTGTGAGACAGAAAAAAGACACTCCTAGCCACTCTGTCCATACTGTCCCTGACTTTATGGATTGCTACTACATAGATTCCTTCTCATTTTTTCTTAAGTGTTACAAACAAGGTTTTCATGTGAAAATGTTTTCCCATTAATTAAAAAATTTTCATCACCCTTCTATAAAGCAGTGTGACGTATCTTCTCTGAAGTACAGTAGATGGTTGTACACACCGTAGCAAATGAGGCCCCACTATTGATTAGTGCAAAAGAATATGAATTATTCACATATTGCTTGCTATCCTGTTTAGGCAGTCTACATCTTGAGGCAAACAGCAGAAAAACTACTTTAAATCTTGCTGGAAAGAGGAAAATGTGCCTACACATGTTTTCTATTTTCTTATGACTTACATTGATACACAAAAGTTGACCGTCTCTTCAAAATATTTCCCATCAGGACAATTACATCCTTCTGCACAGTCATCACCACAGATATTTGCCATAGAAAGTGAAGCACAGGAGTGTTTACAAAAAGAAGAGCACTGATGATAAAGCATACCACTGTGACACATCACAGCTGGAGGAGAGAGAGGGAAAGAGAAGGGAGAACAACACACTCTTAGAATGTGAAAAATAGAAAACAAAGCAGTATATCATGGGAGTGCAAAACAACAAAGCAAAATGGTCCCTTACTGCACTGGAGTGAGTTAAATTGCATGAGAAAAATATGCTGGTTTACTGATTTCTTATGTTAGAAATGTTTAGATTCAGGTGGGTTTATGTTACACAATTCCTCAGCTGGAATTGCCTATTTTGTAAGCAGTAGGTCTCTATTCTTTATAGATGTTAAGTGTGTGTGGTGGGTGTAACTCTCTAGTAACTCAGGCTTCCAAGAGAGGAAGAATGGTCCAGTTAAGGTTGAGGCATTACTCTATAGTTTAGAAATGCCTTGTTTTAAGTCATTACTATATGCTGCTTGGAAAATCACTGCCCACCCTGCCCTGCCCACCCCGGGGAGCCCCTGCCACCCCGGCTTGCCTTCCCTTAGGAAACAGCCCTGCTCCTGCCACTCCTTGACCACTTTAGCCTAATAGACGTTTCCATATGACTTAGGGGTTCAAAGTCAGAAATCTAAATTCTCTCTGTAGCCAACAGAAAGGGACAGGCACCCCCTATGAGGCAGCTCAGGGTCCCCAACCCAGATGCCTAACATAAAGGCTATTAGCATTCTTCCCTGAGTATGTCCTTAGCCCATGGCACAATTCTAGTTTCCAGTAAAAAAGGTCAATCCCTGTATTTTGTGGAGCAAATAAGTTTCATAGAATTTTGCACATTTCTAAAAGATACTCTGTTCAGCAAACGTTACTCACCACAGTAAGAAATATGAGATCTGAAGTCAACGACGACCCCGTGCTTGCCACAGACGTAAGCGTAGTGTGCCAGAGCATTACACAAACAGCTGCTTCCGCATTTGCATGCGTCGAAGCGGCATAGCTGGTAGTATAATCCTGGACTGATGTAGGCATGGCAGGGAGCAAAAACTTCTTGATTGATGATATCACAGTGAGATGCATACCCAGCTAAGAGAAGGTGACATTGTTTTAGCCAGGTCTATTTTAATATAACAGTTAGTCAAATGAATAGCACAGAATATTAAAACCAAACATAGCCAGTTTTGCAACAAAAAGTTGTATACAATCTCTTTCTGCAAAGTTCTATAGTTTAAAACTGATATTATAAGCAACTCCCTCAATAATAAACTCCACTTAAGGTAAAAATAACTATATAAAAATAGTTATGCCTTCCCCTAGTAGTGCAGGAAACTTAAATGGCAAAACAATATATTTCAAAAGAGTTAATTAGAAGAGTCCTCCAAAGCTTGGAATACATTTTTTCCTACTTGATGTTTCATTTAGCTTTGAAATCAGTGAAGGCCATATAGTTCTTGGCATGTGGTCTCAGAAAGCATTACAAACTGGAGCTCAAGGGCATGCAAGTCCCAAGCTGGTCATATACCTTCTAGCACCAACAGACCCTCCTCCTACCACTGAAGTGTACTGCCACCACAAGTGGTGGATAATCTCAGGAACACGATAGTGTGGATCGTATTTAAGCCAATTTTGCTGCTAAAAGAGTGTCCCTACCCTTCATCCTTCCTATTCATTCCCACATACACACACTGACACAAGGGCTTCTGGAGTCTTTCAGTAAACTAGATTTGAGGAGTGAACTTGACTTGGTTGAAAAGTAACCTGACAAAATAAGTAAACAAACAATCATTTCTTTTTCAGTTTCATCAGATTAAGAACATCACAGACCTAGAAAAATGCTTGTGCTGGCTCAGCACAGGTGGTAGCATGGGGCAGGACCACTTACTCAGGGACTGCTTTTTCCAGTGATTATTAGAGCATCACAGGAAAATTCAGGCTGGAAGGGACCTCAGAAGGTCATGTAGTCCATCCTCCTGCTCTAAGCAGCTTACGTTTATGTCAAACTCCACCTTCACTGAGGAAGCACAGAACTGAAGGTGAGGTAAGAAGTATCTTGGAGAGAGCTAACTTGGCTGAGATGTTCTGCTTTAGAAGACAGCTATTGCTGAAGGCATAAAAAGTCTTAGAGTGCCCTAGAAGGCATAAAAAGTCTTAAAGGTTTGTGGTTATTCTAGGCTTGCTCCCAGAGGCTCTAAAAACAGCCAGATCCCACATCCTTAGTAAGGCCTTATGTCTGAAACATTAAAAACATTAGACTAAATTCTGTCAGAATTGGCATCTACTGTCTGCCCATTGTCTTCATTAATTGAAAAGAACAGCAACATGGAAAGGAGGAGACAGTGAAAGTCCAATGCAAAACATAGGCACATCAACCAGACAAAACTAAATCTTTACTCAGGAATTTGAACAAATCCACAGATCTCAGATTGTTTGCATCATTTTGTGTCAGAGAGCATAGATGGAGGATAAGGAAACATAATGCAACAAGCATGGAGAAGCCAGAGACGGGACTTTTGATCTGAACACTGTCTCAGCAGAACACTGTCTCCTGTACTTTCTTTGTCAATCTACAAACGTGCATCACATCATTTGTCTTGACTGACATAATTTACAGGACTACAGATGGTGTTCTGCCTAGCACTCTGCACGTATATTGGACAGCAGAATTTAGGACTCATGGTCAGTACACCCAGCATTAAATGATCAACTAGCTTATATTAACGAAGGACTGACTTACTTCATTTTACATGTTAAATGTATGGTAAGAATGGTCTTTGCCAAAAAGGAAAAAGGAAGGAAAGAGTGCACATCTAAAACTGAAGCTGAAATACGTGTATGTGCAATTCATTCACAGAGAAAACAAAAAATGTCCCATAATAATAAGATACAGCTATTTCCAAACTCCCATGTGAAAATGTACCATTTTGCTGATTAACGTTGCAGGGATCAACCACAGGAATATTGACAGGCACAGAACAAGCTGAGGAAACCTTCCATGCATTGGCATGAAGTTGTGGGGTCCCTTCTATCATTCCTGCTGGAGAACTGAAAAGGAAAAGATCAACACTGCAAGCATCCTGCTGACCTTATGGACTACATGGGTGAGGACACAAGTACATCAAAAAGCCTTAAATGCATAGTCACATTGAACATTCAACATGTCAAAAGAATTTCCATCTGTGAGGTATAAAAGAAGAGAGGGCATGTGAAGCTTTTTCCTCAATATTTTTTCATGCAAAAATATTCTTACACTGAAAGTCTGCTCTCACACTTAATTCAAGTACTCTGAAATCAGTTGGAGGCGGCATTAATGAGAGGAGTATTTGGCCTTAATTCAAGCACACTCATACAGTGAAATGTCAAAAATTTGACCTGTTAGCTAATTTCAGTGTTCTAGAGGGGGGTTGTTTGCATTTTGATGCTGTTTTTCACCAAGTATTTCAAAAACATTTATTATTGCTATAAAAGTTTTGTGATGTTATAGCTTGAGGAACTTTGGAGGAAATGAAGTAAAAGAATAAGGAAAGTGCGCCCTTCCAATTAAACTATTCCTGTGGCTCAGGATTACATTTTTTTCCATTAAAACTTGATGTAGAAAAAAAAAATCAAGCAGTAGTGTTGATAAGGCGAGGATGATACTAGTGTTATCATCCACTCTTTTTGTCAGTGCTCATGTATTTGCTCTGATGATAAGGGAGAAGCAGGGAGGAAAAAAGTGCCTTCAAGCAATATCCTCATCCAATAACTTCTATAAATAAGATGGTAGTTTTCTAGAATTACTTAGCTGAACATCTTAGAATGACTTGGCTAAATTTCTGAGTTTCACATTTCAAAAAGCAACTAACATTTTAATTAAGAGATTTTATATTGGTTGGTTTAATAAAGTATGAGCATGTTAATGAAATGAAATAATAAGATCATTACATTCAACAAAACTTTTCACTTGTTATTAAACACAATCTAAATGTAGAATATGCAACTTACAGAAAATCATCCCTTAAATTCCCATTATACGTTCCACATAGTCCTAATGTTCTTCTCTTCCAGCCGACATCGACTTGAACATAGATCCTCTCTCCATCTTTAGCAAACAGTATCTTCAAACCAAAACTAGTTTTCAGTTGAATAAAAAAAGAAGATACGTTCCGAATTTCAATAGCCCCTGCACATAGCAAAAGAAAAACAGTCACTGAAATCCAACTTCCAGGTAGTATTGGTTTACCACTTAAACAAAACAGATTTTGAAAACTCAGAAATAAAATGAGAAACTATGCGCAACCTCACCTGTAGCCAAATAACCTCACCCATTCTCCACCTGAACTTATGAGACTACATATCTTTTTCATTAGCAACACGAATCAGGAATTGCAACTACTGTCGACAGTAAAAAATCTCTCACTTTTCTGTACCTGTGAGTTATCCAGAAACCACTCTTGCATTCAATTTTTTTTAGAAGACAGCAATGCAACAGCATGCCTCTGGCAATGAGAAGACAAGACAAGAAATCACTTGTTTCTTAGTCTTCAGGGATGTTATAAGATTAATTAACAGATGTCTGTAAAGTGTATTGCAATCTTTAGATAGAAGGCTCTCTCTTTCTACTATTGATATGACATCGGTATAGCTCCTTCCTTAAACTGTATGTGAACTAAGGCCCTATCAAATTCCCAGCTATCCTTCCCAGCAAATCCATTATGCGAGGAAATGGAAATTTCACTGTCACAGCATTCATTTGCTACACATTGTTGGGCTACTTGCAGCTGCAAGCTTAAAGCAGATCTACCTTCACAAGCAGCCTCTATGCATGTACACACACACACTTAACTGCGTAAACTGAGAATAGGCAGATAAAATGCTTGTGTGAGCTTATAGATGTTCTTAGCTGATAAGACTTACTAGATACACCCAATTATCAAGAATGTGACACCAAAATATTTGTCATAGATTATATTTGTCACAGACTATGGAAAGAGACAAGAAAGTGAATAGGGATTGATTCAAAAGACATAAATGAAATTATCAATGAAATTATGAAGCAGAACTGTCAACATAAGTGAGAGTATAACTGAGCTATGAAACTCATTGCCATAGGAAGCTGTGAATGCCAAAAGCAGAACTGAAACTGGACAAATTCAATGAAGAAAAGACATCGCTGCAACCACCAGTACAGAACTCCCTAAACTCTGTTTTGACAGATGCTGGGAAAGGAAATGGGAACTCCCACTTTACTCTTTCAGAAAGAGACTATAAATCCAGTAAGAATTTACTACTGTCACTGTAAGATATGAAATTAGCAATATCATTTCCACCTTCAGTGCTTAATTTTATAACATCCTTTTAAGGCTGATTTATTTTACTATCCTTTCCAACAAGGTGAAGTAAACTACCTGAAATCACAATGTAAGTTGGCACTGAAAGCAACGTAAATCCCGTAGAGCACATGGATTCTGTTCCATGCCATTTATTGCAAAGAGCTTTAATCAAGCTAGACCTTAACACCAGCATCAAGATGATTTCCAGCCTCTCTTCACCTCCCTTCTTTTTCTTACCTCCTCCCCCCTAAACACAAACAAACTGAGTGGAATTTCTAGGTACTCTGCAAGATAAGAAATGCAAAGAAATGAGGCCATAATGAAGGACTCTATTGCGCAGGCTGAAAAAGTACATTTCTAGAGCCACTACTAAGGTTATAAGAAGTGATTGTACATTCTGTAAGTTATGTTTGAAGAAACTCGTTTTTCATAGACAGATATTCTTAGAAAGCTTTGGAGCATATAGAAGAAAGAATGTGAACCCTGGTAAAATTCTACTCCATGCACTTCTTACCATTAAGGTTAAAAACTTGGTTAGGGCCACTTTGGACTTGACCATATCTCGTGAGAGTTACTTGTTTGCTCACATCATCTTCAAGAACTAGTGTTATAGACTCAGTGCAGGCATGGTCAAAGTTCTAAGTAGAAACAAGTTTCACCATTAGAAATAAAGACATTAATATTACCATGGAAAGCAAAACCAAACAAACGGGAAAAAATAGTTGTATAGAAAGGAAATACCAGAACTGTCATCAGGTAAATCAGTTGTAAACTATCACTCAAAGCATTAAACAGAGCACCCAAAACTGGATGTAGAACATAATAAAACATTGCATATGCATATAAGAGCAAGGAGAATGCATTTTAGCTATTATGGCAGTCTAGTAGTAAGTGGACAGAGATCCCCAAGTACTGATACTGGGTTCAAATGGCCATACTTGCATGGCCACCCTGGGTACTCCTCATTGCTGGGTTTTAACCAGTGTTTGAGCAAGAGTCTGACCCCATCTATACCAAGCTTGTGCAACTAGAGCCCAAATGTTGCAATGCAGGAGAAGAAAGAAACTATTGCATACATGAAGGTGTTTCTCGCCTTGAAACATAGTCACAATCTCTGACTGCAGACCAAAAGGATATAATTTCTCCATAATTATACTACAATAATTTATAAATATCTGACTATCAAAAAATGGTGACTTATAAACTAACTCACACTCGTCATTTTAGAGTGCTATCCAGGCAGAATTTAATAACCTAAGTACAGGACAAAAGGTGAGATATAACCAGCTTAAATCAAGTATCTCGTGCTCCCCAGGCCCTACATTTTCACCCAGAAACTTTCCAAGGTGCCTGGAGTTGTGCTAAGCGTCAGTTCCAGTAGCATCCTTGTCTCTCAGTGGCTACCTGACCACCATTTCATGCTTGAGGCCACCTGAAATGCAGAAGCAGGAGTCTCAACAGCTATGCAAGAGAAGGAGGTGCTTACAAAAAAAGCAGAGGCACCAGCTCATAGTCTAGCTTTTGAAGGGTCATGCGAGAGAGTCCCATAGTAGGGCAACTTCAGTGCATCACTCCCTGCTGATGAGTTCAGGCATTCCAGCTCTCAGCAAACGGGCAGCTGTGAGTCACAGGCTCAGAGCCCCTTCTCCTGATAGCCTAGGTGACTAATCACATCAGTAAATCCAGTCTCACAAAGAAGCACTTTTTATAAGCTCTATTCGTAAAGCCTGTTGTTGGTTACCTGACAAAATACTTTGAAACAAATATGTGCGGTGGCTAGTCTCTTCCATAGTTTTCTAAAGGCATTGTTCCAACAAATAAAATATGCTAGAACATATCAAATAAAAATCTAAAGCTACCAAAAAAACCCTCTTGCTTAACTAGTGGTGCATTAAACCTGTTCAGTGCTGACAGCAAGAACTTTTCTAAAGCCTAAGACATCTGTTTGTGCTATAACCAAAGACATATATACTTGTTTATCGCACATAAATTAATAACTTTTTAGATTTTATCCCACTAAAGATGCAATTGATTTTATAAAGGGCAATACAACATGTAGCAATAGAATCACTTACAAAAAAGCTGTAAAATAATTTCAATTTATATTTTCTGTTAAACATAATCTGGTAGTTTACAGTAGAACCCATACAAGATTGCCTGAAATATGGATGGACACATTTGTTTTGAATGTTCAACAAAAATGTGACTTACCTCTCCACAAAGTGCT
The DNA here is from genome assembly GCF_013368605.1 of Nyctibius grandis. NCBI lineage: Eukaryota > Metazoa > Chordata > Aves > Nyctibiiformes > Nyctibiidae > Nyctibius > Nyctibius grandis. The sequence goes on along the minus strand of NC_090662.1, from coordinate 47,385,574 downwards.
TTCTGTAAAGTGATTGTGAATTTGTTTTTCCCGGTGCCTTTTACCAAAATGTACTGGCAAATCCCAAGAAAAGTAAAATGACGTCCATCAAATGTTGTGAAATGAGAGCTACCGGTGATGGAGCACTCAGCTTGAGAGAAAAAGGATAAACAAGAATGTTCACTTGCATAAGAATGTATCATTATTCTGTAAATGATGGGAGAGAGATAAATAAGAAACTTTCTCCCTATTTCTAAGCATACAGTCCAGGCTAACTTTAACCTATATAGCTATTACAGCATTTGGAAATAAAATGTTATATACATCTATTTCCATCAGATACTGTCTCATCTTGCACACACCGATGTGCAGCATCTTTTGGTTCTAACAAGATGAGATGCCTTTGAGTCACGAGTCCTCTAAAATACAGAAGAGCTTTCTCTTTATTACAACTCTGAAGTCTCCTAGAATCTTCTTCCTCATCATCTTTTGGCATGACTGAGTGTGAAAGAGGACAAGCTTCTTTCTCCTTCCTTCCAGGTACTATGGCACTGCTTGTTACTGCAGGTATGAAGAAGCTGCAGGTGTCTGTCCTCAGGGTGCATCTATATTTGTTTTTCAGTTCAGATCAAGAGTGCACTGTTGAAGCAAGTCTCCAGCGCATCCCCACTTACTGCACTTTCATTCACGCCATGCAGCAGTGTCAGAGCACATGAACTACATTCATTTTGGCTGCAAGTACTGCAGGAGGTGCTCTGTGGGAGCACATCTAACCTGCTCCTGCTACTAACAGGCATTCTGTCTCTAGGACCAGACTAGAGTAGTCATAATTAACCCCCCACATGCACACACAAAAGACATATGGAGTGGTTCTTGGTGTCAACTGTTTTACACTACAGATCCACCCTGTCAAACCTTGCTTAGTAACCGTTAAGCCTTGTTTATCACCTCATTCAGAGGGGGCTCCTTAATTTGTAAAAAATTCTCTTTCACAAGTTTCATACCATAATGTTGACTAAGATACAGAACTGTCAAGGGAGTTTCACTACCCCACTACTGCATGTTCCTCTGAGTAACTCATTACAGAGACATGTGATCTTTAAAGATAAGGATCATTATCCAAACATGAACTGCTGTTACAAGGGAGAAAATACAGCACACTGAGCATCAGAATGATGTTTTTCTTATCATTTGTATTACTGTTGCCCCTAGAAGTGAGGAGATCCTTATACCCGGCCTAGGTACTGCACAGGCAGTAGAAATAAGCTGCCTGCCCCAAAGAACATAGAGCGTAACCAGGAGATAGACAACAAGAGGTGGATGTAATGCACTGAGTTAGGGAAGCAAATGGGAAAAGGTAAGATGAGTATGGTCTGGCAGTTAACAGTTTCACCCCAGCTGGTCCACTGCTACTCTCAACATCCATATGCTTAATCTTTCTTCTTAAATTAGCATCCCAAGGCCTTGGATCATATTTGGTTCTGTTGTCTTCTGAAAAATTTATCCCTTATCTTCACTGAGGAGAGAAAAGAATAACGAAATACAGATACCTGGGCAATCATGATCAGTGCAGTTCCAAATGCCGCCAACACAAATACTAAAAAGAAAAATCACAAAACACAGAAATTCAGTGTTCTGATCTTTAGCAAAAAGAGCAGCTTTGAGCTAATCATTATGTCTTGAATTCACCCTTTCCATAAATAGTCTGCATATTTTAGTGATACACAGGGTCCAGACTGTAAAACATAGATACTAACTATTCTTTAAAATATAAGTGTGACTATGATGTTAACCTAACTATGGGCAGCAGTCATAGAGAGAGCAAACAGAGACATGAGGCTTTCACATACCAGTTGCTACATTCCTGTTCAATTTTTGAGCCTACAGGGAAGGTAGTTCCATGGTAAATACAAGGACAATTTGACACAGAGATACAGGTTCCATTTTCCATAATGAGACCTATTGGGAGGGAAGTTAATAAATGAAATAAGAAACAAGTTAACGAACTCCAAATCGCTGCTCTCCTCCCATCGGACTCAAACTTTCAAATCTGCCAGAAGGTGATCTCACCAGTTGTAACTGGGACTAGCAGAGTTGCCCAGTGAGTGCAGAGAGCTCAGAGTAATGAACAGTGAAGGTCTCTCAAAGCAGTTGGCACTCTGAATAGTTGCTTTATGAAAGATGTCTGCCTTAAGCATGTAAAACTGTATAGACTCAAAACTGAAAAGATTCTGACATCACATAATCTTTAGTCCTTCTAGAACAGGACTGTTCATAGTCCAATCCCTAATTTTTGTTGAGTACAGGTCTCAGGAAGTTTGTTTTCTTGTACAGAGCATAAGACATTCTGTTTAAACAAAACCTCAATATGCTTTGGAATAATTCAAATAAAGTGGATTAAATATATGCAATATCTTATTGTAGCAAGCATTAGTGATGGCTCCAGATTTTAACTGACATTTCATCCTGAGCCACCTTTGTATTCTAAAAAAATATTTAGAACACAATAAAAGGATGAATCACAGTGAGAATAACAACAGCTAGAGCAGAATTTGGAATATTCATATTTTGGGGCTTTAAGAACAGTCTGGATATTAGCTTTACACACATTTTTTCACATAAAATTGTCAGTACTTACCATCTGGACAGTAACAGCCATCTAAGCAGTGTAGGTTGCTGCCAAGACAATCTTTTTCAAATGTGCAGGTTGGTGGACAACAACTGATACAGTCACGGTGTACAAAGCTGTCTTCACACTTCTCAGCTAGGAAAAATACATGGTACATTGAATCGTAGTGCAATTTCTCTTTCCATACTGGACAACCCCTCTTTGTCAAATAAACAGTTGTTCAGTGCTTCTGGTATAGGTAATTTTTCAGATCAGGTACCATGGATTGTTTGGAGAGATTTTAACTGATGAACCATGGTGAATCTCTCATCAGTATTTAAGTCTGTCTTTACCAAATTCTTACATCACCCCTCCAAAAGAAGTTGTAGTTTCCATGACAGGGGAACATGTGCTCATATCTCAGCTAGTTCAAAGTCTTGTGCATGAGACTGAACTGCAATTGATAGGTGGTGGTGATAACTAGAAGGAGATGGATTAACTATATTAATTCTGTTACAGGGCCAGTAGAGGCTGAAAGGTCATCTGGGAAGAGGGGCAACATCAAATCTCCACAGATGTTTGTTCTTTGTCCTAGAATATGATCAGCACACATGATGTTTCAGGCAATCTGCGGAAAGATGAATTTTGTATGGATCTAGATCAGATCACAATGGAACTAAAATATTCCTCTGGCAAGTCATTGACTTCATTGTTTGCCAGCAATAGTGAAGCTGGCTGACCTACTTCAGTATCAGGTTTGAGTCCTATAGTGACAAATGTTGTCAAGATAGAATTATTTGAAATGAATAGATGAGGTATTTCAAAGGTCACACAGTATGCTTTATTAAAGAGTCTTACTACAGGCAAGAAAGTCATCCCTCCAATCCCGCACCGGGGACCCAGCATGAGAGCATGCTCTAGTGTACTCTGTCACCGCTCTGCAGTATGTTTCATCGTCATCCACTCTGAAATGATAAAACAAGAGAGTAATCAAGGAACTCAAATCCCATCTACAAATCTCTGCCATGGGACAATGCACAGCATAATTCACACATAGCTGACACTACTCAGTCATAACGGCACACAGTGAAAACACTATTAAAACAAATGAGCTATACTGAATACACTGTTGTTCTTAACATTTGATCTCACAGAAAGCTGTTTCATTTTAATATTACCACAATGAACAAACCCACTAATTTATTACAAAAAAAAAAAAAAGATAAATGCTGCTTGTGGTGAAAGAGAAACATGACCTTGTATTAAAAACAATGGACAACTCAACAGTCTCAAGATCCACGTCTCAGGCCTTCTCCCTCCTGCATGACATGGAAACTGTGACCTACACTTCCGGTCCAAGGAACAAGTTCAAGTTTCCAATTGCCTGTCAGTTCTTGAACTTAGGCAAGAAGAAACCTGTTGGTGGACTCCTGACCTTGTGCTGAAGTGCTTGTCACCAGAAGCATTACCCCATGAATACTGTAGAAAGGGTCAGGGATTTACAGTGCGACCTTGGGCAAAAAGACATTATCTCTGCCTTAGTCTATACAGAAGAAGCTGTACCGTGCGCTTTTGCCAGGATCAAGTAAAGAGACATTCATCAGCGTTCAGGTAAACTCAAATTTTATTCAGAAGTAAGTCGCACAAGGCGAGATACCACCAACCTTTTGTTACTGCAAAAGTCCAACAACTCCCATCACTCACTGTGGAGGACTTGATGCCAAAATGAACTAGTCATAACATGACATTTCTATTATAAGCATGACTGTGACAGATCAGCTGAGTTTGTCTTTCAACACACAAGATCATGCTTCCAAAATTAATGGTCTTAAGAATACATTATATTGTGCTTGTATTCTTCTTTCAACACATCTGTTATCGCATCAAACACCACTATACTCTTTGTTACAGTGATCAGAGTCTCTCTAGCTCTCCTTATCTAATCCAATTAAATGGGTCTTAATAGAAAGAATACTTGGCATATACTATGGCCCCACAAAAACTTCATAAACTTACACTAAGCCACAAGAAGACAGGTTTCTTTTATAAACAAAGTAAGCCTAAATTAATGAGGTTCTGACACACAGAAACTTCCTTCAAGGTTTTTAATGTTCACACAATTCACATCAACACACATATGCATGTTGACAAAAATCAAATCCTTAACAGCATGACACTGATTCAATATCACATTTGAAAATTTGCTTTTCATTATTCTTCTTTTGCTAAGAAAAAGTCACAATAAATTCCTGAATTACAAAGAGACCATACAGAGGCACTCATCTCTTCTCTGAGCAAAATCAATGTACAGATCATAAACCTTAGGAAGCGCACTTTGGAGATTTGCCTACAAACACAAATTCTTCCATCTTGAATTTATGGTAAAGCAGAAAACAAAAAAATTCATCAAAAATGAACTAACAAGTTGTAATGGATTATACTGAGTAATTCTTGGTTTAAGTCTTGTGATCCTTTCCTATGTTTTTGATTAAATTGATAATATTCTGAGAAGACCATAATAGTATCTGGTAAAAATCCTGCTATTTATGACAATCACTTCCTAATTTAAAAACCCTACTAAAAAGGAAGTGGTACACCGCTTGGTCATCTATTCAATCACACTATGGAGCACCAGGTTAACTTAAATGACAAGAAGTAAACAGGAGTCTGGAGAGCTAAGGGAAAAATACTAGGTTGCACATAATCCAGCAGCTGAGAGGGTGTAACTCCCACCAAAGCCAATGAGAGTTGAATTTCTTTTGACAACTCTGAATTTACATAAATAAAACAAGTTTGAAAAATTCTACTAATTTGAACCATAGTCGTTGCTCATAAAAACAGTCAGTGTCAGACAAATGGTCCAGCTCCTCCAGTATCGTTGATATTTCCCCCTAGTATCATCTCCATGTATTTTTGATTCAGGACCTCCAGATACAGGTTTCAGGATTATTGTGATTAGCAGTTCCTCTTATGTCATTAGTGATTCTCCATGGATTTCTCTTCCATTTATTTGTCTAGTATTTCCTTGAATCTATGTAAACCTTTAGCAATCAAAATATCCCTTAGCAGGCTGGTTCTGTGGCCTTTGTTTCCACACTAAATCACCCACCAAGAAATCCCATCGCTTTCACTTTGAACTTGTTTCTTCCTAACTTCCCTCAATGCTGCTCAGTTCTGGTCTCAAATGAAAGAGTGAGCATTCATTTAATGCATCAAAAATAAATACAAAAGAACTCCAGTCTTACCTGCAAAGATCATTCATACAGCTAGAAATGTAAGAATATGGATCTATGCTTTCATGACAGCTGAGAAAAGGAAACTGTAGGAATATTTGGCACTTGAAGAATATGTCCTGCACATTAAGGAGAATCGGTAAGCAACAGTTAGCAAATACTTTCTGAACAAGCATAATTTTTTTTAGCTTTGTTTCCCTAATCTAGGGTCCTTTATGTCCCCATTAAAATTTGAGAATCTCACAGTCTCAATTTATTATTATGTCTTCTTTATTATTCTTCCTAAAATTTGTCCTCTCTGCCTAGGGTAGCTTGATTGCATGCTGCTCCTAAACCAGCTGGAATGAAAAAGCATTTTGCATCAATGCAGGAGCTGAGCATGTTACTTCTGCAGTATTTCACAATTTCCAAAATAATGAGGTGTAAGATGCCAGGACTGGAAACTGAACCCAAGTTTAATGCAGCAATGAAGAGCTCTGCCAGCAGACCTCTGCCACTTGGCACATCCTATCCAAGCCTTTGTACTTCTAAGCTAAACATCTGAAGATCTTCAGACATTCCCTAGCAACAATCCTGATCTGAATCTTCCCTTTCTCAAAGCCTCAATGCATTTAAGGCTTTTTTCAACATGCTGTATATTGCTAGATTCTTGTACCATCACTAGGCAGTGAAGATTAAGAAAATATATATATATATATATATATATATATAAAAACATTAATTTACCTCAGTGGATTCTGCATCAGCAGAGCAAGGACTGGAAAAATCTGAGGCAGTAGGTACACAAGCTACATCATATGAGGTTTGCACAGCCCAGCTATTTGCAAATTCAGCAATGTCTTCTGTATATTCACCTACTGCATGAAAACATTGGGAGAGCATCCAAGAAAAAAAAATTGTCAACACAAACACCAAAGATAGCTTGGAAATTTCTGGTAGTTTTTCATTGTGTTAGTTACCTCAGTTACAGATATGTTCAGAGTACAGGTGGTGTAGAAAAATGTTATTTTTCTTTTTTAATTTCAGGTAGTATTTTATACTACATTTAAATGGAAAGATTGAAAAAATATATGACAAGGTGTTGGTTGGGGTTTTTTTAAGTGCAATCACTGACAATTTTATAACAAATATACAAATAAGGACAAGCATAATTCATTGAATACTTGGGAAAAAATACATTTCTTTAAAACCATTTAAGGCTTTCATCATGGTTCACAAAGGTCAGTTAGCAGCATTATCTCCCTCCTTTTCCCTTGCTGCAGAAAAACCCTGCAACAAAAACACCACTACATGCCAAGCTCTCCTCACAGCATGAGCATGGGAGAATTAATGAATGAGATGCATGACTGGAAGTCATGGCAACGGGCTGAGGAAGATACACGAACATACAAGGTTGGCAGTAAAGGAACAGACCCAAAATTTCCATATTTTTGCAGCAAGAACTATATATTACTTTTTCTCTATGTTCTTAAGTATGTTAAAAAAGGGTATATTGCCTCCACCTTGAAGAACCTTACAGGAATAGGTATCTGTGCTACGGTTCTCTATATCCATGCGTGGTTAGGAGACAGGGTATTGACATGAAATCAGCTACAGTTTTTTTCACAGAGCTGTACTATCCAAAACTTAGTCTAACTTCTTCTAGCACAAGATGTACAAAGTTTGACGCTCTGCAATGTGGAAAGCCCCAAGGGACACTAATCAGATATTTGTACTTGGATCTCCACAAATAAACAAAGATAAGATCCTAACCACCAGTCTATTTTACTTAAGAGCCAGGGAGACTTAAAGCATTTCTCCCTCTGTGACAGAATAGTTCTTTGTGCAGAAAACCCCTCCAAAACAAAAAAAGCTGGGTTTTGATCTAGAGGTAAACCTGTTGACATAACTCTGCTTCTGCAAAAACATTAAAAATATTTTATTTACATTTTTACATGGCTTGAAAAAAATTTCTAATTCCTCAAAAAAGTGCCGCAAAATAAAATCACTGTCCTTGAAACAGTTCTATACACAGATACAGCCTTGTGTATTAAAGCAATACAAAGATGCCATTGAAGATGAAGATAAGGAAACAGAAAAGGAGTTTATTTTTAAACTGTGCTTTGAAATGGAGTATTACATGCTCTCAGCAAATTATTTATTTGGGCATTGCAAATAGAGAGCATTCAGACTCTGGAAGACTCAGGATAGATGTAAGAGCTTCCCTTACACTACACGGGGGAGTAGTGTAGCTGGGGAAGATGAATCATCATCCCAAATGATTTATAAGATTTGAAAACACCTAGAAGTAATTTGAATTAGCAGTGTATTCTTGTGAAGATATCAGAACTTCTTGCTTTATATTTGCAGAGTCAAGGCACCATGTTATATAACTGGTTCAAGGTTGAAATTATTCATATGACTCTCGATTGTACACTACAATAATACTATCATTTCTGATACAGAAAAATGCTGAAAGAATTTATGATGGTGAAGAAATGTAGCTCTGAAAATGAAGAAAGCTAAGAGCTGGAAGTCTTTTATAATAGATAATACATTTAAAGATACTAAATTACTGGTTTTTAGAGATCGTGTGAATTCATTATCTCCTCCAAACATCATTTTTCTCCATTATTACAGATGAGCAGTTTTAACTAGTTATTAAACAGACTATACTCTGGTGTGCGGAAGTTAATGCATGAAACAGGGAACTTATTGCTCTCATGGCAGAAGAGGTATGAGAAATTTATATTGGGCAGATTTTTAAAGACTATACAAAGATAGGTACACTGCATCTTTGTTCACTTAGAAAGTCAAAAATCTCCACTATCAACCATAAAAAATGGGGAAAAACAGAGGAGGGGAAAAAAGTTACAGTGAGAGAACTTCTGTGACTTAAGAATATGGAGGGCCACGGGAATAGATTCGCTCAGCAATTAGCGGCAACAGTAAAACAGTCATATCTTTGTTTTAATCAGAGACAGAGAAAAATATTCCTCATATTCTCAAGCTTGTTCTTTTTTTTTTTTCATTAGTTGCAAGCAGGACAAAAATCCCTATAGAATATTCCCTACGTAGACAGAATATTCTACCAATTTAGCAAGTCATCTCTGCCTCAGGTGCAGCACTGGGCAACTCCTCATCCTATAGGGTCGTCGAAGGCCCATCATACACCTTACCAACAAAGAGATACAAGGAACTCCCTGGCAACAGCTTTGATATTTACATATTTCAATTAGCATTTTTGTGATGCTCATATAAACCAATGACTCGAGATGATGCTTTTTCCAAATATTAATATGTTGGCTCTTCTCTCCTTCTCCTTCCATCTTTAAACATAGAGAAAACCACAAGCATCTGTTTATTTATTTATTATTTGAAGGCACTTTCATCAGCTAAGATAAACATTCCCCAAGTGCTTTGCTCAGCAAGAAAAGGTTTAAACATACATATAAATATTTTCTTGAACTAGGACCTTTTCCCTTAGAATCTTTAATGAGGAGAAAGAGTAGAGCAGATATTCTAATTTCTACCGAAATAACTGAAACAGGACTCTGCCTTTTTGCAGTATTATATTTAAAGTGAACATGGAAGTTGTTCACACAAAGTAAGGGTGTATTTCCAAGCTATTTACTTACTATTTTGCCGTATCAGGTCATCATATTTATTGCCATTAAAATTTCCACAGAGGCCACAAGGTTTTCCCTTATGATCTTCTGTCAGCTTAATATAAATACCAGAGTTTCCATCCCAAGCAAGAGAAAAACCAAAGGTAGTCTTCACCAGAATATAATCAGCCAGTCTCTCAAGGAAAGCATTTCCAACTGTCTGAGGCAACATTAATCTGGAAAAAAAACCCAGCCTACTTCAAAGATCTCAGATGAGATGAGGTTAGTGCTAGAAAAATACCAAGTAAAACAGGAGCTTCTAACTCACTAAGCCCTTTTCCCAGGTATATACAGTCAATTCCATCCAATTCTTCGTCATGTTTTTACTGTCTTTTTTTCTGTTTACTTCTCTATATCAGCCATCAAAAATGAATGCTTTTCTGCTGTATACACCTAGAAGTTTTACCAATTATAAGCCTGAAAGAATAATGAATCTTCATTTTCAAAGTCCAGCAAGGGCACGTTGAGGAACACGTGACTCCATGAGCATGCTGCATTGCATGAGGAGCTATGTGACACTGTGACCACCAGCAGCCCTTCTGGGCACAGGGTCATCACTGGGTTAGACATCTGCAAATGGAGGAACTTACAGTACAGAAAATACTATTGACCAAAATACTGTATATCTTCCTCCTTTGGCCAAAGACCACTGGACAATAATATTGCAGCACGGATCTAATCCTAATCTTCCAAAGTTGCTTCTGTTGGGATAAGCAGTTTCACTGTAGCTATCAGTCTCAGATGCTAATGGCTATAGCATTACATCAAAGAGGATGGCAAGAACACCTTAAAAACTCTTTGAAATTTTCTGTACTTCATCAACCAGTAAAACATACTTATGATAGCCTCGCACTCATCTTTTTACTTATTAAAAAAAAAAAACCCTTGTAAATTTGGGGGGGTTGATGTACCTCAGAGATGTTTTGTGGGGTTTTTGCCCCAAGGGGCAATGGAGACTTAAGATCTCTGATTCAACCAATTCAGACTTATCTAGAAGAAGATAATGTCTTACATTAAGTATAGCTACCAAGAATAAATAAGGACTGCCTTGTTCAAAATGGTATCAGGATGCACCAAGGATTATCTACAACTGTCTGATGCAGACTTTGTCTATACAAAGTAAGGATGGGCAATTGTTAGGTTAGAGCTGAGAAGTTGAATACAAGGTTCATGCGGGGAGTGCATGCTATCCTCACTCAGGTATCACATCTGCACCATTACATCTGCTCACACTAGAGCTCTATCAGCCCCAATACAGAACAGCGAGGGATTAATAAAGGTATATATCAAATTATTTTCTCTGGCTGGTGTAAAAAGCATCCATTTCCCAAACTCCACACTATCTTTTTGCAATAAAATGTTAACCCCCACCGTTAGAACACTTACCTGATTCCATCTTTTCTTACTTCATGTCCTGAAATAATTATTTCTTCTTGGTTTGAAAAAAATAAGCTGACGGACCTCTGACAAGTATATACCGAACCATAACAATGAGGACTGTTATGAACCTTAGAGGGGAAAAGTATACACACAATAAGAATAAATGTTTGTTCTCAAAAATTTCATGCAATTTTTCAAACTCATGTATGATATTTTACATTTCTATGCACTAATCACTGAAAGAAGTTTACAAATAAACACTTAGAATATAAAAATGTCACAAAGGTATGCAAAACTAGAAGTCCATGCTACCCAATACTACTGAGAAATACAGCAACTGCTTAATAGCACAAAGCATCACAAGACAGTGGTTTAAATACTAGATGAAATGCTCAGGTATTTTATGTAGATGAACTTCAGAGATGCTGTGGTGAGCTAGCTTATAACTGCCAACATAAGAGCTTGTAATTTGCACTGAGGAGACACCCCTATTGCTCTGTTTCTAGAGGTCTGATCTATAAGAGGGGACTACAAACCAATACAAAACCTTAGCGTAATACCAGCATTATCCATGCCAGCTGACACTGGCACCAGCTGAACTACAACATGCCTTCCTGAACCACTCAGGATTTGCTGAGATTTTGGAGCACTCCCATAGATCACTGCAGGCATCTAACTTACGTGGATCTGTTAAAACCCATTTTGCATTGGCTTTCCAGCCCTGCTAATGGAGAAGGGCAGGCTTTCCTGAAGTCTGCCTCTCCCCATTATACATATATAGCATAGTGAGCCAGAGTATTGGTTTGAATTGCATATCAGCTTCTCTAATTTGAATACAGCAACGAAAATACAAGTTTCAGCCAGAAAGAGATTTCAGAACTGTGTGTCTCAGATATTGGCAATGTGTGACTTCCCTGACTGCCCACTACTAGAGAGAGGTGTTAAACAGACCTCAGATGCACACTTCTAGAAATGAAAACGATGCAACTCCTATCTCAGCATGTCTACAGTTCCATGGCAGTGAAGCAGATCTCGCATAAAAAATGTATAATCAGAGCTTGGAACAGACATGACAAGCCAGCACTCTTCCTTTTTGTAGTTTGGCAAAAGGAGGCTACCAGTGAAGTCAGACTTCCTTTGCATTCCCAGCCTTCGGCGTGGCAGAGCACAACTCCTGCAGGAAGGTCCTTGTCCCCAGAGACCACACAGCTTTTTTTGGCCAGGGCATGCTCTCCGGACTTGAAAACCATGAGTTCAGATTTACTCTGGTTGATAGGAGATGATAGGGATCTAGGTTTTCAACTTTCTGTGCATGTGCTCTAACCAATTAACTACTGCACAGTTTTGAATTACACTCACATAGTCTAAGTGAGTTTTAAGCACATTCCTACTCCAAGGGCTTGAGCAAAACTTCAACAGCTTTCATTAATCTCAGCGGGGCTGAGCCACCCAAACCTGTGGGATGCCCTAGACTACAGTGCTTCAAAAGCCTGTGAGCTAATTGCAGACACCACTGAGGAGACGGGAATGTGTTGTGAATCTTAGATACCTATCATTACCTAAATTAAAATGTAGACAGAGTTTAGATAGCTCAAATATGACTCCTATGACTGTGTGTGTCACCGTTCTCTGAGAAGGATGGGAGTTGCATTACCAGCTTACTTGGCGGTGCTGTGAAACTAAATAGATTAGTAACTGTGAAACCTGTTGCCAACATAATAATGGAGGCTGTAAAAGTAACTAGAGCTATTGTATTTGTAGAAAAGTTCTGTTGGTAAGCACATACAGTGCTAACACATACTCGAATTAATCTTCCTAAACTGGCACTTAATCCTGGAAGTAAAAACCAGTTACTGTTTCTTTGAGTAAAATAAACCAAACCAGGAAAAGCATTAGAGTTTTTACATGTATAAAGATAATCCTAATTAAAGACATCATAAATGTTACTACTATTGACAGACGGTTTCTCTGTAAACCTGGCCCAAGACAGAAACACAGTCAAGGAAAATCAAAATAATTCTTGTGTTTTCTTCTTCTCTAGAGAGATGGATTATTAAACCCAGAAGGACCATAATGTGAGGATTTGGCAAGGTTCTTGGCTCTCCATTGCCCAGCCTGTAGTGACTTCAGTGCTTCAACATTACTTATGACTTTTCTGAGTAAACACTTTCAGTTTTTAGCAAACATGACATTTTTAGCAAACGTGACATTTGTTCCAGCAATTGAATGGTAGTTTCTCTCTTTCCAGAGCAACAGGAATCCACTGAAATACTGATTCTAGATTTTAATGTAATCTTGGGCTTTGCTACAGCATTTTCTGAAAACTCCTAAAAGATCATAGCTACACACAGAATTCAAAGAATTAAAATTAAATCATGGAAGGCAGATGTAACAGCATCTGTCTGTAACTTGAGCAAACAGAAATGGCAGTTTTAATGGCAGATTTATCTTCACTAGATGCTATTATCTGGGGGGAGAGAAGGTCATGTGTTTATAAATGAAAACTAGTCCTTGGAGCAGAAATCAGCAGCTAGGTCTGCCCTTGCCCCTGCAAGCACTGTGACCACCAGGGCTCAGAATTAGGACCCATCTTGTCCCCTCTTCCCTGCCCAATCAGCACCAAATCCCAACCATTATGTAAAAAGTAACATAATGAGCTTGTATCCTCTCCCCACAGTAACCAACAGCCTGATAAACAGAGCATCTTCCTTCAAACGGGGTATAGGTTTGTACTCTCCCTGACCCAGAGTCATTAACCATGGATACTCAGCAATTTGAGGAAATTACTAAAAAGAATGCCTTCCATACATAGGTCAAGATGAAGGCTTTTGAGCTGTTCATCTTCTCTGCATGACGCACACATAATCCAAAATTAGAACGCAAATCCCCAGGGGGGGACAGAGTTTTCCGTGGGCCAGGGAGGCAGCTCCCCATAGCATGCCGATGGCTGTGAACTGGGGCCCAGTACTCTCGGGTGCCCAGTTATCAGGCAGGTGATAGCTGTTTGCACTTTACTCAGCAATTCAGGGGTTTTTTGCAATCTGACAGCTAAAGTTTATTGAAATTTCCAAGATCTGCTTTAAGACTCACTTTTGCTCCCAGAAAGGAGAGAGCAGAGATCCTTTTTAGGATGGGGGGAGTAAGAAATACTATTTTTAACATACTGACTCTGTTGATTATCATTTCATCAGTGCTTTGAGTTACTGCACATAGGCTTAGACATTTTCCAGAGGCATAGTTTTATATTTAAGTAAGCAACGCAATGGTTTGATCAATTTCTTGTCTCTCTACTTATTTTGCTTACAATGAAAAATAAGTCCTGTAATACAGGAATACTCAGTGTGTTATTTCTAGCATATGCTCACATACTTACCCAAACAGTGTACTGGGGTTCTGGAGTATTGCAGTCTTTTGCAAAAATATAGGAGCAATTTCCCGGGAAGTAGTAGTAGATGCCATCAAATGTTTCAAAATGATACTGTCCCCATGATTTGCAAATCCCATCTCGGTCCTTACCAGTGTTAGGTACTGGAGAGAACACACTGATTTTACAACAAGCACAGCAATCAAAAATTGACAGGTGTCACAAGCATCTACAAAAGTAAGAGCTCAGAAAGGAAATAAGAGCTTATAAAGGAAATGCACAGCAAGGACAAAAGATAACCTCATTTCTTCGACTTTAAGTAAAGTCACTACTTTTATTTTAAGCTTTGGGCTGCAGTTTTAGTCATGTGCGATCATCGTAACTTTTTAATTTACTTCAGTGGAGACATTTTAATTATAAGTAGAGACAAGGGATTTAGATCTACTGCAGATCCTGAAAGACAAATCTTGTTGATCCCTACACACAGCAGATTCCAGAAACCAGAGCATTGAAATAGTCAGTAATTTTATTTGCAATAAGTCACTGTTTATTTGAAAAATGCAGTGACTTTTTGGTTGTTCAGCTAACTATAAAAAAGCTGGCTAGCTACTGGTGTACTAGATAGTGATCTATCTGTTATGGTATCTATGTATCATTACAGCCCAAGTGCTAAAATGTAGGCATTCCTGATGTTGCTGTACATATATCCCTAATGCACATCATTTTGATCCTCTCAGCTACTAATGGAATGACAGTCCTGCTACAGAGGAATCGCAAATGTGCTGTTAACAGTATTGTTTTAAAAACTGGCACCTCAAATCTCACTTGAAACTGAAACTTGGCCCAAAACTTACCAATTTGGCACCTGCTTCCTTGAGCCTGAAATAACTGACAGTCACAGTCACCTGTCTCTGTGCAGGTTGCTCCATTAAGGCACTCCTGAGGACATGAACCTGTAAGCAAGCATAGCAGCCTTTTAGTAGATACAGTATTTTGCAAACAGGCTGAGATATCCACATTAAATCTGTTTATTGTTAAATCATGAGCCGCTATATCAGCTAAGAAAATTAATGAACAAAAATCTCCAGTTTTTAACATTTACTTAATTTTATCCTTTGTGTTCCTTGGTTAAAATTTTAGACGAGCAAGGTTCTCTCTCATTTGGTTTGAGACTTGTAAACTAACAAAGGAGCAAAAGGTCAACCTCCTCCCAGCAAACAAAAGGTCAAGTTCCCATGTAAAGAAACCAAATCCCAGTCCTGTTGATCTCAAAATACACAGGGCACAGATTATTCTCATTGACTAAATTCAGCACAATTTATACATATGTTCAGCTCCTGCCTCCTAAGCGTTACAGCAAAGTGTACATTCAGCTTATGAACAGTCTAGAGTATATAATTTACAGAGTCAAAACTAATTATAAATAACCTTCCCCTCATGCTAAAAAAAAAAGTCAGTTAAAAGGTTATTTTTGCTTAAGAGGTGACTGGAGTCAGAGACTTAAGATTCCATGGGAATGGCTTGTTTTATGTTATAATTAGTAATTATTTCCAAAAGCAGTTTCATTAAAGGGTTTTATAGTCTGTTTGGAAGCTAAGACCTCACTGTCATCTACTAACCATTCACTGAGGTGGGAATAAATTGTAGTTCACCAAAAGTGGAGAAGGTAGTCCCAAAGCAAAATTTCATCAGGTTTTGCAGATAGTTGCTTCTTTTTCTTGGGGGAGGATTAAAACCCTAGATACAAACGCTTACAATCTTGCTGACAGAGTTTAAAAAAGCATTGCAAAAAGCAGGAAGTAACTGAAATAAACAAGCCCTTCCACTCCCAATGAAGCCACGGTAAAGCTGCTAGTGACATTAAACAGAAACAAAATGGGACCTTTACAGTAAAGCACACACAGAAGTTACCAATGATTAAGAACATCAGCCTTCACTGTGAAAACTCTTTTCCATGCTTAGTTTTGATATTTTTCCATTTAAGAATCACTTTCCAAATATACACAGATACTCTGAAAATACTGACAAAGCAGAAAATACTGTTTATAGAAAACAGCACTAATGTGGAAATCTTCTTTCTTGTTGTTAGAATTGTGAGATGTAAAATTACATATATTCATTTACAAGGAAAAATGCAACAGAAAGCACCTACCCAGGCATACATATTTTCCATGAAGGATACCAAAATTCGGTTGCATGCAACGAACTTTTCTGCAAAACAACTTCTGTAACTTGGACCTGCTTTACATGTTTGTGCAATGCTTAAAACCCTCCAGGAGCAGCTGCGTGCTCATTGCCTGAGCACCCCTGTCACTTCGCATAACCAGTTACATGCCTCTCAGACATACATCCTCTGCCAAGGCCAGAAAAAGAGGCAGAAAAGAAAAATTGCAATGGAACTAGACTTTTAAAAAAAACATCAAAGGACTGGCTTAGCTGTTCAGATTTGGTTGTAAGGCATTATTTTGAAAGTACAATTTTAACAGGAATCTTCCATGATTTAACATGTATAAAACAAGAAAATGAGACAGGGCAGGGTTTCGTAGGGGACATAATGAGGAGAGCTTCCACAACCCATGTAACACAGGAGAGCTGGTGGGAAGGCAGCATTTTCAGGACCATCTCTCCTCCTGCGGGTGAGAAGCATGGCACTGACCTCCTGGTGGACTTCGTGTCAAGGCCCCGTGAAGGTGCGACCGAGGAGAGGCAGCTTGAATCTGTCAGAGAAATGTAAAGCAAAATCAGGGTGTTCGTGCTTTACAAATGAGCCGATATGAGCCTGAGGCCTTGCAGCCTAGCAATGGGTTAGGACTTTTAATACAGAAGAGTAATTTGCGGCTCAGCCAGCACATGGCACAGCCACGGGCACTGCAGGAGGGATCAGCATCCTGGGCCAGTGGGCAAGGCCGTGACTGCAGCAACCAGCACTGAGGGGAGGAGAAGCACGGCCTTTGGAGGGATGGTGAAGGATACAGCTGCGCTGTGGGATCACCGCTGGTCTCCTCTCCATGCCCTCCAGTGCCAATGAACAAGCGGGGCTCCACCTGGGAAGTTTTGCATTTACGTTTAGAAGTAAGAGTGAGGGGACAGAGAGCACTCCTGCCCTTTTCACTTCGGTCCAATACCAATAGTTGGAGAGCTCGAAGATGTGATATCTCTCCATTTCATCCTCTCCCCTAACTCATGCGCTGTGCCACACCCTAGTCATCCCACTGTGGCTGCTCCAGCTGCAATGGATTTCATGTCCTCCTTGAGATCCTTCAGAACTGCATTTCTTTTCATCCCAAACAAAAGAGGAGGTGGATCTGCCTGATCTGCTTCCTCTCTTGTTTAGGAACTGGGGAGCATCAGACTATAAGGAAGCCCTGGATCTGACCCAGCACTCTGCTACTGCAGCTTGTCACGTCGCATTGTCCCTTCTAAGAACTGATCCCACTCCTGGCTGAAAGCATTCCGGGGTTTTTGCCCCCACTAGTCTGACTGGAAAGTTTACCAGGGTGAAATGTTGGGTAGTTAAATATTTTCCTCTTACATTTATTCATGGCCAGTTTAAATCCTTCTGTTTTATAAAGCTTTGCCCTTTTGCTTAAATAGCTTTTCTTCCCTATGGTTTTTATTTATTCCCTCTCTGATGATCTATGAGAAAACAGTTATCCTTCTGTGCTCCCCACAGATGTATACGCCAGCCTTCAGCTGCACAACTAAGCAAAATAAATTAAGTCTTCGCTTGTAAGCTAATTTCTTTCTTCCCTCCTGCTGCCAGTCATTCTCCATGTTTGGAGTTTGAACTGATGGATCTCAAAGCGAACGGCACTGCGCAAGGAACAAGTTAGGTTGAGTCTCACTAATGCCTTGTACAGTGACGCAAAAACTTCCCTTTTCCAACTGGAAATACTTTATAGGATGCATCCACGTAGCACAATCTGTCTAAAACCTATCTGCAATGGACTTCATCAAATCACCACCTGGCAGGCACCCGCGCCAAAACTGTTCCTGATCCCCATGGCCTGTCTCTGGCTGGAGAGGATCCTTTTCCTCTCTGCACAACAAGACCCATTTCCATTTCCCCTGATAGTTTATCTGATCTGTCCCCCTCAGGAAAGCGGCTTTTGGCCTTTGCGTTATTTCGGGGAGGTGGAGCGCCCTTGCTGTGACAGCCCTTTCCCTCTGAAGGCCCCTCCTGGGACACCATCAGTCCAGAGGGCCCCTTTCCCTCAGAGGCTCGATTCACCTTAGCGCAGCGTTTCACACAGGCTGCCTTCTGACTCCATCAGGAGGCACGTAGATCTCAAAAGGGACTCAAATAAAATAATCTGTGGTTCGGCTGCAGGCTCCCCGCAAGACCGTGAGGAGAAACTGCCTTGGGCTTCCCACCTGCCCCCATCGAACGGGGTTATAACCCTTGCTTGGGCTCCGTAGCCTGAGACGTTTACCAGCAGGGGAATGAGATCCCCCCATTTGCTATTAAATTTCAGTGCAACATTGCCGGGCTGCAGCATTGAGGCAACAGTGGGCCGAGGCAGTGGGAACCGGGGCTGGGCCGGAGCCGGCACTGCACCACGTGTGGGAGGGAGCCTTGCTGGTGGCGCCGCCATTGTGCCTCTCACCAAACACTAACAGCTTTCCGGGGCTCTCTGTTCGCTCTCACAAAAGATAGAGGCGTCGCGGTGTTATTTCCCATGGTGTGCGTCAGTCGGCTCGTCAGGGTGAGTCCCCCACCAGACGCTTTGCTGCCAGTGAATGAAAGCATGAGGCCACAGGCTGAGGCGGGGGGCAAGCAGGTAGGGAATAGCTGCTCCTCCTCACTGTACTCCTGTTACCGTGGCCCTTCTCCCCACAAAGGCTCCTTTGTAAGGACAGCGAAGGCCCAGAGCAGAAAAAGGGGGGAGGTTTTCCCCTCCCTCACACTTTTGGAGGTATAACCTACCTCGGCTGTTATGAGATCTCTTTTCTGTCGAGTTGCATTAAACTCATTTCTGGAAGAAAACAAAAAGGGTCTTGTATAATCAAAGGTCCCCGGAGTGACCTGAATAAGCAACTCCCCAGAGAGAGGTGTTTCTCTCTGATTACCATCACTTCGATTATCAAAGAGGTCTTTCTTGGGTTAACATTTAAAAAGGTGATTTTTTTCCTTTTTTTATTTTTTTTTTTCTTTTCATGGTCTCGTTTTACAGAATTGGGCAGCACTCCGATCTCTGCTTGGGCAGGGAGGTACCTGGAGCTTGTGGGGGAGACGTAAATAGGCCAAATAGGCTTACATGAGAGGATACAAAACTGTAAAGCGTCTTCATATTTACTTGACTCTGCGTGTGAGTGGCTGCGAGTTCCTCCAAGTGTTATTTGAATATACTGTGATGGTACTTTTAATAGCAAGAGATGACTCTCCAGCTGCAGCTGACTTAAATTTGTGATTAAGTTTAGAAACAAGGGCATCAAACTATAAAGCATACTTAGTTTTATCAACAGTCCAAGATGGCATATCACTTGATGTGCATGTGTGTTCGCTAGATGTATCAGAAGTCATTAGACATCCGAAGCTACGTCCGACTGGATGCTTCCATTGAAGTCGATGGCATAGTTCCCATTTAATTCAATGGGATCAGGAACATTCCCTAGTTTGGGTTTTGTTTGGATTTCAGCTTCTACATGAAAACTTGTATTGAAAATGTTTATTTTAAGGCTGTATAGCATGCACTTTTCTGTGCTTCAAATAGCAGCTAGGATTTTATCACGCAATTAAAACTGTAGAAGGATACTCATTTAATGTATTTTTCCAGTCATGAAATCATGATCTCATCCTGGTTTCATTCCATTATTCCTCTAAGCTTTCTCAAGACCATAGAACAATCATTTTTCATAAGGACCTCCGTTTTTCAAACAGAGGACCCATGCCCTTTATGTAAATTCTTTGAAAAGAGTTATAAACACTCTGAAAGTGTGTTTTACATCCAACATACATGGACATGACATTTTACATGTCGAATTCAAGGCTATATTTTACTTTCTAACTTGCACTGCGTCACATTTATTCAGTCTTGTTCTGTTTGTAGGACTTGACAAATAAGGAATAAAAACTTACCTTGAAGTTCTTCTCAAAGGAGAAAGCTTGCAATAAGATCCTGTAGATTAAAAAATCATCAAGTTAAATGTTTTCTCTACAGCCTCACTCTGCACTTCGTAAAAAACAGTTTGTCAGATTTAAAACAATACTATTGAATTTCCTTCTTTAATGATCCTAAGTTTACCAGAGCATCTTTACACAACCTTTTTCTGTTTCCAAGGGATGTAGCACTACATGCCTTCCTTCCTGAGAGTTTGATTCTCTCAAGTACTCATCACCTGCAAGTTTCCATGGTCTCAGTTCTGGTACATGCTACCATGAAAAAGAGCAAAGAGTTCATAGCTCTTCAGAGGCTCAGAACAAAACTGATAAAATACAAGAGGTGTTCAGAGCTTTGCAGAATCAAGCTTCTAAGGTGGTTACCTATAATCATTTCCTGAATGTTACTTGTAAGACTCAATTGTAAATCATTTAAAATGCTCTACAGTCCATGCTTTTAAAAAAAAGCAAACCCAAAACAAAGTCCTTCTTTCTCATATTGCCTTAGAGATCTTTATAATTGCTGCAAGAAAACTGTCAACGAGATGCAGGTGCAGTCTGTTCAAACAAAATCATAGCCCATTGAAAATCATTAGATGCTTACGCATCTGGCAATAATGACAAAAAAAACCCAAGAAACTTAAATTTTGTTCCTAAATAATTGTTTTGTAACAAATTCAGACATAAAAACGTATCTTTTTTTTAAAAAAAAAAAGCGCTATATTTTAGTTTCTACACCTAGGAGAGAGAATGGCAATATATAGGTTTTTAACCTGTGTTTAAAATCTTTTTTTTTTATTAATTCCAGCAAGGGCCAAAAAAATGCTTTATAATGATAGAAAAAAGAAGGAGCTGTTATATTAAAATATTGAGAAATTTTTTTTTAAGTTAGTATCACTATAAAAATGGAATAAAGTTCTTACCTTGCAAAGAGAACAGAAGTGAATGAAGCAAGAATATACTCCACAGTATCATTAAACTGAGCTTTCCCACAATGTTCATTTCAGTATAACTTAGTAATAGGAAATTCATCCAAATGAATGGCTTTGATTACGATGGCATCTTAGAACTATGTATGTTTACAAAACTTAGATAGTTGGATGCATTATTTAAAATAATGCAATGCAAAAAAGGAAAAAAAAAGGAGACATCAAGCTTGGTAGCTACATACAGCTTCAGGAGCTTCGCAAGCATTGCATACAACGTTCTGGCTGCATGTCTCTCATTAGTAATGCATGGTAACTCCTCAGCACAGTCTGTATTAGTTACCCATTCACTAGACCTGCAAGTATTACTCCTCTGCTGAATTGAATCGGCCCTTTATAACATAGCAGACAATGACACAAAAATGTTGCCATATCATGATGGTTTGAGAGTTCCTTCAGTCGTCACACACCTTTGTGTGCTTCAAGGCTTGCGCTGAGCGCTGCCCTTTACTGCTTATTACCGTGAGATATTTTTGCAAGACCCTGCAATGATGCTACTGTATGAATTATAACCAGATGGTTTTACAGATTAACATAGTAATGTTCATTATCTGTTCTAAAAGGAGAGACATGAACTTTCATTAAATAATACATCTGGATTTTCAAAAATATTTTAGATAGATTTTCGTGTATAGTTTGCTTATATCACGAAAGAAGGCTTCCCAGAGGATAATTATATTTCGTTTTTAATAAAACATGTTATAAAAATCTAATACTAGCAAAAAGGAGAAAGAAGTCAACAGGGCCAATGGGGGTTTTTTTCTGATTTTCATTAAAATATAAAAATATAATTTCACCAAAATTGAAAATGATCATATTTTAAAACAGAAAAATCTTACCTGCCTTACCCTAACATTAACAGAATCATTCAAAAGCGCGGTTTTAAAGACACATATAATGCTAATTGAAACTGCTACTACTCATTTTATTTTGTGAAGCCTATCTTTTACCTAACCCTCCACTCTCCCTAGGATGTGCTTTGTGAGACCCTCTGAGCATGCTACAGAAGGTGGGTTTGGACCAAAATAAAATGTAGAAATTGATGGCCTCTCTCAGGTAGAAAGTTCTCCCATCATTTCTTCTAGCCCTTTTCTCTGCTCCCCAGCTGGACTAGAAGACAAGGCAAAGGAAAACACTCAATCTCTCCAACCACAGACACAGACAAAACCCTGTGTCCACACAGCAGCCAACAGGACTCACGCAGGCTGGGGATCACTGGTGGCCCAAGGATGCTTATTGCAAACTGATATATAACGCTACACTGTGTTTGGAGTATTTCCTAAGAATTATTTTTATTATTGTTGGATCTGAGGAGCTGACATTCACATAATTCGCATTTCAAGAGGTTTTTTGCTTTGTGTTTGTTTCCGACTCGCTATGGGCTGATCCCATGGACTGGCTGATTATCTGCAGCTGGACTGCATCTCCCAGCTTAGTTTCATCTGCTCCACGTGGTCCAAAACCACTCCAGACTGCAAACAGAAGCAAAAGAAGTGATTTCCTGATCCAAATTAACACACTGATGTAGTCATACTCACAGACCGTGAACTATTACGTGGGCATCTAGCTTATAGGAAGTGGCAGAGGCTACTGAACATTTCATAGGAAGTGGCAGAGGCTACTGAACATTTCACCCTCTCATAAACCTACTCTCCTTAGGTTGCTCTCATGCTGAAATGAACCCAAGCATTGGAGCTTCCTGATTCCATTACCTATCTCTGTGTTATCTTACTTTCAAGCTAAATCTAGTTTAAAAACTGTTTCACACTCTTCTGAGAAATCTGATCTGGGATTCTTCCCTTCCCCAAGACCATATTTCACACCGTGCTTCATACGCAGCTTCACAAATAAATCTTTCCATTAATATAAATGAACTCTTTTGGTTTAACAGAAACTGTCAAAAATAGCCTTATTTTTCTTTTACAATTTTTCTATAGAAAAGTTGAGGGAATATTTGATGCGTGTTAGTATTTCACAGTTGTTTAACTTCTAATATTTAAAAAGTAGGCCAAGGCTCATCAGCAGCAAAGGGACTTTTTAAGAGCTAGAGCAATGGGCTTTGTTAGGTCTGGATATCTCTGCTCAAGGCACGGTAGGAAACAGCACAGTCCCAAGCACATGAAGGATGTTAGCTAATAAGGAAAGAGAATTATTCAGCCAAGTACACTGAACTGTAACTCAGAGGACTATATTAAGAAAGAGACTTTTAAAAATTGAATCCAATTATATGGAGGCAATGACACACATTACCTACCCAAGTAGTAGGATACTCACAGACTGATACTTCTGAAAAAATTGAACAGGAAAAATGCATTAAAAAATAATCACTTTTGTAAGAAAACAAACACAATACAGAACACACTGGTCCATACTAAAAAAACGCTAGTGTTACATTTTTAAATTACATTTTTTTCTTTAAAAATAAAATTTAAACATTTCAATGTTAATATATTTGTATATTACAGTCAAGATTAATTTGCCCCAAATTTTCCAACATAACATTTGAGAGGACTTAATGTTATATACAGGCTACGCAGTTTACCAGGATTATAAACAACGAGTGAGAAAATAACCGCCTTCAGTGCCATGGGTACAAGCTTGCCCTTTGGAATCGGATCCACTGTCATCATTAACATGGTACTTTTTAGAGCTCACACTCCAGCCTGCATTGAACTGGTATTTTCAATGAAGAATTCAAGTGAGGCCACAGTTTGATGTGCACACTTGATCTTCCTAAGGATTAGTATCAGGGAAACTAATGAAAGAGACGGGTGATACGAGGTTTGGGGCACTTCTTCCTTTCTAAGAACCACCTCCACAGCTGCTCAAAGAACCTCGCTAGGGGCTTGAAGATCAAACTGTTACTATTTCTCTGTGGACGTGTGTCTCTGGCCAGAGTGGATGCTCAATGACAAGAGCTTGATTGCCATCCCTGCAGAATCAGGACATCAGGAAAGGAACCATTTTTATGAACAGGTTTCCTCCTTACAGCTTCAAACTTCATGGTAGTTACACTTCCCCAATGAAGTTAAGCTCTCTAGTGGGTGATCAGTAAGTAACCATTTAGAATAAAAATTTTCAGCCACCCAGGCAGACACCAGCCCAATTCCATGAACTTTTCTCATTTAGAAAGCGAGCCTGTGGGGATGACATCACTCTACAGAATTAATGGGGCATTTTTATAGGATCAGAGTTCAGTTCAGAAGGCATTTTTATTACGCTAAGAGCCTTTTGGTTGAAGAAATGACATGCAGATATCATCTCTGGATATATTAGTAGCAATGTAAGTTTTATTTTCAGCCTTTCCATAAAAGAACAGCAAAACAAAAATCCCCAATTGTTACAAGCTGTGCTGTGGTCAGAAAAACTGATACATCAGGTTTCCCCATAACTGTGAAATCCACCCCTAAGGTTACTGGCACCAGGTATCGCATCTCCCCCTGCCTCGCTGAGTTTCACACCACAGTAACTTTGTGTCCTCTCTTTTTCCCTGCATCCAACTGCTCTAACACTAGGCAAGAGTCAGTTTTGGAGAAGCCACAGCACAGGGTACCTATGTGCCAGCTGGCAGGCCAGTATGCATTTCCTAAGCAATGAGTGAGCCATTGCTTTTCAGTCACGACAGAAACCAAACAACTAGAAGGCTTATTTTTCCTCAGCTGAAGATAATTAACATCTAACAAGATGCCAGTTTTCACAAAACTCATAGAAATTCAAGTAATCAGATTGAAGTTAGCCCTGCATAACATCTTTTCCTTAGAAAGCCAGGCTAGGAGGCAGAACATCGCAGTTCTCAGCATGCTGCCCAAGAGCTAGAATACTTTGTGGCAACTCTACTGCAAGTTAGAAACTCTGAGGAACTCACCAGACAAGAAATGGGTCAGATCTGAGGATGCAGAAAGGGGAGACTGAGGAAAGCAAACCGTGCATCTTGCCAAAGAGACAGCAAGTGTCTGGAATAGAATGTCTCATTCTCTTAGTGTAAGACAAAAAATCCTGGTATGTAAATTGGTGATAGAAAGTACAGCAGTCCCCTCCACTTCAATGGGAGCGTGAGGGGTTTCAATAAGTGTGTTCTACTTCTATTCAGGTCATGTAATGCAGTATTTTGTGGCAGACACTGACAGCTAAAATGGGAGATGGATGGAGAATTCCTTTTCAGAAGGAATTTGTTCAAGTTACACGTTTAACTCTTGAATAACTACACTTCAGTGAAGACGCCTTAAATGCCTTTCTACAGAACAAGCAAAGAGACATCGTAACAAATATTAACATTTATGAAAAGCCACGAGCACCTATTTTCCTAAACTAGAGCAAAAGGGAAAAATGTACTATTCTTTCCAGTTCCCCAACCCAACTCACAAAGGAAGCTGGTTTAACTCTGTGTTGACCAAGTACACTGAAATGACCTACCATTACACAAGTGAGAGAAGAAATACCACGTTAATAGAAAGCCCAACAAAAATCTCAGGCATCAAGGTGCTCCTAAAACAATTTCAGCATTGGCATACAACAACAGACACAAAAATACGAGGCTCAGAGAGCAATACAGCAGAAGCTAGGCTCTCAGTCGCTTAGTCTCCAACGTTTCTTCCAGTCCCTCTCCAAACTGGTTTTCACACACAGGAAACAAGTCCAGGGTTGTGCCTGTGCCTGTTGGGTCAGCTCATATCCAAAGCCTCACTCAATTACTTGCAACTCTTCCAAAGGAGAGAATTAGCCTTTCCAACAGCCTTTTGTTGGCACCCCCCGTCTTACTCAGAACTTTACTCTCCTTTTTCGTCCCCAGGAGATCACTTCCACAACAAAAATCTGCAGAGTTTCTATGGACAAGAAGCTGGAACTTCTCCAACATTTCATGTTTGATGCACACACACCCTAGCTAGATCTTTGAAAATTAGTCCTATTTTCAAGTCCAGGTTTTTCCCACTTATTTCCCTAGGGCCTTCAAATTGCCTCACCTAGCTCATGACATAAGCAACTGTCTGGCTTTTTCCTTTTTTTTTTTGTTAAATCATTTAATGTTTTCTCCAGGTCTAGATCCCTCTATGCTTATACTGTGTAAACATGTGGTTGAAGGATGAAACATTTAGACCCAATCTTATTTGTAACACAAAATCCTTTTTTTATATTTACAAACTACTACTTGGAAACAGAGTACATGGGGTTTGTTACTTCAAAAAAAAAGTTCCCTACATTTAGACACACAAATCCAGAAAACTCTTGCCTCTGTACTACCTGGTATGGTGAGAGTTCAATAAACCTCCCTCCCCTGCCCCCATGACGACTTCGGTTTTGACAATGCAAACTTTAAATACAAACTTCAGAACAGCTGCCTGAATACCAACTTCAGCACTAGGCTGAGGGAGTTACCCTCAAGGGGGTAAATTCCTTGCCACTAACCACTAAGCAAGCACAAACAAAAGCAGTTCATGCAGACCAACAATACTCGTTGCCATATAGTATTCACAGAATCACAGAATCAACCAGGTTGGAAGAGACCTCAGGGATCATCGAGTCCAACCGTTGCCCTGACACCACCCTGTTGACTAGACCATGGCACTAAGCGCCATGTCCAGTCTTTTCTTAAACACATCCAGAGATGGTGACTCCACCACCTCCCTGGGCAGCCCATTCCAATGTCTAATAACCCTTTCTGAAAAGAAATTCTTCCTAATGTCCAACCTGAACCTCCCCTGGCGAAGCTTGAGGCTATGTCCTCTTGTCCTATCGCTAGTTGCCTGGGAGAAGAGGCCGACTCCCACTTCACTACAACCTCCCTTCATGTAGTTGTAGACTGCAATAAGGTCACCTCGGAGACTCCTCTTCTCCAGGCTAAATAACCCCAGCTCCCTCAGCCGTTCCTTGTAGCTCAGACCCTCCAGAGCCTTCACCAGCTTGGTCGCCCTCCTCTGGACTCGCTCCAACACCTCAACATCTTTCTTGAAGTGCGGGGCCCAGAACTGGACACAGTACTCAAGGTGCGGCCTCACCAGTGCCGAGTACAGAGGGACGATCACTTCCCTAGACCGGATGGCTACACTATTCCCAATGGAGGCCAGGATGCCATTGGCCTTCTTGGCTACCTGGGCACACTGCTGGCTCATGTTTAGCCGGCTGTCGATCAGCACCCCCAGGACTCTTTCCACCGGGCCGCTTCCTAACCACTCTTCCCCCAGCCTGTAGCGCTGCATGGGGTTGTTGTGGCCGAAGTGTAAGACCTGGCACTTGTTCTTGTTGAACCTCATGCCGTTGGTCTCGGCCCATCTATCTAACCTGTCCAGACCCCTCTGTAGGGCCTTCCTACCCTCCAGCAGATCGACACTCCCACCCAGATTGGTGTCATCTGCAAATTTGCTGAGGGTGCACTCAATCCCTACGTCTAGATCATCTATAAAGATATTGAACAGCACCGGCCCCAGAACTGAGCCCTGGGGAACACTGCTAGTGACCGGCCGCCAGCTGGACTTTGCCCCATTCACCACCACTCTCTGGGCTCGGCCAGCCAGCCAGTTTTTAACCCATTGAAGAGTCCACCCATCCAAGCCCCGGGCAGCCAGTTTGTCCAGGAGGATGCTGTGGGAGACAGTGTCGAATGCCTTACTGAAGTCTAGATAGACTACATCCACAGCCCTGCCCTCATCTACTAAGCGGGTCACTTGGTCATAGAAGGAGACCAGGTTGGTCGAGCAGGACCTGCCTTTCATGAATCCATGTTGGCTGGCCCCGATGCCCCGATTGTCCTGCATGTGCCGTGTAATGGCACTCAGGATGATCTGTTCCATCACCTTGCCTGGCACCGAGGTCAGGCTGACAGGCCTATAGTTCCCTGGATTGTCCTTCCGACCCTTCTTAGATGGGCATTACATTCGCTAATTTCCAGTCAGCTGGAACTTCTCCAGTTAACCACAGTGGTATTTGGAACTTCACTCTCAGTGTGGTATTTCAGATGCATATACAAGGAAAACAGAAATCCTTTACAAAAACACAAACTGCCAGCACTGAATTGCATGCAGAAAGATGCTTAATGCGCTGCGTTACACTAGGGCGGCATACTAAAGCAAGTCACATAACACGACACAGAAGTAACCGGCTAGGAATAAGATCCACACTTGTGTGCATGATGGGCTAAGTCTGTAAGCACACTGAGACAGACATGGGAAGAACATGGGATACTCACATTGGTTCGTAACACCAGGAAGAGTGATTGGCCGGGTACTGGAAAAGTTCCATCTTTGTTGAGATTTACCAGAAAGGCAAAGATTGAATTCAGCTCTAATGAACTACCACACTGTTGCATGTACCCACAAAAAAAAAATAGGATGTAAGCCTTCTTTATGTTCTGACAGCCACGCATTCATCAACAGGAGAAAGCTTTTCTTTATTCCCAAGATCCTATCTATCTAGACTGACTTAGTATGAAGGGATAAAAAAGAACTGCCAACAGCCCTCTCACTTTAGTACCGATCAATTTGTGTATCAATCTTAAGTTTAATACACAATGGAAAATATACTTGCCCACACAGAAAAACACAATTTAGAAATATGAAATTTATCAAATTCTCTTCATGTTTATTGATGTCACATTACTGCAGAACAATTTTAACGGTAAGACTTCTGGTAGCGTGCACGAGCACCAGGTCCTCCAAATTTCTTGGACTCACAACGGCGAGGATCTGCAACCAACAGAGTCCTATCATACTGGATCAGAATATCCTTGATCTCTTTCTTGGAAGCTTCATCAACATCTGTTTCACGCAAGAAAAAAAAAAAATATCTTCAGTTTAAGAAGTTTCATATGGAACAAATCCATATTAACATTTTTGCGCCATACACTTCCAGTTTAAGGCTAATACAACAATCAAAAGAACTTACATTTTTGATAGTAAGCCACCAATGCTTTGGAAATAGCTTGACGGATAGCTGTTAAAAAAAGATAATGGATCAGTAAGGATTGCAAATGTATTTAAAACTTAAAACACAAAGTACCAGTTATGACAAACTTGCTGTCTTGTTTTCTGCCAAATTGTCCTTTTCCTCCTTAATCTCCCCTCCCACATACTCCACATGACCTTTACTTTGGTGATCTGAAGAAATCTGTGCCAAGAGGTTCATGTGCTGATTTGACAACTGCCAGCTAGCCAAGGAATTGTCCAAGGGCAGTCTTGATCACCTTCTCTCCTGAGTACTAACACAGGGCCATCTTCTACCTACAAGCAGTCAATTTTCAAAATCCTTGGGAACACAGCTCTCTGAAATGCCTGCTCTTTTCAGCAAGGGTAAATTTGATCAATGTGTTCAAAGACTAAGGAGGCAGAAGGGACAACAGGACGGTGTGAGCAGTTCTTCTAACACACCTCAATACAACTAGCCTGTAGCATACTAACACAGTAATTGGAACTCAAACCAGGCGTATGGGAGTAACTGTAAAGTTTTTGTTAGGCTGTTATCTGTTAGAACACAAAGACCAGCATTTTGATGAACATCTTTTCTGAAAAGCAATCAACTTGTGAGACTGAAGTATGTCTCTGCTCTTTATGCAGCTTCAGCTCCACTTCACTAACCTATACTCAAACTGAAACAGCAGAACAAATCTACCATTTGTAAAGAGCAACTCTACCAACAGCTAATGCAAGTACATTCTCAATCTTCTCTGAAAGGGGATAAGACTGCCTAGTTTTGCAAGTCAGCTGAAAGATGCTTCTGAACATGAAAATTTACAACTAAAGATCTAATTTCTAATGATAAATCCCCTTTTCCCCTCCCAAAATCTTTGTGCTCAGCTGCACTTGAACTGTGCTGTCATGCTGCAAGACACAAAGATTGTTTTTCACAGTCGCAGAATTTCATCAATTTACTTCATTCAACTTACTCTAGATGCTACAGCTTTGCACATAAAATATAACCAATAAGCCCTTATTGGTTACTACATTTGCGCAGTGGAAAAAGAAACAGAACATCGAGACGTGCAAGTTACTATTCTGAACTCATGCGTATAAATATGTGGCTTGACCTGTTCTAGCCCACACTGGAGATCCCACCAAAAATCGTACCGTAGATTTGTGCTACGTGGCCACCACCCTTTACACGGACTCTGATGTCAACACCAGCAAACCGTTCCTTCCCCAGGAGGAGGACAGGTTCAAGCAGCTGGGAAACAAAACACAGGAAGAAAATTTGTGATCAGAGACGAGAAGGATTAGAGCTTCTAGTAGGTTTACCAAATGTGAAGTTATTAAATGTTCTGAAAAATGAAGGCTTGATTTTACAAACACACACCCAAGTTAAGTACACCTCTTGCAGAGCTGACATCTACTAGTGCTGTTGTAAAATAAACTTACTGAAGTCCTGAAGACTTTTTAAGTTTCAAAAATCTTAATAGCAAAGCATATGTACATGGGAATTAAGAGCAAGGAAATAGTTTAAGTAGAGTGCCATAATTACATCAGCACTAGAAAAATAAATCAAGTTATTAAAACTAACTAATGGGTGTTTTTCTCCACTATTTATTACACTTTATATTTATCTAGCCAGTTTTAGATCCTCAGCAGTGTTCAAAGAGCTACTGTATTAAGTCCTAAAAGATCTTAAAAAGGATGGGTTTAAGTGCCTCATTTCAACTTAAAAAATGGACGTGAAGTGCTTCACATTACATTAATATACATTAATCCAACTAAGCAAAAAAAAACCCACCCCTCCCAGCAAAACAATCATAAAAAGGCAGTTTTCTGAATTCTGACAACAGCGTCTACATTTCAAGTGATCAGGTAGCACACAACCAAAGGTTTATTACAGTCAACAAGGCAAGCAATTCTTCTCCACCACCAAGCAATTATGTGTACAATAGTATTTTAATATGCAAGGGTGGTGGGGGAGGCTGGGTGGATGCTTACTTTATACTGCAGAGTTCTGGGCTCAATCATTTCCAGAGGTCTTCCATTCACTTTAATGAGGCCATTTCCTCTCTTGCAGTGGGCAACAGCAGTTGCTGTTTTCTAAAAATCCAAACACGTATTAGCACAGCACTTCATTTTTGCACCAGTGAATTTCTATTTAACAATGTAAAAATCTTAGTTTTATGCCAAAGACTAACGTCTCACACTAAACAAAACAGTACCACTCCTTACCATTCACTCAATATATTAAGGCATCGTCTTAATAAAGTTACGTTTAGTTTATAGTTATAAATGCTATATAGTTATAAGATTTAGTTATAAATAAATGAGGGAAGGATACCCTCTCCATTTTGCAACACGGTATTTTTGTGGCTCATTTCCTCGCAAGAGCCTGTTACCTAGAATTATTCAAGCCACTGGATCCCAACAGTATTACCTTCCCACCACCGCCACCTCACAACATGGCTCTCAGACACAGGCAATGATGGCCTGGAGACGAGGGGCAGCCGCTCCCGAGAGAGAGGGCAGAGCTCCGACCCAGAGGACCCAGACCCACTCCCTAAGAGGGCAAATCTTTCCCGCCGCCTCCGCACGGCCCCGGGGACACGGCGCGCCCCGGCACCTACGGAGCAGGACACGTGGAGCTACCGAGCAGGCCTCGCCACCGCTGGCCCTCCCGCGCAGCAGCCCCGCACGCGGCCCTGGCAAGAAGCCGGCGCCGCTGCCCCCAAGCCGGGGCCGAGGGACCCCGAGATCGTAAGGCCACAAGGCGCGGCCCAGCCCGAGAACCAGGAGGAGACGGAGCGGGCCGCGGCAGCCCGGCCTCACCTTCCGCCCGAAGACCTGGACGCTCTGCAGGGGGCCCTTGGCCGGCATGACTGCTCCTGCAAGAGAGAGGGAGGCGGCGTTAGCACTGCTGGGGGAGAGGGGGCAAGCCGGGCGGCGGGGGCCGGAGACCCCCGGACGCTCACCCTCCCCTCAGCGGCGGCACCGGGAAAAGGCCGAATGGGGTTTCCCAGCCTCTTCTCAGGGGCAGCCGGGCCGCAAAGCGCAACGCCGTCTTCCGACAGTGCGGCAGAGCGCCCGGCCACTCCTCCCCCCGCCCAGCCGTGCTTTGCGGCAGCCCGGAGCTGGGCGGGCCGGGAGCGCGGGTGCGCGCCTTCCGTTAACCGCCGGCCCTCGGGCACGGCGCGCCGGGGGCTCCGCTCGGCCCCCCGGGGGGGAGGCACGGCGGGGGGGCCGCGCCGCGCCGCGGTCTCTCCGACTCCTTCTGGTGGAGCTGCGGCTGCTAGCAGATAGGCGCGGGTCCTACGGCCGGCCGGAGGGGCTCGGTGCGCGCGGGGGAAGGTTAAGCGGGGTGGGCCGGACCTTTTGTGAGGCTCGGCTCTCCGCCTCGCCCTCGGCGCCGTGGTGTAGGGTCACCGCGTCTTTTCCCCCCATCCCCGTTTTGCTCCGTGGTTTTTATTTAAAGTGACTTTCGTCGCACGCAGAATCGCCTCGCTTTCTCCTTCTGATGTAAAGGGATGGAGCCCCGGTAGCCTCCCTAAGCGCTGGGCAGGCGTCGTTCCCCTTCCAGAAGCCGGCTTGTGGCACCTGGGGCTCGCGCACCGGCTTGGTGCTGCTGCTTTGGAATCTGCCGGACGGGCTTCCGCGCCGCTCCGCGGGGGGAACGCGGCTGCCTCTGCGCGGCGGGCGCCCGGGCGCCTTCCCCAGGTGACCGGGCAGAAGCACAGCCCGTGCTCAAACGGGTGAGGTTAGAACGGGGCGGGGAGGTCGGTCACTGCCCTAGCTCTGACCTGGATTACAGCAGCTTGAAGCACTTCTTGAGAGGGATGAAGAGGATGTGAAGCCTGCGGAGAGGCTTTTTCTTGAGTTACTTACTGAACATCTAGTGTTGACGCCATAGCGTATCTTCTGTTAGGCATCTCAGTGACAAGCAGAACCCAGCTGGGCTTCTGGTGTAAAGAGAACAAATGATGCCTTCCCCGAAAGGCTTACAGTCACTCTTGGGACCTCCTTGAGATGGAGCCATACAAACTACATAGCTTTTTTGGTTTTAAAGTTTGGTGAACTGCTGGAGAAGATGAAGCATTAAACCCTGTATTCTATTCTAGCATTGTACACTAAGGCATATTCAGGCAATTCTTTACACCCACTTAAATAGTCAGCGACCATTACGTTTAAGACCAAGTCAAGGAGTTCTTAGATTCAGGGCATCTGCGGAGCACCATGAATTTGAGTTTTTATATCTCTTTTCCTTGTTTAATAACTGTCATAAAACATGGAATTTAAGTCAGTTTCAGACTGAAAATATTTTACTTTTAAGGCTTGGCGTTTAGTATGCAAAACTTTCCAGAAGGACAAAAGCAGAATCTGTTGATGAAGATTTAAATTTCTATGATTAATTAGAAAGTTGACTACTCAAATGAAACAATCAGTTTCTTTGTCTTTGGACAGGATTTTAAATACTGAACATTAGTCATCAGTCGTGTGAGCATTTAAACAAGCACTTAGCTTTATGTAATTTGAGTGATTAGTTCTATTCAAGTGAATAGTACTGTGCAGAGCGTGTAAGATTTAGCACATTTCAAACCCCAATTGTACGAAGCTTTAACATGTGACCCAAAAAGTGGGGGTTTTTTTAAGGCTGTTTCCTAAGGAACGGTGTTTATGCAGTCACATGTGTCTATCTAATCTACTCTCCCCATCACTGGGGGAAAGGGGAATGGTCGCCAGCTTGTTGGACAATTTCAGTTAGTTTTCACCGAAGAATGGAAATTTCAAAACCAATTTAGCTTGTACATATTTGGTGAAAATAAGTGGCTCTGTATACGGGAGATCTTTTATTTGCATAATGAAAGCAGCTGCAGGAGCTGAAATATTAGACATTACAAAACTTTTATTTAGGTGAAAAAAGAAAAAACATAATACCTAATTAACCCAGTTAGACAAAAAGGTTCAACCTAAGACGACTTACTAACCCCAAGGTGAGCTATTAGTAGAGTTTTGCCGGGTGTTCAGGGCACTTTTAAAGTAAAAGAAAGCAAATCTAAATCTGTTCTTTTTGTAGGGATTATCTGAAGTCTGCTAATGAAGACCTGTGTTTTATACCAAGTACACCATTAAATACAGAGTTTTCAAATGTCTGTTTGTATAATGCTTACATTTTGAGAGCGTTCTTTCTTAGATCCTTCAACATTCATCCTCATTTGGGTGTTCATCTGCCATACCCTCTTGCTGGAACTGCAAACATTCATCTTAGAAGAGCCTGTGTATAAAACCAGTGATATGCCTACTGTCCTGCTTTCATGTGGATTTGATTTCAGTTTGTGGCCAGCCATGGTGATCAAGGCCCTTAGCAGTTAAATCCAGGGCAGTGACCCAGGCTGGCCCACAGGTGTATTCTATATCATTGACATTAAGTTCACTACAAAAGGGAAAGCTTGGGGGAGAGGTAGGGCTCTTTTTGCTCTTCTCTCTTCTAGTAGTACTTTTTTTTCATTGCCAATGATTGGTATTCCTGGAACAACCTGCTGCAATGCTGTAGCTAAGTATACTTTTGTGTGTTTTGTGTTATTGTTGATACTGATTATTTTATTAAATCTGTTCAATTTTAACCCATGAGTCTACCTTTCTTTCCCAATTTCCTTCTTTGGCTAGGGAAGGGACATTGGGTGAGAGAAAATCTGTTATTGTTTAGCCCTGGGTGCAGGCTAAACAAAGACGCCTACACATATGTATCTTTTTGTTTTCTGTTAGCAAAATAAGAAGATAACCAAAGTATATTGATAGTGTTGCCTGGCAGATAAGGTTAAAGGCTTTGTGCTGTGTGTTTCCTTTGCTTTCTAGCATAAAAAGGGGAATAGGAACGAAAAGGCATTTAGAAACCACCTACCACAGAAATTAGGCTGTAACATGGGAAGAAAGAATTAGTTCATAAATATCACCATATACAAATGAAACAGAAAGATACCAGACTGGGAAAAAAACCTCAGGTAAGATACTATACTTTGAAGAAAAGTCCAAGCACTAACAATATCCCTACTTAGTTTTACTGAGCACAGAATACTTTAAAATGGTAGTGTAGCTCTGATTTCAAAAAGAATAACATAGTATGGATCTCCAAGCACCACCTACAGACTCTTGTCTTCACTTCCTTTTTATTTGTAAAATAATTGCACCTGTGGAATGTGAGGCACGTGTTTGGCAGCCCTTTTTTTTTTTAACCTGACTTTGCACCCATGTGAAGAGTTATACAGCATGCAAAACAGTGAATAATCAGGCCCAGAGAAATTAAGACATATTTGCTGGTAAACTACTCTTACCAGAAACAGCATTTCAAGAGGAAGCTGGCAGGTTTGAACCCATCTTGACAGAGCATGTTATTTCCTAAGAGGAGGAAAAATACTTGGATTTGACTCAAGTCCAAATGCTTGATTTCACAGGGATTCTGTATTGTACTAACAGATGATCTCTTGTGTATCTTTGTGCCAACAAGCATCTTACAACTACTAAATGTTTTACATGGATGTTTAGTGAGGCTTTGAGGGATTGAGAGTCTCTGGCTGCCTGACCTCCTGCACTGGAGCCGCTTTGACCTCATTGCAGGCTGTGGTGTCAGATGCTGCTGTGACCTGCTGTCCTCCCCCAGACCAGGCACACACACTGCTGCTCTGCCAGTTTGCTGGAAACAGCTAGGGTACGGCAGCAGGGCATAGCGCTATAGGGGAAAGTCTCCGACGATGTCTCCGGTTATTTCCTCGCTTTGCAACAAGAGCACAAACGTTGTGTAGGAAACATGGCTCGATGGGGAGGAGGGCAGGAAGGGAATGGCAGGAGATGGGCAAATGTGGACTAAGCAGAATCGGTGAGCTGGGCTAAGCAGAGCAGCATTATATCTGTTCGTTTGGAAATTTGCCAGCGTGGAGTGTGTGGAAAGCTGCAGTAGAAAACCTGGGTGTCAGGCCACTGCCCACCAACACTGTCAGGCTGATGTAGTGCAACCAGTGAATTTTAAATGTATACTTATTTGTTACTTGAAGGCTAACAGAGATTTTATTTGGCATCCCTATGCAGGAATCAAATCTGTTGAAGATTTTTGCTATTTATGTGTTTGTGTGTTGTTTTTTTTTTTTTCTGGGATTTTATGTAGTTTGGAATTTAAAATAGCAAGTAACTGGACTTCTATGTGAAATCATGATGTTGGTTATCCACTTGAACCTTGTCATCTTTCAAATCAAATTCATATGTAAGTTCAAAAGGTAAACATTCCAAGAGGATGGCAGTTTAGCTTCCACTTAACACAGAAGTATGTAGATACTGAGAGTGTAAGGCAACAAAGAGTCAAGGTCAATATGTTAACAGGGCCAGCTGTAATGTGACTCTAAATTTCCTCCTGTTTAAAGGAGAGAAAATGCTCACCATGGAAAAATAGTGTGAGAATTAGTGAGATTATCTTCCTCATGTCATATCTGAAGCATTAATAGAAAGGTGAGAGCTAGGCAAAAAATGGTCAGTTACTTCTACATATGTTGTGACAGAAAATTTTAAAAAAAAATAATTGTAGAAGTAAAGGGGCATTTAGGGGAAATATGAAGAAATATTCTCTACGTAGTCCATAATAACATTAAAAAAAATCCATGCCTTCTACCAAAACATCCCAATTTGCAAATTGAATTATAGATTGTAGGGGTTTTTATTTTAGCAGGGTGGATAATTTTAACCAGGGAAAAGATTTGTTCATATTTCATGCATGATAAAGCATATTGCCTGAAGTTTTTACTTTAGACAGCAAAATCATCTCCATACGCTTCAGAAGGTTTCTGTCTTGTACAGATTTATACTTTTTGAAAATCAGTGGGTTCCTTCACTGAGAAGTATGAAGTATTTCAGGAAAGATGATACTGACGTGCTTTTTTTTTTATGGCAGCTTTTACAATCTGAAAGATCTGGGATACCAGAATATAGTTCTCATATTACATTTTGCAACTGATGCGTGTTTGATGATAAAGTGTAATTAGCTAATGGATCCCATTATTTCTGATGCTTGCTTTTCACAGATCATATTCATCCAGGCAGCAGCTGAAGAGTTTTCTAAACTCAATTAGTGCAAGAATGCTGTGACCAATGGAAAAATGTTTGATGCATGCCAGAAAACAAATCTTCCCAGCTCTTGGAAATATGTTCTGAAAACAAATAAGGATCACACAAGATTTTTGTATTAATAAATACTTTTTTCCTAAGAAAATATTTAAAATCTAAAGCAAAAATTTTGGTTTAGTTATCCTTCTCTAAGGAAGCTCTATAATGTAAGTTCTGGAACATAAGGATGTGGATTGTCCTGATTGGTGTGAATACTGACTCCCATTTGCAATTATAAACGTTAATGTCACACTGAGATTGAAAACACGAGTCAATTTGTAATGTAGAAATTGATACAGTGATAGGCATATTCACACTGAAATTCAGTGTATGTAAATAGTTAGCAATACAATAGGTTACTCAGGACCCACTCAGCATTGCTACTTGGGAAAAATCACAATTAATGATTGTCTTGACTTTAGTTTTGAATGAATAGGGTAGCTCTGTCAGTACACTAAACAAAAGACATACAAAGCCCATCTTGGATCTGAACATATAGACAGATATTAAGTCTCATTGTTTTAGCTCTGTTACCTGGCTTGTTGCTGGAATCTGATAAAATGTTGTGACTTAAAGTTACAACATGCATCCTATTTAAAATGGCTGGAAATTCATATTATCAGTTAACATAGTTTAGCTGGAAGGTGATAGTGTATTAACGGCTCATTTTATAATCTGTCCATAAATTAAAGGATAAAAGCTAAAAATCTAGGACTTAGATTTGGAATATGACTTCATCTATGTTCAACCTCTCTTGCAGTATAGAAGGCTTTAGGGAAATTTAGTGACAGTAAATTAGAATTACTTAAAACTCTTCTCCTGTACATCCACAGAAGCTGCTCTTAAGTATGCATGCGTGAGCTCATATACTCACACTTTGCTATGTCAACAGGAATCAAAGTTGTAAGAAGCTGACTGGGCAACAACCCAGTGCCCCCAAGCTAGACAAATAAGCTAACAAGTAAATAGAATCACGTACATGAAACAATTTATTTTTTTAGAACAGAACAGCGTCTCTAAGCTTCCTGCTGTATTTTGCTGCCCCTGGAGGCTGCTTCTCGGTTTAGTTCCCTTTTTTAGAAACTAAACACAGCAGGGTCCAGTGGGATCCAGCTGCCCTCTCTCAACTCTTCTGCAGAGAGAGGTGTTGTCCTGGATCTTAGCTTCCGCAGGCCTGTTGGGATCCTTCCTACTTTTCTATGTTAAAGAAATTTGAGGAAGAGTGACCATAGAAATGGACGCCTATTGTGCACATCTCTAAAATACAGGGGTGTTTGCCCCAGTTGCTTTAGTTATGTTCAGATTACAAATACGATATCACACTCCACGATCTGTAAATCTATATTTCTTTTTAAATCTCACTTTTGATGTAACGCATACAGAAAGTTTCTGTCTTCTAGGTAGATGAAAAGGTACAATTATTGTTATTGACTGCAGAAATAGGCAATTATGCACGTGCTTAATTTGCTGAAACATGAATCGTGGTTTAGAGCAGAAAGAGGTGGGTTTCTGTGAAGTTATGTTCATCTCTACTGAGGTCATTTCTATTTCTGATTTTGAATCTGTTGTTTCAAGGGAAACATTTTCCATTGCCTGTGGTAAGAGGGGAGATAAGGCAGAAGTATCAGAGCTCATGAACTGTTGTGTACTTACTGACCTACCAGAGAACTGAGACATTTTCTCCAGAAAGTGGAGCAATTGAACTCTGAAGGAGAATGAACCCTTTTGGCAAGGCCTTGTAAGGGCTCTGGATGGAAAATCTTGTGTTTATGAAGCAGAGAGAGCGAGCAGAAACGTAGTGACTGTCTAGCTTGTAGCATTAAGGGAAAATAATAATACATTTTATTCACACAGGGCTGAATATGGCTAGGTTATCAGGACGCTGCATGCTGCCAGGAGTCATGGAGCTGTCAAACCCAGCAGAGTCCCCATCTGGAGTAGGATTGACAAAGTGGTTGTTACCTGTTACCAGCTGTAGCTCTTGAACTGAGAGAGGTCAGTTTTCAGTGCCTTGTTACATGCTAATAGCTGATGCATTTTAAAATAATCTGCTCACCCTCACCTAGCCTTTTCTTCCAGGACAGTGGTGAAGAAATTGTAGGGTCTGGTATCTCCAAATGGCTCTTCTGTAGTTCTTTCCTCCACTATTCCCAAGAGAATCTAGCCCGTAATATCTACGCACTAGAAGATCTACACACAGTTCACAGAAACACAAACACATGCAGTATTACAACACACATATTAAAATGACATTTTTTTACAAGATCAAAAACAGATAGAAAAAATAAAGTGCTGTGGGAAAGCTTTTACCAAATAAAAATGTCTGTGGAGGCTTGATCATATGTGGGCCTGTGAGTAACACTCAGGAGACTACAAACTTTAGGCAAACCAGATGGTTAGACAGCAAACCAGATGGTTTTATTTATGCAGACAAAGTTCACATTTAGTGAGGTACTTTGTTCTTCTAGAGAAGGTTTCGCACACAAAGTAAAATAATTCTATACATGTCCTATGATGATGGACTGGAACATTCATACAAATGTAAGTCCATTGTCCTTTCAATAGAAATATCATAATTACATCACTGAGATACTTGTTGGCTGCTCTTGTACATGGTGTTTCTTCTTTTTACTGCAGCAGCACCCAAAGGCTTTAGTGAGGATTATGAGCAGCTTTTGTTACGTGTCATAAAATTGCACAGGAATATACAGTCCTTGCTCAGAAGAATTTAGAGTCTCGGGAAGACAAAATGTAACACAGGAGTTGACAAATATTAGAGGAAATTAGGAGAGAGACTGTAGGCTGTTACTGATGGGTTTCAACTAGAAACTCACTCTCCTTCAGAGTATCTATGAAGTTAACCACATTGACCTTCTAGTCCTTTGGTTTTAGTTTTACTGCAAACCCAGAAAGTACATTTGTCTTTACTATAAAGTATATGCATACTGACTTTTCCTTCTCTTTTAAAAGCTGCTTCATCAAAACCTCAAGGTTAAAATCTCAAGGTCCCTTGAAATGCCCTGTTTTGTGAATTGTCATCTCTAGTCATTCAGCTGTGCTCCAGAATGTGCTTCTTCACTCCAAGAAACTGTTGCCCTGTCTGGTGGGGAACAGTTCTCTGACAGAATGGCAAACAATAGGTGGATTCCAGATTATTTCAATGCAAAGTCAACATCTGAGGCTAAAATCCTTACCCTAGCTCTACTACTCAGGCAGCAGCCTCCAGCAACACAGCAGTCATAGTAGCTTATCATCTATAATGTCTTAACACAAATCTTTTTTGAGTGCTGATGTCATAATTTCACAGGAGCTTTTGACTCAGATTTTTTTTTAAATTTTTTTTCTGACAGCGCTACCTATAGCTTCTTGCTGATCGTAGAAAAAAGTATTTCTGGAAAGTGTATTTCCACAATTTAACATAGGTGAGGCATAGTGAAACATATATTGTGATTAGCAGAATAAAAAGCAAAATAAATTGCTTTGGTTACTTTCTTAAATGTAGTTAAAAAATAACAGATGCATGAACTTTTATCATCCACCTAAACTGTAAAAACCTCTTCAACAGAGATCCATTCTGGACTCTCTTCCTATTTACATTCCATCCAAATTTCAGCTTTGCTGAAAATTTCATCTTATCCATATTCTTGTTCAGCTATTTGTTTTATAAAAGTGTTCTTTAAGGGTTATGAGTGCTCAGTAGAGCTCTGGAGATTCAGAAAATACAGAGCAAAAGTGTCAGACTGATCTAAATGTTAGAAAGACCACCTCATGATTTTTCTGGGAAAGTGTTATCTTTTCAGAATGGATATCATAGAAATTACGGCACTAGCATTGCATCTATGAACTACAACAAGAGGAAAATATGTACTTTTAAAAATAAAAATGACTCAATTTTATGGCAATCAAAATCAAGGAGAAAGTACAATATCTCAATATGAGAAAAAACTGAGCTGGGGAAAAAAAAAACCACTAAGCACATCAACACAGAAATTATAGTTCCCCAAGGGAACAGGAGACCCATATGCATTTCAAACTGTAAAAGAAATTAAGTAGAATTTTCCTCTAGTTATTGAATACAGACATTGAATGGACACTGGAGAAATAATAATGCCTTGCCAAAGCAAGACACTTCTCACAGTGTGAGATATGCATGCTTTGTACATGACCCTTCATGCTCTAATAGGCACCTTGGATGTTGTTTCACTTCCGTAGGTCAGATGCTGCTTTGGGCTCCATGGGAATCTCTGAGTTTGGCACGTTTACTTCATGAGGAATAAAAATACTGTGTATCAACTACATAGTATGTTGATATTAGTTAGAACAGTGAGCAGGAATCCTCCCACAGTGATCATCGTTGCACCTCAAATACTACGTTGCACCTCAAATACTGTGTTCAGTTTTGGGCCCCTCACTACAAGAAAGACATTGAGGTGCTGGAGCGAGTCCAGAGGAGGGCAACGAAGCTGGTGAAGGGTCTAGAGCACAAGCCTTATGAGGAGTGGCTGGGGGAACTGGGGTGGTTTAGCCTGGAGAAAAGGAGGCTCAGGGGAGACCCTATCGCTCTCTACAACTACCTGAAAGGAGGTTGTAGTGAGGCAGGTGTCAGTCTCTTCTCCCAGATAACGAGCAATAGGATGAGAGGAAACGGCCTCAAGTTGCACCAGGTGAGGTTTAGATTGGATATCAAGAAAAATGTCTTCACCGAAGGTTTGTGGTGGAGTCACCATCCCTGGACGTATTTAAAAGACCTGTAGACGTGGTGCTTAGGGATGTGGTTTAGTGGTGGACTTGGCATTTTATGGTTGTACTCAATGATCTTAAAGGTCCTTTCTAACCGAAATGATTCTATGATCGTTGCCTGTAGTCTTACATGGTGGAAGTTGCTGTTGATGCAAGCTTGCAAAGTCTCGTCAAATGAAGGAGTTTGGAGAGTAATATAAGTATGGAAATACAAACTCTGGTGACTTTATACCACACAGAAATCAGTAGTTAGATGGGAAGTGAACCCCAGGTTTCAAAAACGTTTAAAATATATCTGGCATTTAGGTGCCTAACTCCCAAAGGAATAGAAAACCTCTGCCTTTAAGTAACTTAGGAGCCGGAGTTCTGTTTGCAGAATGACATAGATTTGTAGTCTATGTCTAATTGAAAGTTAATTAGATTAGACTTTTTAAAGTATCTGTGACTTTTGAAAATAGGACTTCTGTTCATTGTCACTGGAAGCCTTTGGAACATTTATTTTCCATCAGGCATGGTCTCTGTATCGAGGGGAGTAGCCCTCTCTGTTCTAGCAAATCCATTATTTGGTAGGGGCTGAAAGCAAACAGGTCCATTATCTCACAGGCCAGGGCTGTGCTTGGGACAAAAGCAGCAGAGTATTAAGGACCGAAAGAATGTATTCTATTGGATTTAAAGATACTCTGAACTGTTATTCTTATATAAACACTTTTTCTTTTCCTTTTTTTTTTTTTTTACGACTGGAGTTACAAGCTCTTCAAGTCTGTTTATTGTGCATTCTGGACTCAGTTGCTAGTCGTTTATTTTAAGAGTTAAAGTATTTTGACAAAAAATGCCCATATAATCTCTACCATGTAATTCCATTCCATGGTCAGTGACATTTAGATAAGCCATCAACATAACTTTTCGCACACTTTTCACAATCTTCCGTTATCCCAAAATCAGTTTAATGACAATTATGTATTTTTGCCATATCATATGAAGCTGACTGATATAAATAATTTTTTGTTATCCATAGACAGCATCAGGTTTCAAAACTGTTGTAGTTTGATTTTAACGTATTTGGTGTTTATACCTTTTTAATTAAAATCATAGAAGACTTGCGATTTTCCATATTGTATTAATTTTTAACACATTCATACAGTTCACATGTAATAAAAATGATTTTAACCATGCTTCAATAAAATATTAAAATGTAATATAGTGATTTATCATTCTGAACATAATCTTTTGCAGTTAGCTGTATCTCATATGAGCTGGACAGGATACTTGCCTTTCAATAGCGCAAAAAGTCAAACCATCATTTGTGGAAAAAGAAAAAAAAGACCATCTTGTGTCTGTGTGATCTCAGCCTGTGCATGCATGAATTTCCTTTATGCAATTATCAAATCCTCTGAATACAAAGACTTAAACAAACTAACCAATAGTTCTGACTGAACATGCACAGAACCCGTGTCTTCAGCATCAGAAGCTGCAAGGTTCCTGTCAGTCTTCCTGATTTAATTTTGATTCAGTGCCTTTATTGATTGCTCACAAAATATGGCCATTTGGAAACTGTAGCAACTGAAATCTTGCTTTATATAAAGCAGTGTCAGTGCACACTTCTCTGTTTAGAGTTTGCAATGCACATTTTATCTAAAGTCTCTAGGTTCCTGTTAACATCTGCATGTTTGGATTTCAAATTTTGTTGGGATATGTCCCTAAGTAACAATGTGACAACTCTTCAATAGGTAGCTCTGGTCCAAATGATATAACTCTGCTCTAAAGAATATATGTAGTTATTCTTTCCCAAACATCCAAAAGAAACAACCACTTTGTGAGCTCTTCTGAGAATGAGAAAGTAATCTCAAAATGCACTTTATGCTATTCCTGCATTAACTCTGCAGAGGAAAGACTGGGCAGAGGGTTTACGTCAGACAGAGGGTTTACACCTTTTACAGTGCCAGCTCATGCCACTTGAACTACACTGTAAGGACCAGCTGATGGTTGCACATGTGACCATTGCATAACTATCTAGTGATCAGCCCTCCTGCCCTTCTAATTTGAGCTAGATTTGAAATCAGTTCACTTAAAGTGGCCTTTGCAACTTCCGTCATCATCAGGGTCCTGTAGACCCTTGTCTCTCTTTACTTTGTCAGAGGATTGTGACAAGCCTGGAACAGACTCAGTGCTGATCTAAGTGTGTGTGGATGGTAGGGGATGGGGAGGGTGAAGCTGGGCTAGTGCGCAGCCCTGCGTAGCTGTGAGTGCTCCTGGGACATGGAAGGGGGGATCACACCGGGTCGGCGTTACTGCCAGCTGCCATGGAGATGAAAGCAAAAGCTCCCTCAGCTTTTCCATCTCCACCGAGTGAGAACTGCACCTCAGACCCCATCATTACATAATGGATGAGCTAAACTGAAGTGTGTTTGCACTAACTCAAATTTGTCTCTACTAATCCCCACTAAAG
Organism: Nyctibius grandis; assembly: GCF_013368605.1. Lineage (NCBI taxonomy): Eukaryota > Metazoa > Chordata > Aves > Nyctibiiformes > Nyctibiidae > Nyctibius > Nyctibius grandis. The sequence continues at coordinate 47,341,054 of NC_090662.1, read as the reverse complement.
AACAACTAGAAATCAGCTGATTTACATTAGTTTCACTAACTCAAAAATAATACTTGAAAAAATGTTGTAATAAATTTTGACATGGATCCAAAAAACCAGCACTCTTTGGGCTGACTTTGTCAGAGGGCAGGAGGAGTAGGGCTGCTCCTCAAGGTGGGATGAGCTGGGAGCTAAGGGTGACCCCAGCACAGGCAGTGCCTTACCAAAGGGGCACCATCCCATGGGGGCTGAGCTGGGGGCTGCTAACGGGGTCCGTTTCACGTTTTTTTATTATTTTGTTTTTGCAAGCATGGCTTTCTTTTTGATTTGTCTGTTTCCATGAAAATCCTGCAAGCCCTGAATACCACCTACTTATCAAGGGAAATACTTACTGCCTTAAATTGTTGCCATTTAAGTATAAAAAGATTGTGAAATAATTAACTTTTTGTGAGCTTCAGTCCTTTTGAACTCTCCCATGGCTCCTCTGTAGCTGCAGCTGGCACTTTGAGAAGCACTGCTATAGCCAATAGTTTATATTGTCAGCAAACTGCTTTGTTAAATAAATAAAAAAAAATTAACCTGGAAGTAATCAGACAGCTTTCTTGAACATGAAGCCCCTTTTAGTGAGATGCCTGCTGGCATTTAGATAACCACAGTATTTATTTGTAGTGAAATTGTCTCTAGAGGCCTCCACCGCCCTAAAGTGTTTGCTGTTCTCCTCCCCTTAGGCATGTGCATCTGGCATCACCCCACAACCAAGAGGCTTGAAAAGAAACAGGAACCTGCCAATGGTGGGTGGATGGGGAGAAAAGTTTGTGGGGCTGCCGAAGGGACCTGGTAAAGGACAAGCAGGCGGTGAGAGGCAGAGCTGCGGGCCCAGCTGGTCTGAGCCCTCACCTACTGCCGCCTTCACTGAACTCCGCTCCCCTTTAAAGTTTAGACTCTTCCATTTGCAAATAGTCATTGATGCTTATATGCTTTTTTTTTTCCTTTTCCCATTATTTGTTCTCAAAAGGTTGTTTCTGCTGCCCCGGGAGAGTGGCAGGAAGCCCCAGCCGCTCTGTGTGTCCCCGTCCATCTCACAGCCCTGACAGAGCCCTGGCTGTGCCAGCTTTACTTGCACACCCGGTGCTCCCCCAGCCATCTTGTAAAGAGAACAGGAGGGATGAGGGCTCTCGCTTGTGACTCGTTCCAAAACACTGAAACACATGTGTTCCTGTACAAGCTATACCCACCTCTGTAGTTAGGTTAGTTTAGCCCATGTATTTCATGTTTTTCTGACAAAAATAAAAAAGGGCCAGCTTCACTAGTTTGTTCAGTCTGCTTTGTGGCACTCCAGCAACGCAAAGAAACTGTAAAGCCTGCTTCATTAGGCAATTAAATTTTTTGACTTCTCTGCATCCCTGAAGCAGTAAAAGGCAGCCAGAATGCACCAGGAAATCTCACCCATCAGTTGGAAAAACTAAGGATGCACAAGCACCTCCTCAGATCAGCCTCCAGCCCATGCAGAGAGGCTGAGCATCATCTCTGGCCTGGCTGGGCCATGCTGGCCACAGGATGTCTGAAGGAGACAAGGTAAATTCTGTACACAGAGTTTAGGCAGTTTATCTTTGCAGGAATGCAAGCATAGCCCATTCTTCTTCAAAATGTACTTTTCGTTGTTTATAATACAAGTCCACTGAAGATAGTGGTGCTTGAGATGTAAAAATTGGACCCTGATCTCGTCAAACTCTTAGGCTGTGTGTGAGCAGAAAACCCCCTGAAATTAGTGGTGATGTTTTTAGGATCAAATCTTACTTTTCAGGAGCACTGCTGATGTAAAATTTTGTCTTCACTTCTAGTAACCCATCTGGAAATAGAAGAATAACTTTACTGCTAGCAGTCTCATCACCATTTTGTTAGTCTTTCTTGGAGACTGTTGGGGTCACTAGCATTGTTTGTTTAAAAACTGCAAACAACAGAAGTGGTCTGAGCACAGGAGGCAGGTCTGGGAGCAATGCTGATCCCAGTCTGCGCTCTGAGTCTGCTCCTGACCCCCCAGGGGACCTTGAACCAAAGTCCTAGGTCTAAGCACTGCCTCCTTTGGGAAAGCTGAGGTCTGGGTCTGAAGCTTGCATTTTAAACCTACCCCTTCACATGTTTTCTGTAACTATCTGGTAGTATTTGCTTGAAACGCCTCTTCCAGAGGTGAGGTGTTAAATATGCCAGGAAGGAGTTAAGTGGGTCTGGCTGTTTCATAAAGGAAGGCATTTTTGTTATTCCCTAAGGAAACTGGAGCTACTTTCTAGAGAAAGAAGGGACATGGGCTGTGAATGGTTCTGAACAACCCACAGAAAGACTCAAGATGAATTTTGTAAAGATTATAACAGGAATTTGAAGTTATTGCTAATATCCTTGCCAGTAAAAACTGTCTCTAGGAAGAAGAAGAGTTTTTATTCTAAAGCAGGAAGATTTAGTTTAAGATTATGTAAGTAAAGCACCCAGACAAAACCTGCTATTCCTTTTCTTCATTCACATTAAAAAATATACTTGTTCTGTTATAAAGGACTTGTTTTGCACTTACTCTTAGCAGTGCAAGTAGCTGGGAAATGTCCCTTTTAGATTTTCTGGCTGCTTAGTTACCACAGCTTCTTGCTATCCAAATAGAGTTGCTCTGTCAGGGCTGTGAGATAGGGAGAGATAAACACAGGGAGCAATTGTGGCTTCCTGCCACCAGCCCTGCTCAGAAAGCAAGAAAGCAATAGCAGATGAGCTATTTCTGCAGCAGCAGTGGGAAGCTGTGGCCTCACAGGAATAGGGTAACTGAAAAACACAACCGAATATCCTGAGAGCAGCACAAGTAACGTCAAATAACGCGCTCTCTTCTAGATCCACTTTGCCTGTGCAATAGTTTTGAGGCAGCCGTTACTCTGCCAGGAAATAGTCCGTGTAGATATGCATAGAAAGTGTCATTGGCTTTGAGGTAATGCAGTGGGATGCTCTATATGCAAAACTTACTATGATGGCAGCCAAATTAAAAATGATGTAATACAGTCATTTATCAGGTGTGATCTTTGCATCGGTGTCACCTAAAAGTAACTGTCAGGTGTTAAGTTTTGTCACCTGACCATACATTTTCCTTGTTTATTCAGTTTTGGAAACTGTGACTAGAAAGGAACAAAAAGAAAATTAGCCGATGGGAGAGAAAATAAGAGAAATGAAACAAAACCAATAAAGTTGAAATTAGAGAAGCACCAGTGGTGCGGAAGAGGCAAGATCCAAAACACAAACAGTTCTCAAGCAAACCAGCCTTTCCATTCCCTTCGGTGGGATGTGGAGCAGGCAGTTTTCCTATCAGAAACTGCAGGACTCGTTTCTGCTGTCGGGGGGCTTTGTAACAGGAGTTTATTCAGACCCACTTTTGCAGAGGGAGGGAAATAACATCATCTGTTTGTTGTTTCTTTAACTTTCAGCGAGGTTGCATGGGGTGCCATGAACTGGTGCGAACAGTAGCTAAGCCCAACCGTGTTTCATGCTAAAGGAAAGTTACACAATGCTGTGGGTGGCAGAGTATTTCTGGGAGGCACACTTCGCTGTGGACTTCGCTTGCCTCACTTCCTGAAATAGAGATTGACAGGGGTGATATATTTTTATTTTTATTTGGCTTTTTTCTCAAACCACACGTTACACTTGCATGCTGTTTGCAGAGTTAGGTTTTGAAGAGAAGATCATAAATGCTCAAACCAAGGTGCACTGTATTGTAATGTAAGCTCTCCCTGACTTTGCCGTTTTTTTTTCTGTTTCTGTGGCATCTCAGAATGGAAACTCTGCTATAGCATTGAATAAAAATAGAATGGATTTATTGAATTAAGATTATATTCCTTGTGATATTTATCGTCATTTTAATTCACTTCACTTTGGGCTGTCCTCAACTGGTGTTTTCTTAATGTGCTGCAGATTTCCAAGTTGACAGCGGGTAACTGTGAGGAGCCAAGAGCTGGTCAGGATGCACTTGGAGTTTTAACTCACAGGAAAGTGTAGGAGGTAGTTTAGAATTTAAGGTTTTTTTTTCACATGGGAAAAAAGATACCTCTTCTCTGTCCCCTGTGCATGGGAGGGATGTGAAAGAAGGGAGGTCTGGCGATTTCCTGGTTTTCTACTTAGCAAACCCATGACAGCGTCCTACTCTTTAGCCTACTATGTACCACTGACTGCGTATTTTTGATGAAATGGTTAACAGAAATGGATTTAATTATGATATATTACACACTCAGATTTAATCTCTACCAGGACTAGAGGGGAGCGCAACTCTGGGAAATGGTGTTTTGATTTGTCTGGTGTTTCTGCATGACATTATTTAATCAAAACCCATTTGTTTCATTGAATTAGTCTTGATTATGTTTTCACTATTAATATGGACTAGGCAACAAGTTTAGCTTTGAGAACTAAAATTTATTCTTTCTTGCACTACAACAGTGGATATGGGATGACAATCAAAAGTAGACATGGTTCATCACTCAAAAATGACAGCTCGTCAGCTGAGCTGTGTGAGCACTCTTAACTGTAATGAAAATACAAATGTGCTTTTTCTGTAGTGGTTTAAATCCATATATTTAATTTCTTATTTTCAACAACTCTTGTATAGCTAATGAAACAGTTCAGAATCCTATTTCCAACAACGGTTGCTTGAGAAAAATAAAAGTTGGAAGAAAAGGCATGAACCAACAAATGTCCTTCCTTTCCTGACCTATCCAGTGAACAGCTAGCAATTAGCTCTTCCTCCAATATAAACTGCACATGGGTTATCCTGTTTAATAGGCAGCTTTGGACCTACACTCCATGAATTTCTCTCACCTATTTTTCTTAAATCATTTGTACTTCTAAGTCCAAATTCTGCAGTTCAGTTACTTCTGCATTAAGTAAAAAAACCAAAAAAATTGTTTTCAGTTTGCTCTACCAATTTCATTCAATGTCCCTTATCATAAGAAATAATGAGTCATAATTCTATTCACCTTCTTGATCCCAACCATGTTTTTTGTAGGTCCCCAGCATGCCTTTTTCACTTGCATCTTTCCCAAGGTGAAAAATTTTTTCTATACGATGTTCTTACATGGGAGCTGGCCAGTATCTGTTGCTCACCTCTAAGATGTTTCTACCACTGCTTACCAAAACTGGTCATAGTATTCACATTTGGATTGTGGTGGCATAGTCACCAAAAAAACCCATAGTTTTTTTATTTTATTTGTCTTTTGACCATTGCTGACCGTTGCAGGCATTTCTAGCTGAATATCTGCTAGGTATTTTTTAGATTACTTTTAGAGATTCGTACATCTCCCTATGTCCTAAAGTGGAAGCCTATCCTTCAGACATGGTTTTGTATTGCACTCTGACGGCCAGGTCCCTAATCTTACATTGTCTGCTCTGAGATCAGTATGTATTCAGAGGATGGAATAGTGATCTTCAGTTTAGAAAACTGTGGATCACTAGAGATCTTTCTGACAGCAGAAAACCAGTTTGCATTAAAAATGAACCTGCTTTAAGTCCGTTGGTCCTCTGCTCAACAATAATATGTCGTTTCCACAAAGACTATGAGACATTGGAAAAAAAAACACAGTAGGCTATGATATTTATTAATTAAAATTATACCCTTAAACTTAATTATTATGGTATTTTATATCAGCATTGAGGCATAATATTAAAATCCTTAATTTAATGTAGTGAAAATTCCAGATCTATAAGAAGGCATACTGTGCTGCATTCTGTTTTTCCCTGCTTGGTGGTGGTCCTCATTGAGCCCTACTTAACTTACTGCCTATAAAAAGAACCTCTAAATGAGCAGCACCTGGGAAGGTCAAAGAATGACTCTTTGAAAATTCTTGTTCAAATATGCCAACGAGAAGTGGAGAGAAGTTGCTGTAGCACTAGCAGAGGAATTTGTAAGAGGTAAGGACGGCTGCTGTAGCCATATGAGGGCTGTGGAAAAGGCATGATTTTGCTTCTTCAGTATTGATTGTATCTGAAAGATCCTGTTTCCCTTCTTCTCCTGCATGTCTTCTATAGATCAGATGGATATCTGTTTACACTGAAGAGGGGTTTTGCCCCTACCTTAGCTCTTTGTCTATGCTGCATAATAAAAGCTGCTAAAGAAAAACATATTTCTTGCTCTGCTCTGTAATCGTTTATGGAATCTGTCTATTCCAATTAAAATGATAAATCACGGGGCTGTGGCAAATTTCCCGTGCTTTAATGAAGCCTCACCTGAGACAGTTGTGTTTGGTTTGTTGTGTTGTGTGGAGGCTCGTTACTCAATACCTCTCAGTTGAAATGAAAGCTCCTTTTGTGTGGGAGCAGGAGCTGGAATGCCAACACACAGCACTGCCGTGGCCACACAGCTCCCCTCGCTGCCGTGGGGAATAGGTGCCGGGCTGCTCAGCCACCAGCTTCCCTCTGCTTTAAATCAAGATCTGTTGAAATAAACGCACCTCTCTCAGACGCTTCATCACTGTGGGACTGCAGAGCTAAATCCTTATCAACCTGTTATTTTACCTTTTATAAATACTGCGTCTCTCTCCAATGATGGACGGAACAGTTTTGTGGGGCATCCCAGGACCATACTTTGACTCATCTTTGCCCAGAATGGTATAAGTTGCATTTGCAAAGTATTCCCCAGAATAAACAAGCAAAAATCTGGAAATACTTAGTGCTGTCATTGCACATCCACAGATGCAAACAGTTTATGTCATATCAGAAATCATTTTTGGTTCTGGTTATTTTTTTCATTTCAAAGATCTTATCTTCATAAAAATATGGATATCATTTCATTTTCATCAAAATATTGATTTTCAAAAGCATGCTTTTGCACTTGGAAATAGTCACCCAAATTTTGCTCAGAGTTTGGGGGATGTCAGTCCACATTTTGCTTGTAATTCTTTTTTGGCTGAGAAAATGAAGAGCAGGAGATAAAAATATTGCTTTGTTTTATCTTCTAAACATCTTTTGTGTGTTTCTACCTTGCTCACAAAGAGAGGAAAAGAAATAAGACATATAATAGTCCTCTACTTCCTCCATTGTTTTTTATCTTTTCCTAGCTCTGAAATATGCTTGTACAGAATTGCACCAATAGTTTGGTAATTTGTTATTTGTCATATTTTTTGTTTGTTTGCTAATCTTTTAAAGCAGTATGAATTACTGAGAAAGACAGTGAAGCTAAAGCTAATGCTAAAGTACTATTAATTATTTGTATTTTAGACAGATATTAAAATATCTAAAAGACAGTCTACTTTTTACAAGATCCCTGCACATGATCATTAATAATAGTTTATTTTAAGAACATTCTCTGCTTCTTATTAATCCAACAAAATAAGAGATGGTAATCATAAACATAATAATATTATGGATATAAACAAACAATTAAAATTATCCATCCTAATTTTTATTATTAAGATTTAACTTAAAGTACTGAACATCTTTGCTCCATACTTTCAGTCGTAGCTAAAATCCACCAATGAGTACAAGAAATTCTCCATTGGCTTTGTTGGAATGTGAGTCAGGTCCTTTAGATTTAAATTATTGTGCAGTTTTGAAGAGAATCAAATTGAAAGTACAAGCAACTTCTTTAAAAGCTGTCTGCAGCTTTCATGTTTCCAACAGATTGCTCAATTAGAATGCAAGACCTGAGAGCTGTATTTATCTTTATCTTTGAACTGTGAGTTTATTGTACCAAGGGTGACTTACATTTTTAAAAAATAAATTTTTCTGCCCTCTTCATATGCTAACACATCAGTGAGCAACTGTTTCAGCACACAAAAGCAAGAGACATGAAGTTTATTTTGATTTCTGAGTGCTTTTACATTTCTACATCCAAAGGATGGGAGTGGTAATGAAGTGCTTTAAGTACTTGGAAAAATAATACACCAGGATTAACTATTCAACAAGTTTAGAGATCACGGTGGGGACAGCCTGGGCTGTTTCTGAAGTTGCAGAGTTCCCTATTTCTGAAAAGAGGAACAGTATGAGGCAATAGATACTCAAAAAAAAAAAAAGCAGATTTCACCACCCTCAGAGGGTGATAGGTAAAGTCAGAGGGAAACAAGTAAGTTGGGAGAAAAGCAGAAAGGCTGTGACTGCAAGGAGTAACAGGAAATCCTTCTGTAATTGCACTAATAGCAAGAGGAAGGCTGAGAAAGCTTTGGTCTGCTGCGTCGAGGGGAGGAAAGATCTAAACAGATGATGCTGAGAAGGCTAAAGTGTTTAATGCCTTTTTACTGCAGAACTCCCTGCGAAGGACATCTGCTACCAGATGGCTGGCACAAATCACCCAAGTGACAAAGTGCTAGGGTAAAGAAAACACAAGCACTTAAGTTTTAAGATTCCCAAATCAGCTAGTGAGAACGTTGCCTGATGAAATTCATCCTGAAGCATTAGACAGAGTAAGCCTAGGTCTGCTATGGGGGATTAACCTCATTTAAATGTAGCCAGCTGAAAGTTCGGCATCCCGTGCAAACTGTTTCTTTATTTTAGGGGTCCCTGACACCTCCTCAGGGCTCCCCCAACCCCGTCCACAGCCCAGGACCCCATTTCAGCCCCCTGGGACCATCAGTCCCTGCTCCAGTGACACTGCAGCAGGGCCAGTCTGCAGCTCCCCACAGCCCTGCCCTGCAGGAACACTTAAGCTTAAAAATATATTACCAGGTGGTCTCACTCCCTTTTCAGTAAATATGTCTAAATAAGGAAGGGAAATATCCACCGACCCCTGTAACAATGCAGATTAAATATTTTCCCTTTCATGCTCCAAAGTGTGGAAGAACCATTCCAAAATATCTGCATCTGCCACCTGTTCCCTCCACATCCTGACCTCCATGCAAAATGACTTTGTTTTCCCTGCATGTCATTTAAATGAAGGTATTCGCTCCACACATATCTCTAATTCTTGCTCAGCTCTTAGAGACTGCAAGTATTCTGCACCTGGCAGATTGCATAATCCATCCCAATGAAAGAGAAATATGGTCAATAAGTCCTTAATATAACCCTTTCATCTCTCTTCTTGCCAGCAGCTTGTCTCTCTGCAGTTTTCTTTTACAGGGTGATTTGGAAATTCCTTTTGAGTAGCTTACATTTTATCTCTGGTTGGACATGAAATAACTCCACACGCTGTACTGGAACATGTTGTTCTGTTATCACAGGCACAGCTGCCTGGGCAGAGGAGACTATTAACAATGAGGCATCAGATAAAGTGAGTAGATACCTGCAAAAAAAAATTGCTACCTCATTAGAGATATCCTATCTTGCAGCACAGCTCTTTTGAGAACTCATTTGGCCAAGTGAAATATGAAATGAAAGGACAAACACGCAGATGATCCTTTTTAATCAGTTTAATTAAAAAGGAAGACTAGTACCTACTTTTACTTCCTTTCATTTTAATCAAGCAAAAAATGTAATGTAACTTGTGTACCACAGGCAGCCAAAATAGTAGAAAAACCCTGCTGCACAGTTTTGTCAGCTTAATCTTTTTCTTCTGAATGTCATTTGGCATTTTCACTCAGAGCTCATATGGACAAAATCCTTAGAAAAATATTCGAAGGGACGACTGCCAGATTTGGTGGCTGTGTCCTAGTTAAACTCTCTTTCCTCTTTTAGTTTTGTACTGCCAATGAAAGATACCCAAACAAGACTATCCATCGGTGGAAAGGTTGATTACAGAGGTGCCCGATTGTTGTGTCAATAGAGGGAAATGTTTTGTTTTTTTTAATGGAAAAGTACCAATTCCTCATCACTTGCACTTCTTGCTCAGCAGATGTGACTGCAGTGGTGACTGCAGAAGAACCATTGCAATCTCAGTCTCCCATTACCCCCCGAGTCAGGAAAGGAGCCACTAGCACCAGTTCAGCTGCTTCTCAAGTCCTCTGAGTCTGCAGCTGAGTGTTTCTGCTAAAGAGGCACAAGCTGGAAGGACTGAAGTTATTTATATTTCTTTAGCTGTTCTGAAGGGACTTCTCTCGCTTCCTTACCACGCTCCTTTCATGTGATTTTTAACTGGCAGTCTTTCCGGATCCAGATGTCACTGCTCAAAATGTGTCTATTCTAGAGCCTCTTGCCCTTGAAATAACTCAAAAAAGCTAGTGTTTTACTAACTTTTCTTCAACTGTTTTTAAAAGTTATTGAATACAGACAGGCCTTCTCATTTAGGTAAATTTGAATCCCAAGTGAAACTTGATGTGACAGTCTACTTGCCTTTGGAACTGTCTCCAATATGATGACTAGAGAACTCTTAAGAGAGAGAGAGAGCACGTGAGAAAACATGGCTACTTCATGTCTTGGTTTACTAAGAGAAAAAGGTGCCTCTGCGCTGGTATTTGTATAGTCTTCCTTTTAATAGAGGTTGCTCCAGGAAAGATGACAAAGCAACTGTGTAGGCTTTCCTCCTTTACAATGCCTCTAGCTCCTGTCTTTTTGATTATCATCTTACTGTTCATTTCCTTGTGTGTTCAACCATCTTTTGGCTGTATTTTTTTCTTTGTCTTCTCCAATTATTTACTGGGATTTACTGTGTGTATTGATAGCCTTTAGTACCAGAAGGCAGAGGTCCAGCAATTGAAAACTGCTTATGTCTAGTCTCTTCATAGAAAAAAACCCTGTGAACCGTTCTAGACAGAGATGTATTAGCAGAGTTATATGGGCAGGTTTATCCATCTGAAATCAGTCTCACTTGAGAAGGCAGGACAAGAGCACATAGCAAAATAGTTTGGGTTTGCAAAATGTCATAGCCTAGTGCTTCCCTGCCTGTCCTGGTTTCAGGGTACTGATGCTCTTCACTCCTTGCCATGGGGGTTTAGGTTACCTCCAATCACTGTGTTTGCTCTTCCAATTTTGCTCACAGCTGTTGGTTGCTGCATGGTTCACTCCTCGCAGAAGGACCTTGCCTCCCATGGGGCTTTATCATGTCCTAGGAGATGATTAGCACATTGTGGAATTGGGACCTCTTTGCAGAGTGGTCTGGGAAATGTTTAGCCAGAAGGCACATCTTATTAAGCTCATTATTTACTCACATTTATAAAATTGCCTATAAAATGTCTACACTCGCATTGATCTAATTTTAGAAAGCAATTATAAAGCATTCCTTAGGTCCAGTGTCAAGAATGAAGTATTCAAATCCTTGTGAAGTTATTCTTTCTCCTTCTTGACCTTATATGCAATCTTTAAATGTTTTCTTATTCACTGTGGTGTTATTGAGAACCTTATATGTTCAAACTGAATTTGTTCACCACCCTAGCACAATGATTTTACTTTTTAAGTCAAATTATAACTTTATAAAAGAGGCTACTGGAAAGCAAATTCATGGAAGTCAGCAAAGATGAAATTGCCTTGAAAAATTCTGCAGTGCTTTTGTAATACAATCTGTCTGGATTTGCAGGCCACTGGATGTCACTTTTGCTTTACACTTATAAAACAAAATCTTGATTTTAAGGTCTTGCTTTTTACATATAGATACATTCCTGATGCAGTGCTTGTGATAGTAGAGGATGGCACTTGGTGTCTTCTACTTCCTTATTGCCAGACAAATCTCTCTGAGGATTACCCATTCCTCTGTGTTGTATCATGGTAACTGAGGACAATAGTGGTAAGAGAGGTTGTAAGAAAAATACCCAAAGGCAGGGAAGGTTCTGTGAGAGCCTTAATCCAGATCCCTTCCTGTGGGGTATTCAGTGAAGAATGCTATGTACATAGCTTCTTCGATCACATTGGAGGTGACTGTAGGCCTCCACTCATGATCAAGTAGGAGGCCGGACAGAAACACAGCCTGAAATATCATTTTAAGTACACCAGTGATGCAAGATGATGGATTGTTCTGTTGCTTTATTATATTTGAATTGTATTAATCAAAGACAGTCCTAGGAGAAAGCCTGAAAGTCCCTGTTGATGGTGAATTCTTCAGTGGCTAAGAAGAACCCTAGCAAGTAATTATTACCTTAAAATCATTGTATCATGAAGCTCCTTGCACGGATATTCATTTTTGCTGACAAGACTCTTGCCTGTATTTCCCAAATGTTAAATTTTAGTAGTTGGCTATTGAGTAGGATACAGCGTGGGACAGGCGACCAACGGAAGCATAAGAGAAACATTTTTTTTTTAACTTGCATGAATTACAAAGGCTTGGTTCACCAAAAAGCTAAAGATGCAGAACAAAGATCTATTGCGTTAGAAATCAGCAAATCTCATGACAGTACAGAGGGAAAGATGCTTCTGGAGATGGATTAATGTGGAAAATTCCTTTCACCTGACCTGTAAGACAAGTGCCTCTCACTGAGCATGATGTCGGATGGTTCATACAGAGTGAGCCAGCGGGATCTGGACAGACAGCAGTATGGCTGGACCATGGGGCTGTAGTCACATACCCTTGCCCATGTACAAGAACAGGCTCAAACTTGCAGGCCAGCAGCGTGCAGGCGCTGGTGATGCATCTACAGGAAAACTATATGCACGTGGATGCTACTACAGTTGCTGCTTGTCACGGTTTAAAGCTGGGCCAGCTATTAACCAGGTGGCAGATGCTCTCTGTTAACCCTCTCCCCACCCCCCCCAAGGGAAAGGGAAAGGGAAAAGGGAGAGAGACTTATGGGTTGGAAAGTTAAAACAGTTTTAATAAACTATAATAATGAAAAAGAATATAATAACAATAATAATAGAAATAACCAAATATATACAAATATGTACAAAACCAAGATCAAGAGCTTGGAAATCCTCCTCAGGCAGAGTTGCTCCCCCCAGTACAGGCAGAGGGGAAAAGGCAGTACCTCCCCCCAGCACAGGCAGAGGGGAAAATGTAGTAGCTCTCCCCAGCACGGGCAGAGGGGAAAATGCAGTAGCTCCCCTGCCATCACACCTGCAGGCTTTTAACTGGAGATTTGGCAAAGCTGGTACCAATCAGTGGGAGACAGGAGGGCCCCTCCCTCCTGGGCCCCACCTCCAGGAGGCAGTGGGTTAGTGATAAGCAGGAAAGTGAGAATGACATGTATGGGATGGAATACCTCGTTGGTCAATCCTGGGTCACCTGCCCCGTCCACTCCTCCCTGCAGGTACAACCCCCTTCGGCTCTTCACTCGTAAGCAGTGAGGAATTTAGCAGTGACCTTGGTTTCTCTAAGACTAATTGGCCTGGTTTGGGCCAAACCAGGACACTGCTGCTAAGACTCCAGCTACCAGTGGAGCAAGGACTGATCACCCTCAGTCTGGATCATCCCTGTGGTTTGTCATATGGTTATTTTCCTGTGTATTTAAGTGCTGTGTATACAAGGAGATATGTTAGTGAAGGAAGACATTATCTCGTAGCAAAGAGAACTGCTGATTACCCTGCTCTCGCTGCTTTGTCCCCTCTGCACTGGGTAGGACCCACAAGCAGGACCAGGATGCACCCTGGTATCAGGGCTGTGCAGCATCTCGAAACCAGCTCTGGGGAGAAGGGGTGAGCTCGTCCAGACATACACCAGGCATAAGTGGCAAACCTCAAGTTTCACATCAGGCTCCTGGACCAGACCAGGACTTTCTAATCTATTGCAATGACTATTTCAGAAAGCAGAGGCAGCACACACAGGAAAATACATACAAGGTTAATTTTGAAACTAGATTTATATACTTATAAAGCTGTTAAGAAAAATAAAGGAGGTGCTTACATTTCATTAAAAAACTTAAGGTATTCAAGATAACATACTTGAATATGTATGACTAACATCTCCTTCTTTTATTATTAACATGATTTGATTTTGTAAATTGAAAGTAATGTGGTGTGGCAATGGACACCCCAAAAGCATAATGAAGTAATGAATAAGTCATGATATCAAAAGAATTCTGTTCTTAAAAATACATTTTCATGTTTGTCTAGCAAGTTTAACAGAAAAAATGATATAATATGGTATTTTTATAATGATCAGCATTTGCAAAAATGCCATGCTTGAAAACTACATGAGGTTTCATAAATGTTCTAGTATTTTGTAGGCCTCAGTTGCCATAGGAACAGCTTTGAGGTGCTAAGTATTTTTCTAGTAGCAGTACTTTACATCTATTTCCTCCTGCAAACATCATACTCAGCAGCAGCCAAGGAGGGCATGTAGCAAGCAATGAAAAAAGGTAGGACTATAAAGTAGGAACACGGTATAAGAAAACATCTACTCATAAGGTGGATAGAGTCACCAAGGAAAGCAAATTTTTTAAGTGCAATGAAACAGTACCACAAGTGAACCATTGCTTCTGTTTTAATATGAAATGCTAAAATATGAGGTACCTGATAACGTTTTTTAAGTTACCTACATTATTTGACATTAAATTAGATTGGAAGAAATTGTGCATGAAATACAGTATGGGACTGCAGATTCAGGAATTCTTTTCAAGATCAGTAAACGAAAAAGAAAGTAAGTAAGTGATGCCTTTTTTAGTCTTCTTCAGTTACTATGGCTACTGAAACCCCAGCTTAGAAACTGAATGATGCATATGTTTAATATGGCAGATGAATAAATGTGTAAATAACAGTTTAGTTCTGAACGTTATTCTGGCTTCCTGTACTTGAGGTTCCTTTACATGAGCAAGAGATGAGGCAGAGCATAATTACTTGTTAACTGCTTTTCAGAGAACAGACTGCAAGAAGAGATGTACAGCACCAGGAATAGTTAACAGGCATGAAAATACTGGTTTATATTTGAGCTGAAACTTCCATGGCACAATAATATGTTTATGATCAGCTGTTGAGGCTCAATCCAGTTACCCAAATGTAGGCATCTTGTGTAACTTCACGTGAACCAAAGGTCATCTGCCCTCGTCTCTACCTGCCACTCGACAAGGGTGTAGGCCTCCCAAGGATAACTGAGCTGTTATCAGCTCTGATGGGTGGCTTAGACACCCCAGAGCTTCTCAAATAGCATCAGGCACCCAAGTTAGGCAACTGAATTGCTCTCTTAGTGACTGATATAGCCTTCAGGCTACTAGAACAACAGCTAAACAAATTCTGGGGTTATGCTCAGGCGGCAGGTAATGAACTAAAGGAATTATGCTGGGACATGTTAATTGCATCGAGGAATTAATTGCATTGAGGAATTAGCAGGCAATGAATGGAAAAGTTCATCTGGGAAGGGAACACAAGAAAAATAGTTTGGGAAATGATGCATTGAACACAAAAAAACAGACACGGGTTTTGTGTTCTGATAAGATCACAACGACTGATGTAACCTGCTTACCTCTTGACGTATCAGATCATACTGGTACAACTTACATGTATTGGAATCATTGTCTGGCACAGAATACTGGAAATGATTCAGTATTTAAGTACTGTAGCAGGCAAAGATCCTTTTTCCTCACAGGCCTTGCACCTTGGCTCTCTGAGTATTCTTCTTGTAAACACAGACTTTGTTTTTTAAGGTGCTATGCAAGCCATGCTGAGACGTTGTTAAACATATGCATTTTTTAGTTCATAGGATCATACACAATTTCTTCACTGACAAAAAAAGCCACCCCAATATGTAGTAAATCGATTGTTAAAATTAAGGCCGTTTGATCTCGTCTGGTTTGGCCCTGCTCTTTGCTACTGCTGCTCTTCTCCCTGCAAGGCCAGCACCCACTGTTTGCTTCACAGAGGTATCCCCCTCCTCAGCTCCATCCTCCAGCTCCCACATGCCTTGCCTGCAAGGGCCTCACCGCCGCTGCCCTACCACACTGTGCTGAAATGGCAACTGCAGGAGCACCACAGCCACACCTGCAGGTTTCTTCCAGTTACAATCTGTTTTCTCCCAGACAGCATGTTTCTCTTTTTAGTAATCACAAAGTTTCTCTTTTATATCACACTTATAAGTAGAAATCAAGAGAAGATGTTGCTTAAACTGAAATTATGAATTTGAAGCAATATATGCTTTAGGAAAGGTCTCTTAAGTCCAGTAGTCCTTTGGATCTCCTCCTTTTGTGATTTTCACCTTCCTGAAAACTTGGTATAAATCCAGCAGCTCATTTATGTGAGTATTCATTTAAGGTGCTATAAATGGCACTAACCCTTGTTTCCTTTTTTCCATGTAGGAAATGGAGAGGACTTTGTGTCAGATGAATTAATTCAATTAAGACATTGTGCGAACACCAAAATCACATTCATCATGCATCAGCGTAAAAAATAAATAGTGATAGGCAGTGTAGTGCCCTGCCAAGTGAAGGTATTCGGAGAGTCTGAAACATATCAGGGTCCAAACACAGTGCATCGCATTTGCTCAATTTGCCAGACTGATATTTCCTTTCATTTTCTTTTTGAATCTTCATCAGTTTGATTCTCTTCTTCTTTTGAAGCCATGTAAAGTTGTCCCAGGTTCTATCATCTGATTTCTTTTGGTTTGTTTTCTTTTGTTTTGTTTTGTTATACATACAGTATGTGAGGATGGCTGCTGTGTTTTATCAAGATGACTTCAGTCACGCAGAAAAAAAGCATGCCTTCATTAGAGGCTTTACTGTAAAGTGTGAATTCACAGGAGAGATTCATTTTTAAAGAAGTGATACTTTATTTGAATCATTCATGGAGGTATCCAGCTGTATGAGCATACAGCTCATACTATCTTGTGTCTTTAAATAAAGAAATGCACACCATACAGCGAGACATGGACACAGCTTGGCAGAGATTTTGTAGCTGAAATTAAACTACTCCCTGTCTACAAAGAAGAGTTCGAAACAAATCTCTAAAAGCTCTTTTTGCACTTCTTTGCATCAACATAAATTTACAGGAGTGCATCTAAGCAGCCATTGTATTAACATGTTTGCGAGTATTTACTGTTAGAATTGACTAATTCTATCACGTGTTGTGAACTACAGTGTTCTGGTTTTTAAACTTTTTTATTATTATTATTTTCTGAGAGTATAATTATGCTGGCCTCCAAAAAGGGATTGGGCAATTTTCCCTGTTTAAAGGGAATGACGAAATGTTGGAAGTATTTGAAGCTCAAGGAGCTTCTGAAAAGATTTATAGAAGTTACTGCTATAACTGTCCAGCCCTGGAGAGCTGCCACTTGGAAGGGACCTGCTAAGACTTTGAACTTAATTTGTCAGCATCACGTCTTTAAAATGTAATCTGCAGCGC
This sequence comes from Nyctibius grandis, assembly GCF_013368605.1. NCBI lineage: Eukaryota > Metazoa > Chordata > Aves > Nyctibiiformes > Nyctibiidae > Nyctibius > Nyctibius grandis. Next base: position 47,324,005 of record NC_090662.1, on the reverse strand, counting down.
TCCAGCTGTCTCCCCAAAACTATAATACCAGCGTGCTGGTAAACCAGGACAGATCTGCGTCAGTCCAGGATCCCAGAGGAGTCAGTCACAAAGAGATTCCCCAAGAACTGCAAAACCCTCATATGCAATAAGTGTCTTCTGTCGCTCCCTCGCTGTGTGTTATTGGCACAAGACAGCCAGAGAGCGAGGGCTCTGCGGTCCCTTTATGCCCCAATAATCCTGGCTACTAAAATACCCTTTTTGAGACTGCTGGCATCTACACTAGCCTTTAAACTCTCTGCTATACACTAGCCCCAACAGGGTTCCACAACCAGGAGAAAATAAAGTTGGCTTAAAGCCGGTAGTGCACAGCCCGGGTGCTGCACTGAACTCTCTCTTCACCAGTCTGATGATCCAAGCTTGCTTTTGTGTTGAAAAGTTTACGCAGAAATGGCAAGACTCTATTTTTATGTTGCTTGTATTATTTTCTTCCTGCTCCAATTGGAAGCCTAATGGCTAGGGGAATAGCATCTGTGAAATGCTGTGTATTATTTTGTAGTACACATAGGCTATAGTATTATAGATGTAAGCTCCAAATTCAAGATGCTGTTGTTAGGTGTATTAAGAAGTTACTGATCTTCATGCTGTCAAGTGGCAATTGAATTTCTTGAGCTAAAGAGCACTACTGATCAGCTGTCACTGAAGCAACACATTGCTTTTTGAGACAGAAATCCTTGGCTAATGCATTCATCTGTTTTTTCAGGAAAAATGCCTGTGTGTTGTGCTGTCCACAGAACCTTATGCACAATTATGCATAACTTGATGCATAACCTTCTAGCACAATTAGAAGGGCTTCTGAGACAACCAGCCTTTGACATTGGCAGCTTAAACCATCTACTATAGACTGATGCGTGGTCTAAAATAAATCATAGCTATGTCACAAGCTAAATATCTGGAGCCTGCTTCTCTCTTAGTGAAAACAAAATCTATTCTAGATGTGAGCTGCTGAATTTTTAGCAGCAAGTAAAAGCTCTCACCAAGCTTAACTTAACTGCCTCTGGGTATTAACCAAGTAGTTTTACATTAGGATAGAAATTAATGCCTTACATACTTGTAAGCTGAGATTTCTCTCATTTGATTTTTAACACAGTATTTAAGACCTTCTCCAAGAAATATTCATCGATTGAAATCCTGGTCCCAATTAACATAATGGCAAATCTTCCATTGACATTTATGGGGCTGAGGTTTAACTCATAGCCAGAAAGCTGAGAGTTACTCTTGAACTCATTGGATAGAAACCTGAGATCCAGCAGGAAGGACATATATTAAATAGATAAGTTTATTTCTAGCCTGTATGCCAACAAGCAAGTAATAACATGTTTATATCATTTGCAATGACACCAGGAAAGAAACTACTCCCTGCAAGTAATACAAGATGCAGCAAATATTTGTTCCACCGAATTTTTTCTATATTCAGATAGTCTATATTCTGAAGTATTTAATTTACTTCCTGAACCAAGATAATAGTCACTACTTTTAAGAAAAAGAAATCTCTAGATTATATCTTTAGATAATACCATTCATATTTAATGTGCAGAATTTTGAAACACACAAAATGAAGTAGGAGGTTTTTTGTTTATTATGTGTATACACACTACTTTAAAAAGGTTCATCTGCATTTATGAATGCTTTCCAGATTATTCTGTGAGTGCAAATGATAGAATAATTGTTCTGTTGGCAACTAATAATTAAATGAAACACAAAACAAGAAGATTTCTAAACAGTTTTTAAATCAACTGTACAGATTTTGGGAGACACTTGATTCTCTTTTTGAATATTACATGTCCCTTTCTCATGGCATGGTCTGTCAAAGCAGCAAGGAGACAACTCATTTCAAGAGTTTTCCCCAGATTCCCAGTGCAATAAGCAGCATAAAAGTAGATAGCCAGCCACCTACAAGTACTTACAGATGAAATTGCCTGCAGTGAACTCGGAGGGAAGAGCACATGTTGCAGGAAGAGCTTGGAGGCAGCACAGCCAGGCAAGTCGTGTGCATCTGATTTGCTAGCTCAGTGTCCCAGTAAATGAGGCTGTTAATAAAGAGACAGTTCAATTTTAGAAACAGGGAGTCCTCTCGTGCTGATGTGCAGCATGCAGTACATGAAGCAGGGCAGTCAGCGGAATGTTTCCAGTGTCCATTAGTTTCTTCACTGGATGAGCTTGGCAAGAGGAGCTTGTGGACGCAGAAAACAGAGGGGCTGCCTGATTATAAAAAAGGAATGTGCTCTGAGGCTACGAAAAGTGAAGTTCTTCAGAGGCATTTCCATCCAGAAGGGGGGGGTCCGAGAAAGAGTTAGGCCTGCCTACCTTTTGAGTGAGACATTGTCTCATCGCACATTAACATTTTTCTCCTGAAGTGCTCTGTTCCTATGAATAAGTCATATTTTGTTGGGAGGAGCCTTTCTCAGTCACTGCACTTACCTTCTCGGGTCCAGCTGCTGAAGGGCAGTCTCCGGTAGGCATCAGATCCAGTCAGACCTGCTGCGGAGCGGTGGCTGAGTGCCAGAGGAGCCGGGGCTGTGGGTGGGAGAATGCTGCGTCTTCACCTGGGGAGGGAGGGAGGGATGAAGGGAGGGATGGAGGTCATGGCCCGCCACGGGAAGGGTGGGTGTGGGACAGGCCAGCAAGGTGTCGCAGGGTGGTGTAGCTCATAGGTATGGAAATAGCTGCTTTTGCATGCTGTGCTCCTCTGAAGCCAGGCTAAGCAGACAGTGGTCATCCTGAAAGCAAAAATAAATAAAAGCTCCAGATATGTAAGCTGTACCAGAACAACTAACCATTCTGTAATGAGCATATACTAGTTCTCAGCTGATAACCACAGTAAACAGGACAGCAAGTGTTTAGATAGTCCTGGCCTCTTTCTTCAACATTGTACTATAAATTAGATTTCCAAGGAAAGGAGCTTTTCAAGTAGTACACCACTTCCTTGTTTAATCTTGATATTAAAATTAGTCATAGAAATTTTAATTATGTCAAAACTTACTCCAACTTCCATCCTTGAATGAAAATGGAAAATTAAGTTTTATTGCTGTTTAAACATCATAAATGTGATGGCTACCAAAGATGTTCCCAGATCCGTGGTCAAAGAGGACGTTTAAAAAGCAAGTCCCAGTAAGTGCTTTAATTAATGTATGTGTCTTGACCCACTGAAGTTAATAGTAAGATTTCCTCAGTCAATTTGCCATGCAATTGCCTGGTCTAGGGCTGGACCAAGAACCGGTCTAGGGCTATTCAGTCTGGTTACCTTAGCAGATTTGCATTCAGTAGATCTTGTCCCATTGGAGCAACAGATAAAGATTTACCAGGGAGAAGCCAGTTTAGGAAGCTTCCCAGTCTCCTCCACCACCACCTGTCCCTCCTTCCGCCTCCATCTCTTAACAGCTTCATAGCACATACTCCCACGTCACTTCCCTGTAAAGCCCCTTCCAAATAAATCTGGCATGTATTCAGTCCTGAATGGAAAGGCAAGCCATTGGTTATTGATTATCACTGGACAAAATATTTTATTTGAAATTATTTATTTTCAGAAAAAAAAAAAACAACAAAAAACTGGAGTTACAAGAAACAGTCTCTGCACTTGCTTGTCTTTTCCAAGGGTGGAAGCTGAAAATGGTTATCTTTCTGCTTTCGGTAACTCCCATACCATGTGTGTGAGCTTTTGTGTTCACGTCCAAAAGATCTCACCATTTTCTCTCCACCTTATCATTAGCCAGCAACTTCTAATCATTCTGTCTTCCTCTGAGCTCACAAATGTGATGAAACACATCACATTCCAGGGGAGGTTCAGGTTGGACATCAGGAAGAATTTCTTTACAGAAAGGGTTATTAGACATTGGAATGGGCTGCCCAGGGAGGTGGTGGAGTCACCATCTCTGGATGTGTTTAAGAAAAGACTGGACATGGCACTGAGTGCCATGGTCTAGTTGACAGGGTGGTGTAGGGGCAGCGGTTGGACTCAATGATCCCTGAGGTCTCTTCCAGCCTGGCTGATTCTGTGAAACAGTGAGTTAATTTCAAGATGGAGCCTCCTATTTCTGAAAGGATTGCTCAGAAAGCAACTCATACTATGTTGCTTTTTTAACTTTCCAGTAACTTCCTCTTAAGGAAGATCTTATGTTCCCTTACTATTCAGTCACAAGCACACATAATGATGTATTACTATCTTTAGAATATTACACCTCAGCTACACGTTGCTTTAATGACACACGTAATTGCTCTCAGTCAGGATCATCAACCACTACAGTCTCAGAACTATTACAAATCCATTTATTACTCACGTGAAATCGCAGAAGCCAAGTACGTACTCCAGGTTTCAGGGATGGTGTGAATATAAGTATAGCCCTTGGAGTCGGGCAAGAAAGCCCCAAATATGATGCAGTTTGGGCCACACACAGAGGGTGCATCAATTTTCTAACACAGCACTGGAAAGCAGTCCCAGCTGAGCTTGAATTTGTGGCCTAGGCTGTAAAAGAAAGAGCGAGCTTCTCAAATATCTTTTACAATATTTAATTAACTCAAATAAATCAGTTTAAATAGCATCATATATGAGAAATATCACCTTCATATATAAGGAGAGTTTCTTCAGCTTGCATTACAATAACAGTTGTGATTTCATGTGAATAACTGGTGTAATAGAAAAAAATGTGCCAGACTGAATTTATAAAATGTAAAGCAGATAAAACCTTTATGTTAGCTTTTAAGAAAAAACACGTGAATCTGGCAGTGCTGTTGATCTTAACAGAGTCAATGTTATGAACAATAAAGGATAGAATGAGTAAAATAGGTTTATGGCGTGAATCACACCACTGAGTTAACACTAAGAGGAAGCAGAGATGATATATTTATCATCGCAATGTACACTTCGTGACTCACCCAAACACAAAAAAATAAAGTATGTGAATGATTAGGCAATGAAGATAGGTGTTAAGGAGGGAGGGACAATGGAAAATATTATTAAGCTTATAAAAACAATTTGACCTATTCATTAATTTGAAGATAATCTATTGCTTTTCCAATTATCCTAAAATTAAAGAGGTTTTTTTTCTGTATGAAAGACAATTCCAACAATTTGGATGACAGTCAAATATGTTTGAATGACAGGCCACATAAAATGATTTAAGGCTTTATTTGGCACATATTTTTCATGTGAATCAGTGTCCTTATTTTCCTTATGATTCCTCACTTCCATGCTTGTAGGGCCATAAATCCAATCTTTAGTGTTCAGAAACTGGATGAAGAGTGGCAGCTGTAACATCTAAAGCATCAAGCCAAACCTGTAGTGTAAAAGTTTTTTCTACCAGATCATTTTGGGGATTACAGTCTCTGTTGATTTGGATTTTGTGGAAACTTTGTTTTATGTATAACATACAAATTGCCAATTTAAAAAGGTCAATTGCATGAAAAACATGCAACAGTAGATAGTTGTTTGGTAGTGACAACTCTAAGTTGTTTTTTTTTTCTGTTCAGAGCTGGAATTGTAGTTTTCACCATCTCCCTATTTCAAAATCCCTTTGACTTCTTCAAGTCTACATAGAGTAGGACAATGAAAGATCTGTCTGACCAAACGTAAGTATCTCAAATGGGCCTATCAGCTGCTGAGCTTGTTATCTGGGCTACCCTTCTAGTCAGTGGAAAGAAAGAGGGTCTTCCAAGATTCAAGTAGTTTCGTCCAAAGATAGGTATCTAAAATGCATGACATGAATGCATTTTAGGTCTCCAAGCACCTATTTCTTTCTGCTATAAGGCAGGACGATGGGAGGCTGACTCAGGGGTTCATGTCTGAATTCAGAAGAGATGAGTTCAACCCTGAAAGTCTGATCTGAGACTGAGTAACTGGGGAAAAGGTACAAAGGGAGGACACAGTAAACACATCGTGGTTACAGGGCATGACTACGCAATGTGCATGGATTTGACTGGTCTAATTCACTTACCTGTTTCTTCCAATGTTTAAAAACTAAAGATGAAGATAATATGAGAGAGAGTGGCAGGAAGCAGGGAATTGATAGCAACCGACATATGAAAATGCAAAGGAAGAGATATATGAGAGGTAGGCTTGGAGAGAAGGTGATGAGGGACAAGAGATGTAAGGGGAGATCTTACTTGGCTGTTATCATACAGGGGCTGATAGTTTCCTGGGGTCTTGTCACCCCAGTCACTTCAATGGATGTGCACAGGCACAGCTGAGGGAATCACATTGCTAAGTGGATAAAGCAAAGTTGAATGAACTGATGCAGATAAGATCAAAGCTTCTTTGAACCAAAATTGCAACTCATTGCAATTTTAGCGTTTCTCTCTTGCGCATCTCTGCTTACTTACAGAGCCTGAGAAAACTGGTAAAACTGAAGCTCCCAGGGCAACTGCTGTTAAGAAATCTTTCTGATTTCTTCATAACCAAGAGGAACCAGAAATCATTCCCAAATATAGAAACCCAATTTTGGGAGATTTTTAAAGCAATAACACCAAGATGCATGTCTTGGAAATGTATCTATCACTACCTTGAAGATGCTTGCCATAAGGTTTCAGAATGGATTTTCGGGATACTTCTCTTTCTTGCACTTAGCTCTGACAGACAATAGGCAGAACTGAATGAAACTGTGGTGACTTTGCTTTTTCAAAATAGGTTTGATGTTGTTCATTGGCATGGAAATAAATGTCTTCTCTGTGCATCACCATGCATATTGACGTACGTAAGCAATAATCAAAAACGCATTAAAGCATAGCTTCCATCTCCTTTGTAAATGATGAGCTTTATTTATACTCGTATTGTCTTAAATTGACATGCTTAGGAATCTCCAGCCTGCTGGTGAATTCAACAGACCACAAATGCTTTTATAATCCATATATAATCTGGATTATATCATCTGGATTAGGTAGAAATTGACCACAAAAAAAATGAACCTAGCTGTATTCTGCAATGCTAATCATGCAGAATAACACCATGTCATTAGGACATTTCCACTGCATTTTCAAGGATTAGTACTTGCATGAGTAATGGTAGGAGAATCGGGCCAAGCATAAATGTAATTTTTAATGAACAGCATTCTGGAATCTCTTTATCTAAAAGCCTTACCTGGATAGTCTGAAAAAAGTCACAATCCTGGGATATTAGGCATGTAACTATTCAAATTGAATTGCTTTTGTAAACATTAAACTCTCCTATGTATTTCAGTTTTTCAAAAATTTCATTGAAAACAGAAGTGGCAACACCTTAGGTCATGAGAGGAAAGGAATACATCGTACATAAAGTTTCACCTGAGAGATCTGATTAGCACAAACCACGGATGAACTCAGCCAAAAACCTTTTATAAACTGCTGGGTTCTCCATTTAATATCACAATACTTGTATCATGTACTGACTTTTGTTGACTAAAGTAAGAATAATTAACCATTCCAGAGAAAAAATACTAATTAGGTGCAGTCAGATTAACAAACCAGTATGCAATAGGGATGAGCTAGACAGAAGTACTTTCTATGCTGCTTTTAGGAAAATACTTACTAATCAGTAGTGTTAGCAGGAATGATAATTACTCTGTTAATTCTCTGGACTGAGAGCTAGAGGACGGAGTTTAGTTCTGGGCTGTGTCCCAGACATCACATGTCATCTTGTGCAAATCTTTTCACAAGTGGCCTTTCATTCCTGATTCCTTTATTTCTGAGTAGTTGGCCTGAATTTCAGATCTGCTAGGTGCATACAGATCCTGTTGACTTTAACTGAAACAACAAATGCATAGCAGTCTTGAAAAATGGTTTCCAAGACATGTCAATTTGGTTAATCATAAGTTAAACAACTCAAAGCTAATGATTGCTTGGAAATGTGGTCTTAGAGATGCTGCCTCAGTTACTTCTTTTGCAAAATGGACATAACATTTTCCATTAATTACTTAACAAGAAGCCTTTCACAAAATGACTTCATCCTATCCGTTTTAATGTAAATGTATCAGCTAAAAGTGTGGATGAGGAGTGAGTTATAAACATTTTAGATAGGCAATTGCACATTGATTGCTGCATATAGAAACTTATTCCTTCCAGATTTTGGTAATGAAAACAAAGTATGTGTGAAAAACGACTGTGGGGCTCCACTAAATCATTTACCCGCAGTGTCTGAATACTGCTTCCCATAAAGGAGCAGAAACATCGTCAGTCTTGTGACTACAGTACTGAGGAAGGTGAAAGATAGCATATTTGGAATGAAACTGGAGAAATATGACTCACCCTTTTTTGTCGCTTGCCAAGCTTACCTTGACATTTATTTCTCTGCTGGCGTGCAGAACATGTTTACAGAAGTTTACTCCATGCAAATGCATCTGGATTTCCTCCGAACTGTCAGCAGCTTGCACAATGAGAAGGGAGAGTCAGTTTACCACCTCATGGAATTTTCTTTGTTCATGACAGTAAATAAAAGGGTAATGCGGGTCTGAACGTTGACAGCGTACATGGGCAGCCTCTTATTTTGGAAACTTCATGTTCCAGTGAGAACCCTGTGACCTCCCCATCCTTAGCAGATGAAAACAAAACTTAGATGTGAGCTGGCTCAGACCTATCTGGGTAGAAGCTTTGCATCTTAGACCATGTTTCCAAATGACAAACACTGCAGAATTCCTGCAAAGATTGTGACTGTTTAACATGGTTTATAGGGTTTTATTATTTAGGCCATGTCTGCATGAGAAGAGTTGAAACTGTGTATTCCTGATCTGTTTCAATGCAAAGCAAAATGCATTTGTTTAAACAAATCATTAGTGATTTACTCTGCACAAAGAATACACGTGCAGTTAGGGGTCACCTCTTTGGTGAGGGAGGGTAATTTTTTTAATTTCTCTTTTACTGGAGCGGATATGATGGTACAACCAACCCAAAACTTAGTTTAGTTTACTATGGTAACGTACTGATACAAGCATAACAGCTTTTGCACGGTTTATACCTTCTGAACACATTCATATGTGCTTTATGCTTGTAATTAATTAGGCAAATGTATTAAATGTAGTTAGATTAGTGCAGTTTTTACAGTGTAGACAAGCTATCTCGATACTATACAAATCAAGGCAATTCTGTTTACCTTCATAGGCATTAAATGCAGTTGTTGTGCAGTCACAAAGCAGTCACCAGCGCAAAACTAAGGAAGAGTGTCCATAGTCTAAAGGATCTGGAGCTCTAAAATGCATTCTCATTTAGACATTTACTAGTATTTGCAGGTATGTTTTTTACTTCTTCATCAAGTGTTTTGTCACATTTTCAAACCAAAACCTTTTATATTATTGCATATATTATAGAAGAAATAGAATAGGTAATATTTATCTCATTTAAGCAGAATATGGTTCTCACGACAGAAGCATCTAGGCATTAAACAACATACTTTTTGCATAATAACATTTACTTGTTATTATGTTATGATGACATCAGAGAAGTAATCCAATGTTTTACATAGACTATGTATTACTTAGCGAAATTATTTACTCCTGCCTACTTCACGTTTATAAAATGAAAGAGAGGAAAAAGTAAGAATTGCATTATTGGAAGAGCAATCTTCAGTGACAGCAGCATCAGAGGGATATTATATCATCACCTTTGTAATTAGCTTAAAGAAATTTGAAGCTGCTATAATATGTAATTTAGCTGAGCCAGATAATTGTAGCCTGGATTGTATCTATCTCCTGTTATTTGTTGTGTTTGGTAAAGATGATTATATATGTTTAAGTTCTCTATTTTGTATACATCTGTTTGATTTTAATGTTGTATATAATTGACTACGTAAGTTGCTTTTTATTTAGTGCTTTTGCTGCATAGGCATAAGCCGAACTACCCAAATAAGAAAACAAATGAGCCCAGAGGGTTGCGTGAGTATATGATACCTGACAGTCCTCAGGGACCATACTCCAAAAGGGATGTGTTTTTTTCATCTGTGAATAGTGGTGGCAGGCTTCTTGATTTTCAACAGCACCACCCTCTTTGAAGAAAATTATATGCATAATTTCAGTTAATTTTTTAATATTTATCCAATGTTTCAACTTTGGGAAATTAAATGGAGAATGATAAGGAGCTACTTTAAGGTGTATTTCTTCTTTAGTGTAGTACCAAATAGTTTTAAGGTAAAGTTTGCTCCTATCTCTTTCTATGTTAATCTTCTCCAGGAATATATGGGCTAATTCAAATTTTTGTATGTGAGATCCTTTTCTCACTTTAAGTCAGGTGATCAGAAGAGCCATACTGCTGGGGAACCAAACAGATTAAGGACTAATTCTCATTTGCATCTCCTTCTGCTAGTCAGGATCAAGCTTCCGCTATAGGCTATGAACCTGCTTACTTAATGGAACCAGAGAGAGTCACATCTCCTCAGACCATTGCTGGTAATCACCAATTTCCCAGAGCCTGTAAGTGCAACTTTGGGAATAGTATCTGACCTGAATATTCTCTGACCTCTGTACACTTTCAAAATGTTGTATACAAACACAGCAACTGCAGGAGCTTACTGATATACAATGTGGTACTGATGTTCCCTTGTATTTTGGGAGTCTTGTGCCCTCATGCCATATATTTCATTAACCAGCAGAGGACTAAGAGCTAGTTTTGATCGCTGAATGATTAGACCACCTGAAAGTTTCCCACCATGAATCAGAACCAACCTCAAGACCTCACTTCTCTGACCTGAGTGTGCTGTCACCAAACATGCCTGCGATATTGGCTCAAGAAGCTACATCTTCAACAATGTCCCCTTTCCTTTTGTTCAAGATTTGACCTAGCAGATACCAAAAAGCTAATGCCCATTTCAGGACACGTGAGTGCAATGACAGGAACAGTGTAGATATATCTACTTTTCGGCATTTCCATTAGCCATGGCTGAAGCCCTATTTTTAGGTTCCCTGCAATCTAAGTGGAGGGTCCTCACTTAGGATGTCACTGCAGAGGGAATTTCCAGGCTAGAAATGCTTTTCACCTGGCTAGGAGAATCAAAAAAGACAAGGACATCCCTCTGTACTCTGCCTACCTCTTACAGAATTGCCTTTTCACAGCATTTAGCAGCAGGGCTTTTCTTTAAAGGTATCATCAGTTTTTAGCAACTGTGCCTGGCACAGTTTATTGTGCCATCAACCTGGGTAGCTTTACTTTGTCTCCTCAACAGCATCAGCCTAGGGCATCAGAGAGCAGCTAGTAAACATCATCTCCTCAGCAGACCGCCACCTCCTCCCTTGCATCCACCTAAAGGGCTGTTATTACTAGAAGCGAGTTCAAGTAGATGATTTCACTCAGAGTGATAAAAAAACCATTGGTCTGCTCTAGATCAAAAACTACATGTAAAAAAGAGTTAATACTTGTGAGATGGTTTAAGGTCTTAGTCAGGAGCAATCTACTTTGGAAAACCATAAGAATTTACTTAGACCAGATGCAGCATGTTTCTCTGGTCAGATGTGGATTGGGGATCAGGCTATGACTGGTGACTAGTCCTAAGAATCAGCCTCTTCTGTGGAGTGAAAAAACTCCATCTTAATTTTCAAGTCCTCTTTAACAAGAAACCTAAAGTGACTTCAAATTAAAACGATAGTATCACTTAAAAGAAACTCAGGTGAAACACTCCAGAGAAGCAAACTGGCTAGAGACTAAGCTGCCAGAGTCCTACAAGGTTAACAGCAATGCATTGTTAAAACAGTTGCTATGAAATATTTCCAGTATGGGAGATGATATGAAATACAAAACTATATACAGTCACTCCTAACATAGTCATGTAAGCCTAAATAATTACAAATGCACGGTGAGCAATGAATGTACTAGAGCTCCAGATCACTAAACTCAGATTTCTCTATGAATACCTGGACTGCATCTGTGGTAAACCACTTTTACAGCATTCCTTATGTCTATTGCAGTTCTAAATCAGATAACTATATCAAAGCCTTATTATTCTGGTAGTTGACTAACATCTGCTTGCTTGCCACAACAAACAAGCTGTGCGATAACGATGTAATTTCTTTTGAGATAGCTTAGTTGGTGCCTCCCCTGGGACCACAAAACTGCATATCAAACTTCATAATTTCTTGCTAGAAGGAAAATGTTGAAAGGGGTGTTTACTAAAGTCCTGTTATCCATTTGATTGGTTCATTTTTATAAATGAATAGGGGGCCATATCATTCTGTATTTACACACCACATGAACTGTATTACTCCACAAATAGTCTCATTGAAGTGACTGACATACTTATAATATGGAAACCCTTGCTGGAAACCCTTGCATGGTCCAGATATTGTCTTCTCAGTTGCTAAGAAGACTCTAATCAGAAAAGAATCATCGCACTTGATTTGGAGTGAAAAGACACAGAAAGCCAAATGAAAATTTCCAGTTGCACTCTGGATTTGAAGATTGGACTGCATTCCAGAGCTCTCCCAAATACTCACTTCTAAATAAAGCTGTGAACTATAGATGCTCTACTAATTTTAGGTTTGGGTCTATAAACACTCTAGAAATGCAAATGAGGTTCCAATACAGCATGTAATTCTTGCTTTATCAGTGGTACAAGGCATATACACGTTAAAAATAAAGAACAGTATTTATTATCTTAAAATTCTATATTTTATATTATTTATTGTACATAGTAGTATTCATTCTTTATGCAGGGAAAAGAGCTGCCAATGCAGCTCATCACCTCCCTATTTAAATGCTGTTATGGCATCTATCTATCTAAAATTCTAGTGATGTGTAGAAAATTTAATCCAAATGCAAGCACATGAAATAGATGTAGGAAATGTTAATTAAATATCTAGGCCATAGCCATTCTTTATCTTTTGTCTACCAAAAGCATTGGAAACAATGCTGTCTTGATTAAATCCTCCAATTTTTAGTATATAATAGCAACTACTTTTAGAAATCTTTTCCTTTCTAAACTATCACTTGCCTTAATATCTATCATTAATTGTCTCCTACAATCCATTGACCTTATTAATGTAACAAAGTAAGAATATATGCTATCAGTTGTTGGCTTTAGTCAAGGCAGAGAGTCATATTGCCATTCCACAGAATCATAGAATCACAGAATGGTTAAGTGTTGGAAGGGACCTAGTCCAACCACCTGCCAAAGCAGGTTCACCTAGAGCATATTGTACAGGGTTGCGTCCAGGCAGGTTTTGAATACCTCCAGAGAAGGAGACTCCACAACCTCCCTGGGCATCCTGTTCCAGTGCTCTGTCACCCTCAAAGTAAAGAAGTTCCTCCTCATATTCAGATGGAACTTCCCATGTTTCAGCTTGTGCCCATTGCCCCTTGTCCTGTCACTGGGCACCACTGAGAAGAGTCTGGCCCCTGAGGTAGACAGCCCACAAAGATGTTATATTTTCACAAATTTATCCTGAATCAATACCATAATGACTTTCCAGCTTTCCAAGCTGAGCAAGGTTGAGCTAAGCCTGTACTTGACTGGGAATCCTCCAAGAAAAATATACAGTGCCATGGAAAGCAGCGTTGCTGTATATTGGACCCTTCCTTCTGACTCATTATGAAACACATTCCCCAGCCAGTTGCTGGGAGGCAGTGTGCAGTTCAAGATGTCTCTTCGAAGGGACCTGCTATGTATTTCCTACTCTAAATTTTTGTGTAGCCTGTTAACCACTTGCCAGCTATTATCTCAGAATTGGGAGAGCAAAGTGATGCCTAATTAGGAAATGAACTGCTTTAACTATGATTGTAGGCATCACGAAGTCTTAAAAGATGTAGATGCAGATATAATCGTGGAGCGAACACAGGATGAGGCAGTCTTATCCCATCTTACAGCAATTATTAGGAATTCCATGAAACTTGCCATATCCTCTATGTGTTATATAATCGCTTTTGATCATGCCCAAATAAAACTTGAGCTTTAAGACTCTCTAGTCCTCTGAAAACAGAAACCCTCTGCTGCTGTTGAATTTTATGTTGGTGGAAGCCATGCATGTAATTGAAGACTATGGTGTTCCCATTCAAAACACAGACTGAGGAATCCAGATCCAAATCTATCCTAGTGTAGCCAGCGTAATGTACCTGTCTTTGAATTAATTGGTTCAAAGCCTGTTAAATTTAATGGCATTGACCTCAGGGAGTTCTGAGCTGCACTTTGCATTTGGAGACTTGTTTGCTAATAGGCCTGTAGGGAGTGAGTGCATGCTTGCCAGCAGCTCACCTCAGCAAGAGTCTAACTTCACAAGAAAGGAAAAAAAAATAATCCTAGCATGGACTCCCTAAAAAAAAGGTTTTGTATAGAGCATTAAGGGAATATTGTTTACCTTTTCATAAATGAAAGCTTTAAGATTCAGTGAGCTGTGTCTTCTTTATTAACTTTTCTTAGCAAGTATTGATGAGAATGGTAGGAACATGAACACACTGTAATTCAGGTAATGGGGCATTGCTTGATAATATTTAAAGATATTTTGCATGATCTAGTAGCCAAAGAAATTATAGGCAAATGTACCTTCGGGAAATTAAAGTTTGCCATATTGCACAGTTTCAGACAATATCGGAAGATAAGCAGCTGAATTTATGTCATCTATTTTTTCACTATTATTTGCATGGAAAATAGATTACTAACCATGATTAGCTGTCCATCAGCACACGGCCTCTTCCTTTAAATAAACTGTTCAATGTCAGAAAAGTGAAACACATAGAATAAAGTTCTGGCAAGTGTCTTGCTCCATTACATCATTAAAATTTTATATTCAGATGAAGCTTTTTGTATGAAATAGTGAGCTGTGTGTACTGATGTATCTTGATTTTTAAATATGTGACAAAACCAGCTATTACGTAACTCTCTGAGGTGGGTTTGTCCTTGCTTAGGAAAACAGGACAAAACAAGTGGAGCTGGTACACGCTGTGAGTGAGACTCTCGCACCGATGCGCCGTGCAGCACCAGGCTCCCTTCAGGAGTGCCGGCTGCTGGAGCTGGTGAGAGACCCATCTGGGAGGAGGTGTCAGCACCCAGGCCAGACAAAGCAGTAACAACAAAAAAAAGTCACTCATACACATTTGTGGCAGGTTCTTTTGTTCATATGCATTAGGTACAGATACCCTTACAGCAAAGGAAGGCTCTCGTTTAAAATGATTCCTGTACATCCACGGAAGAGAGAACCAAGTCTGATGGTGAGGAAGGACCTTTTCCAGAGGGCACTGCCATGAGGCCTGGCAAGGGATCTTCTTTATGGCAAGGGCACTAGGCCATGGTATATATGACATCACATGTGAGATTCTCTGATTTTGAGTCAGTTGGTTCAGACAAAAATAAATCAGAGCACTGTGCAGCAATAATTGCTAGCTGAGGCACTAATTGGAACAAATTGCCCTTAGGGAGGAAATTAAAAACAAAGGGAAACAGCTTCCCATGATCTTTGCACTGCTGAATCCATTTACAGTAGTGAGTTCTCCATCACCATAGGCAGGGGCAGTGGTGGGCTCTGAATCAGCGCTGAAATCTAATGGCTCTTGGCAGGTACCACGAGGCCACTCTTCAGGAGGGAGAGA
Organism: Nyctibius grandis; assembly: GCF_013368605.1. Classification (NCBI taxonomy): domain Eukaryota; kingdom Metazoa; phylum Chordata; class Aves; order Nyctibiiformes; family Nyctibiidae; genus Nyctibius; species Nyctibius grandis. The sequence continues at coordinate 47,308,504 of NC_090662.1, read as the reverse complement.
ATAAGACCAGCTTAAAGACTTGCTTTGTTTCTAGGATTATATGGCTGGAGAGAAAAAAATTAAACCTTTAACTTTCTCACTCAGTATAGAGATGATAAACAACGTGCCATAATAATAGGACTTTTCCTGTACAAGGAACGTCCTCTAGTAAAGCAAGAAACACTGTTTGGTTTCTTATGTTCCCTGGAGCAACTTGTAAAAAAATATTTTTGCACATTCTACTCATACCATTTCCCACTCCTAATATGATGATCACTGAGACCAACAAATTGCATCTTCTTTTGGCATGGTCCTAAGACTCAGAAGTGCAGCAAGTATGACTTGTGGGGCTAAACTGTTTTCTGGGAACTGTAGGCATATTCAGCCTGCTACATTTCCATTTCAGTCTTTTTCAAAACATATTTGAATAATCTCACCAGGAGATTTTCTCCACTGGATTGCCTGTGGACAATACATTCTGTTTTTCTGGGAACAAAATCGTTTTTATGGCTTATTTTCCATGTTCTTTCTTGAGTATATGCAAGCTTGTAATGACACTACATAACTTAGCCAATGCTGAGTTCCAAAATACTGTACATATGCAGCAATAGGTTCCATCCTAGTTTGTTTATCCTACCCTGAGCAGCAAAGAGTCAGCTGCTGAAGTCAGTGTGGTAGTGTCTGAAAGAGTGAGTTCAAGTTTGGGTTTTTTTCCCCTTCTTAAATACGTTATCCCAGAGGTGCTACCACCATTGCTGATGGGCTCAGCCTTGGCCAGCAGTGGGTCTGTCTTGGAGCCAGCTGGCATTGTCTCTGTCAGACATAGGGGAAGCTTCTAGCAGCTTCTCACAGAAGCCACCCCATAGCCCCCCCAATGGCACACCTTGCCACACAAACCCAATACAAGAATATACCAAGGACACATTGTTATGTGTTTGCCCTGGTTTTCTATTCTTCCATAAACAACTGCTTTGGCCATTGTCAGAGACAGGATACTGGGCTAAGTGGACTCTTTAGTCTGACTCAGTCTTGTTATTCCTCTTCTCTTATGTTCTTCTGAGGAATTTATTTTCTGCTTCATTGACTCACTCTTCAGTCTGCGGGGCCCAGTACCTTGTTATAAAGGAAATTAGATAGACAAATTATTCTTGCAGTTCCTCAGAGGCTGCTGCTCCTTACTCCTTGCTTTGTTATCCTCTCAGGATGCACAGAGACAGACTGGGATACCTCTTATTGGGCTTGCTTTTGTCAAAACCTCATTTTTTCCTATGGCAAAGCAAGACCGAGTCTCTCCAGTGCTCATTGTGTAGGCGCTCACTCCACCCCTATTGAAGGTGCAGTGCAAACATGCAGAAGATTCTTTCCTCATTGCTTTTCTGACTATTTTTCTTATTTTCTGCATATGTATGTGTAAACGCGTGTGGGAGCAGGGGAGGGGGAAGGAGGTTGTATGTGCACTTCCTGAATTCCCAGTACCTTCAAAACAACAATGTTTTCTGAGGTCACCAAAAAAGATCAAAGTGGCACTACTCTTCCTTGCCCAAAAGAGTTCTGTGTCTCAAATCCACCCCTCACTGAGGACAACACATACATATTTTTCCACTGTCTCTACATTGTCTCAGGAGCTTTCGGCAATTCAGAGATGCCCAAGATCCAGCTTTGTGTGTTCACATCATCCTCAGAGGCCTGAGTTTGACCTGGTGAGCAATCCCATCTGACACTGCAGCAGTCAGTGCAGGATGGGACCACCCTTGCTGTCAACCTGAACCATCCTTTCTGTCCAGTAATGACCACTGCAATGGCAGACAGGTGCTTGGAGGTGGCTGAGCCAAGCACAAGTAGATCTCCTCTATATTGCAGAAAAGAACATGCTTAAGTATAATTTAAAGCACGGGGCATAGTTGGTGGTTTCCTTCAAACATAACATATAGACATCATCTCCAGGGGTACTCCACTGAGTGAGCAGTGTGGACCTGTCACTATGCTTAGCCTTTGAACTCAGCCTTAACACTTTGCTTTTAGTACTATAGCTATAACCACCACTGACTTCAGTGGATCTTAACTGATTCTGTATTTTTCAACATAGTTATTTTCCTCTTTCTTTCATTATCATTTTTTCTATTCATATCTTGCAAATCTAAATGTGGAACTTGTTTATACCAACATTGCTATTAATAGCTTGACTGTGCCATTTAGCATATTATCATGGCACAAATTAGATATTTCTATACAAATACTAAGTTTTGCAGAAAACCGCAGAACTCATCAGGATATCACTGATTCTGAATTGACCATTTTTCGTTGTGCAGCTTCAGTAACATCGAAAAGTTAAAGCCTTTTCATTCAAGAGCAAAAATTGGCTGAAGGGGAAAATAATGGATGTTTGTTCTGTAAGTTAATGATTAAATTTAAAAGATGATTGAATTATGAAGTTAAATATCCTTAGAAGAACTTAATGAATCTCAGATGCTTTTGAAATTGAAAAAAAAAAAAACCAAACCAAAAACCCAACATTTGGACTGACCCAGAGGCCTGGTATCAATTCACCATTGGGAGGCTGATTTGCCAGTTCATTTTAACTTGTTTGTTGTTTTAGTTTTACTGAGCTTACCTGAAGGTAGAAATATACAATATGAAAAGCAGAATTGTCACTCTGTTTCTCCTTTGTTTGTGTCTGTTTTCTTTGTTGCTAGACAACTTATTAGTTTTCAGTTGATTTCCCATAATTTAAAACATACCACTACAGCAGATAATATTAGAGAAAGTAAAATAACATACTGTTTCTTTTGTCCTAATAATGGGAAGGTATTTGTCTGGATAAGGTCACAGTTGCTTCTAAGTATAAATTACTTAATTGTTTTCAGTAGGGCTGTTGTGAGCTCCAGGACAAGGCAATCTAATCTAAAGCAGAACTCTCTGTCTTTGAAAGAATGTTTCAGGGGACGATCTTTGCAGGATATAGGGACTGCTAGGTCTCCGGGGGCTGGACAGCTTGGGTTTAGTAATTCTTTTTATTCTGTTTTTGAAGAGAACATGGATAATAATGAAACTTCATTTTACTGACATTGTTTTCTATGACCATATACTTTTAAATTCTTTGTATTATTTAGGCAGAGAAGAGGCCACTGCCAAAACAAAGGTTGTCTTCACAATAGCTGAATACACCAGTTGCAAGCATAGTTTGTGAGATATTTAACAGCCTGTTTTTTTCTAAAAAAAAAAAAATGCTATTTATGTTATCCATGTGGTAGCAAATGCCAGTAAATTTATTACGTATACATTCCGATGGTGCATTTTCAATGGAAATAGAGGGAGAGTGGCTCCCCATTAGTACCACCCGCACATGTGCCTGATGCAGCTGGAACTGTGTTGCTGTGTACTCACAGGGCAGCTCCATCTTCCCAGATAAAAATAAACTTCATTCCATCTAAGTTTGTGTATGACTTGAATATGGATGGACAAGCCTGTGTGCACGGCTTTGCAAAGAGCTCTCCCTCTGCATAAACACTGCCTCGCAAAGCCAAAGCTGGAGGCCAGTTCAGTCAAGATATGTACCAGTTTAACAACAAACTGTACTCAAGATGTTTTTTTAATTGACATATCTGTGGACAGCCTAACCTCTACTTTAATCTGGCTTGTGTCAACTAACAAACCCACAACTTTTGTGGGAAAACAAGCCCTGTCCCTACCCAAATCTGTGAACGGAGTTTATAGACAACTATGCAGCAGGCTGCACTAGTTACAGTGCAATCAAGCATTCACTGGGGGGGAAGAAAAGGATTTGTCCTTACGTGAACTGTGCATAAGATGCCTTTAACTCCTCATGGGGGCTTTTGTGGTGACATAAACTCAGAGAATGTTGGAGACAGAATTATAAATTTATGTAAGTTTTAGGAGGACGTTTGAAATTATTAATTAATCAAATTTTAAAATATCCCTTTTATTAGCCAAATGCATCCAACAATCCTAAGAAGAGCAAATGCCAATACTGCAAGAGTAAATTTAGCATGCACCGTTATGCTAATAAACAGTTGTCCAAAGCACAAAGCACAAGGGAGGTGGATTTCAGGGTGGGTTTGTTGTTTGGGGTTTTTTTTTTTCAGATTTTCCTCTGGAAAGCTAGAGTAATCCTCTTGGGAAGAAAGAGGGCTTGCTTAGGAGCTTTTTCCAGGGCAAGCAGTACACATACACAACACTACACCTACCAACACAGAGATATATATACCCTGCATTGCCTCAGCACCTTTATGTCCGTCTCCCAGTGGAAGAAGGCCCGTTGAACAGTCTTTCACTGGGCATGTAGGGAAAGCAGGAACAGAAAGAAATATTTGAATAAATATTCGAAGCCCCACTGCTTAGCACTGATTTTCAAGTAGCTTATTTCCAAATGCTGTTACATGTTTGCATTATGATATTTGACTTTCTTTTCTCATCTCTGTCTTGAATCATGTTCTGTCTTTCCCCTCTACCTCCATTTATTTGGTCCTCACATCCCTCCAGCTTGGGGCATTTTTTTTTGCAAACATCATAGTAGACTTAAATGTGGGAGCATCTGTGACTTCACTTTATTACACTTCTGGTGCTCAGCAATATTAATATAAACTTTTTTTTTTTTTTGATCTCAATTTCTTAATCTTCTGTGTGTTTAAATTGGACATCAGCATGGTTGCAATCCTTAGAAAGCAATCCCATTCCTCCAGTGAGGGTGCCTATTTTGTATAAACCATGTGATGCTAGAAAGGTTTGTTAGCGTATACAACGAGACAGTTAGGATGCCATCTACGGTTTTTGCTGTAGCAAATTATCTTATACAGTAGCTACAACCTGATAAATGTTGTTTAAATGCCTCAAAGTGCATCTTTAGCATGGTGTAAGGCATTTATATACATGCAACCCCTGTTATTATCAGTAGGATATACATCTGCTGTGTGCTTCACTCTTGGCATGATACATTAACTATGGATTTATAGCTGCACTCTAAAAGAGCACGGATTTCTGTACAGGTACTGCTGAATATATACTGGGATATCTTTTTTTTTTTACCGTGTTCCAGGGAAGAAAAGTTTGCTAATATCCGGCATATCTTGATGTACAGCTTCAAGAGCAAAAAAGGAATAATATATAGCTGAAATGGTCCACCAACACTGAAAAGCTCTGGAAAGCTGCAGCAGCACATAAATAAAGAGCAGCCCACCACTCTGTGCCAGCTACTACTTAGCTGGGAAACTATGCAATGATTAAACAATGGAATTAAACACATAGGACCTGGTACATTTAAATATTTAAATGCCACTTTCCATAACAAATCATACTAATGCATAACTGTGAGTCTGACCTTGCTCTAGGACGGCCCATAACACTGCAAGCAAGACAGCTAACTTTGTGCATTCCTCTACATCTTCAGTTAAGATCTGTGCTCTCACATAAAGGCAGGGCTACCTACATGAGATCTTTATTATGAAACATCTTTGTTCATATATATTTATCAAGGATATGACTGCCGTTTTTAAGTGAAAGGAATCTGCTTTTATATAAGTATAGATCTGAAGCAAATCCATTGACCTCAGTAGTGCTACAGGAAAACATGAATCTGTTTTTTTGATGGCTGTTACTTAAAAGTTTCCTCATAGTATCTTAACTACCACTTACATTACCTTGTTGAATAACTCCATAGCTTTTTTCAGCAGAGTTACCTCCCCGCTTCATCTACTGTTCAGGTAAACTTAATGGTGGAAGGTCCACCCAGATGTCCTTCAGGAAAGAAGGTTACAGGTAGGAGGAAACCTCCAGCAGGAGGAAACCTCTGTACCAGCTGTGTAATGAAGAAAAACATTGCTATGTGTTTCCAACAGAAGTTTATACTCCAAAAGGGGAGGGTCAGTAGGAGTCCATTCAGTGGCATACTGAGCAGTAGTTCTCAATTTTTTAGTGATTTTATTTATGTCAGCAAAGAGCTGTTTATACTATGTTGGCTCCTCCTTATTTCCATGTCAAAACTGTATTAGAAGATGTATGTAAATATGTTAAGTGCTTTCCTAAAATTAATTTCCCTTGAAAGAAATTGCACGACTGTAACAGTATCGTGCAGTCATTGAGAGGGTAACTTGCTACTCTCTGTTTACAGCATGTCTACAGGGGAAAAAGTAGTGCCTTGTTAACAGCTAAGTTCACTTAACAGGTTAAAACAGCGAGAAAACAAGGTAACTTGGGGTCTAACTCTGGATAATAGCTCAAGTTCAAATCAGTGTTTTCCACAGATCTCAACTCCAGGGGCCAAACAGAGCTAAACCAGACTTGCACGGTCACTGTCTTAGCCAGGGCTTTGTGTAGCAGAAGGGGGTGGGAAACAGCTCAGTCTGGGACTATGCTGCTCTAAAGGTCACTCTTCCTTGCACAGGCAGCCTGCAGCGATGTGAATTCCTGAGTCAAGATGGTCAGGAAATGTTTTTTAGCTGAAACTACCTTTGAAACCATGTTTAAAAAAAAATCAATAAAAATGGATCATTCTCACAGAAGTCATTATCATGGGGGAATTTTCTCTTGGAGGGAATTTATCTTGATGGAAGATTTTTAACCAGCTTTAATCCTAAAAACATAGTATTTGTGGAACAGACATGCAATGGCCCTTGGGAATTAATACTGTAGCCCCACCCTGACACCTGCATATCTGTTTTTCAGATTTTGCCCCAGGGAAAACAGGGGCAGAGTTTAAAAGGATTTTCTATCACGGATGTTCTGTCTCACAATTCCAACTCATATTTTTGAAATCTGTCAAAGTATATACTCAGTGTATGCTAAGGCCTACTGACACATCCAGCTTCAGCTCCATCATTCATTCTTTTTCAGTTATTCTTGTGGGGTGCTTGCATGTGTGTGTCCATGCGTGTGTGTATCTAGCCTGCCTGCCGTCCGTCTGTCCATCCATCCATCCATTCTATCCACCTGCCTCGTATCTTTTCGTTTTCATAAGATAAATACATACATAGATGGAACAATCTTTTCACTTTCTGTTCACATCAACATGAAAAAAATTGTCCAAATAGGTGAATAATATGGCTTTAGAGATGGCTAAGAGAGAAACAATGTTCAATCATAAATGACTGGTATACGTTATATAAAATTTCATTAGGGCCTTTCTATAATTTGAAAGGCAAGTTCTTTTTAGCCACCAATACAAGAAGTTTTTTGTTCTTTTTGTTTCTTGAAGTCTGTCTAATCATGTACCAAAACATTGCTCTATCCATTCAGCAATTAATTTATTTTCTGGTTTATGATTTTAAAATAGCAAAGACTTCATTGCCTTTATCTATATCCACTATAAAATTGATTTCTTCCCTTTGATTAATTCTGATTTATTTTACCATTTCACCAGTTCTTAACAGTGGGCTTAGAGCAACCTGCTACCTTTAACCTTTTAAAAAGCTATTCTCGCAATGGTATAGAAAAAGAAGGGGCAGACTTAGTCCATAAAGAGCAGAACTAAGTACTGCATCATGGAGATCACACGATGGCACCGAGAGTGGAGGCAAGGCTGTTGGGCAGCAAGAGCAGTGGGGACATGTGTCAGTGTCGCTCAGGCTGTGGCCTTCTGGCCTGTGGGCTGAGAGGTCGTGTTGAAATGTCATTTTCTGATGCTGTGGACAGAAGTCTGAACAATTAGTGGCTTTATCTCTCAAACAAGATATTGACCTAGGGTTTCTGAAAGTTGAAGATTTCAGGGCATATTTTGGAAAGAAAAGGAGAATAACCCCAATGCCTTGGCCAACATCCCAGTCTTCAGCAGAACTAGTATCAAAACAGAGTGTGATTAATGCTAAGTGCATAATGGCTGCCACATTTGCCTCTGCAAGCAGAAGGTCTCCTGCAAACCAGCTTTTTATTCTTTCTTTCTGGTTCTGGTTAAAAGTCACAAACTTTCCTTAACTGCAGGACAAGCATTGTAAAATATGTTGGTGCTCTAATGTTTTACAAAGATTAACTTGACTTATGAATATGTTTTCACGGCCAATTTTAAATTGATGTTATTCAAATACTTTCAGAACATTTCCATTCCTCTTAAAGACAACGGTCTGTGGCCTGAACTTATTCTCTTCAAACTCAACACTGCTGCTCTGACAATCTCTGTGAAGACAGAATGGTACTTACTGTTCAAAGATGGCAATTTTGAGTGAAATAAAAAGCTTTTCTCATTCCTGTTGCTCTTGAAATTTGATGTAGCTAATGCTGGAGAAGCTTAAGTGGCCAAGTTTATTTTGATTTTCAAAATTATACTCTCCCCCAAAATCTGTGTTTAGAAAATCACTGTGTTTTTGCTAACATGTTCTCAAGTACACAAGAGCTCAGGCTGTGACTCAGACAGTTCCCATGCTGATCACATATGCTTTAGACTTAGAACATAGAGAAACTACACTAGAAGCCAACGTCATGATAAAAATTTATCTTCAGCCATATAAAAATTAACTTCTCCAAGTGGTGAAGTTTGACTGTGGTAGCCATGTGGGGCAGTCAGCAGGAGCTGTACAGTTCCTGGCTGGGGAACAGAGCACTCCCTGAGCTACCTACCAGCTTTGTCCTTGCAGGAATTAAGTCTCTAAAAAGTAGGAAATGAATCACTAAAATGGCAGAAACTCGCGCTCCTAAAATGTAGGAAGTACAGAGGTGAAATACATCCACTTCTGAAGCACAGCCTTTACTCTGCCCTTAGGCTGACGAGGTCAACACTGCATGTACCGGCAAGCTGCAGTTGCAGATGCACCTTGGAGAGAAACCATATGAATATTGTAGTAAAGTACTTGCTATAACACCTTGTCTTTGCTATGGCAGAGCTCAACTTCTCAGACACAGCCAACAGGAGCTATGTATAGTTGGCTGATTTGCAAATACTCGGGGTCATGTCGGCAGGAGGATGTTTACCCACTGGGGTTACTTCTAGCGCGCAGCTGCCAGCACCACAGTTTGGAGAGACAAGGTGAACAGCCAGTGCTTTCACCTGTGGTGGCCTTCCCCGGGGAACCCCACGAGGTGATGTGCCCCAGCGTCCCCCACCACACTGCCTGCAGTGGTACAGCGCTGTGCTGTGAGTCCGAAATCCCTTTTTTTAGGTTTGTGATGGGACTGATGGGGAAAAGTTTACATACCAGCCTACACCTCCTATAACCTTCTCTTCTCCTGTCTTTTATTTTGCATTTCCTCTGTAACATCCATATTCTTTTTCCTGTCACGGTTCATTCTCTTCTTTAATTTGCATAGAAATACAGGTGGTATGCAGGTCAATATATGTTTTGGTATTAGAGATGTATCACATCTGGGGGTTTTGTGGTTTTTTTTAATTATTATTTGCAGAATTTCAACAACTACTAAAATGACTGGTAAAGCAATGAGAATAACTGGAGTGGACAGCAAATTAGTTCCTGAATGTTATTGGCATTAAATAACACCTACACTTGGTAAGGTAAAGCTACAAAGATTATGAAACAAGTAATGAGAAGTGAAGCTGAACTGTCATATAAGCCTTGACGATCACCAGGAGGAGAAAGGCTATGGAAGACAACTCTTGGAGAGTTCAGCCCCAGCCCTCTAATTTGGCATCCACTGAATGACAAGAGCTTTGATGGAAAAAAAAGAGATGACACTTACACTGCTGAAGACTATTATTTGGCTTTTCAGCAACTATGTAGAAGCTGGAAGATCTGAGGCATTTCATCCAAGACTGCAAAGCTACCGAGTCTGCATGGCATAGTGACCACGGGCAATATAGGGAAAGTAACAGAGGAACACAATGCAATCTGCCTCCCAAACTGTGCTTTAGAGAGAAGTAATATCACAACTTTGCCACCCACAGCCTCCTCTCTACTTTGCCAATGAAAGCAAAAGAGCTAATTTGCCAGGGCTGTGAAAATGTTATTGGATCACTGGGGACATATCATTACTGTGAAGACAACTGGTTGGGGAGATCCGTGATAAGACTTCAGAATAAAAGGATTTTTTTTAAGCTTTTTGGAAGTCCTAAGGGGGGATATCTTCCTAGACTGGCACATTGACATTGGTATTGTTGCCAGACTAACAGCTTCCTTAGGAACCACCTATTTTTCCTGTTCATTGTGGAGCCACTGGGATGCAAACGCGGATGTAAGCATAGCTTGAACATTTTGCATTGCCATGCAAAATGGCTGTTTAATGTGTATTTGTAGACTGATACTGGAAATGCCTCATAATTAGACTGTGTCTAAGCAAGCCAAAATATTTTTGTTGTGATATTTGAATGTCGCATTTTACAGAATATTTGTAAAACAAAAAGGAAAATGTTACCAGAAAAGGGAGTAGGGACAGAAATACCTCTGCTGATTTTGAACTGCCAGACACAAAGGCAATTATCAGAGCAGACTGTGGAGATGTGCACCTGAAGGAGGCCTTAAGGGCATGCTTTGATGGTATGTCAGAATCAGAGGAGTATCTGCTTTGTGCTAATTTGTGTCATTGTAGTTGGCTTGCATACAGACTTATAGTGGACTGCCGATTTTAAATGAATATGTCAGTTTTGAAAGCCAAAGTAAATCATGATCTACTAAGAAACCATAGCAAACAGAGACATTTCTATGAAGATTTGAGCCATGAACAAGGCAAATTTAGAGTACTGACCATTCTTACATTAATCACAGATTAGAGTATCATTCCCCTTAGTGTACGCTGTGGTCAAGTGAAAAGACTTGGTTTGGCCATAATATGTTATCATGTGGCAGAAGATGGCTGTAGCCTAGATCACAAAACCATCCGTGAGGTACAGTAGCTCCTGGCAAGTAAGTTTTAGGTTCTTCTCCGTCCTAATGCTTTGTAATACATTATTTTGGTATTTGAAGGGCTGCAAACATCTTGTATACTTCCTGAACCACCTTCTGGTTTTTCTGCCCTCTCTTGAAAAGATACTCCCTTCACTTCTTAGCTTCTGCACGATCTTGACCAAGTTAGAGATCATGTTCTCCTTTTTTTTATTTATTCTTTCTTCTGGTTAAGTTTCTATACTTGCTTTTCAAGTATAGCAGAGGAAGGACACTAGGAAGTATCTGATGAGCAAGGAGAAAACCATAAATGAGAAAACTCTTTAAAGTTTTCCATAAGGATATTCTTGTAAGTATTTAATTTGCTTATATGGCTCATTCAGGACAGTTCAGCAAATCCCAGTATAATGAGTACATGAAGGACGTGACCAATGGACAGATGGATGTCAACAGTGAAGAGATAACTGACTGTACTTGTGATTCTGACTGATATTTGGCTTGCCAGGGTGCCAAAGGGTCAGTGGAATAAACTGAAATGGATCAAGGACCTGTGCTATGGGGTATTTGAGAGTGATAATTCTGCCAGAGTTTCATCATTATTCCTGGAGTTGTTCTGCAGCCAAGCTTATCACTGATTCTTCTCCACATGGACTGAGGAAGTTCAGGGCTTCTTTCCTGAGAAAGTCGAGGAGCTAGACTTCGAATAGCACTTTTTTTCTTTAGATCTGCACCAAGTCACTGGGAATTATAACGGAGGGAAAGGAGGGCTTTGAGATGTAATTGCTGTAACTTTGGGCCATGGGGTTCAAGTCGATAACATGAACAGTCCTACTTGTAGGAACATAGGCATCATTGGTGAAGGACTGCTTTCACTGAGGATTGATGCAGCATCCAGACATGCACTAATGGAAAAGGATCAAAAGGGAATACATGTCAGCTAGTTTTATTTAATCAGCAAACATTTGAGATTTTATCAACCAGATTTCAGATTGCAACATGGAAGTAAATGCCAAACCAAGGGTAGTTCTACTGGTAAAATCATGGTGGCTAGACCTTGCCTACCTATATTTAACACTAGCCACATCAGATTTGCTGAATGTTAGTAGTCTTCATCATTATTCTGACAATGCCTTGTAAAATATGTCAAACTTTATCATCACCATAGCATAGAAACTATAGTTATGCATGCGAACAGGATGCTGACAATCAAATTGACAAGATATCTTTCTGCTTCTACTGTTTGCAGTCTACAGCTACAGACTCTGGTACCTTAATTCCATCTATCAGGAAACCTGTCTTCATATCTCAGTTTATATAACCACTGCTCAGGATCAGCCTTAAAGATCTCCTTCAACAGTGCAACTCAGAGAGAATTTTTTCCCTGCCTTTCTCTAGGTCCCAGAATGCCTGGGTGCCAAAGGGCTGGCTTATGAAACAAAGAAAGGCAGAGTATATCTCATGTCCTAGTTCAACAGAGTGGCCAGGCTGGAAGGCATCAGAAGGCTGAGCTGTAAGAGTGATTATGCCTGGCTTTCAGGACAAATACAAAGTCCACACTAATTACCAGCAAAGACATACCAACTTAACAGAAATTCTTGCAACCTTCTCTAATTTGAGTCTTCATCATTCAATAAAGACAGACTTAATCCATAAACCCACCTGGAATAGTGGCTAAAATTTAAATCTATGGAAGCCAGCTCAAATAACGGCCCTTCTTTTTTAAAAAATTATTCTTCATCTCTGCTTATTATGGAACCACAATTGCTGAATCATTTTGAGTCACTATTGCCATAACTCCATGGAAGCAATTGAGGCTTCTCTGCACTAAAGGCATATAAATACCTCTTCAGCAATAGTTTCTTTTTAAGTAATTGTTTTTCACCCAAAGACTTTTCCCTTAACAAACCTCTCTGAAATACAACTCATTTTTGGAATGCTGGAAAGACTTTGTTACACCAAAGACACCAAAAATACTTCTCTAGCTCTTTCTGAAGAGAAACATCCAAATCTCTGCAGTAAGCAAGCACCTCCATGCACTATACTCTAAAGCAGGATCTTCCTCTACTGCCAGTTACAACAGTATTAATATTTTAACAGATTTAGGACACTAACTACCAGCAAAAAAAGCTTATCACTTTTATCACACCTCCCTTGAGCATCTCATATATATTATCTAAGGAAAATGTGGTAGAGAAAACTAGATTGTGATTCATTCTACAGCATCCCTAGTGCTTCTGAACACTCCTTAAATTATTCTCATTAAATGGATGCTGTTTCTAAATAAACTTCGCTAGTCTGGGTTATCTTAGTTTACACCTGATTTTCTAAAACCTCAGAAATTTTATATGCTCTATACTACTAACTTGAATAATTTAAAAAATAACCTTCTTTTGTGTGTCTTCGATTTTACTTTTGTTCCTCTTCTTTAGAAGTTCTCAGCAAACTCATTTTTTTTGTAAAACCAGAGCTTTTGAGATAATAGATTTTTAACCAGAATTTTTGAGCCTCTTCCCAAGGATTTAATAGACATGATAGCTTTTGTAAAGCAGTTATCAAATGTTACAAAGGCTGCACAAGGACCAGGAGTTTTTGTTATTTACATTAAAATTTTAAAGTCACAGGAAAATAGCTTTTATTAGTAGCCAAGTTAAAGAACCTCTTTTAAATCATTCACCACTATGGCATTAACACATACTTTTGTTGCCAGACCTCTCTGTTCTGAGCTGGAAGAATCATTTCAAGTGAGCTGGAAATTAAATGCTCTCATTGTCAGACTGAAAAGTTCATGCCTTGGGACAGCAGCAAATTGTTCTGAAACGCTACAAACGTAAGAAGACTAAGAGTGATTTATTAGGAGAATATTTAATGAAATACAAGTTTTTAGATTATTATCATTCACATATTCACAGTATCTTCTGTAATGTCTTATTTGCTTCTAAAAAATGAAAACAAGCATCTATCTTCAGTTCTTTAAAAGTGAATTCTTCCTGCACGTAAGACCCAGGATAGCTGGTTTATATCCACTATACACAAATGAATGTCACATAACAAAACAGAGTGAAAAACTGTAATTCTCCAATTGTTTTCCATTGTTCTAAATACAAGCTTTAGCAGTGCTGAAATAGCAGAGTGATGTAGTTTATCGCCCAAATGTGCAGTAATATAATGTGCATTTTAATTAAAGGCAGTGGTCCTGATCCTGCTGAGGATTAGGTCACTGATTTACAGTGGAGCAGGAACAGTCTCAGTAAGTAGTCTTCAGTACCTAGAAGCTGCACCTCCAGCAGGGTTTTTTGGTCAGAATAGTAGTGAGGTTTTGAAGTGAATCCTCTGATCATCCCCACTCACTGCATGTTGGCTTGGTTTGCAGAGTGGGTTTGGTGCATACAAAAGATATTCTTTCTGGGGGAAATGAAACCGTAACTTTCACTCCACAAGTACATCTACTGTGCTCCAAGCCTAATTAGGGCAGACGGATTTTGAACCACATGTATGGTAGGCACCACCCACAATATAAATCTAGAAATAGTTCAAGCATCACCATAAATATGACATAAGGTAAGACGCCCACACATACAGAATGTAAATGTAGGACTTGGTATCTGCCTTTTCCAGCTGCTGATCTGCTCCTATTGCATTGAATTACTTGTTGATGTAGATGTGACCGTACAGTAGCATGCAGCTGACTCTGGAGTATTGAACGGGGAGCCAGGTTCTGTAACAACACACATTTCCAAAACAGATTTACAAAGCATGGGATCAACAGCAAAAGCTGTGGAAATCCAAGAGCTGTAGCTAAAGTTGTGAATAATAATTACTTCTTACAGGTTGTTCTCTGCAAGGTAAGTCTTTGGATTCTGCTTCCTTTGCTCGTATCAGTTGCATATAGTCAATGAGACTCTTTGCAGGCTGAGACGTAATTGAAAGATTCACTGTCCACCCATTTACAGGCATGCAAAGAAAATGTAATGGGAATGTTTAAAATTATCTTGCCAGAAGCCCAGTCCTTTCATTCCACTTTGCACTTGCATTTTATTGGTTTAAATGAGTGTGAAGTGGGGGATATTAATGCTGCCTGACTTCAGGCACCCATCTTAGGAAAGCAGTCTCCTTGGGCCCTGTATTCACTGGAAAGAGAAAGGCCTTTTCAGACGGCAACTCTGATCACCTAACTTTGATGACTGAACTCAGACTGTGGAAACACTCTTGAATACACAGCAACAGAGAATCAAGCTTACTGCCAATAGAAATAGGACCTCTATAATGTAACAGTGCATTAAAATAATGAATTAATGCATTTTAATGCATTAAAAATTATGGAAAATCAATTATTTTTGTACAGCATGGAATCGAAAATAAGCATGGTTATTTCATGAGAAACCCATGTGATTCTTAAAACTGATGCAATAGAATTTTAGGTTTTAGAACTAGAGGAAAATAATCCTAAAGCTTTATAAAATTTTCCTTTTTAAGCTACTTGATAAACAGCAAACAGGAGATGACTTGCTTCAAGAACAAAAAACCTACCAAAGCTTCCAGTTAAAGCAAGGATAATACATGATTACAATCTGTTTACTGGGACATGACAAAGTCATCTGAAAAAACACAAAGCACTGGAAACCTCACATTTGCTTTGGATACATATCCTAAACATAATGTAAGATATGGCATTATCTTTTTCATTTCCTTATTGAATGTGGAAGAAATACTAAAATGATTTGAAATTGTTGCTCTTTTTTTTTCCTCTGGGATAAACAAAGACAACTGTCAACTAATCTGGAAGACAAGTTACTGTGAGTGCATTTTACAATCTTATACATGTCACTGGAAGAAGAAAGTTCTGTTTGAGGAAGATATCTGACAGAAAACAAGCAAATGTGGATAATGCAGCATGCAGGCTAATTCCCTTTACTTAAGCTTTCTCATGTACATTTATAGTTAGTTAAGAACATCCCATCCTGAAAAACCCATCTCATTGCTGACAGTAATTAGTCTTACTAATAGTTTATAAGTTGAAATGTAAGCTGGGGATGAACTGGTGCACTGTCTAAATGGCAAAGGCCAAAAGCATTTTGTTTTTTAAGGACCAAAAGCTGGCACAGTGTCAAATGGCACTTTGGCAGAAGCCCAGCTTCTCACATGTATATATAAGCTTCACAGCTTTCCAGCTAGAAGCAGATGCACCAAGGGAAAAAGTCTCACATCCAGTTCTGTTGCACTGCATGAAAGCAATGGGTGCCACAGACATAATTGTTGTTAAATCTCTTTGGTTAGATTAATATCCTAATTAATCTCCTGGAAATCATTTCACAGGCACTGTGCAAAGATGTACACACCTCTGCAGCAAAATGTTTTATTATAATGACTGACAGTCATGCTAGAAAGCTAACCCATCTTCTTGCACCACCTTCAGCCCTGCAGGTACTGAAATGCCCAGTTCCACTGTTTATTACATCCTTTCATCCCCTTAAAAATTAAGGCTCCTGCTTATGTTGAAGTAGAGGCCTTAATAAGTATATGCTTTCTTAATAAGTGTACATGTAAGCATATGCATACCTACTAGACCTTATAGGTTTCAATGGGACCGATTACATGATTGCACCTCATTATATTGATTAATATTGTGTGGAAACAAATGTTCCACAGATTTCTTTACAGTCCTGCTCTAACTTCATTAAAATTAATAAATGCAGTCCCTTCTAGGTATGACTATGCAATGACTAGCCAAGGAAGATGACTCTTCCCTCGCACAGACAGTCATCGGGTGCTGTGCCCTCAGGAAGTGGACCCGGCTTCCACAACAGGTGTTATAGCCAGCAGACAGATGTCATTAGATGTTGGTAGATAGGGCGTGCACAGCAGATGTCCTGAGAACAAGGACAGTGGCTTGAACTCTGTTCTCTGCCTTGCCTCTGGGCCTGGTCTCTGTTGTTGTCTTCGTTTTCACCGTTGAGGATCCAGCTTGCATCTGCTGCCTGTTCAGTCATAGTTCTGGCCCAAGCTGTCTGTCCTTGCTGATGATCTGTCTGCTCCTGGACCCACCTCATGAATTTCACTGCCTGGTTTCCTGGCTCCATCTGAAGTTTAGCTACGCTCTTGTCAAGGTGCGTGCAAGCTCCCTGGCTTCTTGGTGCCAAACCTACCTCCAACAGTATGCTTGCCTTGCTCTGTTAGGCTAATGAGTATTCTATGTCTCTGGTTCTTGACTTCAGATTGCTTTAATTACATCACCTGGCTCCTGCCTCCACCCAGACTCCAGCCTGGGGCCTCACTATGAGGCTTACAAAACCCATGTCCTGTCATAACAGTCTACACAGACAGGTGTAGACAGACAGTAGCTTGTTTCGCTAGTGCTCCAAGCTGGGCAGAAACAAGCTAGCTTTGGTCTAGGAGCCATACAGCTACATTACCCAAAAGGAAGAGCTCTTTTATTTCCAGACAAGATACAGAGCAGCTTGGAGCACAGACAAACTGAATCCATCTCTGTCTATACTTGCTCAGTTAGACATACTGTGTAAACCTATATAACTTTTAGGGTACAGAGTAAATTTAAATACTAAATAGAGACAGACTGTGTACATGTCTCAAATGTTTGCCCAGATGTTGAGCAGCATCCCTCGTGACACACAGATAGATAGACAGAAATCTACCATGTGGGTCAGAGGGGACCAAGGCAGAGAGATTTCTACTAAACTTTCTAGAAGCTGGTTTTAGCTTACCTGAGAATATTATCTATGTTCACCATGACATTCAGGTGAAGCATAGCAACTGTATTTCATTACATTTGGCTATCAACCAAATTCTAGTCTCAAGCATGCTTTTGTGAATTAGGTGTCACTATTTGTTTCAGTAGAGTTAGTCTGGACTTTCTCAAAATATTTATTTCTATAAGTGAAACCCAAATCTTATACCTAAAGTACTAAAATTTGAAGTTCAGGCCTTTATCCAGTGTCGTTACAATAAGTTTATACCAGATGATGATTTGATCCTATGTAACTTCCACAACAGCAGATGAAACATCAACAGATATAGAAGATGCCAGGAAGATGTGCTTGAGCTACCTTAAAACTAACTAGCTTGGCTACTGGTAGTAGCATACCCAGAGCTGCATAAAGCTCAAGTGTAAACTAAGTTAAGCTAGATTTAATTTAGACTACCAGAACTTTGCAGCTTAGGCTGAGCTCTGTGCTTGCATAGCTTGTACCCAAGCCAGGTAACAAAAACCTAACAAAGCCACTGTACACTGGAATCATTAAAGCACATATTGAATCTAAACAGTGCCTACTTTATGGCAGTTTCAAAAGTAAATGAAGCATTTATTAACTTCCAAATTGTTTCTAATACCCTAGTACCTCAATGGGACCACTCATAAGTACTGTACAATGTGAGCAACAGTGGCAGGATCTGACCATAAATGCTTTCAGGCATGTGATAGAGACAGAGACTTTGTGCTTTTGTTTCTAGGTAACTGCCTGGTTTTGTTTAACTATGTTTTGATTATGGTATGGAGCTTATTTAACACTGTATGGGCAAATGGCATGCTTTATGTTATATTTAGCTTTCTCTCTCTACGTATGAGGACCACATGGGGTAATTGCTGCTTTGTGGCCTGATCCTCATCTCCTTACTAAAGCTGAAGTGTGAATCTGTGGGAACGTTCTATAACAGGGCAATGAGACCCCAGACCTGCTATAATACGTTGAACCTGAATAAATAGCTGGGCTGGAAATTGTCTGTGTGTTGTATAACCCCATCATAAGTTAACATGTAATTACACTTCAGATTTTGGAACTTATACTGGAAATCATTTACTTGTGTAAGTAACTCCAGTGGGATTCAGTGGGATATTACTGGGAGCTAATACAAACTCACTAAAACAAGTAGGAGTTCCTAAATCGAGCCTTGACTGTTTTAAATAAAAATAAATTAATGCATCTAGACATTCTCTAAACAGAGCAAGTGTCTAATGTGACCTATGTATGTATCACCTGTACAATTATTATACTTCTAGAAGAAATTGCCATTAATACTGCATGTTTTTTGGGTACAAAGTATGAAGAAATGTGTTTTCCTTTGTGCTTACTGCTGCTGCAGAGAAGCGTGTGTTGTGGTTTAACCACAGTGTTATACGATGGTGATTGTATGTAGGATACGGTTGCAGGATATTCCTGTTTTGTGTGGGGAACTGCCTGGTGTCTCTTTGAAAGTAAGGATCTTCTGAAATATGCAATGCAGAAAAGCAGTGACATAGATTTTGAATTTTAAGTATGGATTAGCTATTTTTTACAGAAAGAAGACATCAGAATGGTACTTTAAGCTATTTATTTTTTACACTGTTTCCTTTTTTCTATAGTAGTTAGGCCTCTTCTCCAATCTTATCTAAATGCAAAGTGATGAGAGAGTAGGGCCAGATCCTTCTCCTTTTGAGGTAATCATTTGCCATTTATTTTCCTGGGAGCAACACTGTGATTTTATCAAGATCATAAGATGTAATATTATGCACAATTTCAAAATTATGCTAAACCTAGGTTTTTTAAATATAGGAGCCCACAGAACTGTAACACAGACATTTTAGCACAGAAATCACTTTAGTGTTTTCTAACACATGAGTGTTTGCATTTTTTCAGAGCACTCCTTGCTCAATCAAAATTCCTACCGGAAAAGAAGCTGCAGCATTGGGTGCTTTATCTCCAGCAGATTCTTCTATATTTTTAAGGCTTTAATTGAAATATTTTAACTCTTAAGTTGTGAACACTGGGAGTGGAAAGATTCTAATTAGTGTGATCAAAATTCTTTATTCAGCTCTTGAGGTTTAAATACAAACCGAGGTCAGAAATGCAAAATTAAGAACTTTGAGTTATTTATCCCATGGAAAATCAAGATTCAGATGCAGAGCCAGAAATGTTCCAACTTCCTATTAGTTATTGTACTTATCAGCCCACAGTCCAAAATAAGTAATCAAAACATTAATAATCAAAATAATCAAACCAATAAAATTCTATCTTTAAACTACAATTAAATACACAAGTAGAAAGCTAATTTTACTGTTATTAATCTAGTTGAAATAATGTCATTTCACATCTATCTATCTATCTATCTACCTATCTATCCACTCATTTGTCTTAAAATAAGTGTAATGTAGAACTTTACTAGGACCAGCCTCTATTTTCTTGAGCCAGTTCTATTAGAGGGAGACAGCAACAAAATGCACATAAATAAAAATACAAATAAAGGAAGGCTTAATGCAACCTGGAGCCAAGTGTCTGATCTCGGCAAAATCAGTGTTTTAGATCTCAGTTGGTGCTTGAAGTAAAAGTATACCATGACTGTTTCATAAAGAAGTAGCTATACCAGTGTTGCATGCAGGGAAGAGACCACGACCCAAACATGCCTGGGAGGAAGGGGCAGGTGGACACGGGAGATGAACGTCAGCATTGCCTGGTTGTGGCTTGGGGGCTGAGTTTCAGCTGGGGTCCTGGCTTGCTTCATGCCGCTGTTGCTATACTCCCAGGGCTGAGTGTATGCTAAGTGTGTCCTCTCAAGATTGTCGCTTTTTAAAATGAAGACTGACAAGAATGAGAAAGTTATTTTTATTCTTTAACATGGAAGTTATCTAGCCCTCCACTCACGACCATGCCTGCACAGAATCCTATTTGCTAGCTGCCATGTGGAAACAAACAGAAAGTGAAACGAAAACAGACACATTACCTCCACGGAGAAGACAAAATTGTTGTTAAAAGAGCATGGGGAATTAACTTGGCAGTGCTTGCTTGCCTGACTCTAGTTAGCAGATTTATTTTCCACAAGCCAGAATCCAGGTTCAAAGGACACCAAATCATTAAAGAAACCTTCTCAGAGAGGAAAAATAATGACTTAATGGTCACAGCTAGAACTATGAGTGGGATTTCATGTGATGCTTGAGCCTACACCATGTCTCCCTGCTTCTGAGGAGAGTGACTCTGTCCTTCCTCAGGCCTGGCCACACACTCACATCTCATTTGGAAGCCTCGTGTCACCCTTTGATGATCCTGCTCAGTTTGCTAGACCAGCAGAAAACTAGCCAAGCCAAGAAGTAACTAGTCTGCCAGCACAGACAACTCAGGTGTCAAATGAACACCAAAGCCTGGGGAAAGGTCGTGAATGGTGTCTGTGTATCCAGGGGCAGGGAATGGGCAGTACAAAGAAAGGAAGACTGGCCCCTTTCCATGGTAGTAACCTGCCTGAATGTCTCCGTTATCTAGTGAAACCTCAGCCTAGGTCTCTGAGAAAATGCTGGAAGAGATAGATGCCTTTCTCTCAGGCAAAGAGAAGGCTGTGTCACAAACCCAAAATGTTTAGGGAAAGAAAAAATTTTGGCTAACATCTAGATGTTACAGCCTTTTCGTCGTCTTACACTAAGTGACTAAATAATGCTTTGGTGGGAAGAAGCTGGTTTCCTTTAGCATCTGCTAAAGGAAAAGGATTTTTACGAGTCCCTTCTCAATGGGGCCTTTTGAGTTGTCGTGGTGACTGAACAGAGGAGTTGCAGGCCAGCAAGCCAATTTATGAACGGTTAGGAACTGTAATTTCATCAGACGAGGGTTGAAAGTCACAAGCCTGTCAAACCAGAAGCCATTTAAGAAGATTCTGAAGTGCACATCTCTGTGCATTCAGGATATAGACGTTAAAGCTTCTGGAGTACCTTAGCGTTACATTAGTGGTTGCTGCAGATTAATGTTGCCTCAGATTAATTGTCTCAATTAAGTCACTCTTCTTTTGAACTGACAGGATGAAGCAATTCAATTTATTTATGGCCTTGTGTTAAGGAACAATAGGAGGCCACCAAAGGCGTCACTTGATGGTTTGGGATGAAGTCTGATCAGTTAAGCTGTAGCCTGAGGAGTTACCTACAGAAGTAACTTTCTGTAGCAAACACGGTGCTAGTAACAAAAACAGGAGACAGAAAAGGAATAGTGGAAGCATTTATTAGGACACTGCACTACTAGCAAAAGTGATTTCTGAGCAAGGAAACTGCTTTCAGCTGCTTGTTTCTGCTGTATTCAGGGAAACCGGTCTTTATGAATAGTCTTATAAATAAGCATTGCCATACTCTATCAGCCAGTTCTCTTTTTAAAAAAAACACTTAGTTTGCCTTTTAATGGCTGTCTGAATAGGCTAAAGGATGACATTATTTTTGTCAGTGATATAGATGTGTTACGTACGTTACTACATTGCTAAGCCTAAACAAGATGTGAGCGCGCAGTTATGTCATATGCTCTGCTGGCTCATAAAAATAGAGCCTGTAGGCACCATGAGCAGCAGGGCACACTCCTAGATGCCCCAAATCCAAGCCAAGCCAATTGTTGAGCCACACAGAGGTTTTAGTATTTTTAAACCCCAAGTTAGAGAAAGGACACTTTCATATACCAAAACAAATACTTAAAAAGGAAATTCCTATACCTTCCAGTAGCAGAAAGGCAAGAACCTAAGTGTCACGGCCGTCAATAACCCTTGAGTGTATGTATATCTGTGTTGTGAGTGAGAAGTTAGAACAGGACGTCTTTCATTTCTCTTTGCCCAAATCATTCTCCTGCAGCCCTGGAAGTATGTTTCTCAGCTGTGATATGTTCAGAATGCAGCTCACAGGGAACATCTTGCATGCATTTCAGAGGGACAGGTCATTCTCTTCCCCCTCAGTATTTAAAATGTGCTTTTCAACAGCACTCCTTGACTTGAGCCACACACAATCGTGGAAAAGAAACAATTTACCTGCAGAAATGCTGAATAGGGGTTCATAAAAACTACTGTAAAATTATGTGGCCTTTTGGACATCAAAATAAAGCAAAGATACTTGTTCTCAACAGCAAGAGGCCAAAATGGACAACTGTCACTGCAGAGTGTGTAACACTGTGTCTCCATCCATATACACGCAGCATTCCCAGGACTGCAGAGACGGAATAGAAACAGAGCGCCTATATTTCTGTTACACAACATATGGCTCAGTTCTGTTTTTTCATGAAGTGACTAGGCAAAACTTACATTTAATTGAAAGTAAGAATGGTTTTATAAAGTCAATTTTATAAATAAGTGTATTTCCCTATTTCTAAAGGACACAGTGTTACTTTTTACTAGCCAAGACAACTATTTTTAGCTTAACCCATGCGCTATTGAAATTGCCTGTAGAACGAATGCCCATTTAACAGATGGGTACACATAGAAGTATGTGAGAGCAGCTCTGTGTGAATCAAGTTTAAATGTTAGCTTGCATTGCCATCCAAGAATATGGAGACAGCAATCTGTGTAAAGCTCATGAAAGATGCTGGGAGAATACACCATGGCAAACCTGATTCAGAACTGCATAGTTCATAAATGTGTGCCCTGGTTGCTATGGTAATTTTAGTTTTGGTTTTGATGACTCAGGATTATGCAGCATCAAAAAGTAACCCACCTTGAAATGTGGGTTTTCTGTGTAAGAATCTTACTCAGAACTGACAGAAATCAAAAAGCAAGAAGTCTGCTTCTTACATAATTTACTTTAAAATTTTGATAGCACTTTGTGCAGTCTTCTTATCTCTTTTTTTTCTGGATAAGGAATGTACCAGAGTTTTCATTGTTACTTGTGTGGGTTTGTCACACAAAGTAGAGAATACACCAGATTTAAAAACAGAAAGGACTATGACTGTCAAATAAAAAAATGAAAGAAATGCCTTATTCTTATGATAAGTACCTCTGTCACGGCCTTTTCATGTTGAAAAAGACTTTTGTATTTTCTTATCCCATCTCTCCTTTTACAATCCATGATTCTTTATAAAAATCTAGAAGATTTATTAGGAAGTTTTGTGTCAATATATACAGTATTTGTCACTATCTCTTCAAATTATCCATTTTTCCCAGTGCTGGAGTCAATGAAATTAACTTTGATATATTAGTTTTCTTCACTGGGGAGAGAAAAATGTTAGGACAAAATTTTTAGAAGCCCCACTGTGTCTGTTGCTGTTCAAGATGAAAGACAAGACAACAATTATCCTTAGGAGGTCAGAACAAAAACTCTACATCCCAGAAGCGGACTATTTTGGGTAGTGCAAAAGCTTCATCTGTGTGCTTCTGTGTTCCAGAAGCCTGTGTGAAATAGCTTTGAATGATGGTTGTCATGCTTTTAAGAAAAAATGGAAAACCAGAAAGCACACTGATAACAATCCCGTTGCTAAATCATTTTATTGATCACTTGAAGCCTGCCATTAAATTAACTGAAAATATGTACACGCATAGATGCTATCTCTGCAAATGTTTACATGGTTACCTCTAGAGAAAAGTAGTCCTACTGAATTCAGTGCTAGTATTTGTATGTGGAAAATTACATATTCAGTCACCTTTAGTGTTACATATCTACATGCGAACAAAGGATTTTACTGCACATCTAGTGTGTTGGGTAGTCTGGTAGAGATACATCAAAATAGTCTGGTAAAACTAGGTCTACTTAGTGCGTCCTGAAGTTGTACACATCAGATGATACCTAAAATGACAAATGTCTCTTGTTAGCATAATATTATTATTGTAAACACACATGCACACTTATGCAGTAATTCAGTCTTGTGATATTGTCTTAGCAGTAATAACTTTTTTGGAACAAATTTTATACTCACTTTCAATATGGTTTTCAAAGACAGCCTTAATATGTAGAGTTGGGTCTAACCCTCTGCACAGATGAACTTCACCCTCCGTGCTTAGGTAGATAATTGGAAAAGAATATCAGGTTTCTGCAGCAAATATTATTTGTAATTGTATATGTTCATCTCAATTAGTACTGAATTAGAAGCTGTAGAAAGTCTCATCTCCTCTCAGTTACACTGATTTTACAATGAAATTGAATGACATCAGACTGGTAGGATGGGGTAAAGTATATGGCCCAGTATGCCTTTGCTATTGAAGTTATAAACTTTTATGTGAGATATGAGACAGGAAAAGTACAGAAATTAAAAACAAGTTTTAAGAATTATTATTACTTTTATCATTATTCCCTTTTTGTTCTGAATTTTGTTGAATACAGAAAATGTGAACAATTGCAGAGATTAACCATTCTACATGAATGACAGCACTACTTTTTGCTTGAGGAAGACCACATGCTTTGCTAGATCACGTTCAAAGACCACATATAATTTACTGCAGAGCACACAGCTATCTCGGAAAGGCATATATACTCCATATATAGGGAGTATCTGAATTTCAGCTGGCTCCACAAATGAGTTTTATGTTGCCTGTGGAGTCTGTAAAAAGCCTCAAAGATAACATAACTCCCAAATGAGGTGCAACCCAAAAAAACGAAAAAGTCAAGGAAAAATAAAGTAAAAAATGCAGAATATACAAATAGCTGCAGTGTGAGGAAAGATATTTGCTGAAGTTCACTGAAAAGCTGGAGCTGAATCAGTGAAAAATGCCCTGGAGAAAGGAACAAAAGTGAAGTATTAGATCTGGTCTTCAAAACTAGACTGTAGGATACTTAAGAACAGACAGGGGTGTGCTTTCTGAGCTGTGGAACCTCTGCATTTTGCTAACAAGCCAAGGAGAGTGAACTGAAGGAGTTAAAGGAGGATCCGTGACCAGAAAGAAAAAGCTGAGCTGGAGGAATGAAGTCAAGGAGAGGGGACTGGAGCTCTGATGGAAACCTAAAAACATGCTCCATGACAATGACATTCCTAAGAGACTGCATTTTGAACAAGTGCCTATCAATTTGCCTTGAATTACTTTGCTGCTAATAAAGCACTTGATTTAAATATTGCTTGATGAAATCAGTGTATTGCATTCTTCAGCTATGCGGTTTCTTTGAAGAGTCAAATTTTCAGACAGCCAACTGTGAGAGAGAGAAAGAGAAGCAGCATGTTGGGGAGGGTACATGTAAAATATCAGAGACATCTGGGGAAGAAGGAGTTACCTTTTATCTTTTGTTACCTTTTTCTGGGTTATAGTTTTCAGCTCCTTAGGAAATGGCACTGGATTGAGAGTCTGTCCCCAAGAAAGTTTGCCCACGAGGACAAGACCAGAGCAGGCAGCTGCAGCCTGCACAAATCCCCTCCTTAGACATGAGTCAGTCGATGTAGCCAAGCTCCTGGCTGTTAACTTTCCATACTGGCCCGATGGTCCCAGTGCTATGCCAAAGCACAACTCAATCACCTGTGTGACTAATAAAGACTGCGAAGACTGCTTCTGAAGTGCACTATGCAGAGTCAGCCATACTTCCAAACACAGGAGCCTAAACCTGACCTCTGGATACTCACACAGGCTGTCAATGGGAAGGTATAAATTAGGTGCCAGGTAAGGTCATTCACCTACTTAGACTGCAATTCTTCCTCTGGCACATCTTTCACCTTGACTACAAGATGTCGTCTTTCGTCACAATCACATTGCGCCTGCAAACTGTCAGTGCATAGTATCTCACGCATTGCTGTATGAGTAAATCTGATGGATGCTCTACAAATAGCTCCAGATCAAAATGGGTTCTGAAAGACATTAAGAACAACACATAGCTGCAGGTACCTTACAAGTATTACTTCTTGTGAAATGCCGCTGACATTTTAATCAATAAAAATGGAAAGAAGAAGCCTGAGTAGGCTGTGAGACTGCCCACCATTAAGAAAGAGACATTATAATTAGAAAAGAACAAACCATGCAAAATGAAGTATATGAGGTTTGGTGACCCTCTCAAACTATACTTTGTTTCCTATAATTAGTTGAAAATAAAACTTTTTTTCCAGTAAGTTGAAAACCACATTTTATCCCCAGAGATGATTCAATTTAAAACAAAATACATATTGCTTTTAGCTAAAGAAAACATGCTACGCATGGAAAAAAAATTACTACGTGTAACAGCTTGGTTCCTAGAAGTCGCAACTGCGAACGAATACATTTTAGTCTTTGTGTCTTCAAATGCTGTATGCTTTGTAACTACTTCTTTTCTCCCAACAGAAAAGATGGATCTATTACCTCAGGTTTTCAGATAACGGAAGTGAATTTCTAAGTAAAACGAACAATAAGCACAGGGATTTGTCCACTGCCACGCAGAAGTGTCAGAGCAAATGGGAGATGGTGCTTTTGCACCGCAAGCTGCCGTAATGCGGACACGTCTAACCTCCCAAAACAAAGGATCCTCATTAAGTTGCCCCGTTTCTTTCCTTCTTTCCTCCAAACATTTGCCCTGTTTGCCAATGCAGGCAGAAACGCTGACGTTGTTGCATGTGGCGCAAGGTCGCTGGCAGGGACAGGCGGCAGCTTTAACTAAGAGGGAGAGGTGGAGGAGCGCCGTGGTGCTCCCAGCCCCAGAAGCCGCTGGGAGCCGCACGCCCGAAGCCTGCCTTAGGTTTTTGGGGTTGAAGGCCTACCCCAGACGCCCCAAAAACCCGTACTGTTCGCCCTCCCTACACACTTCGTTGGGAGAGGCGTGTCCCCGGTCACCGTCGGTGATGGTCGTTTTATTGGCGAGGCCCTCATCGCTTTTTCAATGTATTTTTTCAGCCTTGACAGCAGACTCAGGCCGCAGCGGGACAAGGCCTGTGCCCCAGCCGCCCCCGAGGCGAGGCCCAGGCAGGCAGCGGGCGAGGCCCTCTCTCGGCCCGGCTCTTCCCCCGCGATCGCGGGGATTTCCGCCGCGGCGGGGCAGGGGAAGCCGGTGACCCTTCGGCTGAACTCTTGAACTCACGGGCCCGGGATGAGGCAAACTGAGGCGTTCTCGCCCCAGTCACAACACAGGCAAGGGCGGCGGCAACGCCGCCACTCCCCCGCCCGGCCCCCCGCCGCCGCCCCGCCCCGCCGGGCACGCCACCGCCCGCCAGTGACGCCACGGCCCCGCCCCGCCGCTCGCGCGCCCGTTCCCGCCCTCCGACCCCTCCGCCTGAGTCCCCCCGCACCTCCCAGCCCCGCCTCCCCGCCCCCGGGAAATCTCGCGGGGTTATGCTAACGAGGCCGCCGCCGCCCCGCCCCTCCGGTTCCCTCCCGCCCTGCGCCCTCCATCTGGGTGGGTGAGTGAGCGAGGGCGAGTGCGGCCCGCGGTGCGCTGTGGGATACTGGCGGTATATAGTGTATCCTCGGTGCGGCGTTAGCTGAGGGGCCAGGCAGGAGCGGGGTATGAAGATGGCGGACGCCAAGCAGAAGCGGAACGAGCAGCTGAAGCGCTGGATCGGCTCCGAGACCGACTTGGAGCCGCCCGTGGTCAAGCGCAAAAAGACCAAGGTGAAGTTCGACGACGGCGCCGTCTTCCTGGCTGCCTGCTCCAGCGGGGACACCGAGGAGGTGCTGCGGCTGCTGGAGCGGGGCGCCGACATCAACTACGCCAATGTGGACGGGCTCACCGCGCTCCACCAGGTCGGTGCGGAGCCGTTCCCGCCGGCCAGGGAGGGCCTGCGCGAGCTCGGCGACGGGACCGGGGCTTGGGAAGGTGGGGGCGGGGGGAGCGAGGCCGGCCGGCGGAGTGCCCCCCCGGGAGGAGGTGGAGGAGGAAGGGGCCGGAGGCGGCTGCTCTCACCTCCGCTGGGGGGTGTCGGGGCGGGGAGGGGCTGGAGCGCGGGGCGGGAGGCGGCGGCGACCGTGGTCAGGCTGGGGGGGGGCGGCCGGCCGGTCGGCCGGAGGGGGCCGCGGGGGAGCGGCCCAGGCTGGCTGGGCTGGAGGGGTGAGAGGCTGCGCGCCCTCTCCGCAGGCCGGGCGTCGGAAGGGGGCGGTTGGGCCTCTCCTTCGTTGGGGAGGAGGTGCCGGTGACCCTCTTTCGCTCGCCTCGCTGCCCCTCATGGCAGTGCCTCTCTCGGGAGGGACGGGGGAGCGGGCCCTGCCCCGTGGTGCCCGGGAGGCGGCGGGGGGGACGGGGACAGGTGCCCTCCGGCGGAGGGGTGGCGGCCGGCAGGTGAGGGGTCGGGCCCGCCTCGGGGGCGCTTCCCCCGGCCGGCCCTTGCCCGGGGTCCCGGGGCAGTTCCCTGCTGCCCCCGTCTCGCCGGTTTCGCAGCAGTTGAGCCGATTAAACCCCGCTCGTGTGTGCGGGCGGGCGTGCGGAGAAGACGGGTCATCTATTTCTCTCCGGTTTCTAAGGGGAACCAGTGTTTTGTTCCTAATATAGAAACGTGTATCAATAACAGGCTGCTTGCTTTCTGTAGGGAGGGCTTCTGCCGCAGTGTGAGAGCTGAACTTTAAGGGGAGCAGGGCTCTTACATTTTTCTTTCGTGGCGTTGGAGAGCAGTAAAAAAAACCGAATCCATATTGCTTTGTTCTGGTGTGGGTATGTGGGAGGGGGGTTGGTGCCGAGGGAGATAACTTTCACTTGGGGCAGGGGGGGGAATGGAAGGGAAACTGGCTGTGAAGTTTCCTCAAAATGGATGCTTTGTGCATGTTGAACTTCATAGCAGTCTGATTGGAATCTCAAAACGTTAGCCAAATAAGGAAAGGCTGTGGCAATCCGGAGATAATGCGGGTTTGCCTGAATAGTTTTTGTTTCTTTAGAAGGCCAAAAGCTTCCACACAATATTGGATACACTGGATATCCAAAAATCAAAAAATGATCTTTGACAGGCTAGCTTCTTGTTCTTAAGTTTAGAAGTTGTTCAGTAGTTTAAAAAAAAAAAAAATCTTAATGATTATGAGATGTAGGTTGATCAAGTAGAAATTTTCACAGAATGGTTAGGTGAGGTAATTAGGACGTTGTTATACAGCGCTTTTCTTAAATTCATCACCTCATTTTTGTTTAATGTATTTTATCCATCCCATATAAATTTCTTAAGGATGTGAGGCTCTACAAATACGTAAGTTGCCCTATAGTACTGTCTAGAATCTCCTCCTGAACATAAGATGTAAAATTCTACTACTGTTTCCTCTATTTCCTGTGTATAAGTTGTCACTTGCTCTCCGGTAAAGGGTATAGGCTTACTTTCAGTTGTGAACTGAACTGGAAGAATGAATGTGTGTTGTGGTTAAGCCTGTCAGCATGTTACTGCAGCACAGTTACCTGACTTCAGGCTAGCCTGTCACTTCATAGTGAGGTTTTGCATATTTATCCTTCTCTAATCAAGTCGTGATTGCTTCATGCTTCCAGGGAGCTCTGTATTAGAAGTCATACCTTTAACTGGTTAGGTTGTTGGGTCTACAAGTTACTGTACTTCAGTGATTGGTAGGAAAGGGTGATGTTTAGTTTAACTCTATTGTTAGAATAAGAGGTGAATGGTGTTATCTCTTTTCATGAAGTCCAGATGGCATTTTCAAAATGTCTTTGATACTATATATACAACAAAGCTTTCATCAAGATCATCCTGAGCTTATTCTCCCCTTCTTTTTACCCGTAGTCAGCTTGCAGTTTGGAAGGGCAAAGTCTAAGGGAACAGAGGTGAAGATTTACATCACTGCTAAAACTCTTGCTCACTCCTCTCCCCTCCTCTAGTGATACCAAAGAGACTTTTCTGGTTTTATGATATTAAAAGCAAATGAGAAGATCAGTTGTGAAGTTATAATCCTCTTGAGGCAGTCCAGTAAATGAATGTTGCCTGTTGCTATTAAAAAAAAAAAAGGCATATAACAAACCCTTGCCCACCTCTGAATGGCTTCACTTCATTATTATCAATAAATCTTATTTTCCTCTAATATACCATATAAAAGGTGCAAAGAGTACATGATGCAGTCTATAACATGAATTCATTTAATCAGATTTGGTTGTGGCATGGAAGAAAGCTGTATCTGTTCCCAAAGGACATTCCAAAAACTTGTCATTCTTCCTGGTAGTTTTGACTGACTGATGTCAATTGTGTTGAAGTCCACGTTGTTGTGTTTGACTGCCATGGTTTGCTGTTGCTTTGTTGTTTTTTGTTTATTTGTTTGGGGTTTTTTTTGTTGTTGTCTGTCAGATCCCCTGTCGACTTTACTGATTCACAGGAATAAATTTATCTCAGCAAAGATGAAGTGACTCTACCTATTTTGGGTTGTGTCCTTTTGTGTTGCATCTAATGTTTTTTGTGGTTAGTGAGAACAAATGCGTGGTCTGAAATAGGAATAGAATTAAATATTTAATATACTATTCAGCCTTTGTTTTTCCTGCTAGATATGACAGTTAGAGGAAGAGATTTAAGCTGTGTTTTCTTTTCTACAGCCCAGGTGGTTGGAAGTGCTGAGGGGAAAGTACCATTAATCTGAAATTCTGGTGAACTTTGGATCTGGTCTTTAATGGAGCCTCAAGCTTTATTACTGAAGCCAATAGCTAAACTTTTCCTATATCAGTGGGTAGAATGCCACCACCATCAGAAAGCTTTATGTAGAATTGTTTCTCCTAATGCATATGGCAAAGAAAAATTAATATTGGCTTAGTAACTCAGAGGAGGAAGGGGGAGAGTATATATACAGGTACTTTCTTCATCCTTTGACACTGCCAATGAGTGATTTTGTTTTGTGTTTGTACATGCATAAATGAGTGGACTTGAGTGCATCATATCTGAGGACATGTCAGTTAAATTTCTTTGAGTTAAAGATCTTGGAGAAGGGGGAAAATTTGTCATTAGATGATAATTATTATTCCTGTATGTAATGTCGGATTCAAATGTTGTTCTCTTTAAGAAGTTGTTTTAACATAAGTTCAGGTTAGGCCTTCAGCACGAAGGGCAAAACTGGGTATATCACTTTTCTATCTATAGGAGATATATATAATGTAGGATATTGCAGCAAGGTAGTATGTATTCTGCTGCAATATCCTGTGTTATATACATATTGTGTGTTTATGTCTGTAAGACCAGAAAACTTGATTTTAAATTAGACCTTAAATTTACAATCAGATGTCTGTTCTGTTAATTTAGTGGAGGCTGAAGTTGATTGTTTTTAAGTATTGCATTCCCAGACAGTTGTCACACAGGATGAGATCTAATTTACAGATAGTGCAGCTTTTCTAATCTGCCTTAACAATTGAATATAAGGAGAACTTGAAAGAAAAATGAAGCCCAAAGGTGAGCTGTGACCTCGCAGTTTCTGCAGGGGAAGTGGCATATTCTGAAAAAATGTGAAGAAGAGACTGTATACTGTTTTCAGTAAACCTGGTCCCTTCTATGGCAGACATACCTATTCTGAGTGGGATTCAATTCTATCATCCTGAAAGCTTAGCACCTATCCTTCCTCAGAGTTTGGACTCTTTTTTTCTTCCCTTCCACAAGAGAACTTGGTTCACTAGCTCTGACTGGAATTTATTGCTTAAGTGACTGGAAGTAGTTTGTCTCAAAGTTATATAGAGCTTTGTACAGGAAAGAGGAGCCCCCCTTTCTGGGCAGCACTGTGGGAAGGCTGCGTGTGGTGGGGAGGGACTGTGATGTGACCAGTTCCCTGGAAGGCTGGATTTCCTGCTCATGCTGCTCCCCAGGGAGCACGGGCTGTGCACTGTGGAGTACCTGCACGCTCCTGATAAAGAAGGCAGCTGAGATTAGGCTATGGTTAGCTATGACAATTTATGCAGCCAGCTTTTTGGCTGCCCTTTTTCTTTGAGGCTGCACAGACTTAGGAGGTAGTAACCTGGTTTTTGGCCTCATTCTCTCTGGGTGAGGAAGGTGGGTGCTGCGGCCTAATTCCACCACATAGCATGAAAGGAGCGTGTCCTGCTGTCTTGATCTTGCTTCTTCCTGGGGAGGGTACTGCTTTGGAGGTAAGATAAGGGAAATTGACTTGGCTTTTGTGCATGGGGATCATTGAGTACTATAGATGTTGTCACTGGTGAAGGCTGAACAGCAAGAGAGGCTCCTAATCCTTAATGAAGGATTCACATGCTCTTTTTTGTCCAGGACAAGTACAGTTTAATTAAGCAGAGTTCCCCAAAAGCTATCTCTCTGTTGCAAATATCAGTGTTTTTCTGCAACTCTTCAAGTACTAAATTGAATATGAAGGTGAGACTGTTTTACCGACATTATAGTTATGTATTAGTTTGCAGGCATAGCAGTACTCAGTGTTAGAAATTTTGATTTGATGCCACTGCTGTAGGACTCTGCTGCCTTGATCCCTCAGGAGTAATTAAGATGCTGAGAAACTCTTCACAAGTGTGTTTCGCTGAACACTTACTCTTTCTGATTAAGGACAGTTATTGCTGTCTTATTGTTTCCTATGGGTTCTATGGGATATATTTCTTGGATAAGGATTACCTTCCTTTGCAGGAGTTTCTGCAGTAGTTCATGTGAAAAATTCTATCAGAACTCCTGGTGGCATCCTCCTAGTAAAGGGTAACTTTACTTAGATAAAGTAAAGGGTATCATTACAGTTGGTATCAACTGTCGTCCTTGTTACGCCATCCTTTCAAACAGCAGGGAGTGGTGAAAAAGGGGCATAAAATCTACCAGCACTGGATCGCTTTGCCTTAGAACTTGATAGAAGGCATTAAGGCTGCGCTGTCGGGGTCCTTTTTGACGAATGATAACATAGGTCATGTATTTGAGCTGGGGCCACAGCATGCGGAGCGTGTCAAGTCGTAAGAGCAAAGGACTCGTTGCTACAGTCTTAAATCTCTAGGGTGTTTGCATCATAGCAGCAGTGCTCAACAAACAAGGTTAAGGAAGGTATGGAAATAGCTCAAAGCTATCTTAGTAACCTCCTGGCTGTGACTTCTGCACTGCCTCTTTTGGAGAGGGAAAATACTGGTGTGTATGGTAAACTTGTTAATTTTTCCAGACTGTCAAGTGAGAGAACTTCCTTTTGTACAGAAAGGTTTGTACTCAGTTATGAACCCAATGCCTAAATCTCACTGTCTGGAGGGGAAACAACCTCCCACCCAGTGAACCCCCTGATGCTGTCATTGTAGATGATATACAACTGTGAATTTTGGAGTTGTTTGCTCAGCTTGTATTATGTTACCCTGATTTATTTTTTTATTCTCTATCTGTACAGCAAAGCACAGAGAGAAGGAGTCCTGAAATAAGTGTACTGTTGACTTCACTCAGTGATTAGACTAGAGACATTTGTTTAAAATCCCCATTGTAATAGGAG
The DNA here is from genome assembly GCF_013368605.1 of Nyctibius grandis. Taxonomy (NCBI): domain Eukaryota; kingdom Metazoa; phylum Chordata; class Aves; order Nyctibiiformes; family Nyctibiidae; genus Nyctibius; species Nyctibius grandis. The sequence goes on along the minus strand of NC_090662.1, from coordinate 47,274,806 downwards.
TTGGTTCTTGTGTGGACCATAGATCTTTCTCTCCATAGTTACAGTAGCTAGGTTCAGATTCTGCAGTAGGTACTTGTTAACTTCCTACCAACCTTGTCATCTAAGATCATTTTTTTTTTTTTTTTTACCCTTTGAAATGGGGGCAAGAAGAGAAAAAGGATATGATTTCTTCATAATATACTTTAATAGTGGGAATTTAAATGCTTCATTCAAAAGAATTGTGTTCTGCTTGGTGTTTTATAAAAGAAGCAAGTAACAATCTTTTTACGTTTTCAGATTTGTTGTCTCTGAATGTCTCTTGGCCTCTTCATAGTCTGTCAAGTTTGAACCTGGGATTTCTATGTCTGGTTACATAGCAGTTTTCATTGCTATGCGTATTTCTTCTGCACAAGTAGAACAACCCAGGTGAATTCTAGCATATAGTAATTATTTTAAGTATTTAAAGCAAGTTGCCATGTTGGTGTAACTGACAGATTTCTTAAAGTTACCTAGTCATGGAGGAAGAGTTCTGTGTTCAACGTAAGGATGAATTCAGCTGGTAGGGCTTTAGTATTTAACGAAGCTAATGTTCAGGGACAATTTCTGCTGGTCTATAGCTATGAATTTCACTGTAGCATTAATGCTGTTTTTACAGTAAAGCTTTATCTATGTTTTTCTATGTATTCTGGCATATTCTTTGTATTAGAACACTTTTTCATGATAAATCATCAAAAGCACCTTGTAAGAGTAGATGACGTGCTCTTGAATGTATGAATGAAACTGAATAAAACACTCTTGATTTGAGGCCTTTGTGATCTTGGCATTATAGTAGCAAGCATGTTATTTTTTTCCAAATTACTAAATTTCAGTTTGTTAGCTAAATTTGAGACTAGGAGACAGAAGCAGTCAGTATAAATCATTAGTAGAGCTACAACGTAGGTCTTCTGAGGATCTGTATTCCAGGCTTAAGGGTATATGCTAAATTGTAGTTGGAACAGATGGTTTGACAGGCTTTTGGCCAGTTCTTCACTTGTTTATCCCTTTCCTTGGATGCTCACTGGCTCTCTTTCTCAAAGTTGTTGCTTGGGCTAGTAAGACACTTCTGCAATCTTTTCAAAAATTGAAAGCCCAGCAAATTGCTTGCCTCTTTCTGTGTAATTGTGACCCCTGAGGCTGGGCTGACAGGATTTGGAATTGAGGAACATGCATGTGTTCTAGCAATTATTTTAATTCTATCCAAGAATATATTCAGATGGGTTAGACTTAGACAAACTAATATGCTCCGAAAGGAATGTGGTGGTAGTTTTGGACAACTACAGCATGAGTACAAGTTGGGGACAGACCTGTTGGAGAGCAGCGTAGGGGAAAGGGACCTGGGGGTCCTAGTGGACAGCAGGATGACCATGAGCCAGCAGTGTGCCCTTGTGGCCAAGAAGGCCAATGGCATCCTGGGGTGTATTAGAAGGGGTGTGGTCAGCAGGTCAAGAGAGGTTCTCCTCCCCCTCTACTCTGCCCTGGTGAGGCCGCATCTGGAATATTGTGTCCAGTTCTGGGCCCCTCAGTTCAAGAAGGACAGGGAACTGCTAGAGAGAGTCCAGCGCAGAGCCACGAAGATGATTAAGGGAGTGGAACATCTCCCTTATGAGGAGAGGCTGAGGGAACTGGGTCTCTTTAGCTTGGAGAAGAGGAGACTGAGGGGTGACCTCATTAATGTTTATAAATATGTAAAGGGCAAGTGTCATGAGGATGGAGCCAGGCTCTTCTCAGTGACATCCCTTGACAGGACAAGGGGCAATGGGTGCAAGCTGGAACACAGGAGGTTCCACATAAATATGAGGAAAAACTTCTTTACGGTGAGGGTGACCGAACACTGGAACAGGCTGCCCAGAGAGGTTGTGGAGTCTCCTTCTCTGGAGACATTCAAAACCCGCCTGGACGCGTTCCTGTGTGATATGATCTAGGTAATCCTGCTCCGGCAGGGGGATTGGACTAGATGATCTTTCGAGGTCCCTTCCAATCCCTAACATTCTGTGATTCTGTGAGTACCCCCTTGTGAGATGCTTGCAACCAAGAAATTGTAAATTATGCCCTACTGTAGTAACAATATAGAGTGTATGCATATAGGGCATGCAACGTGTGAGGACGTTTACCTAACAAATGTTATATCAGTGCTTAACAATATATCTTTCTTCATTGCTCTGGGCAACCATAAAAATGCAAACTGGAATGCAGCTGCAAGGCAGTGGAGCTGTTGGTAAGCTGGGCAGTTTCTGATGCTGCTGGATGGGTGGAGACATTCCAAGCTGCTTTACTTTCCTATATGCATTCCTGAAATGACAGTCAATGGAAAGCATGGCATAAGAGTGGCAGCATTCCTCAGCTGTTTCCTTTCTAGTAACTTCAAGGCTGTAAGGATAGAACAAGAACGCAAAAGATAATCAGGATACTTGGGGATAGCGGGGGAGCATTTCTGGATTTTCTTTCTTTTTTTTAATACGTTGTTTTGACAAGATCTGGTACCCAGCTTTTCTATTTCAGTTGTTTTTTGAGAACACTGAATCAGCCACTGTGCTTATCCTGGAAACATTGAATCTTTGACGACTCATTCACAAAACCAAAATTAGAGCAATATGATCAAGTCTTTGAACAAGTCTGTTTCCCATTTATGCCTGAGTGGTGTTAGCACTTACTCCATTAACAATATATTTCTTAAACTAATGGCTTCTAAAGGTCTGTTAAACAGAGTGAAGAGTGGAGTTGGCTTTAAGAAGAGGGTGAAACCCCTGAAAAAAAAACTTACCCAGCAAATGCAGCCTCGTTTTGGGCCTCCACACAGAATTAAGTTTGTCTTCAAGGCTGCAAGTAAATAGTTCCTATACAACTGTGACTTCTGAATACTCTAATTTTACATTTGGTCTATAACTAGCACATAACCGTCTATTTTGATACTAAAATATCTGTAAGCTGTGGTTGTTAGAAATGGTTCCAGCTCTAAAACATTGTCAGGGGCCAAGTCTCACTGTTTTTTTTCTTTCTTTTTTCTAAAATCATTCTAAAATATCCTTTGATTTATTTTCCCATGTTATAATTGTAATTCAGGGTCTTGAGTTCAGACTGTGACAGCTTGCTTTGACGTGATCAGTTAGCCAGCGAGTGGTGATTACTACACAATTTTTAGTTCTGTGGTGAATATTTATTTAGTTTTGCTGTTGCTGTTTTACTATCCTGATAGTGAAGCTAGAAGAGTAACCAAAGTGTCTTCTATATACATACTTGAGTGTTTGAGGTTCCTTGTACGTCAGGGGATTACATGCAAGTCTTGGCCTTGTGTTGTGGATCTGAAATACATATATGCCGGTTTTCATGTTAATTTCATTTTCCTGTGATTTTTTTGGTTCTTTCACAGAATGACTAAGATGAATGTTAGCCATGTGAAACCTGTTTGTTAATAGTTCTGCCACAAACTTCTAGGATGAACTTACCTAACAGTATTTTTCTTAAAATTTCACTGTTGAATGGAGTATTTGTCTAAGGCAAAAGAACAATACCTTCATCTGGTAACAAATGCGAACACCGATGACAGGTGTGTGCAGTGATGTATGTGTGTGGTCAGTGCTACCTTCTGAAACACTTAACTTGGATGAAGCTTTCACTAAGAAGCTGCATTCCTCTGTCAAATCCGGGATCCTTGTGGGCCCCTTTTGAAACCAAAATGCCATCTCGGACTTCTAGCTTTGAAACTTTTGGCTCTCTAATGTCCTGAAATTTGCTTTAGCATTCTTGACTGAAAACCTATGCTTCCGTTACTGAAGTGGAAAATTTGTTATTTTAAAGCTGCAAAGCGTGTCGTCCCAAGTTTTAACAAAAGCGTTGTTGCTTGCAGTGTGTTCACAAGTATATGCAATTATACTTGAATGAGTAGGCTTAATTAAGTGAATAATCTTAATGAAATCAATGAGAGTTTTCCAAAAGTGTGCCCCCCCATCCCAGAAATGAAACAATCCAAAGCCATTGATATTATCTCCTCGATCAGTCTTAATTTTGCCTACCTTCCCTATATTCTATAAAATGTAAGTAACCCTCCTTATTGCTGTTGCAGCATTAAGTTTTCTTTTTTGTCTAGTTACAAAAAGTCAACAACTCTTAAACTTGTATTGCTAACCTGTTCTTCTGAAATGTTTTCAAATCAATCCAGCCTGGTGCTTTAGGTGCTGAACTTGCTGCAAACTTGGGCAGAAATGACTTGCCTTAGGTTTTCATCAAAATGAAAAGTGAAGACTGGGGTGACAGCATTGTGCCTGTGGGACAAATTGGGACTCCTGTTGTTAAGTAATAATCTCATTCTATCAAACCGTATAAAACAATGTTTTTAGAAAGCTTGCCAAACTTCACAATTTGCGACTACTTTTATATTGTTCAACTACTGCAACTTGAATTATTTTAGGTCCTAATGATAAAGATTTTTTTCGTGAGGAGTCTACACTTTGTCTCTCCTACAGAGTGGAAAATAAAGGTTTAATACTTCATCTCTGAAAAAAGAATTTTTGTGTAACGTCAGTTTCTTGGCTTCTGAGTATAGCAGGGCAGAGAGGGTGGGTTGTGCTAACACTGTGGCTGTCAGTGGGCTTCTGTTTGTGAATCTCTGCATGTGGCTTTCTGGTTATACATTTTCTACTTGCTTGCAGACAACCTAGCCAAATGCTTGACACTTGTGTCTCTGTATAGCTATGCTTGTATGTGTGTAATAGTGGTATTGAATGCTAATACTTGTATGTCACAGTGCTTATTGTGTATTTGTATGCTTAGGAAGAGAAACAGCTTCCTTCATCTCTGGAAAGGAGTAACTTAACAGATCTAGTGGCTCTTGTGCTTAACACTTGTACCATACTCGTAAAATGCTGAAGGCGGCCACTGACACGTATGTAATGGCCCCCTGTTTTAGTTGAGCTGCCCTCAGACTTGGTTTTATGTGAAATAATTTCTTCATATTTTTACCTGCAATTTACAATATCATATCTTATCCACAGTCTACCTGGCTTTGGCCTGATCTATTGAATGTGACTTCAAAGAAAGCTCATGAAGTTATTGTATAAACAAGTTTTACCTATACCTGTGGGTAAATATAGCAGTGGTGACTTAAAAACTATAGTTTCAAAGGAAAATACAGAACAACTTAGTGTGAATGCCAGAGAGACATTGCATATTTTGTGAAAAAGTTTTATTGGTTACTGACCCATGTAAGAAGATGTGGGAGTGGGGGAGCTCTTTTCCAATTGTTTTCTCAGCAATTGAAGAGGATGCTGTACTCCATAATATAGTAAAAAAGTGTCAATTGTTATTATATCTCTGTGTTTGCAAGCTCAAGTGGCGTTTGGACTTGCAGAATACCTTCTCTACTGTTTGTTAAAAGTTTCAACTGCTGCAAATAAATAGTACTGGATATGTTGCACTTGCTGCTTTTCATTTTACTACACAAATAGCTCCAGGTATAAACGTAATGAATGTAAAACTGAGGGGGGTGGGGGATATAAATTAATTTATAGATTTTAATAGCTTGTGAAAAGAAAGACCTAAGTTAGAGGAGCTGCAGTTGGGATCCAGGAAGAGGCTGTCTTAAGAAACTTAGACTTTGGCAACATAAACCAGTGCTGGATGCAACTGTAGATACCAATGTGAAGTCTGGAAACACAGGCAACCTCTGGCTGCTTGTATATAGGAATTCTTGTTTAAAAGAGGTATTACTTGCTTTTCTGAAAGTAGGGTAACAGATGTGGGGGGATTTTATCCTTTCCCTAATTTCCTCTAGAGAGTTGTTCTTGAATTAGATTATCCTGGCGCTAACCTCTATATGCAGTTACCCTTCACTTAAAACTAGTAATAGGCTAGCTTTGCGCTAATGAATAGCAATGATAGTCTAATTTCGTAAGGCTGTCAAGTTTGGAATCCATGTGCTGTTCTAGTGTCTAAGCAATGTTAAAGACAGTGCTGTCTTATGATGAGGTTACTTCTAAAAAGCTAAATGCAGATTAGGCATCTTTTCCTTTTTGTCCCTATAGAGAATGGAAAAGGAAAATGGAAAAGACCATTTCCATTTAGCTGTCCCTTTGACTTTTTTTTATCATGTAATTCTTTTGTGGCAGCTTGAGATACTGCTTTTTATATTTTAAAAAAAATAAAAATCTTACACTGAATGGAGTCTAGCAATTATCTAAATTCTTAAACAGCACTTTTTCCCACAGTCCGTAGAAAAGCCAAGCTATACTATATGGATAGGTCTGAATATACCACAGATGATGGAAATTCTGTTTGGACAAACATGCATCGTAGACTTGAAGTGCTAGGTGATTCTGTGATATTGTCTTAGTGTGCCTGAGAAGGACAGTTTGCTTTATCTTCTTGCTAGTTAAAAGTTAGCTAGCATTTGGGTTTAGTTTGTTGGTTTTGGTCTTGTTTAAGGCTAGAGGCTTCCTCCAAGTATTTGAATGTCACATTGAGCACGAAGTTCTTACTGAAGACAGACATGTCATTTCCCTTCTCCTTTCAAGAAAAACTACCACCTTGAACAAGCTTTAATAAAGACTAGTACAAATATTTAATATGGTTTTGAGTACAGTTGAATACAGTTCTTCAGCAAAATGACTATTGGAGTTCTGAGTTTTTTCTCAATCAGCCTTTTCAGTTCATGATTCATAAAGGTCGTGTAGCACCTACAACATTCCATACCTGGTTATATTTGCTAAGGTGATTGGAGGCCTATGACTGGTTAGCCAGTCGCTTTAAGGAGTTGCATTATTTTGTATCTGCCAATTGAGATTTATATATACGAACTCAATTTGTCCGGTTTGAGAAGTGTGCTATGTCCGGAATGCTATAGTCATTGCCAATTCCTAATCCAAAGTGCCATTAGCTAGACTTCTTTTCAGAACCTCCCAATTTCTGCCTAGGATTACAGATTTCCCATTGAAACTCAAATAAGCCTACTGTAATCATTCGGTGACTTGACTTTCTCTTGATTCTAGCATAATTGTCCATCCTATTGCCAAGGCAGGAATGGTACAGTAACCTGAGAAGACGCTCATCTCCATGTTCAGTGCAACAGAGGAAAGAAAAAAATTTACACACAACTCAAAAAGAGAAGGGCACACTGCATTGGGTGAAGTTTTGTATATGGTGTAGCAGACAGATTGACTGGATGACATGTTTGTGAGGGATTAAAATCGATTTAAATGTGTATAGAGCTGTCATCTGGCTTTGTTGCAAGAAGCCTACCCATGTGAGAATCGCTGTACCTGTGAACAAGTTACCATGGCTTTCTGGAGCCTAATCATTAGTAGGTTCTCTGGCACGAGGAACATGGAAATAGGGGAGTTTTTCTGGATGTGTATGGAGCAGTTCCTGAGGGAAGGTCAGCTGTTGGGTGTCAACTTCAGTTTGACTTGTAAAAACTTTATAGAAGCCAGAAAAGCCTACTAAAACAAAATACTTGATTAATAAGATGATGGATTTTAAAAGCTGTTGATACTACTAATTGTTTGGCATTGTTTTTTAGAGTAAGTGACCTGTCATGTCAGGTGTATATGCTGTATTAAAACATGAAAACAAAGTTCTGGCATGGAAAAACTTACATGATAGTAGTCTTATTTTTCCATTTAAGTTTTCTTCAAAATACGGCATATAAATAAAAAGCATCAGTAAAAGCTGAAGGCACGCAAGCTATGGGGATTCGGATAAAAGACCAAACAGCACTTAAAAATAACTTTGTATTAAGAAGCCTTGTTGGCATCAGAGACATAGTTCTTCAGTGACATAGTTTATGATCAGCTACACGGAAATGTGACTCAAGTGTTTGCTTGAAGAGCTGATGTGTAATTTCCCCATTTTTGGAGATCCTCCAGGGACTTTGTATCTCAGCAGCTGTTTGCTTACCTGCACATACAGTAACAAGTTCTTAGTCTTTTCAAGACAGAAGCTCTTGTGACTGCGTTTGGAAGGCTTTGCTGCCTTAATTTCTTTCTTCTAGGATTTTGAGCACTTTTCACTTCTTCTCTATAATTATCTAATATTATTTTCTATAGCCAAGTTAAATGACTTAAATATGGGAGAATTTTCTTGGTGTTTTTTTCCTGTTCATTTTGGTTTGTCATGTTTCACTGCTGATAATGTATCTGATAACATGCTTTGCATTCTGTTACTACTTGGAAGGTGTTTATGCAGAATCTAAACAAATAACAGCCTAAGTCAACTGATTTGGACTGCTTTATTGCAGTTTAACTACAAATATTACTTAGTTGGGTATTAAAACCATTTAAACCTTAAGCCAGAAACTTCAATTTTTAAAACAGAGATGGTTTAAAATCTGGCTTCGGATGTTTAGCAGTTTTTCTCATGTGGTAGGCTGTAAAACTGAGGAGTGTCACTTAACTAGGAATGACATCACTAACTTTTTTATCAATACACTTCAGTACTTATAAATCACAGACAGCTACCAAAGGTGAGACCCATATGACATCGTACAGTTGCATGAGTTGCTCTTTGAAGAACTTCTTCGACCTAGACAAAGGTGGGCACAAGGAGAGACAGGGTAGAAAATATTGCCCTGATCGTAAGATAGAACAGTGACAGAGGTAGGAATTTTTTAATCCAGGTAATTTGCCCCTTTTTGTCTTTTTCTTTCCTCCTGTCTACTTGCTCTGCTTGTGTTATAGAAACTGGATCTTGGCAATCAAGTTCTTCTGCCTTGTAACTTTTAATAAATAAGCAGCACTGGTTAGTTATTTGTGCTTTTAGAGTTATAAAAGCAGGCTCTGAATTAAAGTCTACATCTGTAGAGACTTAAACAAGGTGCTGATGCTTATGGAAACCCAGCATGTGCCCTACTTCGGTTTCTTCCTCCAAGAAAGGTCCGTTGCAGGTTCGTTTCCTTTCTTTAGTAGTATCAGCAACCATTGAGACACAGGATATTTACATCTCTGCTCCTCTTGGCTTCATGAGGATACCTAAGATGACACTCCAGGCCCCCAAACCCATGATTGCACTATAAATTTCTCTGTGGAATCTTTTAACGCTGCTTAATGCAAGGAATAGCAGAATGCGAGGAGTTGTTCCTGTAAAGCCAATTATGTGAACCAAAGATTTTTGTGAATTCTTGCTTTTGTCAGTCCCATGGTGTAGTCTGAAATGCTTCTGGCACTTCCAGTGAGTCTTGATTCACTGAGAATATTGATAACTCTGTTAGGCTGTTTGCCTTCTTAATCTCAAATATTTCTGAGTGAAGTCCAATTTTAGTAATGCTCTGGCTTTAGAAGTTGCGTATAAGAATCTTTCTTAAATCCTTACATTAAGATGCAGATAATTTGCCTGTTTTAGGCACAATGTGGTATGTGGGTTTCCTGCAATTTTCTTGATTTCTGAATATAAGACTTAGACTTCCATATACTTCAGTGACTGACTTTTGACACTTCGTGGAACCTGACCCCATGGTAACAAAATGCTTGGAAAAAAGTTATTAACTGCTCCAGTGAATATTGCAACAAGCTGTCAGTCTCTTGGAGGAAAGTATGATTCCCTCTTTCCCTGAAACACGTTAGTCATACAATAATACTGTTGCCAATGTAGAAGAGAATGTGAATGGAGGGAAGTTGCTGCTTACAAGATTACGCTGATACATAAAGGTGAGTAGCAGACTGTTGGTGGCCTGCTTGAATAACCAGGGAAAGGTAATTTGTCTGTCCCATCTGCTTTATGGGGGTGTAGGGGATGAGAAGAGCACTTAATTTGTAAAATTACACTTTAAGCTTGGCACAATGTGTAAGCTGAAAATTGCAATTAGGCAGCAAGTTACTGGCTAAATGGACTGGTCCATCATGCCACGAGAATCCCCTCTTTAGCCAGCAAGGCACCTGTTTCTGTAGTTGATCCGGTAGTTCTGGCTACTTTGCTATCTCGTATTTGAATGTGTATTCTGAGGCTTTTGACTTGTCATCAGGTTTATCCCTTTGGCTCTGTGACAGCTAATGTCCACAAAAGCAAGAATCGAAGGGAAGTGCTGCATCTTGCTGAATGAGTGAGTGTAAAATGTCGGATTGGACTGGTTATGGTAAAGGCTGTAGCAGTTGCAATACAAAGTAAAGCTCAGTGAAAAACTTGTGCGGAAGATGCTGTAGTTGTAAGCGGCTGTGGAGAAGAGAAGTTATATTTTTGCAACAGAAACAGATATCCTTTATCAGCAAGTATCAAGAGGTTATAGGTAAGAGCAAACTCATAGTGATTTTGATTGTTTGTCTAGTTTTAAAATTATTTGGAGGCGTCAGATTTTCTGATCTATTCCACTTAAAGAACTTTCACTTTCTAGCCCAAAGAGTGGTAGTGTATCTTTAAAACAGACTGCTGTGATGGTTATGGTGTAAGTGTATATATTTTTCTTCCCTTCCCACTTCAAGTGTAAGCTACATTTATAGTTAATAATTCTTAACAGTCTGAGCGGCTGTTCTTTGCAGCTATTAGGAGGAGATGTTTCCATGCCATATAGTTTGACTCTCGTGGCATCCCTTGAGTTTGGGGTTGAATAGACAGGTGTGCTCTAGAACCTTCAGATGTATAGTAGTGATGTAACTAACCTGTAATATCTCCATGTTATTACTGGGTCTTCATACTGGTTTTACTAGAGTTTTGGCAGACTTGATTAATCAACAGTACAGGTGCATAGCTGGTTGACAGTACTCTTCAGCCATAAAACGAATAGTTAAAATTTTGGCTTTAATTGTGGCTCTGAATCTTTGGTGCATTAAGGTTTTACAGCATTCTTTTCGAGCTTGGGAATTCAAGCGAATGTGTCAGCAGTAACTTTTTCAGAAGACTGTTCAAATTGGCAAGCTTTAACTTTGTCCTCTCTAATTTATGTTTGTGCTGGGTTTGACCTGGGACTTAATATGCATACCACATACAATGAAAGAATTGTGATTTTTCTGTATTGTCATAATTCTTTCCTTATTATGCCAGCAGTTATAACACTTTGTACTTCCACTAAATGCCTTAAGCCAGTAATCCTTTTTTTTCCCAACTCCTGGGGAAGGAGAAGCATGGATGTTCTGCACTTGCTGGTCAGCAAACAGACATTGAGTTGTACATGGCCACTGAATTTGAAGATAGAGAAGTCTTTGAATGCATGAAGCAAAAATGCTTACCCGCCATTACTGTGATATGGGATTATGGAATTTGTAATTTCATCCAACGCTTGAGCTAAAATTGCTAGTAGCAGACGTTAAATTCTCCAGTAGTAGGTGAATCTAAGTAGTAAAGTTTAGTGCAACTTCTGCCTCAGCTGATGAAGTTTTGCTACACTTGATGAACTTAGATTATATTTTGTGCATGTACTGGCACAAGCAGATCCTTCAGCTTGTAACCAACCATGATGTGTAATCGAGGATAGCCAGATTGCTCTGACCTCCTGCAAGTTGGTCTCCTAAAATGGAAATCATTCATTTTGCAGATGGAAATTCGAGCCAAGCAGCTGTGAATTCCTGGAGATAAATAAATACTGAGGCAAATTCATAACTTTGCTCTTCTGTTCAACAACATAATGACAGTTGATTCCAGTATTTGCCACTTGCTTTCAATCTGTGATCCAAAGATCTTTTACCTGAAGCCAGCAAGTATTTGTATGAGGGCACTGCTTAATATCCAAAGTTTAGGGTTTTTTTGTAAGTCTTACCTAGCTTCCTCCCCTAAAACAGCAAACTCTCTCTATTCCCCCAACCTCTACTTCTGTGGCTGCTGTTTCAGGGAGTTGTTAATTAGCATTTAATCAGCTCTTACAGACCGAATGGCAGGAAACTAGGATAGCTTGACAACTTTGTGTGCATGTTTTCCTACATGTGCAGCAGTGACTCTGATTACCTGCAGTCTGAGAGGTCACTGTGGAACTGTAGAATTAAAAGGGCTATTACAAAAGCAGAAGTCAGAAGCTACATGCTTATAAATGACACTTCCACGAATCTGTGTTCCACTGTGACCTCAGTATAAATGGTCTTGCTTAGATGGAAGGTTTACTGTTCCATCCTTGGTTTAGCTTTGGAAATTAAAGTCAAAAACTGGGTGAAATTGTATTGATGCTAAGGCTAGTTTTCTGTGCTGTTCCCAGGGGACTACCTATTTAAACTTACAAAACCATCATGTAGAAATTTTCGGTCTTGTGTGAAAGCTTGCTGTATATTTCAGGTTTTGATGGAGGTGTCCAACTAGTGCTACTTCCGGTTTTGTTTTTGACAAAGATCTGACTTGTAAGAAAAGCGGAGCTGGGAATATATGCAGGCAAACTACCAAACAGTTCTGCTTACATGTTCCCAAGGGTCCTACATAAACTGGAAGAAAAATGGTGTAGCCTCCTTAAACTGCAGTCCTGGTAGCCATATTCAAACATTGCCTTTAAAGAAAGAAGGCTCCTGTAATTGTGCCCTAGGGCTGCAAAAAAACTTAATACAATAGCACACATATGCAGAATGGTTAGGATCCTTTCCCAATGGCCAGGTCAGACTAGGAATTCTTTTTGGTGGAAAGCGTTCTTTTGGAGGATCATGAAGAAGGTGAAAGACAAAGTAGAGCTGCGGTTTGCTTAAAATTATTTTTTTAAAAAAAGTCTTCTACTGTGCCTTCAAGACAAGAAGCTGCTGTTGCATGGGTTTCACAACCTTCTGATTCAGCTTTCAAGGAGTAGACACTGTGAACATGGTACTACTTTCTGTTATGAGGTGGGATGTATTTAAAGTATATAAAGTATCTTTAGATGCCAGCTGTTGAGTGCCTAGTGGAAGGCTGTACTACTTCTGCCACTGAGGAATCTGGAAGATACTTACTTAATCTTTGTCCCTAGGTGAAATAAAAATGGGATGGCTGTCTTCTATTTTAAAAAAAAAAAAAAGGCTTTAGTCTGATTTATGTGGCTTTTGATTTATAGGGTCTAAGGAATTCTGACTTCCTCAGGTCCCTGGCCATGGAAGTCAAGTAAATATATGGAGACTGGGTACTTACTGCAGTGGGGTACCAAACGGTCTTCTGTTTCCTGCTATATTCTGGTTGGCCCTTCTTTTTCAAGGTTACCAGAAGGAGTAAGATGATCTCTGCTCTTCTGTTAACTAGGTACATTTAGCAGACAGACAGTTTTAGAATGTTGTTTGGTATTATATTGACCTCGATAGCTTGTGTTGTGGTCTCTCCTGTTTCAGTCAGACCAAGCAAGGAGTTTTGCTCCAGTCTAAACGCAAGCTTCAATCTGTTATTCCAGTCTAAATGCAAGTGTGCAAACTTCAGTCTGTTGAGAAGAGAAGGGATATGTCTCTGCTCAGCCTATTTCTAGACCTAAGAGCTTATTTCTTTAGCAGGTAAGTATGTGTTACAGTCTTCCCACCTACTGCAAAGTTAGTCTGGACAGAAGTTGTGCTCATCTTAAGTGGTCTTAGTTCCTGAAAAGCGTAAGGTAGGAAGCGGAGAAACTAGTGAAGAGGAGGAATGGCAACAGCATACCAAATAGAAAAGATTTGATGTGAAAAGAGAGTAACAAGTTTTGTTACAGCAAAGTATTCTTTATTCCACAAAGTAGAGATGTAAAATGCAGTTCTTACCTTTAATGCTGTATAACTAAGCAAGTATTTATTAAATATGTAGGTTATCTTGCAGTACCTTTCTACATTTTGCAGCAGTCTGTGCCTTGGATTGGCTTTTTACCTTTTCTTTTAATGTGACAAGTGTGCAAATAGGTCAGTAAGAGAAGAGATGAGGTGCACTGGCTTCATGAGCAATCAGTTTGAACAGAAGTATTTTTTTAATGAAAGTATGGTTTAGGTTGTCTGCTTTGAATAGTCATTCTTAGAATTGGATGCAGAAATTTAGATACCCAGGTTAGTTCTTCAGCAGTATTTGTGGAGTTCAGGACTTTTGATGGCATGCTAACTAAAGCTCATCTCTTTTTTTTTTTTTCTTTTTTTTTCCCCCTTCCCTTTTTGGAGACTCTCCTGTTTTTGCTACACTCAGATTTTTTGCTATCAAAGCAGAAACCTTTTCCAGAAAACCTGAATGGCTCCACAGATGTGGATTTAGATGCTTCTGGAGATTCTGGTCTGTGTCTAGAGCTCGTAGGTGTTACAGTAATACAGGGAGTTATGTGGTAACTGCTGTATTCAATAGCTTTTATTCCATAATCTGCCTAACATACATACAGACCCAGCAGAAATTCCTAATGAAACAGTGGCTTCACTTGTGCTAGACTATGTACAGACCTCTGAAGACATCATTCCTGCTCTACAGTGCATCATAGTGGAAGATGTATATGAAGTTTGGAGAGGAAGAATACAATCAAACACATAAAATTATGCTAGCTTGCATTTTAATGTAGGTTTCTTGTTTAAGGAAAATAAATTGTTGTCTTATTATACTATTCTGTCAAAGGTAGGTTGTACTCCATTTGTATCTGTACCTGCAAATTGAGGGGAACTGTAGTAATACTGGGAAAAAAAAAATTGTTCACTGTTCCTGTGATGCTCAGTTTTTGTTTTGTGGGTTTTTTTCTTCCTTACCAGATTAATTTAATTTGAGTAGTTGGGTAGGAATAATTATTTAGAACTTCTTTAGGGCAATTTTTCTTCAACTTTTTAAACGTGTTTTTTTCTCTTTGAAAACTGGAATACTGTGAAATATGTTAAATTATCCAATCCTGTAAACTGTGGGGTTTTTTGTAATAGTGTATGCATGTATTTAATGCAATAGCTACTAAAGGAATAAATATGCAATCTTGCCATTCAGAGACTTTATTTGTACTGTGACAAAGCAGAGGATCTTTTAACAGTCTGTAGTTTTTATTAAGCTTTCATTTCTATAAAGCCAAGACCTTAAAGTAAGAAATGAAAACTGTGATGGTATAACTTAAGATCCATGGTGATAAAGATCTGTATGTTGAGTCCCTAACATCCATCCAAAAGGTGATAAAACTGTTGCTGTTTGTTACTTGATGAAAAAAAAAAAAAAAGGAATGGGTTAAATTTATATTTTGGTAATGAAGTATTCTGCAGGGTTTTTTAAAGTAGATGGGCCATAACTCTTGCTTTGAGCTCATTTTAATTGTTAATTTCAGCAAACATTATCTTGCTTTAACCATAGTTTTAAAGTTGTGATGTTCTGAACATGCTTTGACTGAAAGCATCCAATAAAAACAAAGTAGCTTGCAGTAACGGAAAAAATGACTCAGTACAAGTTGAGAACAGAAATTAGCTAAAAGGCAAACAGTAATCCCTTAGAACAGAAGTTAAGTTTAAGCACTTTATAAACTAGGTTGAAGATCAGTCTATTCTGCTGGTTTTCCTGTTACACAAGCACTTCAGACATAGTTCATGTGTAGTTTTTACTAAAATTTCCCAGTTTTGCCAAACAGATTTCATACTTTGGTATTCTAGGGTTGGTCAATTATTACTTTATTTCAAGAACCATAAGCCAAAGGGAGTGCAGCTATCTGAGATTAAGGTACTATTTAACTGAGGAAACTCATGCTACACAGTTTAGAATGTCACCTGAAGAATAAGGACAGTAGTACCAGTTTTGTCATTTTCTGCTGGTTGTGCCAGTAAAAGTGCACACGTCACTGAAGTAATCAGGAGGTTGCTGGTAACATGAGAACCATCGACTGTTTAGCTTCTCCAGTTCTGTGTCTACCTAACAGAGTTCTGAGATGTAGATCAAATAAATCTCAAATGAAAGAAAGAAGCCATTTCCTTCTGAGCAAGAAAAATCATGTATTGCAGTTCCGCATTTAACCTTCATTTAGATCTCATATCTTCAGTTCAAGACCTTAAGTACAGCCTAATTTTAAATATTAAGTGTCAATAGGGAAGATTGCTGCAATTAGAGACTCATTACTTCATAGTTAGGAATGAGGCTAGTTCATAGACGTCTCGTATAAATTAATGGTGTTAATCAAATTAACAATGAGGTGCTTCTTTCCTTGGATTCCTGTCTAATTCAAGTTGTTCTAAATGTACCTTTGCCCAAACTACAGCTAATAACTAGAATATTCTGCTTAAACTACCTAGTCATATTCTGCAATGTTATACTCTGCATTGCTGGACATATAGCAGGTATCTACCAAAACAATACCTGGAACTTGTGTTTTAATGCATGTTGCAATTGGGTAGATGTTTATTTTTATTTTATAGACACTTTTGTAACCTCAGTACTCCCTAAGCATGCTTATAACATAGGAGGAACTAACTCCTGTTTTTATGGTATCCAAATGAGTTCTAAATTACAGAAAAGTGTCTTGGTCAGCTGGTTTCCCAAGAGGAAGTGAAAACTAAACACAGCTTACTCTTCATCACTTTTTCAAGGTGATAATTCTCAGTTTTACACTCCTTTTCCCTTCCCACATCCGATCTCTGATGATGTTGGCTCTTGCATGAATGATGTCTCTACTATATAAGTGGTTTAAGGCACAAGCATGCATAGACTTCTTCCCTAGATAGCATTAGCTTTCCAAATAAAATGGGGAAGTTCTGAACAAGGGCTTTGGGTTACCTTTGTAGGCATTGGCCAAGTTTAAGTCCAACATTTGCTAGTCTCATTGTTAGAGATAATGACTCTACAATTACCTGAATGCAGTGATTTAAAACACCAGGAAAATAAATACAGTTCATCTGTTTTTGTTGTCTTTTTGTTTTATTTGTGATAAAATTGATTCAAGTTACACTTGATAACTGCTTAACCAAATACTATTAATCATTCTTCTAAGAATACTGTTAATCCATGTTAATCCACGTCTGACACCTTCATCTGAAAATCTCAGTTATCAATGCTTGCCTAAGAAACGATTAATTTATTTACAAGTCTTTATAGGGTTCTACTATAGACAGTAATGAGCACAGACTCAAGAACTAGATGTTGCTTCTACACCTGGAAACACTTAAACTCCTGTAAATTCCACAGCTTTAGTGGAATTATCCATAAGGCTTGTCCAGCTGGGGCCAAACTCTACAGCCCTTTCTTGGTATCATTGGAGCTTCCTTTTGTCAATCCCCACATTTAAAATCATATATTCTAGATTCTCGAAAACTATAGCTGTAACTTAAGTGCAGCTTTCCAGTTTGCAAAGGCATTGCTTTCCCCATCTCTAGAACAATAAACAGCTCTTATTTAACACACAGTTTGCATCTGTTTTAACTAAATACATTACTTAGCAGAAGGAACCATCTATGGTAATAACCTAAACCTGTTTTACTGCAGACACTATCAAAGTACTTTTTTGTAGTCTGCTGGATAATTACATACTCTACTTTTGGAATAGTGTGGTAAACACAAACCTCTAGAGCAGCAAGGCGGTGCAATTGTCTTCTGTCTCACCACTGGTTTTGCTTGCCATCTTCACGTGGAGGCACTTTGACACAACTCAGCTGTTTCTTCTGTTTGGATAACCTCATCCATTCATAAGTGAGCTGCTGCTGGTGTCCCTGATGTCCTCTTGCTTTTTCATTAGGAATGGGAGAATTAATTCTCATAATTGTCGTAAAACAAAGCCTTTTCTTCTGAAACTCAACATCTACATTGATTTTAACGCAAATATATACACGTGATTTTGTTGATGAATATATCAACAGTATGGTGTTGTATGAAGATAAAAAGAACAACTGCAAAGTTACTGGAAGTTTCTTGGCCAGAAAGTGACTGAGTTGGTTTTGGATTCAACTAGTCTGGATCTGAACTTTTCTTCACTTTGACTTCAGAAAGTGATGGTTGCGTTCTGCAACATTGTCTTCTTTCACAACTATCCTCCACAGTTGTGAGATGCAACTTTGTGATAAGAATGAGGATGAGCACTGTCCCAGTGATCAAGGTCAGCTTCTTGTAGGTTTTGAAAGAAGAGTGCTTGTTATTCTTTGTGACCTTACAAGGCTTAAGACTCCTAAATTGTTGCTCATCAAACTAAGAAGGCTGTATGCTTTTGTTTTGCCCTGACCTGAATTTCTGTTCTTTTCCTAAGTGATCATAAAGACTACTGGGCTGAATTTTGTTGCTAATCAATTACCCTCTCTTCTCACAGTTCCTAGGCAGCAGGAGGGGAATGAGGAAGGGGCAAGATACAAACTAATCCTAAAATTTTAAACTAGTGACTGCTAGTGGCTGGATAAGAAGGTCCAGAGTGACTGTGCAGAATCAGCTGTTGTCTGTGTAGAACACCACCCCTTGTACACTTCAGCTTAGGATATTTAAGTGCAAAGTACTTGGCTGTTTTAGCAACCTATTCTGTCTCAGACATTAATTATTTCCGTGGGAAGAAAGTAATCTATAGCCCAGACTAACCTTGAAAAGCAAAATCTCACCTTCCATCTCATTTCCCTCTCACCTGCTAGCACATTGCAGAGGACTTTGACATGCTCATGATATTCATATGCCTGCAGCACACTACAGTTGTGCTGTGTTTTTTGCCTAACCTAATTTAGTCTAACAAGAGTAAGTCCTCAGCAGAGCAGTAGATATTTTCTGTGCCGTTCCTAAGGCCATCAGTGCCTTAGTGCTATATTGCTTCAGTGTTAACCTGATGTTATATATTTAGTGCAGGACTGTTAGAGAATAACTGTTGAATTCTAGAAGCGTCTCAATACCGAATACAGTCCTTCCAAATGAAAGCTCACCATCCCAGCTGCCACAGAGGCAATCCCTGGGATGCCCATAGGAATTGAGTGAGTACACTTCCTTAGGCATTTCTTCTACAGAGAGCCCATATATGTGGCTTTTTGAGTCCAAGGCCACATAAAACGTGCTTTTAGCAAATTGATACCCTGCAGAACAGAAATACAGTTGTAGCTACTATAAAGTTATCTGAAGTAGCTTGGTATAATGATAGTTGTTCTGAACTAAGTGTGCATTTACTTTAGATAGTTAGAGATGTAGATACTGTGAACTACAGTGCTGTCATTATTATAGAGTAAATGCCTACTTAAGCACAGTACTTACTCGTTCATAGCTCCTGTACATTCCTGTGCTCATTCACTTGTGTGTAGAGAAGTTTAATTTGTCCATTTCGCAAGTCACGAGGTAGACAAGCTTGCAGTTGGAGTGCAGTAACTTCTAAAATATTGGTATAAGAACTAATTGAGTAGTCCGTTAAATTACTGCTTAGCACAACCCAATGACAAGATCTTGAGAACTGGAGTGTTAGCTCTCCTCTGGATAAAATCACATAAATCTAAATGCATTACAGCTCCTTAAGGGATCTTTTTAATTTGGGGGAGTGCTAGCCAAATGAATTCCAAACTTGAATAGCGATGGCTCTGATTCCCAGTGTGGCACATAGGTTTCAAAGGTGGTTAATGTTGGGGGCAAATTTAAGAACAGACTAAAATGTCATCTTACAAATGTAGTTGTCATATCTCCTCTTCGTGTGTGTATTTATACCATGGTCACATACTGTCCTGGTTTGGCCCAAACCAGGCCAATTAGTCTTAGAGAAACCAAGGTCACTGCTAAATTCCTCACTGCTTATGAGTGAAGAGCCGAAGGGGGGTCGCACCTACAGGGAGGAGCAGACAGGGCAGGTGACCCAAGATTCACCAACGAGGTATTCCATCCCATACACGTCATTCTCACTTTCCTATTTATCACTAACCCACTGCCTCCTGGAGGTGGGGCCCAGGAGGGAGGGGCCCTCCTGTCTTCCACTGATTGGTACCAGCTTTGCCAATTTTCCAGTTAAAAGCCTGCAGGTGTGATGGCAGGGGGAGCTACTGCATTTTGCCCTCTGCCTGTGCTGGGGGGAGCTACTGCATTTTCCCCTCTGCCTGTGCTGGGGGGAGCAACTCTGCCTGAGGAGGATTTCCAAGCTCTCAGTCTTGGTTTTGTATATATTTGTATATATTTGATTATATTTGATTATTTCTATTATTATTGTTATTATACTCTTTTTCATTATTATAGTTTATTAAAACTGTTTTAACTTTCCAACCCATAAGTCTCTCTCCCTTTTCCCTTTCCCTTTCCCTTAGCGGGGGGGAGAGGGTTAACAGAGAGCATCTGCCACCTGGTTAATAGCTGGCCCAGCTTTAAACTGTGACAGATTTAATTGGTGCCCAACGTGGGGCACGAGAGAAGCTCCAACAGGTTGCTCTGATAAGTTGAATCCTGGCTCTGGTGGGAGGAGACCCGGAGAGCTCAGCTGAGAGAATATCACATTTCTTCCTTTGAGATTTACGAGGGGTTGGAAAGTTAAAACAGATAGTGAAGATGGTGATGTCATTTTTGAATGCTGTGTTATCTCATCATTTTATGGAGTTTCTTTCACAATTGAGTATTGCAATGATGCCTTACCTGCTGTGGGCACTGTGTTATTGCTTGCTTCTTATGAATGTTTACATGCAGTCTAGCAGTGGGCGCTGGTCGAAATGTATTGTTTTGGTATGGGGTTTGATACTGATTTATGCTGTGATAAACTGGGCAGTTACTATTCCGATCTCTTATCTCTATGACACAATGATTGGCAGCTTTAATCACGAATCAGTAGCAGCGACTTCATCTGCACGCTCCAGGCGTCCTTTAGCTGATTCTGTTAATGATTACACTTCCAGTTTTACTTTGGGAAATAGTACCTTCTCCTTTTCTGCCAAGCTGATACCACCAGATTTTGCGAAATTAGGATGGTGCTGTCTAGGTGGCATGTTTTTATTTTTGGTTGTCCTGAATATGTTTCTGATGTGGGATAAGATTAAATATCGGTGCAGGGACAGTTGTAGGTGTTATGCAGCCACCTCAGATCCTACAGTGTGTACTGCCGCTACAGCCACTAAACCCACTGAAGCCTCGGCAGCCTGTACCACAGCTGCTACACCCCCCAAGATGGCCACTGCAGCTACTCAGACTCTCAGCACTCCCACGACAGCCACTGCATCTACTCAGACTCCAGCATCTATCGAATCTGTACCAATTGCTCCTGTAACCAGGAAGAAATACCAAAAGAAATCAGCTCGTGAAGTGAAGGATGATGACTCGGAGCCTTCTAAGGCAGAGCCATCATATGACCCAGGTGAGGGCCCTTCTCAGGCAGAGTTAGGGCCCGACACAGATGGGGGTTTCGTCAATCGTCCTTTTAAAGCAGACCCATCACAGAAGAAAGGTCCTTCTAAAGCAGAACTATCACAAGAGGAGGACTCGGACGTAGAGATAACCTACCACTCCTTATCCCTGAAGGACCTGAGAAATATGAGGAAAGACTTCAGCCGTTATGACGGTGAACCTATTATTACCTGGTTGCTCCGATGCTGGGACAATGGGGCAGACAGCATGCAATTGGATGGCAGAGAAGCCAGACAGTTGGGATCCCTGTCCAGAGATGGTGGTATTGATAAGGCGCTCGCAAGAAAGTCAAACACTGTCAGTCTCTGGAGGCGACTCTTGTCAGCTGTAAAGAGCAGGTATCCCTATAAAGATGACGTTATGAGTCACCTAAGCAAATGGACCACTATAGAAAAAGGTATTAACTACCTTAGAGAACTGGCTGTGCAAGAGATCATTTATAGACACCCGTGGGACATTGTAGATCCTGTAGATCCTGATGAAGTGGAATGCAACCGATCCATGTTCCGGAAGGTTGTGAAGAATGCTCCACCGACATATACCCATACATTGTCAATATTAGTATGGGGAGAAGATGCTATGGCACGATCTAGTGTGGGCGAAATGGCTAACTGTATGCGACAGTATGAAGATAGTATTTCTTCCCCACTGCAGACCCGCATCTCGGCTGTGGAAAAACTGACTAAGGAGAACAAGGACTCATTTAAACAACTGTCAGACAAACTGTCCAGGATCGAGAATAAACTTGACTCTCTACCTACGCAGGCGCGTGTTGCAGCTGTTAAGAGAAAACGTTCTCCTACAGGACCAGCTCAAAGGAAACGGAACACATCACGAGGTATCCTGTGGTTTGCCCTGCGTGGTTATGGGGAGGACATGAGCAGATGGCATGGACAACCTACCAGTACCCTACAGGCACGAGTACGTGAGTTGCAAGCTAAAAGAAATACCAGAGAGAATTTTTCTATAAGGATGGTTGCTCCAGTTACCAGTGAGCAGGACCCCAGCCAGGGTAGATGGGCCTCAAATCACTTTTTCCCAAGTGTGAATAGGAGAAATGAAGGTCCAGTCCCTGTGAGCAGCACGAATCCATTTCTTAATTAGGGGGGCCCTGCCTCCAGCCAGGTGGAGGAGAGGGACAACCGAGTTTATTGGACTGTGTGGATTCGATGGCCTGGCACATCAAAACCACAAAGGTATCGAGCCTTGGTAGACACTGGTGCACAGTGCACCCTCATGCCATCGGATCATAAAGGGGCAGAATCTATCAGTATTTCAGGAGTAACAGGAGGATCTCAAGTGTTATCTGTATTGGAGGCCGAAGTGAGCCTAACTAAAAATGAATGGAAAAAGCACCCCATTGTGACTGGCCCAGATGCTCCGTGCATCCTTGGCATAGACTACCTCAAGAGAGGGTATTTTAAGGACCCAAAAGGGTATAGATGGGCCTTTGGTATAGCAGCTGTAGAGACTGAGGACATTAAACAGCTGTCTACCTTGCCTGGCCTCTCAGAAGATCCTTCTGTTGTGGGGTTGCTGAAGGTTGAAGAACAACAGGTGCCAATTGCTACTACCACGGTGCACCGACGACAATATCGCACCAATCGAGACTCCCTGATCCCCATTCACAAACTGATTAGACAATTAGAAAATCAAGGAGTGATTGGCAAGACTCGCTCACCCTTTAATAGTCCTATATGGCCAGTGCGAAAGTCTGATGGAGAATAGAGATTAACTGTGGACTATCGTGGCCTAAATGAAGTTACGCCACCACTGAGTGCTGCTGTGCCAGACATGCTAGAACTTCAATACGAACTGGAGTCAAAGGCAGCCAAGTGGTACGCCACCATAGACATTGCTAATGCATTTTTCTCTATTCCCTTGGCACCAAAGTGCAGGCCGCAGTTTGCTTTTACCTGGAGAGGTATCCAGTACACCTGGAATCGACTGCCCCAGGGGTGGAAACACAGTCCTACTATTTGCCACGGACTGATCCAGACTGCACTAGAAAAGGGTGGAGCTCCAGAACATTTGCAGTACATTGATGACATCATTGTGTGGGGTGATACAGCAGCAGAAGTTTTTGACAAAGGGGAGAAAATAATCCAAATTCTTCTGAAAGCTGGTTTTGCCATAAAAAGAGGCAAGGTCAAGGGACCTGCCCGGGAGATCCAGTTTTTAGGGATTAAATGGCAAGATGGGCGTCGCCAGATCCCGATAGAGGTGATCAACAAAATAACAGCTATGTCCCCACCTACTAACAAAAAGGAAACACAAGCCTTCTTAGGCGTTGTGGGTTTCTGGAGAATGCATATTCCAGATTACAGCCAGATTGTACGCCCTCTTTATCAAGTGACCAGAAAGAAGAATGATTTTCAGTGGGGCCCTGAACAACGACAGGCTTTTGAACAGATTAAACAAGAGATTGTGCATGCAGTAGCCCTTGGACCAGTCCGTACGGGACAAGATGTTAAAAATGTGCTCTACACTGCAGCTGGGGACAATGGTCCTACCTGGAGCCTCTGGCAGAAAGTACCGGGGGAGACTCGAGGTCGACCCCTAGGATTTTGGAGTCGAGGATACAAGGGCTCTGAGGCCAGTTACACCCCAACTGAAAAAGAGATACTGGCAGCATATGAAGGAGTTAGAGCTGCCTCAGAGGTAATTGGTACTGAAGCACAACTTCTCCTAGCACCTCGATTACCAGTACTAGGCTGGATGTTCAAGGGTAAGGTTCCCACTACCCATCATGCAACTGATGCTACATGGAGTAAATGGATTGCATTAATTACACAGAGGGCTCGAATAGGAAACCCTAATCGCCCAGGAATCTTAGAAGTGATCATGGACTGGCCAGAAGGCAAAGACTTCGGAATGCCACCAGAAAAGGAGGTGACACGTGCTGAAGAAGCCCCACCATATAATGAACTACCAGAGGATGAGAAGCAGTATGCCCTGTTCACCGACGGATCCTGCCGTCTTGTAGGAAAGCATCGGAAGTGGAAAGCTGCTGTATGGAGTCCCATACGACGAGTCACAGAAGCCGCAGAAGGACAAGGTGAATCAAGTCAATTTGCAGAGGTAAAAGCCATCCAGCTGGCTTTAGACATTGCTGAACGAGAAAAGTGGCCAAGGCTGTATCTTTATACTGACTCATGGATGGTAGCAAATGCCTTGTGGGGGTGGTTAAAGCAGTGGAAGCGAAGCAACTGGCAGCGCAAAGGGAAACCTATTTGGGCTGCTGAATTGTGGCAAGATATTGCTGCTCGGCTAGAGAAACTAGTCGTGAAGGTACGTCATGTAGATGCTCACGTACCTAAAAGTCGGGCAACTGAGGAACATCGAAACAACCAACAAGCGGATCAAGCTGCTAAAGTGTTCCAAATAGATTTGGACTGGGAACACAAAAGTGAACTAATTTTAGCTCGGTGGGCTCATGACACTTCAGGTCATCAAGGAAGAGATGCAACATACAGATGGGCTCGTGACCGAGGGGTGGACTTAACCATGGACTCTATTGCACAGGTTATCCATGATTGTGAAACATGCGCCGCAATTAAGCAAGCCAAACGGTTAAAACCTTTGTGGTATGGGGGGCGGTGGTTGAAATATAAATATGGGGAGGCCTGGCAAATTGACTATATCACACTCCCTCAAACCCGCCAGGGTAAACGCTATGTGCTTACCATGGTGGAGGCGACCACCGGATGGTTGGAAACATACCCTGTGCCCCATGCCACTGCCCGGAACACTATTCTGGGCCTTGAAAAGCAAATCTTGTGGCGACACGGCACGCCAGAGAGAATTGAGTCGGACAATGGGACTCATTTCAAAAACAGTCTCATAGACAACTGGGCCAAAGAGCATGGCATCGAATGGGTATATCACATCCCCTATCATGCACCAGCCTCTGGGAAAACTGAACGGTATAATGGGCTGTTAAAAACTACCCTGAAAGCAATGGGGGGTGGAACCTTTAAAAACTGGGATAAACATCTGGCACAAGCTACCTGGTTAGTTAACACCAGGGGATCTATCAATTGAGCTGGCCCTGCTCAGTCAGACCTTCTACATACAGTAGAAGGAGATAAAGTCCCTGTGGTGCATGAAAGGAATCTATTGGGAAAAACTGTCTGGGTTCTTCCTGCAACGGGCAAAGGTAAACCCATTCGTGGGATTGCTTTTGCTCAGGGACCTGGATGTACTTGGTGGGTGATGTTGCAAGATGGTGAAGTCCGATGTGTCCCTGAAGGTGATGTGATTCTGGGTGAGACTACTTAATTCTGAACTGTATGTTGTTACTGCATAAGTGTCTTTCAGGTTAAGACAGTGGTGATGAGACCGGAGCTAGCTTCATCAAGTGGCGTCCAGTAACCTCCTCGAGTCTGACATCTTTAACCTGCAACCCGTGGGCACGAACCATGACGAAAGAGAGACTGCTAGCCAGAGAGACTGCTGAGAGACTGCTAGCCAGATGGAAACCCACAATCCTGAACCAAATGAACTTGATGAATTTTTTGTATAGAGAAGAATCATAAACTAGTGATACGTGTATATATATATTTGAAAATGAAAAGGTAGTGGTGATCTGAGTATGACGTGAATGGTATGGAATAAGGGGTGGAATGTCCTGGTTTGGCCCAAACCAGGCCAATTAGTCTTAGAGAAACCAAGGTCACTGCTAAATTCCTCACTGCTTATGAGTGAAGAGCCGAAGGGGGGTCGCACCTGCAGGGAGGAGCAGACAGGGCAGGTGACCCAAGATTCACCAACGAGGTATTCCATCCCATACACGTCATTCTCACTTTCCTATTTATCACTAACCCACTGCCTCCTGGAGGTGGGGCCCAGGAGGGAGGGGCCCTCCTGTCTTCCACTGATTGGTACCAGCTTTGCCAATTTTCCAGTTAAAAGCCTGCAGGTGTGATGGCAGGGGGAGCTACTGCATTTTCCTCTCTGCCTGTGCTGGGGGGAGCTACTGCATTTTCCCCTCTGCCTGTGCTGGGGGGAGCAACTCTGCCTGAGGAGGATTTCCAAGCTCTCAGTCTTGGTTTTGTATATATTTGTATATATTTGATTATATTTGATTATTTCTATTATTATTGTTATTATACTCTTTTTCATTATTATAGTTTATTAAAACTGTTTTAACTTTCCAACCCATAAGTCTCTCTCCCTTTTCCCTTTCCCTTTCCCTTAGCGGGGGGGAGAGGGTTAACAGAGAGCATCTGTCACCTGGTTAATAGCTGGCCCAGCTTTAAACTGTGACACATACGTACTTAATTTCTGTAATAAAACTGATTATGGGTCCTGTTTGGCTACACTGTCTTTTTCTACTTTTTTTTTAACTGGTGTAATTGCCTATACTATTAATCATAGAAATCTTAGTGGCTATGAGATTTAAGACTGCCTTAAACATCACACTTTTTTTTTAATTTAATATATATGAGGCAAAATTGAGATGTAAAGTTCGTAGAGATCTGGCCCAGAAAATTTTCTCTGGGTTCATTTTTCTGTCTTTATTGGTCCAGAATGATCTTCTTTTCCTGATAGTTAGATTTTGATGTTGAACTTCCATACTAAACTTAGTAAGTGTGAAACCATGTGAAACCATGCTATATGGTTAGTCCTCTTTAGTTATGAGCAAAATCTTCCAGTCCATTTGGGGCTGGGGGGAAACTAAGTGAAAGATTGTTCCTAGAACGTCTGGACTTACTGATTTTTGTGACTTTTGCCAGTAACTCACACCTCAACTGGAATAGAATAGGCATCTTCAGGAGATCTGTATGTATATACTTACATAGTTTAATAGGAAAATTGTCTCTTGACAGAAAGTTCTCTTCTGACTTAAAGTGGTAGCCGTTTTATATTATATGACGGTGAAAAGATCCTCCCTGCTAGCGTATGTTAAATAAATATCTCATGAGATGAGAAAGCAGTGGATTTGTTAATCCTTTCTAAAGTTTAATGCTTAGAAGACCATAGTGCCATCCATAAGTATTACATCTATACGTGAAATCTTACTTGATCAAAGATGTGCATCCTACCTGCCTCATAGAGCTTGAAGAGTTTGTTCTTGGATGCCCAAACTAGCCTTTCCCCAGAAAGAAGTCAGATTTCTGAATCTTGCTGCTTTTATGTTCTATCCCAAATCTTCATGACTGTCTCTCTAAATAAACTTTTTTATTTTGTCAGCCCATCCTGTTCTGAATCTGTTTATTTGCATTGAGGAAAAAACCCCCATGTGTTCTTTTAGTACTTGGAAGTCTGTGCTTGAAGTTCTCAATGAGTAGAGAGTTGTTTGTGTTTATCAGTTGTGGCTGTTATATTCTGGTTGTGGATACAAATACAAATCAGTATTGTACTTAGAACAGAAAGTTCATCCTTCTCTAAAGTGGATGTGCTTTTCCAGATAGGAATCCTGTCTCTTGACTGTTGCCTCAACTAAAAATGCCGGTTAATGATTACATAAAATTCAAACATTGAAGTAAGTGGAACATAGTCTTCCTCTTCCTTAGGAAATTAAGAAAAAAATCAGCAAACATAGGGGATGTAGAATTCAAGAAAAATCTTTAAAGTTGACTTTCGTTTTTGGATAGTGGAATTGTTATGTGTAGGGGTGCCATAGTGATGTGATGGCTGGTTAGGCATTAGAGAGGGTGGTGTGTGCGGTGATAGTTAACATAATTTTTCGGTGGGCTTGCAGGAAAAACTCAGATGCTTTTGTAGACAATATATAATGAAAATGGTTACATTAATTTGAAACGCCTGTCTTTTTATGGAGGATGTATGAAGTTGCTCTCACTACCAGTCATTTTGCAGATTTTTTGATGTGAGTGATTGGAATAGTAGCTAATAGATTGGTGATGTTGTCATTCAGTTTGTAAGCAGTTGGGCTGTGACAGAGGGAATCCCAAAAAAGCTATTAAAGATGAATAACATAAGCCATATGCAATGGAGGAAGCATTTAAATTTTGAGTATTTAATGGATAGAATTGCTGGTGACTGATGCTAATTACTGTGTTATTACTTCACATTGTTTCACTGAACATATCGTGCTCCCATGATAGATGGGATAGCAACAATCTGAAATTTCACTCCTCTGTTAGGGGAAGGACATTTTTAGGTGGAGAATTCTGTATTGAAAATACCAACTTCCAGCATCATGCTAGACGAGCCTGTGTCATACAGGCATTTGGTAAGCAGTGCATATAGTAATGAGGAAGTAGGGATGCTTTCAAAAATTGCTGAGTATTATTTTTAATACTAGTACATAGGTTAGTGTCTATGTTAGATGGCTTATATTCTCTCAGGTACAAGAAGGCAGCAAGATCTGGCAGCAGCTGGAATTTATTGGAAGGAATAATTCTGTTCAGATTGTTTTAAACTACAGACATTTTTTGTCCTTACGTATCAATAGACTATATGTTGATTGACGAATTATATTCTAGTCCCAGCTAAAGCAGGTGCAAATGTCCTAGTAAATTTAACAGAACCAGTAGTCTGGTATACAGAATACTGTGAGGTTTGGATATCTGTTTGAAAAGGAAACCCAGTGCTGACCAACCTGTAGAATGTATTGACAAAATTGAGTTCTCACAAAGCATTGATCTGTGTTGTGAAATTCATACCTAAAAAGACATTAATTAAATTAATTTATTAACCTTTTAATAAATGCAAATAGTAAGTGAAGGTTGGATATAAGAGGAATGGCAGAGTTCTCTAGTAATTTTGAGACTGTATTAGAAGTGTTGCTTCCTAACATGTAGGTGCTTGATTCCTTCTGAAAAATAAATCCTGGAGCTAGGAAGATACCATCGTCATGCTGCCACATACCTCTCACTGAGGCTTTTTGTATTCCTGTATTTGTCTGTCTAACCCTAAAGTCCGCATATATTTCTTTCTTGCCTTTTCTTGGAGACTGACCGTTTTCCTTCCGTCATCTCAAAAGCTCCCCTGCCCCTCTGAAGTGGTAGCCCTGCAATCCTCTCTGTTTCGCACCCCCGCCTGTTCAAGAATGGTGCTTTCTCCAGTTCTTCCTGCCCTTTCTCTGTAGACTGTGTATTACCATCTCCTTATAAGCCCTTGCTCGTTAGAGTTATTCTTGTTGGAATCTAGGCTACAAATAATCTTTCCGTGCAGCAAGTTGCTGCCTCTGATAAATGCAGGCTGCAGCCAGCAGCTAGCAGGGAGATTCATTTGCTGTCAGACCCCTGAATTGTGAATTGGGCTTTTCTGGTACTTTTCATTTGCACCAAAATCAAGGACATTGTGTTTGTGAATGCTGCCTGCAGTTTTGAAATTGATCTGGTCTAATATTACGTAAAGAAATGTATTCATTTGAGTGTTAAGCTGTAGATTCTTCTGGAAGGCTACTTCCACGAACTCAGTTAAGGCCAAAGTAATGCTGTATCTGTAAGATTAAATTCTGAAGTGTCTTTTAAAAATGTAGTGCAAATGTTCGCGTTAACTGTAATGTATAAACTAAAAAGACTGCATGGATCTGATTCGTGTAAGCATTTTCCATGGGAATCCCAGTGCCTTATATGGTCAGCTTGCTTTGTAGTGTTTCAGTGAAATGGAGGCAGCCATCCAACAACATAAAAAAAAAACCAGCCCAGCTGACTTTAGCTTTGTCTATAATACCCTCTTTCTTGGCCTCCTTCAGTAGCACGGTAGCTAATTATTAAAACTAAAAATGTGGCAAGAGCCTATGTAGCTAGTAGAAGAAATTCCTTTTGTGGCAGTGACTGTATACTAAAGATTGAATGCTAATTTAATAAAGAATAGTAGCACATTGATAATACAGTTTTGTTGCATAATGAACTTTTGCCATCAGATAAGCTGTTGTGCCTTTACTCAAGCTGCTTGTAAAGTGATAATTCCTGTAGCTGTTATAAACAAAGTTTAGTCCACAGAATCCAGCATGCTTTTTTTTCTGTGTGTTTGACCTGTTTGTTACCTGCTTGAATAGATGCTAACAGTTTAAATAAGCACCTGTTGAGGCTTGCATATTAAGGGATTGCTTAAGAGAGATCTGGTTCAGGTTCCTCTGGAAAGAGCATCTGAGTATGGTGGCACCACTCATTGAAAATGACTATGTTTGCAGTGAGGTAAGCTATCCTGTATTTACTCTCAAGTATTAGGATGCACATAAGCTTTACTGTAATTCTCCTTGTGGTAACTTATATACCTATACTTTAAAAAACCCTCCTGAATGAAAGGCTAGACTGTTAAACTTAGTCATATCTCTTTATTCAGATTTGCAGAATCCTGTTTTACAAGAAGTATGACAAATTGGGAATGCAAGAATGTCAGTACCTTTACTTGGAATACTAATGAAAAACACAACATAGTTCCTATTGCAGAAAAGAGAAAACAGAGCACTTTGTCACTTCCCTCCTGTGATGAGAGTAGTATGCAGTAAAAATGCTATAGTATTCTTTTGACTTGTAGTAAAGAGGGTTTTTTTCTATATCTGGGCTGCTTAAGGCCTTTAGGACTCTTTCAGTTAATCATATAGCTCCAGTGCCTGATTTGCTTGAAAAGGAAAGGCCAATCTACTGAGCTCAGTAATAAGTCATCTCTGCTTCTGCTGATGTGGGGCATTCTAGTCAGCTTTCAGAAAAGCGGCTTTTGTTTCTTTATGCCTTTTGGTTTCAGCTCTTACTAGTTTCATGTAATGACTTCAACTCCTTACACTAGTAGAAAGGGTGAACAGCTGATTCCTATTTACTTTCTCTGCTTTATTCATGATTTTGTAGTCATTTATTATACAGTCATCAGTCCAGGCGGAAGCATTCTGGCCTACTGAGTTCTTTTTCTGGAAGACAGTCCTTACCTTTGATCAAAATTATGAATCTCTACAAAGTCTGTTCTCTTACTATTTTCAGCTAAGAGCTGTAAAGGAGGATGGATTTTCTTAAACTTAATCAGGTTGGGAGAAGCAAAGAGCAAGTCTTCTTGGATGGATCTATGTTTCTAATATTCTAGCATTTTGGAAGGTGCTAGGATTTTTCAGAACAACTCCTTTTTTCAAACGTTTTCAGATTCATCAGAAGAGAAGAGTGCTGCAGAGAAAAGCTAATATCCAGCAGAATTTACCAAGCCCTAAAGAAAAACTGCAGTACTGTACTTACTGATATATCTATATTTGATGATCTAGATATAGGGATTGAGTGCACCCTCAGCAAATTTGCAGATGACACCAAGCTGGGTGGGAGTGTCGATCTGCTGGAGGGTAGGAAGGCCCTACAGAGGGATCTGGACAGGTTAGATAGATGGGCCGAGACCAACGGCATGAGGTTCAACAAGAACAAGTGCCGGGTCTTACACTTTGGCCACAACAACCCCATGCAGCGCTACAGGCTGGGGGAAGAGTGGTTAGAAAGCGGCCCGGCGGAAAGAGACCTGGGGGTGCTGATCGACAGCCCGCTAAACATGAGCCAGCAGTGTGCCCAGGTGGCCAAGAAGACCAATGGCATCCTGGCCTCTATTAGGAATAGTGTAGCCAGCCAGTCTAGGGAAGTGATCGTCCCTCTCTACTCGGCACTGGTGAGGCCGCATCTTGAGTACTGTGTCCAGTTCTGGGCCCCGCACTTCAAGAAAGATGTTGAGGGGTTGGAGCGAGTCCAGAGGAGGGCGACCAAGCTGGTGAAGGCTCTGGAGGGTCTGACCTACGAGGAATGGCTAAGGGAGCTGGGGTTGTTTAGCCTGGAGAAGAGGAGGCTCCGAGGTGACCTTATTGCAGTCTACAACTACCTGAAGGGAGGTTGTAGTGAAGTGGGAGTTGGCCTCTTCTCCCGGGCAACTAGCGATAGGACAAGAGGACACAGCCTCAGGCTTTGCCAGGGGAGGTTCAGGTTGGACATTAGGAAGAATTTCTTTTCAGAAAGGGTTATTAGACATTGGAATGGGCTGCCCAAGGAGGTGGTGGAGTCACCATCTCTGGAAGTGTTTAAGACAAGACTGGACATGGCACTTAGTGCCATGGTCTAGTTGATAGGGTGGTGTCAGGGCAACGGTTGGACTCGATGATCCCTGAGGTCTCTTCCAACCTGGTTGATTCTGTGATCTAAGTTAATTTTGAATATGGTAAGTCAGAGCATGGAAGCAGTACAGATGTCAGGTTGCTGTGGACTTCTGAAACTCATTTAGGGGTAGGCTAGTCCTATCTGTGCTGTGACCTCTTTGCCTCCGCTAGCACAGGGGAGGAAGCTGCAAGATGCAAAAATAGAGTAGGGCTGTAGGAGTGAGTCAGAAGAGTGGAGGCAAAAGCAAGCTGTCAGATGTGGGCTGACTATCAGGATGAAACTGAGAGTTAGGAAAATAAATTGGTGGTGTGGAAAAGGAAGTGGGAAAGGAACGCTGATACTGGGAATACTGAAATAATGGAACTTGGGTGTTGGTGTATTGGATATCAGGTAATTAATGTTGTCTGTGAAATCTGTACTTGGACTTAACGCACATTAACCTTTTAATACTCTTATGTCATCGTACCTAGGTTATAGGGCCTGTATAGAGGATTTGCTCTTGGGATAGTTCAGGACATCTGATAAAATATGCTTTTGCTTGTGGGACTTCTGCTTTATCAGTGGGGGAAAAAAGAGGATGTTACCCGGTGGATAGATGATGGTAAAGCTGTGGATGTGGTCTATCTCAATTTCAGTAAAGCGTTTGACACGGTCTCCCACAGCATCCTCGCAGCTAAACTGGGGAAGTGTGGTCTGGATGATCGGGTAGTGAGGTGGATTGTAAACTGGCTGAAGGAAAGAAGCCAGAGAGTAGTGGTCAGCGGGACAGAGTCCAGTTGGAGGTCTGTGTCTAGCGGAGTCCCTCAAGGGTCGGTTCTGGGACCAGTTCTATTCAATATATTCATTAATGACTTGGATGAGGGACTAGAGTGCACTGTCAGCAAGTTCGCTGATGACACAAAACTGGGAGGAGTGGCTGACACACTGTAAGGCTGCGCAGCCATTCAGAGAGACCTGGACAGGCTGGAGAGTTGGGCGGGGAGAAATTTAATGAAATATAACAAGGGCAAGTGTAGAGTCCTGCATCTGGGCAAGAACAACCCCATGTACCAGTACAAGTTGGGGACAGAGCTGTTGGAGAGCAGCGTAGGGGAAAGGGACCTGGGGGTCCTAGTGGACAACAGGATGACCATGAGCCAGCAGTGTGCCCTTGTGGCCAAGAAGGCCAATGGCATCGTGGGGTGTATTAGAAGGGGTGTGGTCAGCAGGTCGAGAGAGGTTCTCCTCCCCCTCTACTCTGCCCTGGTGAGGCCGCATCTGGAGTATTGTGTCCAGTTCTGGGCCCCTCAGTTCAAGAAGGACAGGGAACTGCTAGAGAGAGTCCAGCGCAGAGCCACGAAGATGATTAAGGGAGTGGAACATCTCCCTTATGAGGAGAGGCTGAGGGAGCTGGGTCTCTTTAGCTTAGAGAAGAGGAGACTGAGGGGTGACCTCATTAATGTTTATAAATATGTAAAGGGCAAGTGTCAAGAGGATGGAGCCAGGCTCTTCTCAGTGACATCCCTTGACAGGACAAGGGGCAATGGGTGCAAGCTGGAGCACAGGAGGTTCCACTTAAATTTGAGGAAAAACTTCTTTACGGTGAGGGTGACTGAACACTGGAACAGGCTGCCCAGAGAGGTTGTGGAGTCTCCTTCTCTGGAGACATTCAAAACCCGCCTGGACGCGTTCCTGTGTGATATGATCTAGGTAATCCTGCTCCGGCAGGGGGATTGGACTAGATGATCTTTCGAGGTCCCTTCCAATCCCTATCATTCTGTGATTCTGTGATTCTGTATATGGGGCAGGAGACTGCAGGGAAATCTGTAGAAACATTATGCCCCTGTGGCTGTAAGTGTAATGAAAGGAAGCTTTTCTTTAGACATGAAGTGATGTATATTCTAAAACCTCAGTTCCATGGTATTTCAAATTGTGTGGTTAAATCAGGGGATATGGCTTACGATGACCTTTGTATGTTTACCATCTGTAAAATGATAACTTCTGTGGTGGAGGTTTTATGAAAATCCTGCTTATGTACCTAAATGGTGGTAAGTACTGGTAGGTGGAAGAGACCATGAGAAAATGAGTTCCATTTGGAACAAGATTTAATTATTACAGGCTGAACACTAAACAGTGAAGAAAACTCCATGATTTTGTGTAGCTGCACATTATGAAAGCACTGATCATCTCATGTATTGAATGAAACTAGTTCCTTTGGCCACAGGGAAATAGACATCATGTAGATCTGTCTGTACACAGATCGTATGTTTGTGGGGCCAGTTGCTTTGGCTTAGGCAGCATTAATTAAGGCATTTCCCAGTCCTGGAATATTTGGCTGTTCGGCCTTACTATTGCTTATATATAGGTCTGTGCATAAATGAATATTTAATGTAAAAGTAGAGTCCTTAGAGAAGCATAAAGCTTAAGCACGTTTTGGCTAATTTAGTAGTGTAAATTAAGCTGGCAGAATAGCTTTCCCCTCCAGGAATTCTTGTAGAGGTGTGCACCATAGAGGAGAAAAAGCAAGCTCAAGGCAGCGAAGGTAGTCTTCTGGCATGTCAGGGAGTGGGTTTCTCTTTTCTGTTTAACGTGAAGGCAGTTTCTCACCACGCACTCCAAGGTATTTGGAGCATAGTCCCCAGCCAGATGGATAGATCTTTCATGAAAATAAGTTGAGAACCAGTTTTAAAAACAGTTCGCATTGCAGGAGCTTTCAGTTTGCAGCATGAATGGTGGATAATTGAATAGTAGAGAAAACCAGATGGGACTTTGTCCATTTGTCTGAAATGAGGAAACTTGGAAGTCTTCCCTGTCAAACCCTACCCCTGCCCCTGCCGCTGCTCTGTCCCTGCCAGGGCCACGGAATGGTTACCTGCAAAAACTCTGCAGCACACAAACTTTCCCCATGCTCAGGCCGTGCGTATGCTTTCGTTTTTGTGTTCTTTGGTAATAATCGTGTTTATCTAGCAGTCTGATGCACGAGAAACAGACTTTAAAACATTTGTGATTAATTTCATGATGACGTGCATACTGCTACGGTCAGGTAAACAACAGACTTCTGGGTTCTTGTTATTTCTTTCAAGCTGACACAGTCCTGGTAAAGAGAAGGCCAGTGTGTTTTCTGTTCTGGTACAATTCAAAGACGTCAGCAGTCTCTCGGAAGTTAGTTAACACAAATGAGTTACTACATAATTAGAAAAGTAGGCTTTTACCCCTTTCTCCAGAATCCTTTCTGAGAAGGGAAGTCAGAAGTGGCTGCAGCTCCAGGTGCAACTAAGGTAATACTGTACTTCACTGCCTTGAAAGGGCGTGCCCTTGCTTCCTCCTCCCACGATGCTGTTTTCTTTCCCTCCTTTTTAAAATTTATTTATTTCAATGGGCGGGGAGGGAGAAAGTGTTGTTTCTGCCTTGCTGATGAGTTGAATTGGCTAATGGAGAGTCTGACATACTTTTGGGAGTGTGCAGTTGAGAATGAGGAGGGAGACTGGGACCTCCCTGTTTGTCAACAGTGAGCTCCTGTAGAATCATGCCCTGAGTGATTAGCGTGTGTTAGCTCAAAGGAGTTAGGGTTTGCTGGTTTTATAACACTATCTCCTGCAGGGAACAGAATATTGCTTAAAACTCATCTTGAAACATAGAAATGCAAATTATCCACTAGGGATGGTATTTGTGGGTACTTCGAAACATTATCATCTCCTGAATGTCAGAGATTCTAATGCAGAATATTTAGGTGAGGATCTAATTATTATCAACTGGGATATAATTTTCTTATAACTGCCTAAAATCGAGAGTCGCAGGGGAAGAAGATCCTATAAGCTCAATTAGAATACTTTTAAAGTATGTGTTTTTATCAGCATTTGACTACAACAACTTTTACCAAAGGTATCTTCTGCTAACTACTTGAAAGTGGTATTATGTGCTGCCAGATATAGTGGAAGAAATATGTCAATGCCTTACTTCGACTCAAGTGAAAGCTTCCTGCAAAGTGACACTGTTGATGAAGCAGTGAGCATAAATACTTAACGTTTTTTTAGAAATATTTTGTTTTTCTGGCAAGTTTCTTTAAAAAAAAGTGAAAAGTGCCTTATCTCCTTGAAACTGATATCTTAGCTTCCAAAATCTGGTATGCAGGACTGAGAAGCTAGAGATGAACTGCCACAGCATGTGTAAGAATGTGTGAATTCCTTGTGCTCTGGCAAAAGAGCAGACGACACAAGAGCCGTGCTGATTTTGGCATGTATGCTATAGGTTACAATTGCTCATCTAGGTACAGTATTTTCCTGTTGCTTGCTTGGATAAAATTGCTCTTCAGAACATTAGCGAGAAGTGGAAAATTTAGAGGTTACTAGACTACAGGTTTACCTTTACACATGGAGATAACTTGGTTTGTGGGGACCAAAGGGTCTGTAGAGGATGGGCAAAGTACAGCTGTATCCTTGCCCTTTTTGTAAGCTCTTAGACGTTTGCAGAGAAGTAGTGCAGGTCGTGCTGCACAGAATAGGCAGTGACCACAGCTGTGACTTGGAGAGTCCTTAAGTCCTGCCATGTGAGATGCTGCAGATCTACTGTCTAAGTGTTTGGTGAAGGTGGTACAGCATGAATCATAGTATACAAATACACCAGAATGGGGCTGGAGACGTTGTCGGCACTGGAGGACATGCAGCAGTTTGAAGAAAAAGAAGCTACTTTTGAAATATAGTGATCAAAGGTGTAACATTCTTAGTGTACTGACTCTCTTAGTATAATGACCAGAAGTCAGCGTATCTCTTCCTTTTGTCCTGTATCAGAGTAAATATGGAGCTGAGGAGTCTGGTTTGCTTTCCCCTTTATTGCCGTGAGGAGAACAACAGTGCCGCTGGTTGCAGATGCGGTTGAGAGAACTGCTTCTCAAAAATATGCAATTCCTGCTGGCTTTTCATGCATTGTGTGCCAAAACGATGAAGTTAGTCTTTGATACTTGATGTGATAAGGGGCTACTATGGCCAAAAAAAGAGAAATCTGTTTAACTCAGATTTGAGGAGATGTACTTAAAGGTGTCCTCTGATGAGGAAGGCCTGTTCAGGTTCTGCACCTAAGTTGTCTTTGCTAATAAGTTTTCATGAATATTTATGAACAGTTGCCCTGTGTGGAGTCAACTTTCATCTGGCAAGGCTACAAGCTTAAAAAGCCTTGTTGGACCCATGTTGGTTTAAAACTGTGTTTGCTGGTGCCCCAGGTCTTAGGAATGTGTGTCAGCTGGGGTCCCTCAGTGTTGATCGGGTCTAGCTCCACCGTGCAAAAAAAGCTGTGGTGCTGGTGGTGAAGCTAAGCAAGCCTTTGAAGCAATATAACTCTCTTGGCACAGTGTTGCCTTCCTGCTAATAAGCCTAATGAACCTCAGTTATCTTGATGTCTGTCACATGGAATTTTTTTGTGTGTGTTTTTTATTTGTTTTATCCAGCATGACTGACAAGCTAACTCATTTAGGCATCTGTGTTACTACTTTGCAGCACTGGTACAGTGTTAACAGTCCTGCTGTTTCCCAGGTATTTCAAGATCTGTTAAGAAAATAAATATTCACAAACTTGAAGCTGCCTTAAGTTCTTGAATAGTGGCTAGAGAGCTGCCTAAGCATATTTGTGATTTGTATTACCAAGATCTATTGAGTTAAACAGTAAGCTGTGAGTTTTTAGCATTTTTCTTTATTACTAGTAGACTAGAAGGTACATAATCCTCATTATGCAAGACAAAGAAAACTTTCTGCTTCTTTCAAAACACAAAGTGGAGGTACTTGTTGACAAATTCTCTCCTATATTATTCTTATATATATGCCCTATATAATTGCTAGGTTTTTTCCCATTCTTAGCATTCCTGCCCCTGACAGCTGTGTTTTTTCGTTGATGTTCATAGCTTTTCCTTCCAAATTTCTACTCTCTGTTACTTAAAGTTTATACTATTTATACTCATTTTTAAAATTCTGATTTTGTATTGATTTCCACAGTTTTATTTGTTAAACATTTTATTTTTAATTGCTGCCATTCCTTTGCTTTTTCTCTGTACTACTGTAGCTTCCTAATCAAATTGCTTTGTAGAATGATGGCTTCTGGTCCTTGTGATAATCATTAAAAAAAAAAAAAAAAAAGACTTGAAAATTGACCCTTTTAAAATGCCGTGTATTGTGTATATATAGTGGTATATACTGTAGTAGATGAGTCACAGAATCACAGAATCAATCAGGTTGGAAGAGACCTCTGGGATCATCAAGTCCAACCATTGCCCTGACACCACCATGTCAGCTAGACCATGGCACTAAGTGCCATGTCCAGTCTTTTCTTAAACACATCCAGAGATGGTGACTCCACCACCTCCTTGGGCAGCCCGTTCCAATGTCTAATGACCTTTTCTGAGAAGAAATGCTTCCTAATGTCCAACCTGAACCTCCCCTGGCGAAGCTTGAGGCTATGTCCTCTTGTCCTATCGCTAGTTGCCTGGGAGAAGAGGCCAACTCCCACTCCACTACAACCTCCCTTCAGGTAGTTGTAGACTGCAATAAGGTCACCTCTGAGCCTCCTCTTCTCCAGGCTAAACAACCCCAGCTCCCTCAGCCATTCCTCGTAGGTCAGACCCTCCAGAGCCTTCACCAGCTTGGTCGCCCTCCTCTGGACTTGCTCCAACACCTCAACATCTTCCTTGAAGTGCGGGGCCCAGAACTGGACACAGTATTCAAGGTGTGGCCTCACCAGTGCTGAGTACAGGGGGACGATCGCTTCCCTAGACCAGCTGGCTACACTGTTCCTATATAAACTATATATATAAACTTAGATTTTACTTGTTGACTGTTGTCTTGCTGTCCATTTTTCAGTGTAACTGGGATGTAAGTGGTTTCCTAGGAACTTGTGATTACTTGCAGTTTCTTCGTTGACCTCTCATAATGAGTTTCTAATGGGACAACTGTACCAGAGTATTTCCTGTTTAGATAGACCAGGGGGAGTCCGATGTCAAAGCTGGTACTTCCATCATCCTCTTTTGGGAGAGAGAAATTTCACAAGGTGGATGTTGTTTTTTTACTTGTGTGGCTGGAGGTAAATTGTTAGAAATCTCTGTTAAGTACTCACGGTTATTTTCTTCTGGTGAAAAATTTGAATGCACTTGAAAGATAGTTGTTGGAGGTGGGACTGGGATTGCTGCCGGGGCAGAGGAAGCACACACAAGTGAGCGCAGGTTTCCTCTTCGTTCCAGCCGGTCAGGGTTTGCTCAGCCAGTTGCACGATGTGGCTAACCTATTGAAAAGAGAGGATTAAATTACACTGTGGCAAAAGTGCCTTTTTTAGAAGTCGCAAACCATATCTGTGTAGATGAACAGCTGCATAGCTGGCCTTTGAGAGAGAGGGAGTTTGGTGTTGAATATTTTTTTTTAGTCTTCTTTACACTTGACAGAGGCTTGTAACGCATTTGATTATCATCTCCTTATTTGTTTGTACAAACAGTTTTGTTAAGTGTAGTAAAACATGGCAATGTATTTCATGTAAGTTATTTTAGAATATTATTTAGCGAAGGCACAGCCTGAGTACATGCTTATTTAACTTCGAAGGCATTCCTGAAGTGCCTAGTCTGACTCGAATTTCGGCTTTAGGTGTAGTCTGAGTTGATCTTATCCTTGCAGAGGATTTATTTGAGTCTTGGTGACCTTTGTCTGTTGCAAGTACCTTGGCTTTTGGGGATCACAGTGACATTTCTTTGTGCAGATTAAATGAGAAAGGCGGCTCTGGACAGGTTGTTCCAAGTGATGCTGTGTGTTTAACTACAAGGTGGAATATGAAAATGTGTATGGAAATTACCCGACACTGATTTTTTTAGCATTTTCTATACCTTATGTGCTCTCCTGAGTAATTTCTTCAAACTTTCTGCAGATCAGAAAGCAAACCAGGTCCCAGTTTCTTTAGGTTTTGTACTGAATATATTTCTGAAGGCAGGAATGAATTGAGCTATTTAAAAATGTAGTTATGTATATATGTGTGTACCACAGCCAGTCTTTTCTAAAAAGGAAAATTGGAGAGCTGCTTCTTGTTTTTTCTGTTGAAAAGTGAAGTTAAAATGTGTATACGCTACTGATGAGTGTAAAACATACTGTGCTGCCTTTAGGTGTTTAAAATGCTAACAGGATTATCCTGGAGGTTTATCAGCATGTCTGTGTTGCCCGGCTTCGGAGCTACGGCTGCCCTGAGGTGATACTTCTGGTACACTGGGGGGGTACCTTGCGAGGACTGGGGGCTGCAGGTTTCTCACTTTGTTACCGTCTGAACAGACAAACTCTGTATGAAAAATTACAGTTTTAAGAAAGAGCAACTGTTTGATATTTACTGTAACAAGTTTAGCTAATTTGCTTTTGGATAATTTCACTAAAACTCTGTTTAGTTGGTTTTAGACAGTCCTTGGGTTTCCGCTAAAATTTTAGCGAGACTGTCAGAATACTCCGCTTTCATCCCGGACCTGCTGATTTACAACCTACGTCAGCTTTGAGAGTACCATTTTTGAAGAGCTGACAATGCTTTCCAATTTATCTAGTCAATTCAGTGAATCATAAGTTTGATCATAAATTGAAAAATTTACTGGGATTTATATTACAGGAGGAGAGCTTTTCTTTTCCGAGCCTAGGAATAGAAAGTAGGAGTAGCAATATATTCTTTCCATAAATTTGGAAAATGATGAGAAACAATCAGTTAAGTTTCCTGTTTATGTGTAGTACTACCTTTGTTTAATTCGTTTTGTGTACAAAATGCAGTTTTGATAAACTAATATATTTAGCACATTTAAGATAATTTGATTAATGTTTAAGCAATTCAAAATGCCACTTTTACTTCTAATTCTTTTTTCCATCCAGGTATGACATGACTATATTAATTTTTTACATATGAAACGTATATAAATCTGACATATCATTCATACCTCACATGTACTTTTTTATTCTATTGTGTTAAATTGAATTATACAAATTAGTTGTTTATTTACATAGATTCCCCTACTTAGGCGGGAAAAAAGCCCTGAACGATCCCAGCCTTATCAGCTTACTGAAAATACGCTTTTACTTCTGATGTATTGTATACTGATGAGGATAAAAGCACACATGGCAAGTGCTAATTGAATGAAGCATTCATAGGTGTGTAGTTGCAAATTTGAGTGTCTTACTGCCTTTTTCTACCTGCAGTCTTGGTTTCTTCTGTTAAAAGTGCTTTTTACTGTCAACAGTAACGTGTAGTAGGAAAGTGAGCACATGGAAGGTCTGTCTTGGTTAGTTTAGTATGCTCTATCAACGTGTATGTTTTTGCCCTTGATGGGATGAAGGATTATTATTGTTTTTATTAAATTCCTTGTTATTACTTTTATTCTGCTCAGCTTTGCCACTTCATTTGGCTAAAATTAGAAAGCAATGAGAACTTCCCCTAAATCCTGCTAAAGCAGAAGATTAAATGTCAGTTGATGACTAGATCACTAATGTAGCCCATAAGTTCGCAGTGGAGCGCTGATTTGCTTTCTTCCAAGGCAGCGCAGTTTTCCTCTCCAAAGAACTCGGAGCTGTATAGAGGTGATAGTCAGAAGCAGAGGGAAAAAGGGGAACTTGGCAAATGTGGTTTAAATTAAATCCAAGGAACATAAAAGTGAACAAACCTGTTTATGTAAACACATTCTTCTAGTAAGTTTTCTTGATACCTTTTTGTTTTCCTAGATGATTAATTTGCTTAAGAAAGTGTATTAGAGGGTATCAGTATGTTAGGTATTTTGAACTGGAAAGCTGCTTTGGCACATGGACTTGCTTAGTTGCCCATATGCTAAAAGCCGATTATGTTTACTGACGAAAAAATGTAAGTATTTGAAATATGATTGGCATATTCTTAAATTTGACTGGGACAGAAATACGTATATTATATGACATTGCTTTTTCCTTCTCAAATTTAGTATTTACACATTGTGTGACCGTGAAAACTAATCACTATCTGCCGAAATTATAACAATAAATACTTGAAAGCATAGCTGCATAACGGCACGGTATTTTACAGTATGAAAATTTTGTCTCCTCCTACACAACGTTTCTTTCAGTGAATAAAGACTGCTTCTGTACCTGTCAGGAGGTAGATGTGGAGGGTTGTATGTCTGTGTGCTACTGAGCATGGTGCATGAGCCACAACTGTTGATATTGCCTTAGAAAGCAAACTGAGAAGGCACAGACCAGAATGAGAACGCCATTTGTGAAATGAATAAGTCTGAAATTCAGTTCTGGATTTAACTCCCAAATTCACAGATTTGGTGCTGCTGGAGAAATGGCATTTCAACAACATGTAGCTAAGATGAGAATCTGTCATATGTAATTTGTACATACCTGCCTGCCTAAGCCTTGAGGGTTCAAGACAGCTTGTGAATTTGTACATCGTACTAGCTGTAATACCATGCTGTCAGTCAGATCTTCACTTCTCCGTTTCGCTCAGTAAACTCATGCTCTTTTCACCTGCGGTGTGGTTATAAAGCTGACTAAGAAAGCTGCATCTACATTTAAAAACAAGTTCTGTTGTTCCACAGCATGTACTAGTTTTGTTTTTAAATGGAAAGAACCCAGAAGGAACAGCAGAAGTTGTTTCTCAGATGCTTAATACCATGAGTTTAAGGGAGAGCCTTATTTGTGTGAAGTTTAGGCAAAGGTTGCTTCGTACAGTCCTTTGTGTTCGGTATCTTCACCAACTTCATGTCAATATATTGAGCCAGGAGAGAAAAAGGCATTCAGGAAAATAGAAGTACTCCAGTATCAGTATTTTAGTCTTTGAATGCTGTTTGGTTTGATCTCTTCTAAAATAATTTTGTAAGGGCTAGCATTTTTTTCCATGACATCTCATTTTTCCAGGTTTGTTTGGGTATTTTTGGCAGTCTTTTTGCAGATATTTTTTTGGCAGGTTGTCTTGAGATTTTATTTGGAGTTGAAATAAATGAATACCAGTAAAGTTTAATAATAAATATTCAGTATGGTAGTTTTAATTAAGAGAGAAGTTCTAGTGTGGCAATTTCAAGTGTCCCTGAAAATACATTTGCACGCAGCTAAAAAAGAAAACAAATATTTATTTGAAAGCAGATTTGCATGTAATACTAGGTAGTCTGGAATATTTGGGGTTCTGTGCAGCAAGAATAGGAAAGCAGGCATTAGACTGGGTTGTTTTGTCCATATAATGTCTATCAGAGTGAGTCTTGATCCATTACTGGGATTACTGACAGGAATGGTAACATCTCTGGTTATAGTAAATAACATGTTATGGCCAGCTCTCCCCCTTATTTATCTCGGCAGGAGGTTAGAGGACAAGAATAACTCTATCTTTACCTGAAACACACTAAACCCACTTAAATATAAGTATTCTGTTACAGTCCTGATTAAGAACTATGATTAAGCATTCATTAGGGTTTAAATAGTGGGAAATCCCCGATTAAGTTAGTTTTATAACATGTAGATTATATCACTCTCAACAGCCATAGATTTTAGTGTTTTTCATGAATTATGCCCTTAATTGAATTTATGGGTTTAACTATAAATTACAAACTAGCAAAGCTTAAGTGCATGTAATTAATTTAGTAGTTCAGTGTAACAGAAAACAAGACAACGTTGTAGTATAGTAATGACATTATGCTCTTAGTGAATATTTGAGCTAAACAATTACCCGTTTCATGCAGCTCCTGGTTTTATCCACCTCTTGGAGCTGAAACAAAATCTAAGTGAACTTCTATTGAGATATACTCATGCATATGACAAGGGGTTTACAT
This sequence comes from Nyctibius grandis, assembly GCF_013368605.1. Classification (NCBI taxonomy): domain Eukaryota; kingdom Metazoa; phylum Chordata; class Aves; order Nyctibiiformes; family Nyctibiidae; genus Nyctibius; species Nyctibius grandis. Next base: position 47,230,941 of record NC_090662.1, on the reverse strand, counting down.
GAATTGGAATTAATGGCTAGAGAGGTTTGAGTTCTGGAATGATTTGTCTATTTTTGTCAATGTTTGACAGCTCTGCAGCATTCGAATTAAGTAATGATGGTTAGTGGGTGCTCAGTTTCAACAGTCTGCATGCCTTCCCCATGAGACCTGAATGGACATGAAACATTGCATCAGGCTGAAGTGGTGTTTTCTCCTTAGGAGAGAGTGTCTTGCCCACCTGCTGTTGCAGGTGTCTAAAAGGATTCTCATTTTCTACACTTAGAAGTGAAACGGTTCAAAGAAGTTTCTCTGGAGAAAAGTGTGCTGCCCTGCAGTGGGGGAAAGGGTTTACATTGAAATTTATGCCAAGATTGACTCATATTCTGAGGTGAGAGAAATAGAATAAACTTGAAACTGCTGAAACTTGCAGAAGCAATGAGATGCTTTTGAAATGATTTGTTAATTTGAGTTATTGGATATGGAAGCTATCATTTTAACAATTTTGTATGGACCAGCTCTGCAGGATTTTAAATAGTAGGCTGTTCTTAACTGAAAATACACACACATGCCTCATACACACATTATTTACAAACAAGTTAAACAACACTAGTGTAGCAAAAGGGTAATATTACTAGTTTATCAAGAATATTTGCAAGGTAAACCATTCTATTTTTACTAGTAAACATACTTCAAAGAAGTAAAATACTTAATCCTAAAAGTGTATTTCATCAGTATGCAGAGATATGCATTATTACTCCAGCTCACTGAAAAACGTAAGCTGTGACTTGTGGGTTGGCTAAATGAACACTGGGAAGATTATACTTAATTTAATAATTGAGCAATATTTGTCGTCCATAATACTAGTTTAGTGCCTGAAGTTCTGTTACAACACCAGAACTACCCTGTTTCTTACCATAAACGTGGACATCAACAGCAGCCTTTCCACCCTGTATGTACTGTATTAAAAAAGAATATTCAGCAAATGTAAAACACATGCTTTTATAGTCATTCCTTAAATAGTAAATAAGTGTAATAATCACTAATATTTCATGACCTAATTTTTTGGTCATTCTTATTACCCTTTATCCTGGAAACGTTCCCAAATAGTGAGTCTTAGGACACTGTTATTACTAATATTAGACTTTTAAGGTGTCATGCTTTATACAAAAACATTGAATTAATGACCTGCAAACAAATCTAAAGTGCAAAAAATATTCCTCCTTTGTTCTAGTGGCTGTAACTGCCAGGTTACCTCAGATCTGTAGCTTGGAAGTTAGATAAGGTTTATGATTTCATTTCATATGCCTTACTGCCAGTTCACTTGTTTGTGCTGCTTTCTTAATTAATGTGCAGCATGAATATGTTACCTACCAAAGGTGGTGTTACTCAAGCTTGCTTTGGATCTTTTGACCAAATTTCTTTTTATACCTTCTCAATTAGTAGTTTATTGAAAGAAAACAAATTAAGAATTGCAATATGTACGTTTATTCTTTTTTTTCCCCAAGGAGAGTGAAGATGAACAGAAGATGCTCATAAACAGTGTGACTAGTGAACTGTAATGTCCTCTGTCCTATCAAAATCTTTCCTCATGAGGGCAAAAATCATTGCAGATGGAGACCGACTGTCAAACCGTGGGTATTATCTGGTGATGCTGAGCTCACTGGTGGGCCAGCGAAAGGACCCAGGTAGGAGTGGTAATTGTTGACTTCACACTGTGACCTGCTCTATGGCAGCGTTATTTCAGAGGACTCATCCTTAAACCACCATTTCATGACGTAATAGTGAATTTAATTCTCTGCAGCCTCTATTCCTGTCTCAATTTCATTTGAATTTGCTGAGGGAGGGAGGACAGACAGGTAGACAGAGTGAGTAATGTAATTTCCTAGGAAGTCTGTACAAACAAGAAAGTAGGCTAAAATGTGTTATAAATTCAAAAGTGAGAGTGGTAGAAGTGGTTGGAAATTTAGAAATGTGTTTTTTGAAAAGTGTCGGTTTGAAACAAGAAGCTTTAGCACAGGGTTTGCAATGGGTGAAATTTCATAGTAAAACAAAATCTTGTTTCTCTGATAGTGGAATTAGGACATGAATTTCAGAACCAAGGCTTCTCTGAATATAAAAATCTTTTTAATGTAATCAAAGCAAATAGTTCTTCTTTAGTCAGATAAACTTAATAGTTTATTGCTGTCCTTTCTTTACTTATTTAATTTTAAATTCTAATTACTTTTCTAATCTGCTTTAGATCCAGTTCAGCAAAGTATGTTGGCGTAGCTATAAGGGTGTGGTATGTGATGGCAGAGGGAACAAGCAATCCAGGGTGAAGAGAACAGGAACCGCTTTTAATCAGCTCTGCTGCTAGGTGTGGATGCCCTCCTTTAATTTGATTCTCCGGTATGTCAACAAAAATGTTAAATGTCCTGCTTAGTTCCATTGGTCTCACTGGACTTGGTTCATGAGATAAAGCAAAGGAAGAGATAAACTGTTCTCCAGGCCACTGCGTGAGGTCTTTCTCCTGTTTCCAGCATTCCCACAGGAATTCAGAATGGTTGTTTGGCTTGTTTTATCCCTTTAAGTCTAATGTATCATCCCATGTTCATATTTTTGACTCCTCTCAGTACTTAGAGTAAATAAGGAAAAATGAAATGTGATGACAGAGGTTGAATATACAATGTTTATTTTCTGCTATTAGAGGCAAAATATCTTAATTTGTGTAATAAATCAGGATACTAATCAGGTAAGAGTAAAAGGTAGGTTTTAATCTCTAGAAAATACTGGTAAAATATCGAACGTCTAAACCTTGTTAGATGGCATTACCTCATGAGATCTCATTATTGATGGAAAAACGATAAAAATTGTAGTTCAATGTCGGGTACATACTGTATAGCTTTGCTGCATGTATATGGGACAGTAGTCTAGCTGATTGCTTGTCTCTTTCTGCACAAGATTTCTGATTTTTTAAAAAAATACAGACTTGTTTTTCCTGTCTTCTGGGGAGGAGTACTGTCTGCTGAATTCTTTGGGTAGTTACTCACTGAGAGACCAAGCACTGTAGATCTCTCTTTTAAAGCTATCTGTTTTTAAGGTTACTTACTAACTTAGGTCTACCCTTCAGCTATGTATTTAACACCTGATAGTAAGGAGAGCCAGCTAGATCACATGCCACTTGCACTGGGATACGAAGTCATGGTGAAGACAGTGAAAATCTAGCATGTTCAGCAGGCATCTGGTTATCCCCTTCTAAGTGATCAGAAAGTATTTCTGGGAAAAGTTTAAAAAGTTGTTTCACGTATCATAGGCATGTTGTTTCCAGGACAATTTGGACCTCCCTGGGGTTGGTCTGTGTGGGAGCCAGGCGCTGTTGATCTTTGCTGGTCTTTGCAGTCCAGGTTTCAGGTTGTACAAATACAAAAAGATTTTCTTTCCTGAACCTTAATATACTTCCTTTGAGATTTCATCTCTGTTCTTATCAGAAAAGGTAACCAGACTTTGTATTATCAACTTTGTTTTGCTTCCTTTATGACTAATTAACCTAGTTTCTAAATTAGTTCCCAAAGGAAATGAGGTTTATATGATTGCACTGTCCAGCTGTTGTTCTGTTTGGGGCCTGCTGGCTAACTTCCATCAAATTTGGCAGGGTAATGAGTGCTTCATGCAGAAATGCTGCCTTTCTACCAGTTTGTGGAGGCTGGGAATGGGGTTGAGAGACAGTGCATGGGATGAAGGGAAGCTTGAGCGTGAGCTCCCAGGCTCTTCTGCTTGCCCAGGAGCTGGCTGATGTGGGTGCTCTACAGATTCAGCGAGTGAGCAAATACTTGGAAAGAGCTTTAAGATGACCTGTTGTTTCACTAAGTGGTAACTGAGGCTCTAGGTGGGAACTAAGGACTGTGAAGGGAGAGACCAGGGATGGGGAGAAGAATGCCAAGCACTGAGATTATTCCTAGAAGGATTGTAGCAGACGTGGAAGAGGAAGGCCTGTGGCTATCTATCCTCTGTGCAGAGACTGGGACAGAAGTCATCGTGGGAATTTGTCTTTTTGATTCACTGTAACATTAGTGGAACTCTTGTTATTTACATTTTACATGTACGTCGCTTTTTCCTTTGTGATAACTTTCAGGCTGAGGTCTAGAAGGGCAGACTTTTCGGAGGCTGTTGCTTTAAGTTTATCATGCTGTTCTGACAAGCTTTCCTTTTGGGGTTGAGATGTCAGTCTTTAACAACAGAGGCACTTCTGGCACTTGATAAATACTGCTTTTAGAAGGGACTACGAAGATAGTGCAATGACAATCGGAGTAGAAATGGAAAAACATTAAGATAAAATTTCTTTTATAACATTTGTTTCTTGGCTTTCTGACTTAAGGTACCTGCTGATAGTCAGAGGTGTCTTTCATATGGAAAGTGCTGAGAGTGATAGAGTCCCTCAAACACCTGCGGTGCTGTTCAGGGGAAAAAGAGGACAAGGAGAAATAGGACATATTATATACATGTTCTTCAGCAATAGGATCAATTGCATTTGCTTTTCTTCACCTTAAGTTAGGTAATAACTTTCTTGGAGGCCACAGTGGGTTTTCTATAAAGTATTTCAGGTACAAGGCTAATTTTTAAGTAATTTTTATTCCAAGGAAGCTCATAGGTCGTATTTTTTAAATTATACAACTGTCTTTCATTTCAGCAGCTTCAGCTTCTGTGGCTCCTGTTGCCCCGTAATGAAACTGTTAGAACAGTTGTTCAGAATGTATAATCAGTTATGAGGAACAGTATTTAAACCTCACAAATGTGATCACTAGTAATGCAAGTACTCTCCTATTTGCATATGCAATAAATTCTTTTATTATCTTAATAGTTATTCTTCTATCATCCTAATATATATAATCTCACAGATTGTTTATCTTTGTTTGTCATGAATGTGCGAGTTCTGATAATACATGAGAAGTGTATTTGAGCTCTCCTGATTCTTGCCATGTATGGCACAATAAACTGCCCAAATTTGGTCAAATATTTTTAGCCACTTAGTCATATGTCTTTTAATGTGCTGCATATGTAAGCTTTTGATTCACTTAGCAACAGTATTTTTATGAGTATGTCTTGCCAGTTTTTCTTATGTATACTTGAAAAATGGGCAAGGATTGTTCTGTGTTGGGTTCTGTTACAACCAGATGGTCTGGCTTTTTTTTTTTTTTTAATAGTGCTGATCAACTTTAAGATATCCTTTTTTTCACAGATTATGAATTTTAGGGGATTTTAAGATACACAAGTATGCAGCATATTGAAATGTAATATTAAAAGATCTATAAAATGCTTAGGCAATTTAAAAGTTTTCTGATATAAATTTATTTTCCTTATAATAAATTGGTGAATATTATACTATGCATAGGATATCAATGGTCAGGCAAACTGGATATCCAGAAAAACTGGATGTATGGCATGTGTGAAATATGGCTAGGTTAGTGTTTCTGTTAAGTGTAAACATCTGCATTTCTTGAATTTGTTTTCCTCCTGAACTGAGTTAATGATGTCTTGCATTTAGTTCCTTTTCATTTAAGTAACAAAATGCCTTGCAAAGAGAGGTGATTCTTTTCTTGCAGAGCTTGTTACTAGCATATAAGCATTGTACACTGATGATAAGTGGAAGAAATTGAAGACAATATGCTTGAGGAATTTGTAGTCTCTATTGTTGGCATATGTTTGTAAATTATTTTATTAAAAGAATTGCTGATTTTAGGGATAAAGGCAGTTTTCAAGAATACCTGAAAAGTTAGGAATGCTTCTGAAAGTTTTCACTCAATAATGTGTTTTTTTTTAATTGAAAAACAAATAATGCAAGCAGTATACTGCAGTCTAGTTGCAGTCTAGCTGCAAGTTTATGGATGAACAAGCCCAGATGAGACTCGTTGTTAAAACAGTTCTGTGTTACATTCTAAACAAAGCCTTAAGTTCATGCCTAACTAAAGCAAATGGGGTCAAAGAGGGATAATTTCTTGCTGTTTTTGTTTGGCTGGTTAAACAGGGCAGCAACACATCTCCTTCAAGGTGTAGCTGTTACCTCAGCACTACAGAATGGAGGAAAGCGTCAGGATTCATCTTGGAAGGCACAATTGCTTAAATAAGGAAATCTGAGATTTTTTGCCATGATAAAGCAGTATATAATTTTCAGTCTTTATTTCTGTAGAGGTATTCTGAAAAGTAAAATCTATACCTTAATTGCATTTCATTAGAGGCATAATTCTCTAGAAGGATTTAAGAGTCCAGCAGTAAAAGTTCTTGTTTCAGCCTTCTGGTTATGTAATATTGTTGATTTATTAAGCTAAAAAATTAATACCAGTCTTGTGGGGTCTAGCTGTTTTGAGTCCTTGCTGTCCTGAAATGCAGAGGGACTTTTCTCTCTGTTGCTCTGACCTTTTAAGGGCAGCAGTAGGGAAGCTGGCAAGAAAACTCACTGAGCACCCTGTGAGAAAAATACTCAAACGCAGAGAAGAAAGGCAAAATAGGAGCCAGTCAAGATGGAGATCTGGAGAGCAGCAGTAGTTTTGCATCTGGGCAACACTGTTTGCTTGGTAGTTGAGAGATGTGCACAAATGATAACATCTTTGCAATGTGCCAGACTGATTCTCAAGTAAGTTTATAAACAGCAGTGATTAATAGACTATTAAAAGATATATGGTGGTAATAGAATATGCTGCAGTAGAAAACGGCAGGGGGGTGTTGAAACGCAACGTAGCATCCCCTTCCATACTCCGTAGTCTTGACTGCATTATAATTAAAACCACATTATGGTATTGTTTTCCAAACTGCTCCCCACCTCTTGGTCACAATTCTACTTCATGGTGTAGCTGTTTATTCAGTTGTGGTATCCACTCAAGTGAGTGAGCTGGGCCTGGGATGGAGCGAGGGCGAGGGCCTGGGGGCTTTATAAAGGGAGCCTCTTTGTACTGGGGAGCAAGGTTGCAGTGGGGACTGTAAGTGGCTCCTCAGGAAACTGGAGCAAATTTACCTGAGGAAATCATATCTGTTGGTTTTGTGAAACTCTGTTTGAATTCATTTATTTAAGGATATTTTTTTTTTTTACAAAACTGTAACACCTGCTGCTTTTCTCTCAAATTCTTCCTGTCTTGCTGTCAAACCCCAACAAATAAACCCTACTCCCTCATCAGACCTGAAAATATGTATCTTTTTTCCTGAAGATGTTGCTTAAAGATGCACAGTATTGTAGAACAGCTTTAATATGAACTTATTTCTTAAATCTTTCTTTCTTTATAGGCTTGTATAGATGATAACGTAGATATGGTGAAATTTCTGGTGGAAAATGGAGCAAATATTAATCAACCAGATAATGAAGGCTGGATACCTCTACATGCAGCTGCTTCCTGTGGATATCTTGATATAGCAGAGTAAGGCTTTTTCCTCTATTTTTTGAAATACATATATTTTGCTAATACATTGTTAGAGGGGCACTATAAGCAAATGGCATGCATAAATTGTCTTTTCAGTTGCTTCTAGGACAAATAGTGAGAGAGAATGCTTTCATATTCTGTGTTGGTTGTGAAGTGTGCTGTGTGTCTATTTGTGCACTGCATTTTCTCCTCCTAGCTTTCTTATGTTGTATCTTATTAGCTATAAGGTGTAAACATTTAAGACTGTTCATGACTGTCAGATGATTATTAAAAATTATTTTCTTTTGTAAAATGGTTGTTATGGGAGGAGGCATGGGGAAGAAGTTCAAATATAGATTTTATTAGTAGTCTGAAATATTATCCCAGGATAAGTCTATGTGTAGGGTATTAATTTTGCAATTGTTTTTACAGTCTTGAAACTTTTGTTTTTCAGGTCTGGTATAAAGTGGTGACTTTTGCTAATTGTTTTGGCTGTGGAGCAAAATCTTACAGTTGAAGTTAGATGCCTGTTACAGTATTAGTCAAAGCTTACTCAGTACTAAATTCCGGGAGTGGTTTTTTATTTTTGAAGCCTGTTGAGGGTCACTGAAGATATGCTAAAATAAAATTTTTCCAGGGGTTGTCTGTTTTAACCTGAAGTAATGATTGATTTGAGAAAATGTGTGGCATATGGTGTTCTTGTGTGTTCTTCAACACACTGTTCTTGCAGTAAAGAAGGTAATAGCGTCTTTCTTAAGACCCTTTGGGTAAACACAGACTTCATTAATTCTGCTAAACACAGTGTGACGTCCAATCCAGTGTAAGACTTGGAAAAAATATAAAGTAGTATTTTATCACATAATTACGTTACTGTAGTAATTACAGTGGTGAAAGATGGAAATTGTAAGTTTAGGGGATAGTTTATTGATGTTCTGTTCTGTGAGTTTGAGAGGTTTAATTGCTTGAATCTTAAGGGAAAGGAAAAATTCTGGAGACACTTTTGTATATCGTTTTCACTGGGAAAAAATTTTTTTTTGGGTGTTCATAGAGTGAAGTGCTTTGTATATCCTTTCTATAACTGGGACACTGACTGTTAGCTTCTGTAATCTGCCTTTCTACACTGTGCAGATATTTGGTGCTGTCATCTCTCTTGCATGCACACTGAAGTGTTTACTTGTTGGCTATACTATGACAAGAATTGCCCTACAAACTGAGATAATATAAGCCTTTCTTCAGTTTAGTGAAGGTAAAACACCTGCCTTTTTCCACAATAGGAAAAAGTTGAATAAATGTTATTGGTTTGGCATTGCAGCCTAATGTAGGCAGATGTTCAGGAAAGAAAGAGTGATGTCTCTTGTCCGCAAGACAGTTTTTCACTATTGACTTGAGTATCTGAAATGTGTAACATCGCTGAAGACTGTCGTCTGTTTTTCATTCTCTCAGACTGGCACAAGACCTGTCTGCATATTTTCTCTAGGTATCCTTTAAAGAAGTGAGATTATTGGAGTATAATTCTGTGGGATATGGGACATCTAAGCTGTTGGAAGAGCAGAGTTTTTCAGGTGCAAGGAGTTTTGAAGATAAGCTGTTGAAACAAATTTCCATGTACAACTGAGAAGGCTAAACTAACCGGAATGGTGCAATATTTATATCTGATGAGGCCTGTAGAGTTCAGATTTTCTTCAAACTGCTGCTTCAGGAGCTCAGCTTCAAATAATTTACAAAACTGACAGCAGAATTTACAGCTGAGGCAAAACTGGGGGAAGATGAAAGGATGATACAATAAATTACCAGAGGATAGAAATTTGATTTTTATTTGGCCCATAGTAAACACTGGGTCCAGCATTTGCTTTAGTGAGGATGCATCTTTCTTGGGAAACATGAGAGTGTGTGTTTGTGGCTGAATCTGCTATGTTTCATTTTTAGCACTAAATTTTCTGGTTCATGGAAGGGAACTTTTAATTTCGTAAATTATGGAGCTTATATATACAGTTCTGAAAAGATTCCAGCTAATAGTTTGTCATCTCTCTGATGTATATGATATGGACTAGCATTTTTGTACAGAACAGCTTCTGTTCATTTCCTATTTTCTTGCAAGGTGCAAGAGAGAAGAAAGTTAGGGAATGGGTTCTGGTGTTTCCTAACTTTTTTAATGAAGAGCTGGGGAGAGTCTGACCTGTCCTTCGCTTTCTCCTCCTGTGGAGCTGCCTGTTGCACAGCTTTGTAGAGCTTCTCAGATTGGAGACTCAGCAATCTATTTCTGCTTCCTCTGCTGCCATCTTAAGTCTTCTTAGGGCTTCCTTCAGGTGTAAATAGCTGGAATTTATTTCTCTTGAAATAGTAAAATCCTCCAAATATGCAAATGTAGGTAATGTATTGATTTTGTTTACAGTGCTTGTATTTTTACAATTCATAACAAAAATGTGGCATGATAGCATACTTTCATTATTTCAGGTTTTCATGTCTGAAAATCTAAAATTATGTCTAAGAAAGCAACAGAGCTAGGAGATGGAGATACTTTCTGTTACGAAATGCATTTCTATGTTTAGAATGTAATTTAGGGACTTTCTAGCACTAGGTATGTCCTCTGTATGTTGACTTTGTTCCCCTTTCAACCTTAACATTCTTCATGTATGCGTGTACATCATTTTGTGGTCTTAAAAGAGGGGGAAAGAAAGCAGAAGTTCTGTTAACTTGGCATGATACCTCTTGCATGATTCATCATCACTAGGGCTAGAGTCTATGAAATGTAACTGAGATGGGGTGTGTTGGAGTTTGCGGATCTGTTAATAGGATGTGAAACCTTGGCTCTGCTTTCAAAATGAAAAAAAAATTAATCGTTACAAACCTTTGTAGTACAATCTTTATGATAGTTTTTCTTCTGGTGCTCATTTGACTTCCATAGGATTATATTTGGGGTGGTTAAAATGTACTTTCTTAGAGTGAGAAAGGTTCCTGTTCAGATTGCTTCTGTGATTGAATCAGTACACAAACAATGTCACAGTTCAGCTGTCCTGTGTGTTCCATCCATTTGCTACTAACACCCATTTCCTATTATGTACAGGAAATGGGAATGACGGGGAGTCACTCTGGGTTAATACAGAATGGTGCCTGCCCATTTGTTCAGTGCAGGAACCTTCCCATCTCGCTGTGCTTTCACTGAACACCTGATTATCTCTCAATGAACACATTCTTCTTAAATAGCACCTGCTGCTACTCAGATGTTCCTGGGTGAGTGCACCGTGTGCTGGAGATCTGGGAGAAGTACCGGATATGTAGGTGGTAGGGAGCTTCTCCGAAAAAACCCTGGATATCTCAGGGAGCCACCACTTCAGCCATGTTTTGGCACTAGTCCCATGCTAATTGCTAATGGGCTGAGTGAATTGGTGGCATGGTCCGCACTCATTGGGGTTTTTATTTTGCTTTCACTAACTGTGCTGTCTGGCCAGTGGGCTTCTCAGTGCAGGTATATTCCCTGTCATCCTCCACTGTGTTCACCAGTCCTATGGCATCTTCTCCCAGCAACATCTCCTGCCCCATTTCACTTTTATTCTCCTCTGGAACAACCACCTTCTCTTGAATATGCTTCCCATCTCCTCTAAAAAATGCATCTTCCAGTTTAAGAAATGTTAGTCTTGTAGAAACCCACTTCAGGTGAAATACAGCACGAGAACGTAGTTTAGTGTGAAAAGAAGTGTCAGCTGGTTGCAGATGGAGAGTTGTGCTGTAAAAGCAAAACCTCTGCCATGGAGGGAAACTGCTTCTTTTGTTTCTGTTGATGTTTCTGAGATCTGTAAATGCTGGGAGTGCTTCAGCTTACTGGAAATTCTTTGAATAGTTTAATTTTAGAATTGCCTACTTAAGTTAGTGTTCATCTAGTTTATGGTCATGTGAATTATCTTACAAGTAATTGTAATATGAACATATTTTAAATGAAAATTCTTCAAAATTGCCAAAACAGGTGGTTTTTGTATAGAATGTTCTCTTTTTCTGTTCTTCTTAATTTTTTTCATATACAGAAAGGTTTACACAAAGGAGCCTTTTTTCCTCCACTGTGTTAGTATGCATTAAAAAGTCAGTATTAAATGCTTTGAAAAATTGTAGTTATGTGGAAACAAACTTTAATGCAGGAGGACTTAAACAGAAATTTTGTGTGCATTCTTTAAGATGGTATTTAATGGGTAGGACCCTTAGATTTACCTTTGTAAAACTCTTGTAAAACTATTTGGATGTATATAATGAATTTTTTTATCTGATAGATCTCTTCTACAGTTTAAAAGCTTGTATATTATTTCAGTATCAGGGAATAAACAAATTACTTTTTAGGATGCAAAAAATGTAATAGAGCAGGAAAAATAGTACAAAGTGGCATTTAAGAAAAAGAATTTTAAAATGCTTACTTTTTTATTTCTCTCTGCTTTGTATTCTGTTTTGTATTCTACCAGATTAATGTAAAATAAATCTGAAATGGTAGAAATTTCTTTTCTGTTCAAGAATTAAAGTTTGTGTTAAAAAAGTATTTTCTTGTGGGATTTGTACCGTGCCTAGTTGTGAGTGCGTAATTGATGTATTTCGAAACTTGTTTGCAAGTATTTAGAGGCTATAATACGGTTTTACTACTTACATACAAATGCTTTTTTCATTTTCCCCAGAATGAAAGAAGGTGCATCTTCCAGCAAGTGTAAGAAAAGCATTTTTCAAAAATACCAGAGAAGTCCATGACAGTTACACTTTTGTGCAAAGAAAATGAGGGGGAGGGAGATGTCTCCTAAGGGAAGAATAGGGTTTTTACACCTTCATGCAGTGGGTGCTACATCTGAGTAACAGTTTGCCAAATATTGCTGTAGATACTGAAATTTCACATGAGTTCAAGGGATGAGAAATCCACTGAGGGTGGATACATAAAAAAATACAAATGCAGAATACATACGTACAAATGGGATCAGATTCAGAAAATCTGTGAAAGTAGCTAGAGACTGGAAGGGTATTACAGGAAAAGTAGCGTGTATTTGCCCCGTTTTTGTTCTCCTTGAAGATGTGCTCACTTTTGGAGACAGGCTAGATGTTAAAAGGATGTTTGGTCTAACTCAGTATGCTTGCTTTTATGTGTGGGAGGCGTGTTTGATACACGTAGTTACACATAGAGATCCTAAGACTTAGCACAGTTTCAAAATACACCTTCTTTGTTTTTCAGGTTTGAAAGGCTGAAGCATACGATTACAGTTAGAAAGATAATAACTTCTTAAGTTCAGAGCCTCCTCACTCAGTTCATTTAGGAAGAGAATAGCACCTTGACCAACTCCGCTTCTCTAAAACCCAGCTCACCTGCTTTCCTTCCTGCCCAAAGTTTCCGATGTTGTATCCCCTCCTTCCCCTAATATTTAAAGCAGACTTTAAAAGGCTTGTGTGTAACCACTGCCTTGCTGCTGACGCCCACCTGGTTTTCAAGACTCCAGACACCTGAAAGTGAACCCAGCCATACTAGTTTGATGAACCTCAGCAAGCCATTGTCCCGGGATGTCTCTATTTTAGTAACAGTCCATTAAGACTAAATGAGTGATCATTGTCTGGTGTATGGAGGAGTGAGAGACAGTCCTGCAGACCTGTAGTTGAATACGTAGATGTTCAGTGATAGGTGGTTTACTTACAGCTCTAATTGCCTTGCGGGGAAAGCTGCGGGTGCTGGGTGGGAGTGATTCCTGCCCATGGTACAAGGATAGGACCAGTGCTCATTTGGCAACAGCTAGTAAAGGGAATTCAGTGCAGTTTCACAATATGCTTAATGTGATCTAACTTGAGTCTACTGCAGAAGTAGGCAGTCATTCCCTTCTCTCCTTGGTTTTCCCTCCTCCACAGCCTCTTACCCCCTCTTTTGCATTATCTAATGATCATACAAAGATGTGGGAACTATTAGCGTAATACTAGCCTTCGGGGGTTTGGAGGGTTTATTCTCTTTTGGATCAGTAAGCTGCCAGCAGCAGTTAGCATAGATACATGGATATAAAAAAAAAAGTCTGGGCTGCTTTTCAGATATAGCTTGTACCTCTGATCAGAAGCCTGGCTGTGGAGAGCTGCCTGTGCTGAGGCAGAGTTCCCTCCTTCATCTCCCACCTCATGAGCCTGAACCAGCTGGTACTGTTGAATGTTCTTCTACGATATCTGAGGGTGGTGGTGCCATGAAATATGTTTCAAAGCAGTTGTTTCTAATCCATTTCTCTGTAAGTTTTAATAATTTGATCATCTGGAGCTATTACTTACTCGAGTGTTTTTAATCTAAACTCTTTTGTTGTAACCCATTATAATCCTAGAAGACCAAGACATTACTTTGGCAAAGCTGACTGATAAAAATATCACGGCTGGCTCCCATCCGCTTTAGCTTTGTTCCCAGTTATGGTTTTAGCTGAGTATAAAGGGGTGTTATTAGTGAGATCCATTTAGAAATGGATCTTTGGAGAGTAATCAGAAGTTTTGATTTGTGAATGACAAGGTGAAGTTGGTGGTCTGATATAAACCCCACACAAACTGATTATGCAAACTATTGCGGGGTTTGGTCTGATAGAGGTGCTACAAGGTGAATGAACGTTTTTGTCAGGATTCAAGATATTACTTTATATGACACAAGGAAATGTTAACTAGAGGAGTAGAATTAAAAGGAAAAAGGACCAAAGACGAAACTTGATACAACCCACTCAGGAAATGAGAAGGTTGTATTATAAAACAAGCCACATGACAAATTAAAAGCAGGGAAAGAAGATTTATTCCCAGCCAAAGAACAGCTCTTCTAGAAGAATGACTGACTTCTTACGAGGTGATACTGATAAAGATTCAATGTTTGTTTTGAGAGCTGCAAAAAGGTCACTGCAGGCTTTGGAAGATTGTTTCAGTTAATTCATTTCTATTTGCTGCCTTGTTTCGTTCTGGAAAAACAGATTGGGAAAAAAAGTTAATGGGAGAGAAAATATGCTAGTATGGTAGTCTTTTTTTTTTTTTCCTTCAGATCAAAGTGAGATGCTCATTCTTTATCAGCAACATAAAAGTTCCTCCTCCTCTGAACTTGTATTAGGTATCTGCAAGGATAAAGCTAAATTCCATTAGAGAAAATAATGGAGAAACTTGGGAGAAGATCAGTGAACTAGTATCGGTATTTTCTTTTATGAAGATGTACTGTGGCAGTCTACTGTTTTCAACATGTTTTTGCTGTACGTGTGTACATCCTAAGAATAATGAAACACTAATTAAGTTGTTTAGGTTGACGATGAAATTCCCTTTTTGAAATCATGTCATTATATGGTAGAGTTTAATCTACTGTGTAGGTGTGATCTGATGTTTGGATAAAAACCAGCTGACAGAAATACATAGTGAGATATGGTTGATGGGTTAGAGGAAGTTATAGGACCTAACTGATTTGATACCTGTTTGTTCAACTGAGGGAGTCTAGGAGAGCTGGTCACTCTAGGGTGCACAAAAACAGTGTGTGCTGTATAGCTGTCTTCTTCATGTTAGATTACTGTGTGCATCTCCACTTGTGACCCTAAATATTTGTTAGTAAGTACATTGCATTTCTGTTCTTCTAAAGGTAAATCTACTAGACCTTTAAGTTCAGAGATATCTTCTTCAGGGACATACGATTTAGTGGGAAGTATCTTTTTTCTTTTAATACGCGTTAGCAGTTCATTGGATCTAGTGAAAAGTCAAGGGACTGATGCCCAATGTAAAGCTCAGAGCACTCTAATTTTTGGCTGAAAAAGAATTTGAAAGTGCAGCTCATGTCTAAAAAAAACGTGCTGCTTTGAGAAGTGATATGCATAGGAAAGATCTTACTTGTTTATCACAGAGCATTGGTTTTATTGGTGTCCTGAGGACAATTTAGAGTAGAATCTGACCTATGAATTCTGAAGTTCAATGTGGTACATGTGGAAGAGAAGACATATGGAAGAGCGATACATATGGAAGCCTGGGAGCTCGGGTACACTCCCGAGAAACATAACACATCAGGTTCTCCCTGGATGATGGCTTGTAACTGCCTGTTGCCACCGATCGACTCCTATTTTCTAGGTGTGACTGAAACATGGGAGAGCAGCTCTAGATACGTGAGCAACCAGGTCTTGAATTAAGCAAGTGCTTGGTAAGTATGGCGTATCGTCACTTATGAGGGCCTCATCAACTAACTCAAAATTGCTGTTCTAGAGAGAGGCAGCGATAGATTCTTCTTAGACTATGGAATCTATGGAATTGTTAGTGCCATTAGATACTGAATATAGTATTTATTCAGTTATCAGATATAGAAATAATTTAATTCACAGTAAAGTTGGTTTTGAGTGTTATTTTCTAGGAGAAAACATGGATGTGGTGTAGATTCACTTCTGTACATCTCAGTTTTTATTTTCTTTCAGCTTTTACTTGAGTGTATTTCTCTATTGTGAGTTTGACCCTATTCTGCCACGTACAGTAGACTTTCTAATGACACTAAAGCAACTTAAGACCTACTTATCCTTTCTTACAGCTATGTCTTTTGTTGGATATCCTAAACTATGTCATTTCGGTGCAAATGATCCTAATCTGTGTGTATTTTTCTAGTCTTTTCCCTAACTGAGGCAGGATAAAAGCTGCTTGAATTCTTCTGAAATCCATATAAATATAGTGTGGTATCTCTAGAGACATAAGGCTGCTGTGCATTGATGAGAGTGAGTTATTTGGATACAAGTCAGATACTAAGACACAAATATGTAGGTTTTTTTATAAATGGCAGGTATGACAGGAAAAAAGTATAAAAAAGGAATTACTTGAAACCTCTTGATTATAGATGAGGTACTGCTTATCAAATTTGAATGAAGAGTAAGAGTTTCTTTTCGAAGAAATGTGTTTTCAAGGAAGTTCAAAGTGGACTGGACAGGTAAACAACAGCTATGAATTGCAGATTGCTGATACCTAACGAATCACAGAATCACAGAATGTTAGGGATTGGAAGAGACCTCGAAAGATCATCTAGTCCAATCCCCCTGCCGGAGCGGGATTACCTAGACCATATCACACAGGAATGCGTCCAGGCGGGTTTTGAATGTCTCCAGAGAAGGAGACTCCACAACCTCTCTGGGCAGCCTGTTCCAGTGTTCAGTTACCCTCACCGTAAAGAAGTTTTTCCTCAAATTTAAGTGGAACCTCCTGTGTTCCAGCTTGCACCCATTGCCCCTTGTCCTGTCAGTGGATGTCACTGAGAAGAGCCTGGCACCATCCTCATGACACTTGCCCTTTACATATTTATAAACATTAATGAGGTCACCCCTGAATGTTCAGACTGAGTTCAGTACTACTGTGTGATGCTAAAAGCTGCACTGTGATAGTAATGTTGCTTTGTAGAGAGATTTGGTCACTATATTATTGCATGATATAATTGCAAACAAGATAAGTTCTGTGATGTAGCGATCATATTTGCTAATATCTGTTTAAGCACAGTAAAAGAGTTTACCTTTGTTTAAATTTTTTCTGATACAAATGCCAACACGTGGCTGTTGGAGGAAAATAAGCTTGTTAAGTTAGGTCCATACTCACAACTTCCACTGAAATAGAAAGGAGCAGTTAAAAATCAGAATTTGTGGTGCTACACTAGCCAAATACAGCAATGCTACTCTTGGCACAAGGCAGGAGGGGCGGTGAGCTAGTGGTGTGATCATCTCTTTTTGGTGAGGAGTTAGCTGAGGAAGGCGGGCAGCAGCATGGTTTTCCTTCTTCCTCCTCCTTTTCTGCCTCCATGCTGTTGTTACCTCTTCTTTTCATCCAATGTAACCCAATCCCAGGTATTCACCTTGACGACATTTCCGTAAATCAGCACTAAAGCTTGGAGACTTGCTAAGGAAAGCATCCTGAGCATAGAGAGCATTGTGAGCTAGAGTTACTGTATGTACTCTTCTGCAGCTGCAACAAGATAGTTTTCAAACTCAGCCTTCATTTTTGCACTAGAGGGTGCAGACTTCAAAGTAAGGGAGAAAAACTCTTGTTCACAAAGTGCATAATGAAATTAACATTTGATATACACTTTAAAAATACTTTTTGTTTTGCTTTCTTTCTTTCCTGCTGAAGGTTTTGCCCTGTATTCATCCTGTCATTACCAGGCTCCAGTTCTTTTTTTTTCTTCTTCCTTTTTTTTTTTTTTTTTGGTAAGTTGGTTATAGCATGTTTCTCTATATGGCTTTCTTCATGTTTCCTACTTTCTTCTTCTCAGTCACTGTTTAATTTTGCCTAAACATTGCTTTGCCACCTCTCATATGTCTTTCCTCTATATGGATATGGTAAAATATGAAGGCTTAGTTGCTTTTCATATGCTGCAAGTAGGAATTTTTCCTGTTCCATCTTTGCACTGTTAATGTTTAGGTGGCCGCCTACGTACAAATATTTCTAGAGCTTGTTGCTGGCTTTTTTCAGAGGTTTCTTGGAACACAGGAGGACTAAGACTAACCAGATACTGTTATCTATACTGTTTCTTCTATGCTCCTGCACGCCAAGAATGAAAACAGATGTGAGTCTAGTTACTGTACTTCCTTGGGCATGCAAGTTGCAGTGGAGGCTAGGGACAGCCAGCTATGTGCAGAGCTCAGTGGTGTGTTGGTACTTTGTGGAGTCTTGGCTTCATAAACATAAATATGTTTTTCATAGAGGTACAGTATTTAGAATGGATAGAAAGTGCTGTTTGCATAGGGGGAATTTTTTTTCTCATCTCTGTGTCATACTACTTTGATAGCTTTGGGAGTATTTGACAGTTTTGAAGCAAAGATGTGTGTCTGTCCAAGATGCCTTTCGTAACAGCTTCACGAGGGAGAATCAGAAGCTGAATTTGCTGCTATCTGGAGGAGCTCTTGCATTCGTTTTTTTAAACATCTCTAGCTATCTGAAGTTCTCAGCTCTTGTGTTCTGCAAGAGGAAATCATAAATTCACCTCAGATCTCTTGTTGGTGTCAGCTGTCTTAAAATCATCATCACATAATAATTATGTAGTTTTGCCAAATAATCCTAATCAGCCTTACTTAACTTGGTGTTTCATGTAGCTGCTGCCTGATCATGCTGCTCATAGGGGGAGCATGCCTATTTAGAAAGTGCTGCAGCATTTTTTTCCCAAGAGAGAAAGATGCGAGTGAGAATCATATGGAATTTGCAAAGAAACATAACCTTAAAAGTGCCTGAGTTTTATCATGATTTGATTTTAATTTAAATGCCATCACAGAAGCCTGTCTTCTTATGTCAGTCTGTATTAAAATCTAAATGTGTAGAGGCAGAAGATTGAGGCACAGCAGCGACTGACAGCGTGGGATGGCATTTTGCGGAGTGCCTGAATAAGACATCCCTATGAGTTTGACTTAATTGTTTTTCAAGTTATTTGATTTCTTCTACATTGGTCTTAATATGATGCAGGAGAAAGTGTTTTTGGCCCAATTAAAATTTTACAGCTTTGGTTCCAGTATTGAACGTGGAGTCTCCATTTTCTTCTATAAATTGTAGATTGAAGAGAAAAGATAGCTGCAGGAGTAGCTCAGCTGTGGAGAAAGGAGGACAAGAGAAATTATCCATACGTTGTCACTAAGGAGGGTGAGGACATCCCCTACTGTGCAGAGCAGGGTGCTGTGCGGGGTGCCGCCTGCCCAGGCAAGGAGGGCTCCTCCATGCCTTGCGAGACCTGCTGGCCACCTGCCCCGTGTTGCACGCATTTTAACACTCTCCATGAAGTGCTTACAAGTGTTACCATATATATTTCAAAAATAGTGAAATGGTGACTTTTTATTATTACATATATATGGGTTTTGAATAATGTGTTTAAAAGTGAGCGTGACTGTGTGAGGGTGCATGACAGAGTATTTGAGGGGTGGCTGGGTGCTGGCCCTTCACTTGTGTTCCACCGACTACATTTTCCTTGAAACTTGCCCACTGACACAGGGCATATATGTACTATGTACCACAACAGAATTTAGCACAATGTTGTTCTAATGCTATTGTATTTGTTTCAAGTTTGTATTATTTAAGATTTTTAAAGAAAAAGGCTAGGCCTTTCTTTAATATGTCAAGCGCACCTTAAAAATTCAAGAATCACATAGCAGCTGTGATTTTATCTCTTGATATGCCGTATATGCAGGTAGGTATAGCTTTGCTTGCCTTGCCTGTAAGTATTTTTGCTGCAAAATAAAAAAACCCCACCAAACCAGACCCAAACCAAATTTTTTTTTTCATTCATTGTTTCTTCAAATGATGGTTTGCACAGCTGCATGAACACAGTGACACTTTTTCTGTCTTTGGCTCCTATTATCACTCAGTTAAGACACTCATGGAATTAATTTAAACTCCACCATCTATGGATTTTAAAAAAAAGCAGCTTGGTTTAGCTGAAATTGCTAGTTAGCTAAAAGCTGTTGGGAGACCAGTTGTGCTGTTGGTTGGTGCCCCTGCTAGCAATTAAGCCATGTTTCCCTTAAAGTCCACACTGAACATATTTATTTTAATATACAACACGTTGAAGCTCTGTTCAGCAAGAGATTTTTTTAGGAGGGTCCCTCTGCTAACATTTTGGGAGTTGGAGACTGCCGTCCAGTCTTCTGACTAGTCTGAAGGCACCTCTTGTTTTCAGTAGTGAGTCTCCAATGAGCTCAGTAAGCAATTTTTAATGAACCGAATCAATTCAGCAGCCACTTCTCTGCCTTGCCCTGTGCTTACCACCGTTCTGGTGACCTTCAGGTTCAGTGAATACTTGAAGTTAATTATATCCCTGATGCCTTTGCAAACTTGATTCCAGATATTGTGAACTGGGGCAAGGTTCGAATGTAAACATAGGCCCCTCTTTCTGTTGCTGAGGTAAATAATATTAAAATGTTACCTGCAGCATATCTTGTTGTCTGCAGCTAACAAGCTTTAGTAAAGCCAAAGTTTGAGCGTCTTCCAGATTCTTAAGTAAATGCTTCCTAAATTCATAAATAAGACTCAAGTTTGGATGTAACTGCCTTCAGAGAGAGGTGTCTTCCTCTCTCTTTACTTTGTGTCTCTATATGCATGTTGTTAATAGCTGACAAAAGTCAGCTGTAAGGGTTTTTTGTTTGTTTGATTTTTAATTCAGAATGTAGGCCAAGTTGCTAGGTAAAATTTTTAACTTCCAATTCCTGAGCATGGTTTTGGTGTGGACTGTTTGGCTTTTGTACAGTAGTCTCAGAGGGTTGTTATTTATTTATTGTCTCAGAGATACTGAGATTCCAACCCTTTATGAAAGGTATTGAAATGTATTTTCCATAAAATGATGGGAGAGAGTCTGGGTTTCATAATCATTACAGAAAATAAATGCTTCATGTTTTTTTCGTTGTTAATTTCAGTCTGTAGTAGCTATTGAGGAGTATACAGCGGTGATTCCTAGAAGGCAAATTTCAAATAGAAATATTTTTTCCTTCGTAAAACAGTGGTATCACAAAGTAAACTTATTCTTCCAGTCTTTCCCAGACTGCATAATGCTTGTCATGGAGGCATCAGGGCAAAAGTATCAGGAACGATTTTATTTTATTTTCCTGCTTTTGTCTTTCCTAGTATTTCTGGGATACTTGCAGTTCTCTGCACTTAGACCACAAGAGTGTCTAAAAGAGGTACCTTTACCTTCAATATCAACACTTGAAAGGTTTAGCTCCAAAAATAAGCATGGTATCGATCAAGCTACTGTTTTCTTCTCATTTATTTACATTTTGAATGAGCACCTACCAGAATATTATATAAATTGTCATTGGATTTTCTGAATTATTCTTCTGTAGCTGTCTGTTGAACATGACCATTTAGCAACAAGTGAATTACAAAAGACAAAATTCAACCAGAATTGGTTTTGAGGGTAGGTGATGGTGGGAGTCCTATATATGTTTTTACTTTACCACTACATCCAAGTTTGCAAAAAAAGCACCTTTTTCTGGACATGGTATCAAAGGACATTGTTCTGGACTTTTTATTACACAGCTACAGTTTCTTTTTCACTGCATACATGTAGCTGTATCAATTAAATATTAGCTGAGGAAATTAAAGTTATATTATGTTTACTTGCTTTAGAAAGATGAAATTTCAAGATGAAGGTTAACACCTACTTAATATAGATAAAATACAAGCAATTATTTGCCTTTTTTTTTCCAAAACGTGGATGATTCTTTAAATATGCATACATACCTACACACAATGATAAAGCTGTTGCATGTGAAGATTGTAGTATATGGTACCAGAATAACTGAAATGTCAAATACACCCATATATGAAGTCATACAATAACTTTTAATTAACATTTAGGTTGAAGTACAATTTGTTTGGAAAGTAATTTTTTTTTAAAAAAAAAACCAACAAAACCTACTGATTTTTAGGATTATTCTGGTACTGGCTTCTGCTCAGCTACACCTTGCAAATGCAGAGCATCATTCTGTTGGTCTTGTTTACCAAATCTGTTTCCTTTCTGTATGATACAGAGTCAAGTTACCTACACGTCTGAAACGATTGCTCTCCTTTCCCTTGGCAGCTCTAGGTTTCCTAATTAAAGCTACAATCCTGTAGGCACCAGGGGGACTTCATGCACCATCTGAACCCTGTCATTGCTTTGCTGAAACTGTTTTTAGTGTAAATGAAGATGAACAAATGCATAAACTTTTCCAGGACAGGGTCATTTGTTACTGAATGATGTGGAAAACAGAACAAACATGGATTTCATTACCAGGCTTAAAAGGTGTCTTTAAAAGAGTTGGGTTTTGAATAATTTGGTTTATAATGAGTATTGCGCTTTCACTATTAATTTACTTGAGGGGATCACTGCTAATTTTTTGGTGGGGATAGCAGAGGGGAGGCCTAGTTGGAGTGGCTGAAGGAAGGTTGGGAAAGGACTACTTGCTTCCCTGGCGAGGAGTGTGCTGCCTTTCATCTTTCTTCTGTTTCTCCCATCCCTTCAAAACCTGTGAACTCGGGACAGGTTCTCCCATTCTTCCTTTGCTGACCCAGGAGAACCAAAGCCCTCTAAGCACGTGCAAAGGGGAACTCAGATAACTTGACTTCTCCAGCTGTACTAATCCCCCTAGCTCTGCTGATCTGATTTTTGTCTGTAAGCAGCTTCATTTTTGGAGTCTACTTTAAAGGATCATTTAATCATGAAGTTGTTCATA
Organism: Nyctibius grandis; assembly: GCF_013368605.1. Lineage (NCBI taxonomy): Eukaryota > Metazoa > Chordata > Aves > Nyctibiiformes > Nyctibiidae > Nyctibius > Nyctibius grandis. The sequence continues at coordinate 47,208,458 of NC_090662.1, read as the reverse complement.
TATCTAAATAGTAACTTTCTGAAATGCCACTGTAGCCTTTTTTCATTCCCTACACTTATGCATTGCTCCTTTTATGGTGTCTATAAGTTACTGACCTCGTTGACCAGATACAACCACTTCAATGAGATAATGTGTTTTCCTTACAAAAGCAGCTTAAATTTTCCCTAAAGGTATTATGTGGAAACAAGTAAAAATCAGGGTTTTTTTTAAACATCACTTTTTTTATGTCTATATTAAAAAACAAACAAACAAAAAAAAAAAAAACAGGTTGAAAGAACACGCATGTTGACTTGAGATTTTTTTATAAAGATATTTTTGTCAGTGGTTGACTTTGATTTTGAATCAATGTTCTGTCTTTGTAAGAAATTTAGTTTCCCCACTGCTGTTTTTGCCTGTTTAGCAGACACCCTGCATAGCAATTATCTGATCTGTAACCTGGAAGGCTGTGTCACTGTTAAAACTGTACAACTGGTAATCTTCAGAAATGTTGTTACTTTGTATTAATTTTTCATTCCTGCAGAAGTTAAATCTTTAAACTGGAGAGAGATAAGAGTCACAGCAGCACAGAGGAACAGTGGAAAACCAACACCACATACCAGCATCAAAGCTAGTGGTGGCAGCTGATGATGCATATCCCAGGAGATATGGTTACACTTCTGGGAATTAATTTTCATTTTGTGATCTGTCAGTTCTTATGTCATCTTGACGTAATTACAGAGGCTTAATAACAAGTGCTATTTAAATCATACGTTAAAAAAATAGAAATGTATGAGAGTACTTGATGCTGAGTTATTGAATAAAGATATGGAAAATATGATTCTAGATCTGGAATCTGTTATTGTTAATTGGCAGTAGTTAAGCAGAAATACTTTAAAGCATTTGTATTAGTGTTGTGATTTTGTGATTGGCCCCTGCATAATTTGGCATTCTGCAATAGTGAGGTTAAGAAAGCACTTTTGATTTCATACACCTGTTACCAAATGGATAACTAGTTCTTCAGGTCTGAGTATTTCCTGAGTTGTTTTTTCTCAAATACATATAAAGTGTAAATTAAGCTCTTCAAGGCAAGAGGTACGTTTGCAGTTTTTTGCTTGTTTTGAGTCCTATTGTGGCTCAAACTGTTGAATTTGTTAGGGTAGTGGAAATGTTACAGTCAGAAGGTATAAGACTGATCTGTATTGATGTTTTAATTATTGTTTTTTGTCTACTTAGAAACAGCCTATATGCTAAGCTTTAGGTTCTCAGTAACTTTATAGGCTTATGGTTTAATACAATGAAATAATCCTTTTGTGACTTATTGTTGGAATTGATACATTTGACTTAATTGGAAATTCAGAAATAAATTCCACTCAGTCTGGATTGTTGACTCCTGAGACAGTAGTACTTTAAGTAAGAAAACACTTAGTGGGATTGGAATAGAGTGTAAAGTACTGCTCCTTTCTCCCCCTCGCCTCTTTCCTCACCGAAAACTGACCTTATGAATAGTTAGGAGCAGAGATGATTCTGGTTTTATTAACTTCATGAAGCTGCCTCAGAGGCCAGGAGTCATCATTCTCGCAAAGTATAGAAACATGATGTGCCGCTGAATGTAGAAGTTCCAGGAAAAGTGGCTTAATATGAGGAGCTTATGAAAGCCTGTGGTTCAACCCGTGTTCACCTTATGTTTGCTTTTGTTCATCATCTAACCATTTTCTTCTTTCAGTTCTTCCGAGTATGTATTTCAACATGTCGGAAGTTTTTGTGGCAAACTGAAGAGCAAACAGAGGGCTATTTGTATTAATGGGTATTATGATGAAAAGACGTACAGGGACTGTAGACAGTCATGAGTTTTTTTACTTATACCTAATATAGTTGTTTCTATTAATTGTATGAGTGCATGTATATACCCATTGCATATGATATCCTAGTGGCTGCTATTTTTTTTGCATCAGCTTTACTGTGTTGCTTACAGTTTGGTTTTCTATTGGCAGGTATTTAATTAGTCAAGGAGCACATGTAGGAGCTGTAAATAGTGAAGGAGACACTCCATTAGATATTGCTGAAGAGGAGGCAATGGAAGAGCTGCTTCAAAATGAAGTAAATAGACAAGGTAATTTTGAATATGGAAGGGTGTTTTTTTTTTATTGAACACTACATATGTTTTTGAAAACTTATGCTAAATTAGGAGTTTTAAAGTCACTCAATCTATTTTCTAAAGAGAATTGAAAATACGATGTACAGTACTCAAGCTGTTATAGGTGTTTTTACTCAGCCCAGCCTCTTGTGAAGAAAGAGGTCAGAAGTATTGAACGTAGGTGTTGATTGGATACCTGCATTCACTTAACAGAATTTAGGTGGTGTTCAGATACTGTGGATGGTATTCAGTGCATCTGGGATATAGACTTCTATGTTCCAGCTTTATACTATGTCTAAAGAAGTTCCTGCCTGAGAGAGGAGAGAAAATAGGCACTTCTAGGGTGACTCAGATGTCAGTTTTAGGATGAGGTGAATCTGGGCCTAAGGTAACAGTTTCTTTCCGTTGACTACAAGAAAGCCTAGAATAACTAAACAAGAGTAAACAACTATACTGTATCCCATAAATCACCCTTTGTGTCTATTTCTGAACTTTTGAATGCCCTTCTACAATGCTAAATGTCTGAAACTACTCCTTGGGATAAGGAGTCTTAGATTGCACTTATTTTAGGCCTGAGAACCTATCATGAACATTTAAGTTTCTCCCGGTTTTGTGTACTCTTCTGAGAGCACTATAGAGGTGTTAAGTTTTTACAGTATTGTTTAAAAATATGTACCTTAAATTTATGCACCTTGCTCCTAGAAAATTGCCAGTATTGGCAGTGGTGTCTTTACAAGAGAAATTGACCTTTGGAAAAGTATATTGATTAGTTTTTCCCTGTTTTGTTTCCTGTTCTACACTGCTGTTTTCCATGTTCCCATCCTCAGGTGGGTTTTCCAGGGAAAGGTCTTTGAAAGTTGCTGGTTTTTCCATTCCACAAAGGAAAGAATGTTCAGTTGTTCTTGACTGACCATCTTGAGTCCAAGAGAAATGCACAGCTATCCCAGAACTCCCTGTACAAGAACTGGGGTGATGGGGCCTGAGCTATGTTAATTATTGAAGGAAAACGACATTCAGAGTGAAGACGGAGACTTCATAGGAGGCATGCTAGGGGACTGCATCTCCATTACTTCTAGACCCCTGCCTGTCTCTTAAAAGGCTTCTTACTCCTTGAAAATGTTACTTTTTTTGTAGCATTGAATTTATATCTCTAAGACAGATTTACGTAATTTAACAGTAAACTAGTAATTGCTTCAGGCTTTGCCCTGTTTTAATTTGTATGGGTAAACCCATTTAATGCCCAAAGCAAATGGTAAGAAGAAAGTGGATGACATGATATGCGGGGAAATAAGAGATACCTGCTGATATACAGAAGTAGACTGTAGATTTGACAAAAGCTTTGATTCAATTATTTGGTGGTGTTAATGGAATTTTGATTAACAGTTCTTACAGTTAACAACACAAAGAACATCAGATTAGATAGTTGCAAATCTTTTTTTTGTCTGTACTAGCATTTGTCTGTTTCAATTAGTTTGGAAAAAATACAGTTGTTGTTCTCTTTTCTAACAGTACTGTCAATCTTTGCTGGAGAGTTGTTTCTGGAATGTGCCTCAGCCTAAATTCTTTAAGGTTGTTTTTGAAATGTTTGACTTGACTGATGTGCTATACTAATTGACTGTAGTAGTTCTTTGTAAAATTGACATTATTTGGGAAAAGAACTCTTCCAAAATGTCTTATTTATATGTTACTGCTTTTTTTTAAAAAAAAATATTACTTATTATATGGGGGTTTTGTGTACATTTTTAGAATGCAGAGATTCAACATGACATGCTAATTTTTATTCTTTTTCAAATTTAATTATTTTGAACAGCCCAATTGTGTAATTAGCATTGGGAACCTAAACTAAATGCCACAATTCACTGAAAATTTCAGTATGGTTTCCATATTTCATATTTAAAGCTTACAATAAACTATGGTACTATCTTTATAAGTCTGAGAAGAATGTAGGTGTTCCCACACTTTAGCTGTTAGCTTATAAACGGATAATTCAGGTTGTTATAAAATACTAAATTGCATTTACTATGGAAAACCTATTTTCCAAGCATTCCTTTTGCATTGTTATGTCAGTTGGCTTGCTGACTAGCTAAAGGATTTTCAGAAGATTGGTCTTTCTCAGATAATTCGAAAAATGTATTTGTTGAATGAGGCACCACGTCAAATAAGAAAAAACTTGCTAGGGCTGTGCTTCAGAGTGGTTTGACCTCCCTCTATGGAGAACAGGAACTGGATGCTGTCCTGAAGAGTGACCACACTGTGAACATCCCTGACAGCATTTCTGCCTTTGTGGTCTTAATAGAGCACTAAAGCCTATGGTTATATATATAGCACATATATATATATATGCTATTTTATATTTTTGTATATATATGTATATATATTTACACACACACACACATATATATATGAATGCTTTTATATATATGTATTCTACCTAACTTGTTTTGCTATTAGACCACTTAGGAGCTTCAGTTTCACAGAAGCAGGGAAGAAGGCGTGCAGCACCTCTCCTTCTGAATTTGTGTCTGAAGGTGTAAGAACTAAGGGCTTTTACCTGCAGGGATGAAATCATAGCAAATATTTAATGATTGTGAATGAGAATGGAATAGAAAGGGTATGAATCTGGACCTGAATTTGTAGTGTGTATCTTACTAAATCACAAGACAGTTGTCTCAGGAATAAGATTTTAAGGATGCCATCAAAAGCACATGATTAACTTGCATGTAAAGTTAATACTATCACAGAATCACAGAATGTTAGGGATTGGAAGGGATCTTGAAAGATCATCTAGTCCAATCCCCCTGCCGGAGCAGGATTACCTAGACCATATCACACAGGAACGCGTCCAGGCGGGTTTTGAATGTCTCCAGAGAAGGAGACTCCACAACCTCTCTGGGCAGCCTGTTCCAGTGTTCGGTCACCCTCACCGTAAAGAAGTTTTTTCTCATCTTTATGTGGAACCTCCTGTGTTCCAGCTTGCACCCATTGCCCCTTGTCCTGTCAAGGGATGTCACTGAGAAGAGCCTGGCTCCATCCTCATGACACTTGCCCTTTACATATTTATAAACATTAATGAGGTCACCCCTCAGTCTCCTCTTCTCCAAGCTAAAGAGACCCAGCTCCCCCAGCCTCTCCTCATAAGGGAGATGTTCCACTCCCTTAATCATCTTCGTGGCTCTGCGCTGGACTCTCTCTAGCAGTTCCCTGTCCTTCTTGAACTGAGGGGCCCAGAACTGGACACAATATTCCAGATGCGGCCTCACCAGGGCAGAGTAGAGGGGGAGGAGAACCTCTCTTGACCTGCTGACCACACCCCTTCTAATACACCCCAGGATGCCATTGGCCTTCTTGGCCACAAGGGCACACTGCTGGCTCATGGTCATCCTGCTGTCCACTAGGACCCCCAGGTCCCTTTCCCCTACGCTGCTCTCCAACAGGTCTGTCCCCAACTTGTACTCATACATGGGGTTGTTCTTGCCCAGATGCAGGACTCCACACTTGCCCTTGTTATATTTCATTAAATTTCTCCCCGCCCAACTCTCCAGCCTGTCCAGGTCTCTCTGAATGGCTGCGCAGCCTTCTGTTGTGTCAGCCACTCCTCCCAGTTTTGTGTCATCAGCGAACTTGCTGACAGTGCACTCTATTCCCTCATCCAAGTCATTAATGAATATATTGAATAGTACTGGTCCCAGTACCGACCCTTGAGGGACTCCGCTAGACACAGGCCTCCAACTGGACTCCGTCCCATTGACCACCACTCTCTGGCTTCTTTCCTTCAGCCAGTTCACAATCCACCTCACTACCCGATCATCCAGACCACACTTCCTCAGTTTAGCTGCGAGGATGCTGTGGGAGAGAGTGTCAAACGCTTTACTGAAATCGAGATAGACCACATCCACAGCTTTACCATCGTCTATCCACCGGGTTATGTCCTCATAAAAGGCTATCAAGTTGGTTAAGCATGACTTCCCGTTGGTGAAGCCATGCTGAGTGCCCCTAATGATCCCCCTATCCTTCATGTGCCTAGAGACAGCACCAAGGACAAGTTGTTCCATCACCTTTCCGGGGATGGAGGTGAGGCTGACCGGTCTATAGTTACCCGGGTCCTCCTTCTTGCCCTTTTTGAAGACTGGAGCGACATGTGGAATTAACACTGATGCATTGTGACTGTTTCATCTTTGACTATACATGTGGCTGAATGCAATTATCCCTCCAGCTTTAGCATTGCTCCTCGTATAAAATAAAGCAGTGCTGCAGTTTTGATAATGCAAGTTAACTGTGGGGTCTAGGGAATGATCTGCCACATTTCGGTGTTACCAGTAGTGGAAGATCAGCCTATTTATTCTGAGAATAAACAAACATGGATGCCAAAAAATCTTACCTCTGTGTAGTTAAAACATGCAGCATGAAAATTAAGTAGATGTTTTCTGTAGCGTTCTTGCCTTGCAGCCTTTTTGTGTGTATTTATTCCTACAGTCATTATAGTTTCATTTTTGTGTTGCTTAGTTAATGCTGTGAGTGTGGCTTCCTACATACTGGCATCAGCAATTGTTTGGTGGCAAAAGATCTCCTGGGAAGATCAGTCAGGTTCATTGTGATTTCAGATATGTTTAAGTGATGACATTTGATGTTTGTTTCTGTTAGAAACCCGAGGAGAATCACCATGTTAGCTCACCCTTTTTGCTGCTTTTGCAGACTTTCAGTCTATCGGAAAAGTTCAAACAGAGCCTTCCAGTTGTGCAGCTCTTCAGTCTTCTGCAGATCATCAGTTTGTTCTTATGCCTAATTTTTACAGGTATCAAATTATATTTTCAGGACATGTCTAACAACAGGATAAAACCCAGGAGCCTCTGGAGACTCTAAATTCACAGAAACAAGTTAGAGAACACAACACAATTCAGCTCTATGTTACATTACAGGCTTAATAAAAAGAAGGATCTGCAGTGTTTGCTCATCCTATTTTATCATTCAGATTCCAAAATCTGACCTGTCTGGAGAGGACATGGTCAGTGATCCAAATTCATCTTCTTGTTTTACAAGTTCTGTTGTAAGGAGTGTTGGACATGAACAAAGAGATTTTTCATAGTGTTATTGTCCAATATCTGTCTTCAGTTATTCTGATCTCCATATGTGACACTTCTAAATTGTGACCCTTGGTTCAGGCATCTTTTCATGTGTCTCTTGTGTGAGCCGCAGATCCCCAGACAAGGCTGCCTGTGTTCTCTGAGCATATAGTGGGACCCTGTTGATACAATGGACTATGCAGTAATTCTGAACTGATGGACTAGCTATCCTATAAATGAAGCCATAGCACTCCGATAGTAAGGAAAGCATTTTTCTACCCAAGTCTTCAAAGGGAAATTATTGGCTTAATTATTTTTTAAGCTTAAAACCTAGTTTAGTTTTATATTTTCTGAGAGGATAAATTTCATAAATGCTTCGGTAAGATGTAAAGATTTTTGACACAGTTAGGAACACTTCACAGATAGCAAAACTAGGTGTTTTATAGAAATTATTCCGAAGTAGTGCTGAACAACTATTCTCTTTGCATGCTGTGGGTTTTAACTGTTTTGTGTGTTATACAAAAAACGTGTTTTGTTGTTTCTCCATATGGCTGAGACCTCTATCATGGGCGAACCCCATGTGTATAGGCGCCACTGCTTTATCTTCATTAAAAATGTTTATCTTGATATGATCCCTGATCTTTCTGCTCTGCAGTGTTTCAGCAGATCATAGTTGTGGAAGTGGTCTTTTGCCAGTAGTGTAAGGCTTTCGTTTGCACTGGTGAAAACTAGCAGACTTGAGAGAGTTGTGGCCTTAGTCCCGGCTAGCCCTGGCCAGTTTTAAATGTCGCCTCTCCTCAGGTCTTGAGCAGGGTTAAGTGTAACGGTTTGAAGTGATTTTTTAGCTGTTTATCATCAGATGTCCTCTTAAAATTATTTTTAACTGCTTAAGCAGTTATTTTGAATTGTAGGAAACATTCTCAGGAGGTGAGTTAGTGGGGAGAGGTGACATGAGGCGAATCAGGAGTTCATGATACAGCATGGTAGCTATTCAGTAACTATCAGAGAGATCACTTCTTTTCCAAGGAGAAGCAAACGTTCCTCATCCTTGATGACAGGTAAATGTAAGGAGACTCTCTCGGATGTATTGCGTAACTCAGCTTTGTTTATGTGGATAAAATGGGAACTATTGCATTTGTATATAAACATTCACTACATGAAGTAAAAAGTGGGTTGATCTTCCATGCAGTATTTATAAAACATGCCTTTATATGGCTGAGGAGTCCTGAAACAATGATTCAGCATTTAAATTCATGCTGAATTTCATTAAATGCTCACTGGACGGCACACTGTTTTCCAACGTGTTTGGAACAGTTCAAGAACACTTGTTGATCAGAAAAAAAATGAAAACGTTTAGCAATAAATTATTAACGATTTAAGAAGTTGTTAGACTGCCAGAGAGGTTAAGTGTGCTGGTGTTATGAGCGAATACTCCGGCTGCAGTGGGGCTGGAGGCAGCGCATTGCCATCTATGGGCTGTATGAAGAAAGTGTTGGAAACGTATGATGAGCATTTTCTTTTTCCCTGATATCTTAAAAGAGTCTGGAAAACAAAAGCCAGGAGAAAGGTCCGTACAAGGTATAAAGAAGGCTGTTTACATTCCTTTTTCTGTGGTTAATAATGGGAACTGTGTGTAGCTTATCTCAGAGAGCAGCTTTTTTTTTTTCTGTGACACAAAGTTCAATTCCCAGTTGTCTTCGTTAAGCCCGCACCCAGGGCTAAACAATAGCAGTTTTTCTCTCACCCAATCTCCCTTCCCCAAATGAGGAAGGGGATTGGGAAAAGGAGGAAGACTTGTAGGTTGAAGTTAACTAGATTTAATGAAATGAAGAAATCAATATAAATGACAACACAAAACAGACAAAAATATACTTATCCACAGATCACTGGCAAGTTGCTCCAGGAATCACAGTAAGGAAGAGGGAGAAGGGAAGAGAGATAAGAAGAGCAGAAAGAGCCCCACCTCTCCCCTCCAAGCCCTCTCTTTTATAGTGAACTTGTTATTAATGATATAGAATACACTTGTGGGCCAGCCTGGGTCAGCTGTCCTGGGTTTAACAAAATCCCAATGAAACCAGGACACATTTTTGTGCCAGTTATTAATGTGGGGTGTTTTATTAGATTGGCAAGATTCTCATACTTTCTTCTGTTGAAACATGATCAGAATTTTACTGTCTTGTAAAATAACGTATTGATGCAACCATTAGTCCTCTGCAGCCATTGTATCTTGTTTGGGCTTCAGAAATGCAATCATTTGTGATATTGATAGAAGTCTGTATTAAGTATTAGTTACTTTTTCTGCAAAAATATTGCTATTTTGACATAATTCACTGGGTCTTTAGGCATACCTGGAAAGTATACTTAGATATTACCTGTTAGAAGTTCAAGATCAGGGTTTGGGAGGAAGTTTTTCCTTTTCTTCCTTTTATACAAAAGTGCCTCAAAGAGACCAGCCACACACATGAATGGTTTTACGCTGATAGGAACTTATGTCAGATTCTGATTCTTAGGTGGAGAAGGTTACTCATGCTAAGGATTCACAGTTAGACCCTGGGCATGCAAAAAGGGCATTGACATAAATGTGACTAACAGATGATATATAAACTATTTATTTGCGTAGTAGTGTTTTGCAGCAACACTAACATGTAAATGACTGTACTCTAGAGAATTATTTTCCCAGGATCTGCTGATCTGCACTGCTGTGTCATTCTGAAAGGCAAACAGATGTGAAGGCCCAAGGAAGTTACGGTTTGCAGTAGTTCACACATCAATATGTAGGAGCCTTCTGGAGGAATGAGAATACATGATTATCAATCCATTATTGATTCAAAGTTCCTTATTTTCATTCTTTGTATCTGTCAGGGTTATAAAGATTATTAGATATGTAAAATTTAATCTCTGTTCAGATTTATTTAGTCACAGGTTTTCTTGAGAGAGAGAGTTTTAGAAACTTGCATCTTTAATTTTTACCACGGCTTCTTTCAAACAAGTACGTTTTAGCTTTTTCCTCTGCTTAGAGCTTCAACAATCTTTTGTATCTTCCTGCATCTTGCAGACATAGTCTCCAGATTATGGGTTTTCATCAGTTTCTGATAAAACATCATTCTATTAATTTTTATTAAATTGCCAAGACTGAAATGATTGTTTCAGTTGATTAAGTGAACGAGTCCAGGAGTTCGGTCAACTGCTTAGAACACTTAATATATAACCTGCCTCAGTTATTTTATGATACCTAATAAGGTTTTATCTTTTCATCTATCCTTAGCATAAAGTTTTACCAGATTTACTTAGTGAACAGAATCTTTTCTCCAATTGATCTTTCTTTGTGTGTTTTTTTTTAAATTAAATTATTTTTTTTTTACATATTTGTAGACAGGGAATATCTGCTATGGTGTGAAATGATGGAAGAACAATAAAAAAGAAGTGAAATCTGTTGTAGCACTGTCGTATGCTACCACAAACCAAACAAATTACATGTTATGTTTCCAAAAGCATGTAATAATTACATTCCTTCTTTCTGCATTTCAGGTAATTTTGATTTGGTCATGTCATTTTCAAGGGTTTTCTTGCACTATAATTGGGGAGTTGCAGCATCTGTGAAATACTAATTCATACATAACGTAATAGATATATCAGCCTGCTATCCACTGCCTTAAGGGTATTTCAGCAGTGCCAATATAATTGCTTTCAGTTTGCCAGTTTGTTGCGCTGGGTTTCTGGTTGCCAGGGGATTGGTAAGAGCTTCATGAATCTGTTTTATTATAGTCTGTTTTATCACGTTTTACACAGTAGAATGATGCACTGCACTGCATATGATCATCTCTATATTATCTGTGTCTTTTAATTTTGTGATCTTAATTTCTTTAATGAAGGCCACTTCATCCCTTAGCTCAGTTTCTGCTGCATGTCTACATGGGCAGCAGTCAAGCTGGATTTCATTTGGTTTCCATATTCTGGGGATTCATTTACCCTGTAAAGGATTAATAGCTCACAGTTTCTTTGAAAACATTAGAGCCTGAAATTGCTGTTTATTATAAAGACTTTGAAAATTAATTAAAATTAATTAATTATGATGTGCAGAAGTTTTGAAAAGAGATGTTCTAGCTTTGCACAGTCTTGTTTGCAGTCTGCTTTATATTGTTGTGCTTTGATTAGTTGGACAGTTAGGAGAGTTACGTGATAGAAACAGGTTTGCTGGGGAAAAACGATTTGGGGACAGATGAAGCTTTAGCAGAAAATACTGAAAAGGCGGAATTAGATCTGAGTCAAGGAGCATCTATTTCTTAAGTGTTTTTAAAAAATCATCTTAACTTCTATTTTATAGGCTATAGGGACTACTGTCAAGGTTTGTGGTTTTATCTAGTAAAGCAGTACCTGTTTCTAGATTTCACTTATTTTTATTATGTTCAAGTTAATGCTTTGCTCCATGAGCAATTAAAAATTCAGAAGATAGAAGGACAGTATATGTCCAAGATTAGACAAATCATACACATAAAATAATTTTGCTGCAGGTTGGCCCACTGATTTTCTGTTAAAGGTCACCCCAGATACAATTTGTTCTCTTGATGACCACAATTCCTAAGGCCCTTTTCCTCACAAAGCTGTCACAGCTCAGTCAGTGTAGATAGACCAGTGCTCGTGCATAGTGCTCTTCAAGACCCCTTTCCTGCTATGTTCTTTAGATCACTCCATGTGGTAGTAATTAAAAAATGCTTGCAAATACGTGCTTTGCTTTGCCCATTCAGGGTCTGGGTTTTTTTTCAATCTGTTTAAGCTGATGTGTATACTTGTAAATGTTATATGGCATACCTCCCTTTTCATCAGTGTATGATCATTTTTTGTGAGATGTACTATAAAAAGTTTTCAGCGTTTTTGATTTTTTTGACCTGAGATATGAAGGGAGATTTCCAAAGGCTTGGCTATTTGAGTATAAGGTTTGTGTTTCGCAGTGATAGAAGACAAACCAGATATTCTTTAGAAAGTATAAAAAACATAGCTCCATCTTTCTTATCATCAATGTGGAGAAGCTAGGCTGTTACTCTTCCCATAGATATCTCCTTGTAAAAAATTGTAGCTGTTTTCTACTTTCTACAGATACATTGAACCAGACCTATATTTTGGTGCTTAGAAGGTCGAAATACAATTTTTCTCTTTTTTTAACAGGTCACTTCAGTGATTATTACTGTGATGGTGGACATTCTTAAAATCGAAGAGCCAGTTTTCATAGCTTTCTTCTTTTTTTTTTCCCCTTCTTTTGGGAAAAAATTGCATTATGCGTGCAAAGTGTCATGCAGTAACGGATGTTTCCATAACCTCTTGAGTTTCATCTTCAAAAAGATATTCATATCTAACCGTGAACATTATTCATATTGTTTAGCTGTTATTTTATTGTATCACATAAACATGGTATAAGATTAGTTACATAACTGAATTGAAGTATTTGAACTAAAATATTTTGTGTCCTCTCTTCCCCTCTCCCTCTCTCTATCTGAATTAGGGGTTGATATAGAGGCAGCTCGAAAAGAAGAAGAACGAATAATGCTAAGAGATGCAAGACAGTGGCTCAACAGCGGCCATATAAATGATGTCAGGCATGCAAAATCTGGTGGTACAGCACTTCATGTAGCTGCTGCTAAGGGCTATACAGAAGTCTTAAAGTAAGTGTGGTTTAAATGGAAATTTTTCATATTTTATTGTCTTGTTGATGTAATGCTGCTTGGAATCGATAGGATTGGACACTTCTTTTAGGGGTTGTATATTGGAAAATAACAATCTCTGGAACTATCTTTTCCTCAAAGCTTGATTTTATGTTTTCAGGCACTCATAAATCATGCTGCTGTTAACTTTCTACATTAAGGCATTCAGAATGTGAACACAGTGTACATATTGAGCCTGAATACTTACTTAAAAGAAGAAAGTGGACAAACAACTTGCCCTGTTTCTAAAGCCAACTGTGTAAACAAGCTTAATATCTTTTTATAATAGCAGTTAGCATTCTAGTTGATGCATATTTTCAAGACACCATATTTATTTGCATACATAAAACAAAGTTTGTAATCCAGACTAAAGGTTTTTAGACCTAAATAATAGATAATTTAATTTTCCTTTTTTGATATTGTTGTTGAAAATCATGACTCTTGAAATCTTTCCTGGAAAGCTTCAGGCTTTTGGTGTCCCCTAATTCACAGGTAGGTTTTCATTAATACAAGTATATACTGTAACAGAGGTTTAATTTGTTTTTTGTCAAAGCTCTGCTTTTATTAAGTAAAGCATACTTAATAATACATTGCTTTACTGTGATTGTAAATGTATTTGACTCCTTTAGCAATACTAGGAACAGTTATATATTACAACATGAACGAAAATGAGCACACACTGACTGTGTAAGTATTGCTGCCTTTAAGGTCTTCAGAGCCTTGTAATGTTTTTCAATGCAGAAGCTGAATGACAGAGTTTTTTTTAATCATTATAACTGTTACACACAATTTACTGAATGGGAGTTCTGCTTCAAAAAACCCTGATGCTTCAACATGATGAAGAGAAATTATTCTGTTGGAAAAGAAGAACTTTTGTTTTAGAATAGCATGTGCCTGTAAGGGAGTTTTATCTGTAACTGGTTTTTTTTTCTTAGCTCTCTCAATTAGTATCATTTTTGTAGGCCAGTCCATATATTTTTCCTAGGAGGTGAAAAATATACGTGCAGGCAGTTTTCATAATGGCTTCAAATTATCAAAAATGTGTGCTCTGTGTAGGATGTACGACTGCAAGACTTTGCGGCTGAGCGTGTGTGAAAGTTGACTCATTGGAAGGTAGTACTATAAGTATACTGGCTCTTGAGAAATTGAGAGAATTTTTTGAGAAGAATACTTCACAGTTATGTGATTTTTAATAATTATGAACAGTGTTTCAGAGAGCTGATAACCCTTTACACAAAACTGTTTGTCAGGTTAAGTGTCCGTTATCACTTTGACACTCACATCAGAACCATGCCGAATTTGGGTGTTCAGTGCAGGCTGAAAAGCAGCTCCTCTATTTGAGGAGCTCTAGTCCCTCTCAGAGAGCAACTGAAGCACATAAACAGTAGATTGTACAACATCAAATGTTAATAACAGGAGGAGATGCAAATTTCAAGCAAATAATATTAGAATAGGAGGAGGTTTTGATAATTTACTGGATAAGAACACTGTATCTAACAATTTTTGATGTTTTACAGCTCTCCTTTCCTTAAAAGGGCTGCGCTCTATTACTGCATAAGTAGAGAAAAATATCTAACTATAGAAATAGTGGACTTTGAATGAAGAGGAAGTGAGTAAAGAAGAAAATGGAAAAGGCTATTTTTCTTGAATTTTCCTTAAAATTGTATATACACCTACTGAACAATGAAAAGGCAAATGTTTCTGTGAGGAAATAAAATCAATCAATTGTCAATAGCCCAACTAAAAATATGTACTGTGAAAAAGAAGGAGGATATTATTGTAGAATAATTTTATGATTTTACGACAATTTATTTATCCCTGCCAGCAGTGTCAATATCTAATTCTTTTAATTTCTTTAGGCTTTTAATACAGGCTCGCTACGATGTAAATATTAAAGATTATGATGGCTGGACACCACTTCATGCTGCTGCTCACTGGGGTAAAGAAGAAGCATGTCGCATTTTAGTGGAAAACCTATGTGATATGGAGGCTGTCAACAAAGTGGTAGGATTTTTATGTAATCCTTGTCAAGATACAAAGTTCTGGTCTCTAAAGTGACTTTAGAAGCCAGGGTAAGAAAAGTGATGATCAACTGCTGTTTGCTGTACGTGGAGCTTTATATAATGCATGTTTTGTCAAAACAGCATGTTTGTGTTCCAAACTAAATTCTCCGATTGTCTAAATTAATTTCTAGGCCCACTTCATGCTTAGTTCTGTATTAAATGATCCATGTAATCTTTGACAGGGAAATTCAAAATAGAATGGGTTTATTGACATTTCAGAGGTACAAAATTAGTGACTTGATGGTTTGCATACAGGCTTTCATTTGATCACTGAAGACAAAGATGATGCCTTTGGGTTGTGTTTTAACTCTCAAAATCAGCTTGTGTTGGCATAGTAAAGAGTTATCACTATATGCTGGTTTGGGTGTGCTGAAGGAAGCTTGTAGGCATCTCTGGACTCCCTAGACATAACTTGGATGCTTCCTAAGCTATATTTTCTCGACTTCTACGTAAAGGCCTGCGTAGCTTGCTGGCTTTGCAAGATCTTGCTCCCCAACAGATATAAATATATTCATGATTCACATAGGCATGGCAAGGATCCAAAACTCTTCATTCAACTGTGTAAGTGCTGAAGCTCTCTTTCTTCTCTTTGCACCATGTTTTACACATAGTTTCTGATCTGCTTCCAATTTCTGTCAATACTGTATATGTAAATTACCTGCCCAATTTTTAAGATGGATTCTTCATTGGATTTTTTCATAAACTTTTAAAAATAAATTAGGGAAACATGCAGATACAGAACATGAATTAGCAAGTATTTACTCTATGTAAGGGCAAAACTACTGCTTAACATTTTTAGTGTTTGTCGGCTTTTTCTTCCTTAGAAATTGAGGTTGCTTATAATAAAATCAGTGAAATCTGGAATTACATTTCAAATAGCTTCAGCTCTGTTTCTGTATAATGCTTATAGAACTTCTGAATATGAACTGTATAACTGTATTTTGTATCAGGCAATCAAAAGCTGATGCAATTAATAGAAGCCAGTTTATCAAGTTATCTGTTAGATTTTTACTGGGATTGTGAAAATGTGGAGGGTGGTATTCCAGAAAGCACTCTTATGAAAGTATGTTCAACTCAACTGGGGCAAGAATAAGAATAAAGGGCGGTACAGAGAGATATAAGCTGGTTTATTTGGTGTATGGGCTTGTCTGTGCAAGCTAGGAAAGTTCTGCCTGTTGTGTTCTTAAGTAAGCTAGTAAGCATTTTTGCCTTTGGAGATATAAAGATTGAAAACTCCTCTGGATTTGGTGTCAGTTGTAGGTGCTTAGCATCTCAGAGAACTCAACCATTACTGTTTAGGCACTGGACTTCAGGTATTAACTTTTATGGACTGGGTTTAGAAATAACCTTCCAACTACAACAGTTTTTTGCAAAGTGATTTTTTGTGGTCAAGGTAGGTCTAACTCGTATTTTTTTGAAATAAACCTACTTAATAGCTACCTAGAAATAGAAGGCCATATTAAAAACTGTGGTCATAATGCAAATATAAACTTGAGATAATGTTGTTTAGTTTCCAGGTTAGTGCTGTGTTATCCTAAATGGAATAGTTCAAATGTCAGAGGACCTCAAGCTCTTTTGGGTAATGCTTGTTGAAAAGTTCATGTGCTTCTGCTGTATGGTCAGAAGTTTTGTGAATGTGAAAATTAGTGGTTTGAAGGTCCATCCTTTCTAACTAGTTAAGATAGCCTTCACACTGTAATTAGGAATACGTTTGCCTTTAGTTAACATTTTGAGAAAACTGAAATAAACAAACATGAACACCTTTAATTATCTTTATAAGCTCATGTGACCCCTTTTAAATGACATCTCTGTATTTATCGCTGGGTATTGTCCAGAAGTACGTATTTGACTGATCTTGGCATGATCCTCCCAGCATTTTGGTATGTCCACCCTGCGTGTTGATGCTGCTGCATTTATTCCAGTGGATCTATGACTTTGGCTAGATTCCAGCCTTCTTGCATTTGAATGCAAACTTCCAAATACAAAACTTTGTATTGCAGTATCATAGTAAGTTAGGCTTTCTTAATGAAACTGTGTGAGCTTTAGCCCTTCTTGTGTTCAAGTAGAGGTGAAGAAAGGGAATTTTTGAAATCTTTACCAATTCAGACCTTAAAGATAGAATCTCACGTCCTGTGGGCATCTGGTGTAGTCGAGAATTGCAGTGAATATGTAGATGTAAGATATGGCAAGCTGAAGAAATTCCAGCTGACAGCATTACTTTGTGTTAATGAATCACATGATGATCTGTTCATTCACGTACATGTCCCATGGAAATCATACACTAAGGGAGGATAAGAACAAATGGTTGTAGGAGATCTTTTCTAAACTTGAATGTAAAATATAAAGTACAGTTTTACTGTAAAAATGTGAAAGCACGACTACTTAAATTTAGTATAGCTTGCTTAAATAATTTAAACTTTAAAAAATCAAGCTGTATATGGTAGTCTGAGATGGACAGGATACTGAACTGCTCAGGATCCATCCATACAACTGCCATTGGAATAGTTATTTGGAACTAATATTGTGAGAATCATATTCTTTCAATCTACTTTTCTTTTCCTTGATAGTTTTTTTTTCCTTCAAAGGACAGCAAAATTTGATTGAAGTCATGTTTTTATCTCTTAAAAAACGTGTTTACTCATCAGGTATAGATGTTTGTGTTTCAATTACTCAAAAAAAAGTAATATTGCAAAATTGTTTTCAACTACTGACAGACTAACAGTTTGTAATAGAGCTTGGCTTATACTTTCTAATTTTTCTCTCTGAATGTGCTCGTTACCCGCATCATCATGTGATAAGGCATCACAATACATTATATTTAAATTCTACTCTACAATTATGGTGTTTTACTTCTTCCCCTTCTCCAGGGGCAGACAGCATTTGATGTGGCAGATGAAGATATTCTAGGATATTTAGAAGAATTACAAAAGAAGCAGAATCTGGTAGGCCTTTTTCATGTAAAGAGATACATGTATATGTTATACTTTATTATACATATGATTATGGTATACAGCTCAGAGCAGCATATAGATTAAAAACAAAGGTCTGATTTGGGGCTTCCATTCAGGTAATGCCACAGTCATCTCAAAAGATCTTTTGTGCCCTTATTTGGTCAATTATGGTGACCAAAAAGCCTTGGAAGAAAGAAGGTGATCTTCTGCTTGCCTTGTCCAGTGGGCATTTTATGATCTGAAGGATCAACCATGAGCAACTTACTTGGAATGAGAGTTTCTGAGATTTTAGAATTTTGAACTTTAACACTTTGAAAGCTTATACGTGTTCTAATGTTTGTAATAGTTAGAGATTTCCCTCCGTTTGTAATTTCGTCACACTGATACCATTCTATTGATTTAACTGCATCATTCTATATGTTTTGAAGCTTCATAGCGAAAAACGGGAAAAGAAATCTCCCCTAATTGAATCCACAGCCAACATGGATAATAATCAGACACAGAAAACATTCAAAAAGTAAGTAAACTAGGAAAAACTATAAGCTCTTAGTAAAAAAGGTAACTATACAAGCTCTCACAAAGTCCTGCTTGACAGGCTTTAGTAAATTTTTCAGGATTTAGTAAGTATTTCTCTTTTCAAACTCAGTAAGGAGACATTGATTATGGAGCAAGAGAAGAATGCATCTAGTATAGAGTCTCTGGAGCAAGAAAAAGCAGATGAGGAAGAGGAGGGAAAGAAGGATGAATCCAGTTGTTCTAGTGAAGAGGAAGAGGATGATGACTCGGAATCTGAAGCAGAGACAGGTACATTATTTGGAGTATTGTCTGTCTTTAAGTTTTTACTTTATAAATTTATTTACTTAATATCACATGATACAGAGTTAAGTATTTTAAGTTTCACTTATTCTTCTGCATTTCACTAAGCTTCCAGTCATTTTAAAGCAAGTTTATATACGTCTAAAGTCAAGTCGTAACAGATGTCTTTACTGGTGGCTATTTAGGTTGAAGCTATTAACCTACGTATTTGATTGGCTACTTAACAATTGATACTTTTAATTAAATAGTTTGAATAATATAAGCCTTAAGTAGCGTGTCAGAAAGCATTGAAGAAGTTAGAAGACCAGTGCAGAAATGAAGGCTCCATAGCAGTATTTGCTTGTGGAACTAGTATAGAGAATGGAACAGCAGAAGTGCAAACATTCTCATTTGTTCTTGCCATCCTGAAGTAAATACCGATTAATCTGGCAATCTTGACTCAGGTATTCATAAAGTAATGGTGCATATATTTTCAGTGTGTACTGAAATAAACTTTTAAAGGTGCTATTTTAATGTAATGGTTACTTCACATACAACTTCATTCGAAGAGGAATGTTCTTTGAAAAGTTTAGAATTGTATGCAAAGAAACACGTTACTCTACTTCTCTCTTAAATGGAATTTTTGGGGTTTTTCTTGAAAATTATGAGAGTCTTAAAGCAAGTAGTGATTGAAGAACAGCACAGCATCTTTTTCTTTCAAATCAGAAAACAAATGTTGGGTAATCAGTGTTTGAAGATGTATGTTCAATCCTGATAAAGAATTTTAGAATTACAGTGCAGCAATATAATACATAGACAAAGACATCATTGGAAATACCTTGTTAGTATTTTATACTTCCACTTTTTAAAATAAGTAACCCTTTTTGGTGAGCTGTCGGTTCTCATTTTAAAACATTCTATTTTCTTCACCTGAAAAGATAAGACTAAGGAGGGATTTTAGAGCTAACCAATATATCATAAATGTTTAATGTAAGCAGAAATAAAAGTTGCAAAAACAAACTGTCTATTATGGTTTCATTATTTTTGTATTTTGAAATAAACCAGTATTTCATCATTAAGCTGGAAAAAAGGTCTGTCAGGCTTTGTCATTAGTCTTTCACCTTAGTATGCTTGCATCTGTTATTTACAGAGACTGAGCTTTGATAAGCTCAAAACACTTGTAATATATAACATGTAGTAATTTCTCAGTCACTGTAGTGTCTCCTGAACTTTATGACTCTGGTAACTGTGTTCTCTTCGTTACCAGTAGATAGTTTGTGCCAGGAAAATTTGACTGTGACACAAGAATTAATTTATGTAAACTTTGGGTTTTTTAGTATCAACAAGGCTTTATCATACTTTATTTGGCAAGCTAGACTTTAAGCTTTTCCCTGTAGAGCTGCATCTCTAAATTCCAAGCTTGTACTTTCTCTTTTTTCCCATTATTCAGCTTAAGGTAGTTTTCTAGTGAAAAATGTTAAGATTATAAGGAGCATTCTGGTTGTAAAATATTTTAACAGGGCTCAATATTCTGAAATACTGGAAACTGCGATTTCTAATCTATTGGGATATTTGAAATGTTACCCTAAAACTTACATTCCATTTCACTGATTATGTGAGAATACAGTGTTAAAATAAATACATTTCTGTCCATAAGACCAAGAAGAGAAATATGAATATGAAGCTAGCATCTCCTAAAGGACAGGGAAACAAGCTGAAAAATAAATTTTTCCGCAGTTCAGGTTTTTTAACTTACTTACTTTGAGCTAATTTAATGTTTTTTGAAAGTTAGCCAATATTAGCTCAATCTTGCATACAACTGTGTTCTTGCTGTCTTTGAAATAATTTCAGGACACAGTTGTGAAAAATCCATTTTTCTCCTTCCATGCTTTCACTCCTGATAACTTTTTCTGTATATTTTAAAGCTGTATTACTCATTTGCAAATTTCCAGCAGATCTGCCTGTGCATCGTCTCAAATCGTACTATCAGTCCGCATTGCCCTGTTGAACTTTTTATCACCATGACCTAGAAGTTTACCACCATTTATTTTCACTTGTGTTTAAAAAGAACTTTCCGTTAAGTGCACAGTTAGTCATGTAAGCTGATTTTTTTTTATATTTGTATTTGTTTACTGCATAAGTAATTATTCAGAGCATCTGTTCAGCTACGTCCGTAACTGAAACAAGTGTGTAACAGCAATACCATTAATTATACGATTTCCAATCATAGATTGATACTTTGTTGAATTTGAATGTTAGATGTGAGAACACTGTATGAAAACATTGCATACTTTCTAAATTAACTGCTTCTATGCTCTATGGGTAGTATAGACATAAAGGTATGATTATAGTAGGGCCAAACCCAATGGGAATTGAACCCCATGTTGCTCTGTACTGCGCAAATAGGATGTAGCATCCTACTCCAATGAATGTGCAATTTGAAAAGGTGAAACAGAAGTGAGGTGTAGGATTATGAAGCTCACGCACAAGCAAGTGCAGTGACAACAGTTGTTGTATCACAACCATGACATTTTCTGTATGTTTGTGTAAGAGGGGTTAAGGTACACAGACAAAGGACAGAGGAAGAAATGTGGGCAGGAAGGACAAGCGGAAGAGAGTAGAGTAGGTAGTGAAATTTAGGTAGGAAAAACAAGGGACAAAGAAGGAATGAAGCAAATGGAAAGTCAGAGCTCTAGAAGGAAAGTCCCTGGCTCAGCTCATTCCAGTGACCAGAATCCCTGGCTGGGTTCTCTGTGCAGTTAAATATTTCTTTGCACTCAACATACACAGTTATCCAAAAATAAATGTTTTACTTTGAATTAGCATCTTCTGTAGTTCAAATTAACTGTTACATGCCAACATACCTCCTACTGTATGGTCATTAGCCTTCTACTAAAATAGAGGCTGACTTGGGAGGCTGTGGAATCTCTGTCTCTAGAGGTTTTCAAGAAAGACCTGACTTACCAAAGCCCTGAGCAACCTGGTCTGTATGCAATATTGACGCTGCTTTGAGCAGGAGGTTGTATTAGGTGACCTCCTGAGGTCACTTTCAACCCAAATGATTTTGTGGTTCTGTCTCTGCATCTCTGAGTGTTAACACTTGCTGAATAACCAAAAAAAATGTTACATGCATGACGGTTATGGAAAAAAAGATGGACCTAAGATACAGATTGGGAGTGAGGGGGAAAACACTGAGGAATAAATAATAAAATGCTGTTCCGAAAGTTGACTGTCAAATTTGTTTAAAAGAAATTCGACTCTGTGTTGTAGAAGTGAAGAAATTTTGAATGAAGAATGAAGATTAACATCTTGTAAATGTTTTGCAGATAAGACCAAAACCTTGGCAGCTGTAACTAATAATGCAAATACCACAAGTACACAGTCAGCATCAGTAGCTGTGACAGCGCCTTCAGTAGCCGGTGGCCAAGGGGCACCTACATCACCTGTTAAGAAGGTAAAATAAAATACCTTTCTCATGATTTTAGATTCCTGTTCTTCTGTGTAAGCATACATTTTTTGATTCTTGTATAAAAAGTAGAATGGGTTATCCAGTGAATTGATGAAAATATGCACTGATTCCTAAAATATTTTGCGTTTTTCTGCAGAAACTGCATTCAATTTTTTAAAATTTTGAGTGGTTTTGATTCTAAACGGGGATCTAAAATACAGAACTATGAAATAGCTGAACATAAGATCCTTTTAAAAAAGCAAAAATCTGTTGCACAGTGAGTGGAGTTCTTGTTTTCTGAGGCTAAACTTCATCTTTTGAAAGTCTTTTCTGTTCCAGATGCCTGCAAAATTTTTAGAAACTACAGTTCTAGTGTCTGTCTCTGCCTGTATTTGTGATGCACTTAAGGCAAGGGAGGCAGGTATGACTAAGGTACTTTAAGGAGTCCTTAGAGCATTCAGCTAGTGCTTAGGTGTAGAAGTTGAAAATGATACCTGAAATAAGAAGTAGAAAGTGCTGTACGTCCCACCCTTGATTTCAGTATGGTTAGGATCTCATGGAGATTCTCATAGAGAATTGGGACACATGATTTATTCAATGCACAGCTCAAAAACACACCTAGCAAAGTCATATTGCTAGCAGAAAGCTTTTTACAGCTTGATGTGAAACATTAATTGGAATGAATTTTTGTTTTGCTTGTCAAAGGGAAGATATGTATGCCTGGGGGAAAAAATGACAGTAGATAATAATGCGTAGTCAGAAGGTGGTATACAAGTCAAACTTCTGGAATATCAAAGCAAACCAGACAGTAAACCAGTAAGGCTTCATTTGTCAATCATTACAACTTTTCTATACACATCGTAGTCAAAGCGTAACCCTCTACTGATGCTTCTGAAAAGCACGTTGAGGAGAAACGGTAGCCATGATATACTGAAGCCACAGAGAGAGAAAAGACGTACTGCTGGGCTAATAGTATGTATTGTATTTAGCTCCCAGGAGCTTATTGGATTTATACTTTCATATTCAGAATAGAACCTAATGATGATCTGTCTTACAAAGTATACTTTAATGTAACAGATGCAGGGAATATATTGCCTAACTGCATCATATTATATGCTACTGTACGATAGGGTTGGGCCAACCTTCCTAAAAAGGCTTTACAAAAATCATTGTGACTGACGTCCACAAGATTTATCTCAAAAACACATGAGTGCAAAAGGGGAATTGTGGGCATGGCTCACCAGCAGGAATGACTACTGTTACCCCTCGCTGAGCTTTGTGGCTAGGCAGTCAGATAGATTTCAGGGTGATCTTGTGACACTAATCTAAACAGTTCCTTCTGGCTCAATAAGGAATTATGGTTCTCTGTCATGGGAGCTGCATTTGCATTGCTCAGGAGCTGTGCAGAGCTCGAGAGCCACAAGTTCTCCACACAAACCATAGCAAATGCGTGAGGGAGGGAAGACATTGTGAGTAATTGCTGGTTTGCTGATGGCGCCTAACTGGAATGAATTCAAATACATAGTGTGAACTTTACTGCAAGGAAATAGGCCTACTTTATATAGTTTATTTTTTTAAATCACTTCAGTAATACAAGCACTTGTGAGAGCTGGGCGGTTTAATTGATGTGCTTTCCACCCAGTTTTTTTACTGCACTTAATTATCTTTGCATGCTAGAGATTCTAAGATACCTAACACTTCAAACGCTTCATTTTCCTTGTAATTGTCTGAACTTCATCTTGAAGTCAGAAGTTTCCTAGCTTGTGCCTTCCAATCAATTTATTTCATATTGCTCAAAAGCTTTCTAAACTATATGACCTTCAGCAATAGGACGTTACCAGATTGTTGCTAGCTGGGGTGTGGCTTGATATTCCAGAGTTGAATGGTCAAAGAGACATAATTTTTTGGTACATGATTAAATGACAATGTGAGGGGGGGGCAGAATTTCTTTATAAGAAGAAGAAATAAGTGTGATTTTAAGCTGAATGATAACCTTTTATAAGTTACTAGTACACTGGCATTTAGTTTGTTCTGATTTTATTATGCATTAATTAATGGCTTATCTTTTGGTCTTGAAGGTAAAAGGTGCAGGTTAAAAGTAAACTGTAGTTATCTTTCTAATACTATATGTGAAAAATTCAGGGCCTTTCTGTAGCTACAAGATAAATGCACATTTATATCAAGACTGATCATCTGGTAACATAGATAGCATGTCCATGTGATCTAGAGAAGCAGTTGCAGCTCATATCAATGAACAAAAAGGCTTTAAACTGTTTTTACTGATGAAGGTAAAACAGCACTGTACGTGTGATCTTGCACCTACTCTTGCACCTGCCTTTTCAGGTTTGTACCATCTGTGCTACTGCAGCTACTCTTCTGCTTTTAAACCATAGATGGCCAAACTGTATGTTGCTCATGAGGGGTACAGGTGCAGTGTACTAAGCTTGAATTTGGGTTTTTTTCAGCCTATATGGCATTCAGTAATGCTGATTTCTGTCTGAGGGTACTGAAGTAAGGCGAGTTTGGGAGTGAAGGTATGGGTTTGATAGCTAAGCTAGCATTGGATGTAATTAAGGGATGTGAATGAAATATAATAAGAAGATAAGAAAGTTAAGAGCTACGTTAGTGTGAATCTTTCAGTATTCTCAACCGTATGAGGATTTAGACCATGGACCTTGTTAGGTCAACAGGCTTCGCTGTCCTTTCTATGCAAACTGTAATTCTGTCTCTGAATTACCTAAACGTGCTGTGTTGTGTTTAATAAGAATCTGTTACTAAGGTTTTAAGTCTCTTACTGCTTTTTGGTATTTTGTGCTGTAATGAAGAGCTACATAACATAAATGTAGGAACAAACTATGTGGTTTTAAAAAAATCTTTTGTTTCTGTTTTCCATTCTTTCAATCTTCATCTTTGTCTTGTCTTAATTGGCTTTAGTATGATTTCATTCCTCCTATCATGCCTGTCGTGGAGTCAGTAGATCCTGCATCATGGAGGCAGGGCTTGCGCAAAACTGGCATTGTTCTTGTGCCCAATAAGGGTGAAAAATCTATGGTGAGGTTCTGGTGTGCACAGGTTTGCGTACAGGTTGCAAAATAACATTTAATCAAAATATTGATACTGGATTTGCATGTTTCTAAGTTTGCATCTCATTACCACAGTGTGTATTACAAAGTGTGGGTTTTTCTAAGCTAACTTTTAGAGGACTAGTATATATTGACCAGTCTTACATTTCTTATCTCGTTAACTAATTCAAGAGAAGAGTGTGTAGGTTGATTCTCACCACAACCCCCCCTATGAATTCAACACTTCTATGATTATTAAAACCAGTTGTGTTCTCAAATCTCTTCAAGGAGCATGAATTACCAGAGGTAATGTAAATTAATAATCTAAATTTATTTACCTGTGTTTTATAGTTTCCAACATCTACAACCAAGGTTTCTCCCAAAGAAGAAGAGAGGAAAGATGAATCTCCTGCTTCGTGGAGGTTAGGTCTTAGAAAAACTGGTAGTTATGGTGCACTTGCAGAGATTACTGCTTCCAAAGAAGCTCAAAAAGAAAAGGACTCTGCAGGTGTTATGCGTTCTGCTTCAAGTCCTAGACTTTCCTCTTCATTGGACAACAAAGAAAAGGTAATCGTTTTCAGTGTGAAACAACATTTTGAGGAACGGATCTACCTTACTTAGTATAGATATTTATGATGTATTGTAGAAGTAAGATGTTCTCTGTAGACTGTATTACACATCTGTTCTTTACTAAAATTCCAAAAAGTTAAGTTATGCAGCTTCTGCGTAGTCTCTTTAAAAGTGTAGTATGCACCCTCATTGTTTGGTGACATGGTACATAGGTCTAGAGCTTTCCCCTTTTTGGACTTGCAATGCTAGTAGTAGTTTTTACAGTTAAGGGAGATCAGAGGTTTGATAGTTTCAGCATCACTTGGGGAGTGATGTTGAAAGAATCTTATAAAAAAAGGCGTCTCTTTTTGTATTCCATCGTCATTTTTTATTTACAAAAATTTAGTTCTATAATTTAACATGAATACACTGAACCAAGTGAAGGACTAATTTGAAACAGGTAACTGAACAGCATAGAACTTGTGGTTCTGTTTCAAGTACAAATGCTTAAATGTTTTCAGGATTAAGAATAATGCCATACTATACTATACCATACTACACTATACTATACAAAAATATGAAAACAGTTGCTTTCAGTAATCAGTTTTGGAACTGTACTGCAGCAAAGCAGAAAAAAGAGAAATCAAGTCATTTGCATCACTAGAATGAAAACATAAATAGTTTCCTTTTCCCATTGTAGTCCTTATGATATTTAACTAAAGCTTAAAACTAATTTGTATAATCAGGTCACAAAAAATACAGCTGAAGTTGTCATAGTGATGTTTTTCCAGCCAATAGCAGTATAATCAATAACAGTAACACTTACTAAAAAATACTTGTCTTTCAGGAGAAAGATGGAAAAGGAACTAGACTTGCATATGTTGCACCTACAATACCAAGACGACTGGCCAGTACCTCTGACATTGATGAAAAAGAAAACAGGTGACTCTGAAGTTATCATATCTGTTAAATATAAAATTACTTGATTTTGAAGTGGCTGACAAACTTACAGATTTTAAGACAATGATAATTTATAGCATTATCCTACTCTATAGGATAATCCAGTTCCTGAAGGTTTTTGATCTTGTAAATTACAATGACCCTTTTTAAAATCCAGGTTGTTATATGACAGGAGCAGAACTGGGCAATGAGTGTTGAGTTCTTGAGGGAGAAAGTAAATAAAATCCAAAATATGAAGTCATAAACTTTAAGCTACTGAAGGGAGCTAAAAGCATTTTACTGCTTTGTCTTGAGCCATGAAGTGCTGCTACTCGGCTCCATTGTAATAATAATAAATAATTTTGATAATAATAAAATACTGTGTTTCTTATGGTCTTTGCTTACAACCATATCGTGCAGCAGCAGTGATTTACAAAAATCATGGTTATGTTACAAAAGCAATTCTTCTGTTGTTTACATGTTGACCTTCTGTCGTCTTTTGGAGATTTTTACTTTCTTTGTTGATATTTCTTCTGTAGCTTTCAGTATAAAAGAAACAAAAAGTTTAGGTGCATAGGCTTGTTACCTGTTAGGATTTGGGGTACTTTCATGGCATATTTATATTGTCAGAACCTTCCCATTTTTCTCTTCTCTCCTTTATTGAGGTTCTCCTCTGACATTTTCGGGAGTTGATATCGAATGCATAGTATAAAATTAGAAGCCTCCCTAATGTCTTGTTTCTGTTGGATCATATCTAGATAGCTGAATGTTGATGACCTGAACTGAAAATCCTCTCATTGCTCAAAATGTGCTATTGTAATCATTGTCTATAAGACTGATAAATCTCCTTATGTCTGAAGAGGAGCTGCTTTGTTGCTACTCTTGAGAATGGTTCAGTTCAATGCAAACACAAGATAAATACTGTCTTTTCTTATACTTGCAAAATGCTGTTGCTTAAGTTTAGTCTCTGGGTGACAAATTCTGCTTCCAAACAGGGATATTCCAGCTCTCACATTCCCCTAAAGTTCAGCTTAGTTTGTTAGTGTCTCTCACGTTACTTGGCCAGGTTTTTTTAATCTGTATGTCTGTAACAGGGCAGTTTGGAGTTTCTGTTTGTGCTTGTCATTCTCTGGAGTACTATATTCTTTGAGGCTGAGTTTATTAGTCAGTTTTGATTTGTTTATATGAGGGATTATTATGATTTCATTTTTTATTCTTTTGAGATCTTCTCAAAAACTCTTGTTCTCCAAAAGTGTCTTAACTAGATGATACCTTAAGATTGGGATAAATATTTCATTGAAATTTTATTTCTTAGAAGCTGTTATTGCTTGTAACAAAAGGATTCAATTTTGCTTCAGTGTTGAGGTTTATTTGTGTCCTTGACGTGCCAGTCTTAACTTTGCGGCTTATTCACAGACACAGTTCCAAAAGTGGGTATCAGCAATAACATATTTTTCCTCATATGCATTGGGTGAACTGGGGTCATCAGTCTTGTTAGTCCCAGTGCTGACCAAACAATTGAGCTGAGAACTTGCTGTATTCCTTGGTGTACCAGAGAGGAAGCCTGCTTTTAGACCAGCCTATTTAGGCACCAATACTTTGCCTAGTGTATGATGTGGCAGACAACCCACCTTACTTACTTGAAGCTATAAGAGATTTTTGACATTTAGTCTGACCTTCTTCACATGTAGAATTTAACCATCTGCCCTACAGGTACCTTAATAAATTATTAAGGTTTCTGCCTTTGTCCCAGATCTCTGTCCTTGTTACTTAGCTTAATGCTGGGTTCTTGTTCTGCCTGTCTGAACACCTGCTTGTCTAGTTTATCAATGATGTATAGTAATCCAGCTAACATCGTACTGTGAGTAATGGAAAGGACTTCAAAATGAATCCCAGCTGGGCTTTTAGATTAACAAATCTCAGACATCCAGCCTCAGTCGAGTAGCCAATGCTACAGCAAAAGTGCTGAAGTCTGTAGTGTCTTGGCAAAGTGAAACCTTCATAATTATGAAAAATTTGTCATGCAGCAGGACCTTTCTGTGGTAGATGATATCTCAGAATTTGTGTTTCTCTGTGGTTGTAAGAGATAACACTGTGCTGGCCTATGTTTGATCCTTTTCTAAAGTTGTTTCCGACCGCAGAAGTGCTAGCATAAATTTTTGTGCAAAAAGAGGTACATTCTGAAGGCCAAAGGTATCTGAGTATAAAACACATCTTTACAAAATTTTGTTCTATTTTCCTTCGCACACCTGGTTGCCTTTTATGTATAGCTTTGTGAAAGGTATTTTTTTCTTCCTTCTGTCTGAACTTTACTTCAAATATTGAGCTGACATTTTCATTAGAAATTCAGGTTTTTACATCTCAGTATCAGTTTTCGGGGTAGTTTTTCTAAGTAGATTTTTGCAAGACTGTTTCTTGCTGCTGTAAACTGCAACAACAGGCTAGAAATTCCTTATGACTAAAGTAATGTCAGCTAGTGATACATGGCAGGCCACTCGGGAATGGCTACTGCAGGCCTGTTCTAAAGGCGAGTCAGCTTTTGAACAACTTCTTAATAACATCCAAGAATGAAAATTCCCATGAAATCGATTTCTAAAAAACCCAGGTAGGTTTTCCCTTTCTTGCACTGGATAATCTCAGTAGCAAACAGAAAAGCCTCTTGTTCCTTTTTTGAGAAAAACAAAGCCAGCAATTTTCACAGATAAAAGCTGATGATTGACTTCATGTTGATTAAATCCTCTTTAGCAGTTTTTCTTTTGATGCTACTTTTCTATTCTATTTCTAACAGTGTTAGTATGAATGTAGTATTTTTCCACAAGAGCTTGTAAATGATTGTCATTAAAGGTCATTTTATTCCTGTTCTGTGTGGTTATGTTTATTTTAAGTGTGTTATCCAGGGTTTTAATCCTTAATTTGAAATGCCTTTTCAGCTCACATCAAGAACAACCTTCTTTAAGATGAGTTTGCTAAAATAAAATCTTTTTTTACAGGGACTCATCTGCTAGCTCAATACGTGGTGGCAGTTCCTACACCAGGAGAAAATGGGAGGAAGATGTCAAGAAAAACAGTTTGAATGAAGGTCCTACATCATTAAACACAAGTTATCAAAGAAGGTGTGGGATTTTCTCTTATCTTTATTTTTATGAAAACAAGCTTACAAATTAGAAGAAACAAATTAAGTACTGAATCACTTTGTAAGGACAGTTTAAAATTGAATGGTGACGTGTTGAAATGTTGCTCATAATAATTGCAAAGTATGTACTTATGCTGAGGCAATGCTTGTGCTGATTTTAAAGCTATGCCGTTTTACTAGCTTAGAGTGTTGCAGCAACTGCTATATAATTAAAATTATATGCTTCCTTTTTCCTATTGTTTATTTCAGTTTGAGGTTCATTTGGATCTTTCCAGATTAGTTCAGTAGCCAAAGACAACTATTTTAAATATTGGAATAGAAACAACTCTGCTTGGTCTCTGAAAAGAAAAGGGGAAAAGTACTGTCTCAAAGTTTGGTTTTGCATGACAGTATCAGAGGTCTTGGGCTGCTCTCCATAATGGTAGATTATAACCACACCTGCCTTGAGTATCAGCATCATAGAATGCATACATAAAGCTAACTTGAATGCAAAGTAAGTGCTGATTAATATGAAAATAATTTTCAGGTGCGCGTGGTTCCTATCTTGCAGGATTTTCTCAGAAGGAATTGTATCCTGCAAATATATACATGATTAACTTTACTCCATTTTGTAGTTTCAATGTAGCTATGTGAGTAAAGTTCTTCATTGGACTTAGTGAAGCAATAACTATCTAAAATAAACATGAAAAGAAAAGGTGGTCATTCAGGTAGCTAAGCTGCATATTGATACGTGCTGATGATGTCCATGATGATGAGTACTTTTTTTTTTGTCTTGATTGATGTTGTCAGTGGCATGTAATCAGGCTGTTTACTACAGCGTAATACGTCTTACATCTTAGCTAACCTCCTGCCTGAAAAAGAAAACTCAATTTTCCTAACTTTAGGTTTAGGAAAGATGTTGCACAGGTTTCCTGTTCTGGATGGAAAATATCAACAGTTGATATTTGAGAACAATCTTTGCATGTTAGCTTTTATCAATATTTATGCTTCAGTCTTCAAACAAAATGTACTCATGGCTTTTAAATTGCATGTGGTGCTTTAATGGTGTCGTTCCTTAGTTGTTCTTGTATAATTATTTCTTCGTCATTTTAGAATTGATAGTAATAGAAAAAATGATCAATTGCAGAATGACAAAGAAGCATCTTTCCTTAAATCTTTTGCAGTTAGTAATATGATGCTCTGTCTGTCCTAACTGTGGTTTCTGAGGTTTGGTCATGGGCAAGCATCCTGACTTGGTAATGCAAAATTTGTTCAGCCAGAACCAATGAATGAAAATGTGGAAACCACTGGATTTTCTTTACAACTTGAAGAGCAAGGGAAAAGCCTGAGTGGGAGGTTAATATTTCTTGAAATTATTAAATTAAAAAAAAACAAAAAACAAAAACAAAACAAAACAAAAAAACAACAAAAAAAAAAACAAAAAAAAACAAAAAAAACCACAAAAAAACCAAACAAACAGCAGTAGATTTAATTAATTGAAAATTATAAGAGGAGTGATATTGATGACATTTTCTTTTCTGACAAGCTGTGGAGTAAAATTGTGCATTTTCTCAGGTATCCAGGCACTCATTTTTAACAGCAGTTTAAAAATGGGACATTGAGGGCCCTATATGAATCGTTCAGTAGATGCGATTAACAGTGTCATACATCAACCAGTGAGATGCCATTCTTTATCTCTTCTTTCTGTGGAGAAATGGTTGGAACTAAGGGACACTGCTGCTGCCCTCTGAAGTCATAAATTGAAAGTCCTAGTCAAGGAAATAGTGAATAGAATGGCTTTTGAAGACGCTTTTTTTACCCCAGAAGTTTCCAAGACTCACCTGAGACACAGAATACACGGGCAGGAATTTAATGGATCATTCACAGCTTTGTGATATTTTAATAAGCAAAGATAAGTAATATAAATGCACCCATTGTACATGTCTCTCCTTCAGTGGCTCCTTTGGTAGAAGACAGGATGATTTGATTAGTTCTAATGTTCCAAGTACTGCATCAACAGTTACCTCTTCTGCTGGTCTTCAGAAAACACTGCCTGCCAGCACAAACACTACTACAAAGAGTACAACGGGTTCTACTTCAGCAGGTGTACAAAGCAGGTAATGGCACCAGCACACTTCTTTTTTCCTTTTTTTTTTTTTTTTTTTTGTCAGGTCTACTGTGTGCTTATGTATGTGCATGCGTTCTTGTTTAGTAGATCCTGGGGCTCTGGATTTTTTCACTTTCTTGTTAAATTCGGTTTAATTTTGTATAATTTGGCTCAAAAATTGGGAATGGCTTTCTGCTGTAAAGTGATAGCCATGTTGGTATAAAAGAATAAATCCAATGTTAG
This sequence comes from Nyctibius grandis, assembly GCF_013368605.1. Lineage (NCBI taxonomy): Eukaryota > Metazoa > Chordata > Aves > Nyctibiiformes > Nyctibiidae > Nyctibius > Nyctibius grandis. The sequence continues at coordinate 47,176,320 of NC_090662.1, read as the reverse complement.
AAGGGTGTGAAGAATAAAAGTTCAGTTATTGTGAACTGCTCAATTCTTAATTTATTCAATTTAATAGCTCAAGTTGAGCTCTCATAGTAGAGACATTTCTCAGTTTGCTTTTAAAAAAATCCATCCCTCAATTTACATGTTATTAGTTGTTTAGTAAAGTGCTTTCATTGTTTAGCTGTTTCCTTTTCTCTTTTTTTGTGTTGCTGCTTGTTATGCTGTAGTACCTCAAATCGTTTGTGGGCTGAGGATAGTACTGAGAAAGAAAAGGACAGTGTTCCTACAGCAGTGACCGTTCCTGTTGCACCATCTGTTGTAAATGCTACAGCCACTACCACAGCCATGACTACAGCTACTTCTGGCACTGTGTCCTCAACGTCAGAGGTCAGGGAGAGACGGAGGTGTGTAAAGGTCCTAAGAGTAATGTTGCTCTTCTACAAAAGTTATATTTTTTTCTTATTTAAAGCAATGTTTTGGTTACCACAAATTTGGATAGTACAGTATGTAAAGCAGTGTTGTTTGCTTGCTGCGTATTGAAACAACTAGCAATGTGCCTCGGTTAATCTAAGAGCTTAGTACTGGTAGAGACCATTCATGAAATTTAAACTTCGATGTTGTGTATTTTTGGCTGGCCTTGGGTTCTCATTTGGTATGCAGTATTTTTGTATTTGTGTTTCTGTTAATAGATTAAATGAGCCCTCTTAAAAATACCCATAATGAAACTGCAAAAGTGCGTAATTAAAAATAAGAAAATCAATAATTAATTACTTACTACAAGTGCACTGCTGCTGATTGAGTACTGTGCCACTGGCAGTATGCTAGTAAGTCACAATGAAGCATTTTTTCAGTCATTTTGTATTCCTGGCACTACTGAGAAGAGAGTATTGAACCCAACACATTCTGTTTATTTCATTGCATCATTTAGGGTCTCTTCTATTTGAAACGTAATACACAGTTGTAAATGCAATGGTTTAAGAGCTATTTAGTATGAAGAATGAGTAGCAATCTGACGTAAATCTTATTTTAAGAATAAGGTGTTTTTTCTGTTATAGCTACATGGAGGATGCTTTGAGACTGGTGCATATTTGTTTCCATAAAGAGCTGTTACCTGCTATTTATGGAAGCAAAAATAAGTTTTCATGAGGTTGTTAATTCCTGTTAACTTTCCCTGGGTTGTTCTTCTTCTGGATATTTATAAATGTTTATCCTTTAACCCTTCTGCTGAAATGCAAGTTCAGATTTCTGTGTTGCTCCTGTAGTAGTTTTGAAATGTAACTCCTGTATCAGTGCCTGATGTGTGTATCTCTGTATGTTTACAGAGGCACTGAAGCTTGTTCGTTGTTACAGAAGAAACCTGGATTTTTTTGGTTCACTTAAGGCAGCAACAATGTTTAAATATTTCTCATAGCTTTAGGACTCTTTAGGATAGTCTCTTTTCCATAGTTTTCCATTCCTGCCCAAAGCTGAGGTGAAATAACTTCTATGAAATGGGCATTTATGTTTTTTCTTTCCCACTGTGATTCAGGAGTTGCCCACAGGTGCTTACAACCCATTTCAGTAACAACCATAGTCAGAACCTGCATTTTCTGTAGTGAAATTTGACTGAACCCAACAAAGCAAAAGCAAAACCAGTAAAATGCATTTTTTTTTTCAAAAGTAGTTGCAATTTTAAACTGCAAAAGCTATTTCAGTCTCACATGAGCTAGAAAAGCAAGGAAATTTAGAATTAAGGCTTTTGCTGTCTCGTTTGCTATCACTAGTGTGTGTGTACTAATGCGCATATACTACATATGTTTTAGATACCTGCAGTTGGCCTGAAATTCCTTGCTTTTATCTGACTCTAGGCTGATCGTGTAATATACTCTTGCAGATGCATTCTTGATGGCATATTAAGATATCCATTAAGTCTTAGAAATCAGCAAAACTGGAATGTTTACTGCGTGCATGTGAGAAGGTAGTGCTCTAACTATCAGCACATGCGTATCTATCTGTATATATACAGATACATATATATATGTGCGTGTGTGTATCTATATATGTTTATATGCACATGGAAAACTTGCCTGTGTATGAAATATTATACGCTAAATATTTTCTTAAGAAAAGCAGTTTGTTTATCCATATTTATAGATGGAAAGTGCGTATTTAGAAAGTATGTTTGAAATAGTTTTTCAAAGAATATTTGAAAAGTAAACACTTTATAAACTACTTCTGGTAATGAAGCATGTAATGGTCCATCCTTTTGGGAGTAGCTGAAGAAGCTATATTCTTTAGCCAATTTTTAGGATTGGTTTAGAGAAACAGGGAAGAGAACGGTAAACTTGAATCTTTAAACCTTTGTATCATGAACAATACTGCAGAGGTAACCTGTGAGGCATACACAGGGGATGTGAGGGAAGGGCACTTTCTGTAGCTGTAGTGTGCACCTGGCAAATTGAGAGTTTTCATTTTCCCTCAGTGAGGTTTAAAGTATTGCAGATTTATTGGAGGATAGGGGCGCATACACCAGTTACTAAAGAGCAAGTTATGTGGAGTAATTTGTAGCAATTTTCAAGCCCTAAAGATTACAGCTGCTCTGCAATCAAAGCCACCTAGGTAGGTAGTATTTCAGGTCATGTCAGCTAAACCAGCTACCAGGCACCCTTTCCCTATTACAGATGGGGCCTAGGGCTCTAGGAAAATGGAGAGTCTATCAAAAATGCTATTCGCAAGAGAATAGGATAGGGAATTCAAATTAATATAGTTTTGTGGTTTTTGTACAATGGTAAGATAGGGGATATTTCTACGTTTGTAAATATAACAGCTAATTATAAATATTTTCCTCTATTTTGGGGGTAATTTGTTTAATAGAGATAGAACATGGGTGGTAAGCCATAGTCCGGGTAACTGAAGTTTATTTTTAAAACTTAGAATTTTTTTATCACTGTTTTTAGTGTGTGCTAGACTGACAAACATATAATTAGGTGACCAAAGAGTGCTCTTTCCATAGGTCAGTGATTTAAGTGTTAATAGGTAATGGCTTCTCAAACATAAAATATTTGAATCATTAGCCAATTGTTCTTAACTAATTAAATTTTTTAAATATAGATGATCAGAAAATATTATGGAATCTGACTCTACTCTTTTTAATGTAACTAATTTTATGATCTAAAGAAACTCAGAGAGGTTTTGTGTTTTAAGCAACATTTTAGCAACCTTCTGATTTTGTTTTTTCAAATTTTTCTAGTTTTTAGCTAATTAAGGATTTTTTTAAAATGTTAAATTATAACAGTATTCCCAGAATATTCTGAAAGTCAACAAATGCATTAAAAACTTCACGTTCTTTAATGATGGTTTTACATACGTACATACATCTATATATAACATACATACAAATATATATGTTTATGCAGGTATATGTGTCTCTCTATACTTTTTTTACCCCAGTTGCCTGGGTTGGAGAATTTCTTTAAAGAGTCCAGACCTTGTGTGTCTACTCTAGTAGCCTTCTGGCTTTGATTATGGATTTTTATGGGTTTCATGAGGATTTATTTTTAAGCACAGTTTTTTCAAAGGGAGTTGGATTACTCAAAGCATAGATGATTCATGTGAAAATATGGTAACCACCTCCTCAAGAATTTTTAATCTCTGGTGCAATAGATGATATAATTAGGTTTTCTGCATTAGCAGTACATTTAGCATTTTCTAAAAGCCTGTAAGTTACGTTAAAAGTTAATACACACGCACGCACACGTGTTTTGTGTATAAATGTGTAACTGGCTGAGTCTTTGAGTTCTGCTACCCCTATGTTAGTAGACTAGTGAAATACTGAAAAAGCTTCAGTTGTATTTAGAGAAAATGGTAAAAACAAATCTAAATTAAGTAGGAAAACACTGTGAATTTTACTTGAGTCGTAAGGCTGCTGTCTCAATGAATAGATCATTATGATACAGATGAAATGTCCAAAAGGTAATCCGTCTCATATAGTTAAAGATTTTCTTCTAACTGCTTTGGTTTTCAGTCATATCGTGTTGTGGGGTTTTTTTCTGACAATTTAATGCATTTGTACAAAAATTATCATTTGCTAATTTTGTTCGTAATTAACTCTATAGATCATACCTCACTCCAGTGCGGGATGAAGAGTCAGAGTCCCAAAGAAAAGCTAGATCCAGGCAAGCCAGACAGTCTAGAAGATCTACGCAGGTATAGTTTTATTACAGCTTCTACAATTACGGAAACATGCCCATGTAGCTCCCTGAGTACTGTGACATTTTAATTTCCCAGTAAAGCTCCAAATAAACTGATGGGTCTTCCTGGTATAAAACAACTTGTACCAGATGAAATAAAGCCTATTTTTTTCCCTTTCTTCCCTGAAAGCTTTAGGACCCTTCATTGTGTACTGAAAATTGCTTTTTCTAATCACTGAAGAGTGACTTAATACAAATTTGAAAGCATAGGCTCCTCCACTGAAAGGAAGTTTTTGATTGTATTATGGTAAAATGGCTTACTCAAGTACTTGTATCTGATGTTATGTAGATGTTTAAATCCAAGACTTTGAATTTGTCAAGAACTAACAGGTATGCGCTTCTGGCTGAAGACTTCATACTTGAGAAGCAGGCATAGCGTACTGTATTTACTTACACTTCTAAGTCTTTTTTCTGTGCGTGGACTGTTGAAGATAATGTGATTGACCTGACCAGCATACGGATAGCTGATAAGATCCATGGCATAGAACAAAATATGTTCAACCTACTTTCTGTGGACACAGAAGAGTACTAAGGAAGAGGTTTTTGTTGCTTGTTGATAATCTAGAATCTAACTGTGTGTCTCCTTTCAGCGTTTCTCTCTCTTAGTTTACATACTAATATATTTGGTGGTTCTTCCCAATTTCTATCAGAACTATCTTGTACTGAACTGCAACCAGTGCAATCCTAACATAGAGAAGGATGTGACAGTAGCAAAATAGATTATCTCTAAACAGTACTTGAGTGCTCTTTGGGCAGTGGAGCAATTACCAACCACTATCCTCTGGAGTGTGTCTACCCATCTCTTCTTGTCTCTGCTGACAAACAGCATAATCAGCAAAATAGTCCCTGGATAAAACAGCACAAAGAAATACTCTAGCCATCGTCCTTATCTGCTTTAAGGCCGAGTCTGTATCTACATTGTTTATTGATGTTACTTTCAAATCTTTGCAGTTTTAAACCCCTCAAATATTTCTGGATACCTTTCCTGTTGAGAGATCCACACTGCTTGATACAACCTTATCTTACTGGAGTTCTTTTTTACCTCTTGATACTAATTCAGAGCCCTGAGAGATGGTCAAACCACAGGCCAACTATTGTTGAATCTTTACAGTGAAGAAGCTGCCAAGAATTACTGTATTAAAACATTATCAACACAAAAAGTGATTAAATAATTAACAAGCTGCAAAGTTGGCTTTGAAGATTAGGTTACGAAGTGTTTTGAGCAGTAAGATACATCAGCTGAAAAGTGCAGTAGAGAAAAGCTGTCTTGAAAAAATTGTTTGCTTTCTGAGCTTATTTCAAAACTAGTTTTTAGCCCCAGAGTAACAAGGAAATGAGAAATGAGTTGCAACTTTCTCTGGTGCTGTCAATGCAATTTTTTATGTGGTGTTGACCTAAAAACCCAGTTGCAGTGAGTGAAGTTGTAAAGTATCGTCGTTTCTGACAATTTGGTAAGTATTGTATTTTTAGGGTTCTTTCAAGAATATTTAGTATGCTTACAATGATATTGGAAGGATCTAGTGGGTTCTTAAATGATTTCTAGATAATTTTCTATGTGATCTGTATGTACTAGTTCAACTAAAAATTGTGTTGCTGGAGGATCTGTGGTAGATCACGGTACAGCAAACACTTGCCACTAATCCAAGAGGGATGTTTGGTTCCAAAATTTGAGAGAAAAGGTTATAGGTAAAATATATGTTAAAATTTATTTCTTAATAGATAGAATTAATTTTCTTAAGCTGAATTTTGTCTTTAAAATATTTATTTATATAATGTGATAATCTATATTAATATGAGTGATATATTGAAACGTTGTTTGCTGACTGCTCTTTTCACAGGGTGTAACACTGACAGATCTTCAAGAAGCTGAAAAAACTATAGGAAGAAGTCGTCCCATGCGAACCAGAGAACAGGAAAATGAAGAAAAAGAAAAAGAAGAGAAAGAAAAGCAAGACAAAGAAAAACAAGAAGAAAAGAAAGAATCTGAAACTAAAGATGATGATTATAGACAAAGATATTCCCGAACTGTTGAAGAGGTATTTTCATGATGGGTCTCTTTAGGTAGAGAAATTAAATGAATCTTAACTCCAACTATAATATTTTAATTTTGGTACTACTGTAAGAATTATTTAAGTATATAAATGTTTTAATATCCTGTGATTTATATTTGTTTAATCTTGGTAAATTAATTTTGACATTTTTCTGCTGAATAGCCTTATCATCGCTATAGACCAACTTCAACTTCAACTTCTTCATCATCCACCACTTCGCTCTCCACCTCCACTAGCTCTCTTTCAACTTCAAGTCAACTAAACAGACCAAACAGCCTTATAGGTATAACTTCTGCCTATTCTCGGAGTGGAGCAAAGGAAAGTGAGAGAGGTAGGAGTACTGTTTGTGAAGGAGGGTTTTTCTTTTTATTTTAGTTGTCAAAGGGCAGCTTGTGTTCCTAAAGATAGTTCAAAATGGGGTGCGGTATGTAAGACCACTAGGGATGTATCTTACTGTTATCTTCTGTAAGAAAATCCAAAACTTGCATATCGAGAGGAAAAAAGATTTTCTATACTTGGTGGTGTTTTGCAGCTGTTTAGAGTGTGAATCTGTGTTTTCCATTGGTGGGTCATAAAAACGTCAAGTATACTACTGTCAGAATCCGCATAATGCTTTCATTTCCTCTTTAACACAGCAACTATAATAAAATACCACATTTCAGAATTTAACTACTTGCAGGTATTGAGGAGGATTAATTTCCTTGATTAAGTAATTGCTAAATAACTGGGGTTTTGTTTCAGTCCTTTGACACTGAAGGATTGGAATGATGCTTTAATGCTTTAAGGACCTCTCAGTTTCATTAGCAGCTGAAAACAAAGGAAGGGTGATATTTTTAGTGGTAGTTCACAATATGTAATGAAACCATACTTCTAGATACTTAACTGGTTTATGTAATCTTAAACTGAGGATCAGATGTGTGATTGAGAGGTCAGGGAAAAGCTTTTCTTTGTTGTCAGTTTTTGCCCTCATTTCAAATATGAATCACCTGCTATAATTCTCAGAGATGTTGTGCATGATCAGTTGCTGGTCAGAGGAGGAGGCTGGTGACATACAGTGTGATCTCTTGTTCTCTCTCAGAGGCATGCCACAGTTGACTTGGGAGAAAGTCAATAGCGGGACAGAGTCCAGTTGGAGGTCTGTGTCTAGCGGAGTTCCGCAAGGGTCGGTTCTGGGACCAGTTCTATTCAATATATTCATTAATGACTTGGATGAGGGATTAGAGTGCGCTGTCAGCAAGTTCGCTGATGACACAAAACTGGGAGGAGTGGCTGATGTGCCGGAAGGCTGCGCAGCCATTCAGAGAGACCTGGACAGGCTGGAGAGTTGGGCGGGGAGAAATTTAATGAAATATAACAAGGGCAAGTGTAGAGTCCTGCATCTGGGCAAGAACAACCCCATGTACCAGTACAAGTTGGGGACAGAGCTGTTGGAGAGCAGCGTAGGGGAAAGGGACCTGGGGGTCCTAGTGGACAACAGGGTGACCATGAGCCAGCAGTGTGCCCTTGTGGCCAAGAAGGCCAATGGCATCGTGGGGTGTATTAGAAGGGGTGTGGTCAGCAGGTCGAGAGAGGTTCTCCTCCCCCTCTACTCTGCCCTGGTGAGGCCGCATCTGGAGTATTGTGTCCAGTTCTGGGCCCCTCAGTTCAAGAAGGACAGGGAACTGCTAGAGAGAGTCCAGCGCAGAGCCACAAAGATGATTAAGGGAGTGGAACATCTCCCTTATGAGGAGAGGCTGAGGGAGCTGGGTCTCTTTAGCTTAGAGAAGAGGAGACTGAGGGGTGACCTCATTAATGTTTATAAATATGTAAAGGGCAAGTGTCAAGAGGATGGAGCCAGGCTCTTCTCAGTGACATCCCTTGACAGGACAAGGGGCAATGGGTGCAAGCTGGAGCACAGGAGGTTCCACTTAAATTTGAGGAAAAACTTCTTTACTGTAAGGGTGACTGAACACTGGAACAGGCTGCCCAGAGAGGTTGTGGAGTCTCCTTCTCTGGAGACATTCAAAACCCGCCTGGACGCGTTCCTGTGTGATATGGTCTAGGCAATCCTGCTCCGGCAGGGGGATTGGACTAGATGATCTTTCGAGGTCCCTTCCAATCCCTAACATTCTGTGATTCTGTGATTCTGTGAAATACTTTAATTCAAGTTATTGACCAGAAACTTGAATAGGATTACTGATTGAAATTTATAAGTCTGTTATACGGAGGATCAGATTAAATGATCCATTGATCAAATCTCCATGAACTATATAGCAGTATTGCCACGTTCCCTGGACTGGTATTTTCTGAGGAGGTTTTTGGGGCTAAGCTTCAGGGATATGCTTTCTGATTTTTTTCCTTCTGTTCTAACATGAACTGAAATGTGGATTAAGATTCTTTGGTAATGCATGCTTACTCTAGGAAACTCTTTCTGCTGTTCTATGGAAAAGATTTTTATGGGTAAATATTAGCTACAGCAGGGTTTTTTTTCAAATTATGACTTTAGGAGGAGAAATACATTACCATCTGAAAGCCCAGAGGTAAAATCATCATTTATTTAATTAGGAAACGTATATGTTCACCATGAATATTTGTATTTCCTTCTTTTCTGTTTAATTCTTGCTTGACACTAAAATGCTTATTTGCCTCTGAAGACTAGTGATGGTAAAGTTAAGTGCTTCTGTCTCAACTCAAATCTGTGGTTTCTTTCTTTAATAAAAGAGGAGCAGACTGAATAGACTGCATGATAATAGGTAAATAAATTTGGTTTGGGCAGGCTTGTTTAATTTTTTTTTGGTACAAATTACTTGTAAACACAGGGGAACAAACACGATCCTGAGGTATTATGTTGGTTTTGAATTGCAGTTGCATTTCTTTTAAAGAAAAAGGAAATATGTGATATAGTATTAATCTAATCTAGGAGATCCCGTTTTATTCTTCCTTAGAGCAAAAATGGAGAGGACTGTCATGAACAGAAAGACTCTCTAAGGAGGACTTAAGAGACTTTTTAAAAGTTGTGGGTTTTTTTAATATCGAATTCTTGATGTAAGCAAAACAAAAGTTGTTTGATGAAGGATAGTGAAGAACTATCTTCTCTTATTTTGTACTTTTATGCACCTATGGACACAGATGTTTGAATTATTATGTGACAGTTTTGAAAATGAAATTTTAAGTCCAATTTGTAGTGTATTACTGTTACATTGAAACATTTTGTTTAGGTGGCTGAGATGGAATTAGTATTTTGCAGCTGCTGTTCAAGAATTGGAACAATATTTGCAGTATTTTAGAGCTATATTCTGAGGAATGTATATTACAGCAAACCCTGTATGTGGTAAGAAGCTCTTTAGAGAATTTATTTCAGGTAAAAAAATTAATTGTAAGCATTTTAAAGACTGAGAATTATTTTAGAAAATTTTCAGAAAATTAGATTGTGTCTCACTTAAATGAATAAGGAAGTTGTTATTAACAGAAGGAGGCAAAAAAGAGGAAGAAAAGGAAGAAGATAAGTCACAGCCTAAGTCTATAAGGGAAAGGCGGCGACCAAGAGAAAAACGACGATCAACGGGAGTTTCTTTTTGGACTCAAGATGTAAGTAAACTACTGCTACTGCTTGTTTGTAGCCTTAGCTTGTAGCAATATGGAATGTGTATAGTGTATTCTTAAAATAGAGAATAGTTTAGAGTAATACAGTATATAACTAATTGGTCTGGAAAAACTGATGCTTGTTCAAGTCATGTATTTTGTGTTTCTCTGTTTTGAAGCTTTCAGGAGCAAAATCAAAATTAAATCTAAGTTATGTTGATAATGCTAAAAAGAATTCTAAAATACCATAATAAACACAACTTAATAGGAATTAATCATAATCTAAGGAAAAAATAATCATTGAACAATTCTTTCTATTGCATGCATACCAAAGCTGTAAGAATGAGACTCATTATCTGGCACGTTAGAAGTAGCCACGTACTTACAACTGAAAGAACTGCTGTCAGAATAGAAGAGTTATAGTTGGATGTTTGAGATGTTTCCCTTTCCCTTTTCTTTGTCATGGGATCAGTATGTAATTTTGTAAAAGCCACATTTTCATGTGCCAATTGGAACGTTCTGTTTCCCCTCCTTTTGGTACTGAAAACGTACTTTGAGAATTTTCATCATATATCCCATATATGCTCTATACATTTTAGGTAGAATTCTGCTGCTCTTAGATTTTCATATTAAAAGTGTAGAATGCCTTAAAATCTTAGTAAGCTTTCAACAGTTTAATTATTTTTCCTCTCCCACCTCTTTCACCAGAGTGATGAAAATGAACAGGAACACCAGTCTGATTCAGAAGAAGGAACAAATAAGAAAGAAACTCAGGTAATTTAAAAAAGATAATTAATATATTCACTTTCTAACAGATACATTTTGATCGTAAAATTGCTGTTGCAGTTGGATTCAATCAGAAGAGTACATATGGTAGTGTTCTTACGAGTGCTTTCTGATTCATAATTTGTGGCTATGGTTCAGTGCCATTTCGTTTGCAGGCTTTAATAACAATTTTTAACATACTAACAATGGCTAAAACTGATGTTTAAAATTAAACCCAATGCTGTCAATAATGTAATTAACAAATAATATGAGAAGTTAATATAACGAAGCATAGAAAGTTGAAGAGCGCAATGTACCTGATTTCTCTATTGAAGAAAGTGGATTTCTGAACATCCTAATTCAGTATTATTAGTCTTGTTAAAAAGTCAGTGGAAAACAGTATAATAGGCTTGATTTGATGCAAAAAGTCCTTGTAAACTGAATGGTGTGTGACAGTAGGATGAAGAGGGGTTTAAAAGGAAGTAGTGACTTAAGCTGTACTATACAGTGGTATAGCAGAATGTATACCTTTTGATCTAAACCCTGGAGTAACACACTACAGCATCAGGTTCGTTACTGAGGGATAAAACTCAAGTGAAGTTTTTCTCCTTTTTGTAAAAGCTTCCGTTACACATTCCTTAAATACGTCAGTTAAGAGATTCATTCCATGCTGTTTTGGTTTGCTGTATTTTTCATTTCCGTGTCACATAACATAAATGCATAGTCCTGTTTCCTTTCCTCCCACTAGTACATATAGTTATCCTTAGATCTGTAATTACTCCATATTCTGTTCTGTAGAAATTCATTTTGGTAGAAAGTGCATGTGGTGCTTCTGATAGAATTAGACTCATATAAAGCTACAGTGAAATAGTGGTAAATCAGGCCCAAAATTATGAATATGATCTATGATTAAAAGGGTGGGTGTGTTGGGGTGGGATGGTGGAGAAGTGTAGAACTGGCTGCCTAATCATGGCTTGACTTAGGAGTCAAAACATTCTCCTAGCCTGTATACTTCATACAGAAGACTTTGGCAGTTTGATTTCATTATAAATCAATGTAATAACAGATTTGAGTTCATGGAGAGCTCTGAAATAAATCAAATGTGTGAAACAAGTTCACTGTCACCTGGCTACATAAATTGATTTTGCTTTGTTGATATAAGCTCTTTTGTCACATCAGCTGCAGGAAATATGAAAACAGTGAAAGTGAGTTGAACATCAAAATAAGTATTTCATGTGTTTTTAAGTTTTCTTTTCAAATTTTGTCAAACCTAGTACAGAATTTCCAGTATAGTATCAAAATTGTGGAAAATGTCCTAGCCTTGTAATTATTATAATCCTGAGATATCTTAAAATTTATATATTATAATTTCATTGTTTTCATATTAAGATTGTTTTTTCCTTTGCACACAAACAGTTTATCAGAGATTTAAAACATCATGTAGATTTCAAGTAACTCCCTCTCCTTGATGAACAACTGTTTTGCGTATTTTTTAAATGCCTAAAGAAACTGCACTTTCCTTTTTGCAGTTGCTAAATCTACTTTCGCTTTGACAGAAATCTTGCATACTTTGCTTTGTTGTAGAAATCCATCATTACTTGCTTATAAATCCTTTTCAGTTCTAGGAAGAGAAGAGGAAAGAGATATGAATAAACTAGAATTATAATGAAAGACATTCAGAAAATATTTATGCTTTTTCAGTTGTGTTGATTATTTAATGTACTGCTATTCAGAAGACAGAAACTTTGGAAATACTGAAATTCTCTGTTACTCCCTTATGTGGTGCTGCTGTTGGCTTTTTTGCTTGGTGAAGCTGCAGGCCAGAGGTAGAAGATGGTAACTATAAACTTCCAAGGGCTTTGGCGGTAACTCAAAAATTTAAACTAAAGGGAGGAGGACAAGAACAAGCCTTGCACATGGGTTCATGCTACAAAGAAAATTAAAAGGACCTTAGACAAAATAATTTCTGGTCTGAAATCTTTAAGAAAACAGAAAAATTATTATCTTACTCACCTCAGAGGTCTTTGAAAGAACTATAAGATTCCAGTTTGTGCTTTCTTGTTCTTTAGAACTGTCTTTTAACTTCTTAGCTGATCATTTGTCCATAAAGGAGAGCTATTAAAGAGAAGTCAGACTTTGCTAAGCACTTTGACAGTTGGAGGTTGTTCTAATGAAATTTTGTTTAGGCTTTTTAGTGTTAAGAGCTGAGAGTGTCTTCCATTTGCACAAAAAAGGCCGTGTTACTTAAAGGAGATTGGTGTTCCTGCAGAAGGATAATCTTAGAACTAAGTTGTAGGAGAGCACTTTAAAAATAAGGAAGTCAGAACTTTGGCAACTGAGAGATTCTAAGTGAAAAAGGGTTTCTGTGAAGCCTGTTTTTCAGCTTGATGTATTAAAAAAAAAAAGAATTTGAATAAGTACTACAATTGTGATTAGGTTATAATTAAATGGACTGAATTTTTGTTTGCCAGAGATAAGATATGTGACTTCTGAAAGGTGAAAGCTAGCAGTATTAGGATAATAAATGTCATTAGGTCTTCTAATTCTGTGGGAATAAACATGAGAAACTGGCATTAATAGTGTTGATTAAATGCTGTACTCAAATTTTGTTTCTTGGTTTCACTGCTGTGGCAGTTTTACAGAAATGCTGATTTATAACAGTACAGCAAATTCCACCTGACATTGATATTTTATTTCCATTACCAGTAATTATCCTAACCTCAATAAAATGTAATGTGCCTGTCTAGAAGCTTAATGTACATTTTCAAATACACAGTTTCTTTTGGGGCACCCTTATGGTCCGTATAGGCTGATGGTACAGGATTAGAAGTAAGTGTTATTTCAGGTTGCGTAGCTAAAGATACGTATGTCTTAATTTTTCGTTACTGCTTGTGTAGCCAGTGTAACTGTGGCTGCTCAGTTCTGTAACTGTATGAAGAACATCTGTCTCGTGATTTGGATGCACGGGGATATCTGTGTTGGCATCATTTCTCCTCAGGCTTTAATGCAAAGTGTGTAGACTTAACACCTTTTCACATTTTTTTTTTTGTCAAATGTCAAAAATTGTGAATGAGCTGAACTGACAGAAATTGAAGGGGAAAATAAAGAAAGAAAACTGCTAAGACTGTGCTAAAAAAAAAAAACAACCCCAAAAGTGTTTTGTGAAAAGTGAGGGGAACAAGAAGAGGCATGTGCTTGAGAAATGTGCTGCTCTTACAGTGAGGTGTGGAGGCTGGATGGTGCTTGAGCAGCAGGAAGAGGGCATCACAGCTTTCAGGGAATGGAAACTGCTGATGTACAGTTTTCTGAAGATTACGGAGTCCTTGTCCGGCTTCTCAGGGTCCCAGCCTCAGCCAGGAGAATGGGAATGCATCTGTATTTTCCTGCCTCTAGTAATTAGTGCTCTCTTACTTCACCAGTTCATGTTGTTCCCCTGTGTAGCTGGAAAATTTTGTTTCTAAAATGAACTGTGTGTGACTTAATAACTTGCCTTTCCATTCAGGAAACTATAGTGCAGCAGGGGAATGGAGATCTGGGAGGTTGTCACATTCCCATGGCACCATGGGGAGTCCACTAGAAGCAAAGAAAAATGACCTTTAAAAAGCATATTTGTTAAGAAATAACGTAGGAATGGTTTACTTCCTTGTAGTGGCTGTCCTATATTGTAGGTAAAGGTTAAAAGGACCAGCTTAGCATTTTTCTGTATACAACATTCCTTCAAGGTAAAAAGAGAAAACCTAAAGTCTTTATGGACAAATCTTCCTCTGTTTTGTTGAGGTAAGAAGGAAGCAGTGGAAAAGGGATTTTTGTACATCGTTGATTACATGATGGAATTCTCTAATCTCACACTGATCTTACTTAAACATACAATAATGCAAGATAAGACTCATACTTACATGGAAGTTAATCTTGTTATGGCTGGTAGCTTAAAAACTATCCATGTATAGGTGTGTGCCACCCAACTGTGACATTTTCTACAAAATCTCTTGAGTTCTCAGCATTATTCATGGTCTTAGAAAATAACAATGTTTTATTAGGAGTGGTTAGGCTAGAGCACGTACTTTTGATAACCTATGCGTAGTACCTGCACTTCAAGATGTCAAAGGGGAAATTGAGTCTATTGTGCAGAATGTTGCTATTTTCTTTTATGCAAGTTGAAAAAATACAGTTTCCTTCTAAAGAAAGGAAACCAAACAAACCACATCACCCCCCAAAAAACCCATCCATGAGGAAGGCTTCAGCAACTGCTAGGTGAATAATGTTGGAGGATGTCCAGGTGATGATACATCAGTAGAGTTTCTTGACTGAAATGTCTTCACTCAAGATTGTTATTATAATTGGAATAAATGATGAATCTGTATTGACCACCCAGAGGAGAAAAAGGTTTGTACAACTGATGTAATGCTTAGAGGGCACTCCCTCACTCTTAAGTCATCACTTCTAATTAAATTTCGCTTGTCAAGTAAAGTGAGTGAACTTTGTGCCTGGAATGAATGAAAGTAATAAAAAAAAAGAAATTATGTCACTTAAATTAAGTATAATAAGTACTTCCTTGTGTTGTTGGTATAGTAGCTTGTTTCCCATCGACCTATGTTGAAATTATGATCTTGTACCTTATTTTATATTATTATTTTGAGCTGAAGTCATTATTATGTTGACCTTTCAAAACATTATTGCTAATATTAGAGAAGAGGAAGGAGGAACAGGGAATTCAGGAAGCACAGTTCTGATGCCTTTGATAACAGGCAGGCAAATTGCAGAACGCACCGACTGCTGAAATGACTCCAATGTTTAGGACAGTCCAAACTTTTAGAGTGTAATGTTAATATGCTTGTAAATCATATTTTGGCAGGCACATTCTAGAACATATTTCTTTTCTGTTCCAGACATAACAAAATCGAAGCTTGACAATGTTTAGATACTGTTGGATACTGTTGGATAGGGTGTGCCTTTAGCATAACTGTTTAGCTATACTTGTTCACAGATTGCTATATATTTTATTTAATGAAATTATTGACTTGATCTATTCTTTTTCTCTCCTTTTACCTCTCCCCACCTCAGAGTGATAGCCTTTCAAGGTATGTGCAATTTAAACAAATGAATTTAAAATTGTTATACTTTTTACATAGTCTCATTTTAAGTTCTTTATGTACAAATTCAGCTTAACCTCAGTAGTCAGCTGGATTGAGCTTTAAAAGGCATTAATGATATTTAACATTTGTATGAAATATGGTTGTAAAGCTACAGTACTGAATATTTTTTTCCATGTGTGGGTGGGTTACTCCATTCTGGGGAATGTATTGGACTCTGTGTTTGTAGTGCACTGAAGGCAGGCTGGGCATTTTGTAGAACATAGTGAATACAGTACCCTTGCCTACAAATTTTTCAGTATGAAGTCAGCTTTTACAAAGAAGACAAGAGGTTCTTGTTGCCCCTCTTTTAGAATACCCTACTGAAAATTTTCTAAGGAATCTCAAGAAAAGCACTAGAGCCTCTGAAAATCAGATTTCCTTAAGATTTGTTAAAAAAGAAATGCAGAAGTATCAATCATTCTTTAAAAAAAAAGTTTTCATTTGTTTTTAGACCTGTAGAATTAATTACTGGATTTTATTATGTTCTGTCTGTGCTGAAAATCTGTTAATAGAACTACTACAGCACGTGATCAGTGAAGAGTAAGCAGTGTGAAATTATTCTAAACTTTATTAATACTCGTTATAATTTAGTGATTAATAGGATAAAGACTTCACTGAAGATTTGTTTCATAAACTGCTTATGTTGATATGCTGGAATTCACAACAAGTGGTCTTAATCTCCTTGGTTTCTCTAAAAAAACTTGGAGAATTCATCTAGGCCAATATTTTAGAGATTACTTTTTAAAAACCCTTCAATTAAAGTAATAAATTTTTTTTAAAATAGGTCTTCTTTATAAATAGAGAAGAATTAAATTATCTATCCTAATATAAAGTCCTTTAAGACATGTAAATATTTGCTTGAATTAAATATTTTAATTTAATTTAAAAGATTTCTCTGCATACAGTGCAGGCACTTACTTGGCAGACTGAGCAATTTGAAAACATCTTCACACAGAGAATCTTGAAGTACTGAGGGAATGTAAAAATTAAATTTGCGTCAAATTAGAAGGTAGTGGCTTAAATATAAAATACATGATTGCATTTGGTTGTTTTCAGCTGGGTAACAGCAAACTCACAATGTTTGATACAGCAAGTGGTCTCAGTTTGAACACAAAGGCAAAGAAAAATAAGAACTTTTTTTTTACAGATATGATACAGGATCCCTCAGCACGTCTTCAGGTGATCGTTACGATTCAGCGCAGGGGCGATCGGGGTCACAGAGTTACCTTGAAGATCGAAAACCGTACTGCAGTAGACTAGAAAAAGAAGATAGCACTGATTTTAAGAAGGTATCTGGTCCAATAATTTTGGTGTGAAAATAGAATTTTATTGTTGTTTTCCATAGATTGTCTGGAAATAATCTCACATTGCATCACAAATGCTGCTTAAAGCAACTCAGCTGAATGGAGGAGCAGAGCTACCACTACACTGGGGAAAAATACACATTACAAAACAGCTTCTGGCTCTTGCACTTTTCTCTTCAATGCAAGAGAGAAATCCAGAGGAGCCAAGATCCATTTTTTATGACAAATACTATCATACTTTTTTTAGTTGATTGTATCATTAAAACTGCTTTATACATATGTGAAGCCTTGTATTTTATGTTTGCTAGCTTGCATACATATGATGTAAAAATTTGTTTAGATCTTGCTTTAAAATAGAGGAGGAGTTTGTCGAAAAGTTTACTCTTGTGTCTAATCTGTGAAGTCTGAAGCAAAAAAAAGTGGCAAGTATTTTTTTTAATATGTGTAAGGTAAGTGGTATGCTCCCTATGCAAAGTTGCTTGTTTCTAGAAATATTTGGTAACAGTTCTTTACAGTGCTTTCTAATTCTAAACGTCTTTAAAATCTGTAACTGATTTTTACTTCTTAGACTATTAATGTATTTGTTCATTTTACGTGCAGCTCAATCATGGTTTCTAAATTTTTCAGATAATCTCACTGAATTATTATTTGGTATTTTTTTAAATGAGTATTTTCTCTTAGCTTTATGAACAGATTCTAGCTGAAAATGAAAAACTGAAAGCACAGTTACATGATACCAACATGGAACTTACAGATCTTAAGCTACAGCTGGAGAAGACCACTCAGGTTTGTATAAAACAAAAAAGCCTGTACTTAGCTGACAAGGTAGATAGCAAACTAGGAGCACCCCCAGGGTATGGGCTGCTCTTTACTAGGCATCAGCTTTGTTTCTTACTCGAAGATGGGAGTGAAGAAGAGCACCTGTCTGTTTCTAAAGAGAAAAAAGGGCAGGATTCTGGTCTTCAGCTGTGAACAAAATGTGTGAGACTGCCTCCTGCCTGTTTATGTAGTAAGTGGTTCTTGCCAGCATGTATCTGTAACTTCTTTGCAGGGTAGGGATAAACACTTTCTACACTGTTAAGCTTATATTCAAGCTGTCAGTCAGGACTGATGGATTAATTCATAAACCTGCTAGCAGATTGGCATAACCTGCCAGTTCTTCCTGGCTGGTTAGATAGCTTTATCTCAGAACTGAAGAGCAAATAGTGTACTCTGGTTACAGATAACTGCTGTCAGATAACAGTGCTGCATACAGTAATACCAAATATGTACACAAAAGGTAAATTTGTCTTAAATTGCTGTAGAGTGTTTCCTATTCTCAGATCACATTTGCTACAGTTCACCTATGTAGGTACTTAAGTGTCTTCCATGTGCACTCCGTAAATATCAGTGAAGTACATTAAAAAGATGTTTGTTTTGTAATGCCTTTAGATAGGAATACTATATTACTCCTATTTGCCAAAGGCTGTGTAGTGGTTAAAGTACTTAGGGATGGTCACAGAGGAAGTACGTGATAAATCCTGTTCGTTCTTCTTTATTCTTTATTTCAGTGTTACTTCCCTGAACACACTTTAAAATACTTTTGAGGACATACTTTGGACAGAATACTAAAATGTCCAATTGAATTGGTTTTCCTCAGTTTCATATTGTTTAAGAACAAGTACCAATGTCTTTATTAATTTTGTGTTTCAGAGACAAGAAAGATTTGCTGACAGATCACTCTTGGAAATGGAGAAAAGGGTGAGTTTCTGCCAAAGATCTCTTAAGTACTCAAATTCAGGCTTTGTTTTAATTTCTTTTGCAACCCGTGGCTTGGATATATTTCAGTGGGAACAGAAGCCTTTCTTATAACTTGCATTTTTTAGAAGATTTGAGGAGTTTAGGTTTCAAAGTGGCAATGAATGTGAGATACCGTGAGATGGAATTACTCTTTAAGAATTGCCTTCAGGTTCCCTGTTGGTTTGTGATAACCAGGTTCTAAACCACACTGCCCTCCAGGGATCTGCTGCTTGTTCCATCTCATCCAAAACAATGTTGGCACTCCGGAGGGTTAAGCAGATTCAGAGCGTCTCATCTTCTAATGCATTTCCAACATTCAGAGACTTTAATTTCCTCAGAGCTTTCCAGAGGCATGCATATTGTTTTACCAATTATTGTTGGTAATGAAGTAGCTGTTTCTACCTCTCAGAAGTGAGACCTTAAACCTGCTAATCATATAAAATTAATCATAATCTGTCTCTTTCCTTGTACTGTAACTTTTTCCAGAGGGAATATGATACTGGGGCACAGGGAGAAGAACGAGTAAGCAGTGTGGGAGGAGGTGCATCAGGGTCAGAGACAACCCTAAACTGAATGGGAAAGGAGTCATGTAATAAATCCCTATGTGAGATAGACTACAGGAATTATTTCAGAAGTTGGCCATGTGATAATTTTAGGCTGTAGTTTCATGCTAGTTTAAAATCCATCCCTATAAAAGTTTAGTTCCACAGCAATATAAAGCAAACTACACTGGTTTTATTGTGGTCCTGGCTTCCGTCATGACCCTGGCCATATGTGTCTTTCTCCTCCTCTGATCCTGGAGTGACACACTAGACACTTAAACAGGAAGAAAACTAAATGGACATTGACAGTAATAAGTGACATGGTATACATTTATTTATCCCTGATAAACTTCACATTCACTAGCCTTTTATGTTTACTTTCCAATATTTGAGGTTTAGAAAACCATTTTTAGTTCTACAAACCTGTCTGGTGTATAAACAAAGACTTAGTAGATTTTATAGGAGCACATGGAGATGTAGAAATGCTCTCAGGCACTTCCTGAACTTCCATTATCTTTATCTTAATAATCTCTCCAGATAATTGCAGCGGCCTTTTAGCACCTATTTCTCCCTGAATTTTGTCATCCTGCTGTAGACAGTGATTTCATCAGTAGAAAAATTTCATCAGCAGCTTTAATTGGTTTCTTGCTTGCTATCATGGCCACACAAGCGGACATTTAATTATTTCATAGATGTAGCTGTGTCCATTACTCTATAGGTTCCATACTGCAGAGCATTGAGTACTGCATAGCTAGACATTATTTTGGTTTTAAGTTACTGCTTTGCTTTTTTCCCAGAACAGGCCATTGCATTAAAACAATTGGCTATGTTAGAATCATAGAATAGCAGGTTGGAAGGGACCTCAAGGACCATCTGGTCCAACATCTCTTGGCAAAAGCACAGTGTAGACAAGATGGCCCAGCACCCTGTCCAGCCAAATCTTAAAAATGTCCAATGCTGGGGAATCCACCACTTCCCTGGGGAGATTATTGCAATGGCTGATTGTCATTGTGAAAAATTTTCCTCTTGTGTCCAATAGGAATCTCCCGAGGAGTAACTTGTACCCATTACCCCTCGTGTTTTCCGTCTTTTCCATATGACTCCTTGCAAAAAGGGAATCTCCATCTTCTTTGTCGCCACCCTTTAAGTACTGAACAAAGTGATAAGGTCTCCCCTAAGCCTTTTATCGAGGCTGAACAAACCCAGTTCTCTCAGCCTTTCCTCATATGGCAGGCTTCCCAGTCCTTTGATCATTATGGCCCTTTTCCAGACCCTCTCCAGCCTGTCCACATCTTCTTTATATAGCAGGGACCAGAACTGAACACAGTATTCCAGGTGTGGCCTGACAAGCACTGAGCAGAGTGGGATAATGACTTCTTTATCTCTGCTGGTAATGCCCTTGTTGATGCAACCCACCATCCTAATGGCTTTCTTTGCTGTGGTGGCACACTAGTCATCAATAGCTGATCTCTAGAAATAAGCTTAGCTAGTTCAGTTCAGATTGTGGATCTTTAAGAATAATTTTAAAGATACCTTTTTAATGTGTAGTGTAACAATATAAATGTAGAAGGTAGAAAAAAATTGTAGAGCTTTTCTAAGTATATGACTTCACTAAAATAAAATATAAAACTGCAGATGTTTGTATAATTTATGTAGAGAAAAGGGGAGGGGAAAAAGTAAAAGCGGTGAGAATAAATTGGAAGAAATAAAAGGCTGACAGAAGAATCTGAAGGCATCTTTGAACTATGACATTTTCAAGCTGAAACATACCTTTTCAGTAAAGAAGATGGGAACATTTATTAAGCCTAGAATTGCACAGTAAAAAAAATCAGAAAATACTGGCTTTAAATTTATTTGACCTCAGCCTTCAGAAGTGCTTCCATGACGTGATTTGGTGATGCGTTGTCAATATTGTTCATTTGAGAACTGTTTACCTGAAAGGGGCTATTCCATGGGGATGAGGGTACAGATCGGATCACAGGTGCAAAGTCTTAGCAATACATAGGAAAAATAAGGGTTTCATTAACAACCTGTCACTCTGAAAAGTATGCTAAAAGTCCTTTGCAGAATTTCGTGTGATGTGATAATAAAACTCAAACTGCAAGGGTTCAGTCTGGATCAGAATTCAGAATTGGAGGTACCTTTAACCAGTTTCCCCCAAATTTAGAATTCATCATCTGGGAATTTGGGTTGTGGAGAGGTTTATTTTTTGGTATTACTAAATATACAAATATATGCAGGTATATACATCTGGTTTTACTTCTTAATAATTTTATAACTCGGGTCAATCCCCATATCTCAAATCTCACTGCACCAAGCCTGTGGTTCCTAGTTGCTTTGATAAATACAAATAAGCTGTTGTATTTTTTAAGCTGAGAGACTAGCATGTATTTTTTTTCATTTTGGGGGTTACAAATGTGTCTTGGTGTACCTTACAGAGTTGTTGAAGTATATAATAAAATTTTAGACTGCATAAATTTCAAACTCTTTCTTTGAGTCCAGGGACTAATCAAATAATACTGGCAAATCTTCCCAGTGGAACTGCAATGTGTTATTTTGTTGTCATTCCTCAAGCCAGTTCCTAAAAGAGTAAGCAGTTCAGGAAAAGGAGAAGCGTATCTTCATCTAATCAGAACAATACGTTTTCACAAAAAAATGTATATCTAGGCTAGTCTATTTAAATGTTTCTTTTATATAATGTGAAGTATACAAAGTTGGTGAAATAAGGATTTTATTTAATAGGCTTTTATTGCTAATAGTTGTTCTTAGACAAGTTCAACGTGCTAGTTAAGCAAATGCATCAAAAGGACTAACCATTTCTAACCATCTGAAATTTTGAGATTCATTGATCATTCGTCTCTTGGTAATTGCAGGAATTGTCAAATATCGCTTAATATAAGAACACTGACAATATATGTTATTCTACAAAGCTAGTAGGTAACCGGTACAATTCTAAGTTATGTAAGATGGTGTGGGTTTTTTGTTAGTCACTTGTTTACTGCAGTTAACTCGCTGGTACTTACTATGCCCATTACTGTCAGTCAGTATCATTATGGGAAAAGTCTTAACTCACAAAGGAGTTAAGTACTAACAACTGCAGTAATCTTTTACTTTGATAAACCTTTAAAGTTGTTTGCAAAAATGAGAAAATGTTGGAGTATAACTGCACTATGATTAAACTAAATTCAAATGATTTATATCTGAAAGGTGACCAGCAAGAGTCAGTATCTCCTGGGCGGTATGATCTAACCAAAGTTTTACACACCTCAGTCAATGCTGCTTGCTGTTTGCATAACACCGTTGTATGCAGATGCATATGTCCACTTCGCAATAATCTGTTGCTTTTGCCTTTCACACTTTGGAAAAATCTGAATGTAGAGTACTGATAACCGCAGCTGCTTTTAAATGAGACACACTGCATTGTCTGACACAGGAAAGCAAGCAATCAAGCTGTAAACCCCTGAAGTCTGCTGCATTAGCTGTTCATCTGTCAGATGTGTTGAAAAGCAGGTTTAAACGAAATAATGTCATTTAGAAAAATAGTAGTGTGTCTGCACTGCAGCAGACTGCAGCATAGTATAGAAAACCGTAAGCTAACTTTCCATAAGCTAGCTTGGGTACTGGAATCAGTGTAATCAAAACAACCTGAAGTTCTCTACAAAGGATAATTTGTCCTGCTTCTGAGGTTTTTTTAAAAAAAAGAGAGAGAAGAAAATTATACTAGAAATGCAGAAAATATTCAGGAAACATTTACTCAAGAAGCAGGTGGTCTTACGTAGCTAGGTTTCTTTGGTACTCAGCTGAACTGCTTTAATGTAAATTTGGGGGTGTCTACACTATGATGCAGGTTATAGTGTGGACAGATCCCACTGAGCTGAGACAGATGTTTCAGCTACGTTTGCTTGTCTGTGAAAGCTTATGCTTTTGCGCTTGTTTTTTTTTAATATTCTTGTTTGTTTCTGATCATTTTCTGCGTTTCTTTTATATTCAGCTATTATGGAAGCCTAGATCCTGAAAACTAAATCCAAACAAATGGTATTTACGACCTGTCCAAATTTGTGTAAAGGAAGGGGTATATTTTGTAGGTCTTGATGTAAATTTCTGTATCTCTTCCTCCTCAGATATAAAAATGCCATTTTGACAGAATTTCTATGTATCACTGCTGTCACAAGTTTCCTGTCCACACTGTGCTTTTGGTTGTATGATCTTTGAAACTTTAAGTATTTCACTGTTACCACAGTATTTACAAGCAGTAATTTTTAAAAAAATGGTATTGTTCAGTGTTAACACAAAATGGTATTGTTCAGTGTTAACACACATCTTTTTATTTAGGAAAGAAGAGCTCTAGAAAGAAGGATATCTGAAATGGAAGAGGAACTGAAAGTAAGCGAACTATTGCATGTTAAACTATTAATAACAAAGTGTGTGACTAGGTCAGGGCCACCTGTAGTCTGGCAGTGTTACTGGTCTATAATTTCATTAGAAAGTAACTAAGTTATAGCTGCATTTCAAAATCACTCATGTCATAAAGCTTGTAGCAAAGCTGTTACACTGGTGTAAGCAGTCGTACATGTAGGACTTCTAAGAAGGTGCTGAGACTTATGCTTCTATAACATATTGGCTGAAAAGAAACATTCAGAGATGGTTGGAGTGAAATATATCTTGATCTAATCAATATGGAATTGTGATACTCTGTATTTTATTAACTTAAAAATAACAGTAGCATGTAATTCCGTAGATATTTAAGCATTAAATGTTGCATCAACCTTTATCTCATGCTCTTTAAATTATGTAGTAGACAGCATGTTACCAATGTCAAAAGAAAAACTTTAATTTGTATAGAGTGAATAATAATCAGTTTTTAGTTAACAAAGAGCAGTGGATAGATTTCACATGTTGACAAATAAGTACCATTTACCACATGCACTTATTTCCATTTTTTTCAACTATGTATAAACTGAATCCCAGAAGGAAAATACTTTTTAAATGCATTTCTGGCTTTTTTTTTTTTTAACCAGTCATGGTATGACTTTTCTCATTTCCTGGTTTATCAATGTTAAGTCCTCTGATATGATTAAGAAGGGTGAGAAATTTGACAGTTTTGTTTTGTATTGTGTCCTTGGATATAATATTGGACAGGGCCAACCGATGGAATTAAAGTATGACTAGAAAACTAGTGGAACATGATAAAATAGAAAACATTTACACTCCAAAATTTTAAAGAAGTACCACTGTTTTGACATTTGATATTTGTCATTGATCATAGAAAGTTTCCTTTCAAGCTCATTTCTGAGCTCCCTCTGGTGCTTGGAAACAGCATTAACTTCCAAGTACTTTTCTTTGAAATATATGGACAGAGTTTTGTTGAAATAATTGAAGCTGACAGGCAGATGTAGGCAGAAGGCAACCACGATGCCTCCAGCTCCCTTGGATTCAGGCCAAGAGAGTTTGCTGTAAGGGAGGACACAATGTCTGTGGTTCCTTGAGGGGTCTTTAGGAGTGAAATATGTAGAAAGCAAACTATGGTATAGGAAAATAATTGTGTCTAAGAGTGGAAGACAGGACGTGAGCTTCTATCATCAACCTGTAAATTCCTGTTAAGGAAGGTTGGGCTTCCAAGAAAAATAGAGTATGCAAATATATTGCCTTTTTTCAAAAGCTTACTTTCAGTAAGCAATATGTGAAAGTTTTGAATTAAAGATTAAATACTCCTCCTATCATTTGTTGCACTGCTGTGTAAAAGTATATGTTAAATGTGTCATTATTTACAGACTTTGGAATAGGAGATTTAGTTTGTGCAATTAGGATGTTAAGTAAAGAATTCCAGGAATACCTCTCACTGTTAATGTATCTTGAACTGTTTTGGAAAGCTGTGACTAATCACTGCTGGTTCTTAGATTGCTTTTCAAGAATGTGCCACTTGTTTGATACTTTCCTTTCACAGTGACTTATCTACTTTAAACAGGACTGTCTCTTCTAAGTTTTCTTTCAGTTCTCCTCATCTCTAGTTCTTTTAAACATAATGTACATGTTTTTTTCTTGTTTTCACTCCTATTTCTTTGATTCCTGCAGAACCTGCAACAAATAAAGCAGATTCAATCTTTGAGACACATAAATGAGCGACTGGTGACTGAGAATAGGGCCTTGACCCGAGTGGTTGCCAAGCTGTCAGGGTCCTGTAGGCAGCTGCGCTCTGTGGACTTGTAATTTCTTCCTTCTCCTTTGTGTAGCCAGGCAGGTGTTGACATTCAGTTTGTGCTTGGGAGAATTTTACTATTAACACTTGTGTGTCAGAAACTGACTTAACTGCTGTTCTGTTATGGAAGTGTGGCTAAAGCATGGTGTCTGGTGTACCAGCTACAGGTGGTATGGTGTGGTATTGTCCTTACTAGCACTGAAGCTTGTCCTGGCTTATTTGAAGATAAATTGGCAATGATCCAGGAGACCTTTGACATGTTAAAACCTTGGCAACAATGGAAAGGATTTGAGTTTGCACTAGGGTACACTGAAGTCACTCCTTTGTTTTGATGTTTGAGTAAATGCTCAAATAGATTTGCCTCTAGTTTTCTAACAAATTGAAATTAAGAATTGAGCTTTCTTACTGCAGTATAATTGAAGTGCATAGAACTGATACAAATCTAGTCTCAACTAAAGATGGTTTGAGAAGTGGTTTCAGTACTGTGCATTCCTGAACAGTTGCATTAGCAACTTTATTTCTTACATTTGTGTATTTTAGTGTTTAGAGGGGACCAAAGTCTTTCCTTTCAAAAATGTATTGGAGTTTCAAGTCGATTAATATTTTCGCATATTAACTTCCCATGTGGTTCTGGCCAATCCTTATTTTTATCTAAACAGCTTAAAAAATCCAGTTTTAGCACTGAGGTAAGGTTATTGATTTATATTGCTACATATATAGGCATTCCAGTCATGGACTGGAATTCTGTCATGCAAGGACTGTACAAACACAGAAACAAAAAAACCTGCCATGTGTCAGATTGGTTCGTACTTACTAGGTCATCTGGTTCAGTCCCCTTCTGTTAACTGTATGAACTGGTTTGAGTTTCACCTTGGAAAAAAAATCCCATTTGTTGTCCTTAGTGTTATTGCAGGGCTGTTTCAGAAACCCACTGAAAGCTCAAAATTTCTATGAGGAACAAAATGTGGTTTCATTCCACACGAAAGCTATATGCCTGTCTTCCTCCTCTTATATAACAGCTGTATAGGGTGGAAATTTCAGCGATCTGTAGGTGAAAACCAAATTTTCCTTCTGCACAGTGACTCTTGCTAAACTGTTTCCCCTCGCCTACCCCCCTGCCCGCTTAGAAGCAAGGCATTTTTTCATTCTGCTCTGAGTCCTATCTCACGTTTTCCCCACTAAGAGGCATGAAATAAAGAGAAGGTTTATCCTTTGGCCTCCTGTCTTTCTGGAGTTGGTCTAACAATATGATGTGGATAGAAAGGTTGTTCCTGGTCCAGGCCCTTCATTCCTCAGTGTTCCCTTGTGTTAACCCTTGCTGAGTGAGTCAAGTCAGCTCACTGACCTGGGTGAAACCAAATCCATTTATTTGTTGTATTATTTCATCCATCTCACCCTAGCATTGTTCAATCACTGAAGTAGCACGCAGAAAGCAGCAGGAGCATACTGCTGCATGAGGAGGGAGAGCCGTCCTTTTAGGGCAGCCTGTCTTACATCAGCTTCAGCTCACAATGTGATTTTTCAACACAGCTGAGCTAATCTAATGACTGCTGTCCACAGCCACACGTCCATACCATCTTTTTTTTTGCTAGCACAGACATTCCTTTAACCATGGTAAGCCAGCTCAGGGTGTTAACCCACAGAAAACTATTCAGTATTCCTTTTTGTAGGGGGAGTTTTCAACGGCAGATCGTTGTGGAGCTGGAGGAGCTGGGCTAGCAAAAGAAAAGCAATGGAAACATAGCAGGGAGGCTTGACATTATGCTGGTAGTTTAACCATAGCAGTTTGCCTGATTAATCTGAACAGGTACTTTAACAGTTCTTGAGCTTTCTGTAATCTTAACTTACAAAGATGTTTTGTATGTAAAAATTGTTAAATCCTCCAGCAAACACAGACATTATTGTTACTGTACAGATCTGAGTTGGCTCGACATGTCAGGTGATTATTGAACAATTATTTGCTCAATGACATCACTGCAAAGTTACTAGCTAGTCCTATAATACAGACAGGCAAAATAGTGCATTGGTAATCATTATTCAAGAATCTCATTACAGGAAGATACTCTGCTACTTTAGTGAGCAACAAATTGGATTGAAAGTGTTAAGTACAATATGTAAATGTAATTTTACTGAATTTACTGCAAGACTTTTTCCTGCCTCTGCACATTAAAGGTGTGTGGTGTCACCTCATGAGAGGTTCGAGTACCATAGGAATGCACTGCTCCAAGAAAATTGTCTAAATGTTTTTGGCTAGGTTTAAAGTATGTGAGGATTAGTATAGATGAGAAGCATAAGTATTTTAGGTTACTTGAGCTTATCCTCCCTGATCAATCTCCTATTACTCATAACTGCTTTTGTCTCCTACCAGTCTTCCCTTATTCTTTAGCAGACTCACAACAAAAGAGAAAATACTTTCTTAATACCTATTCTACCTATTAGTTTAATCAGGATTAAAATCTTATCTACAGAGATTTGCAGACATATAATGGTACTGTATTATGTTAAAGCTCTAAATTTGAACAGTGACTTTTTTGTTAAAATAGTTCACCAGAAAATATACCAGTCTGTGGGTCTGCCTGTATGTAATTAAGCATTATTGGCTGCAGGTCTCCCTAGTCAGTGAGTTGAAAGAGGACTCTTGAGATTCCTGGAGTTACTTGGAGGTTTCACTGGAAGGCATACATGACAACAATTGTTGAGATACACAATTACCAAGAACCAAATCAGACTCCCTTGCTTCCTTGTACATGGCTAGATGAAGGCTGTTGTGGTTTCACCCAGTATCTTAGGTATGAAGTCCGTAACAGAATGAAAAGGAGGAAGGAAAGGTGTTAGTTGCTTTGCCTGAACAGATGGCTCTTTCATTGTTTGCTGATACACGTCATAGAACAACCTCGAGTTTATCCTGACATTACAGGTGTGTGCACAAATGCTTGGTACGCGCGCCTGTTATCTGGGTATGACGCCTGGCACGTGTACAGTAGTAGTTTTTCACAAACAATACAGATAGTACTTGAAAATTGCCACATGATTACTTGTGTTGCCCAATTTCAAACACCTTGACATGGTTTTTGAAAGTAACCAGCATTTTACAGCACTTCCTGTTCAGAGCACAGCTCTCACTTGACTGTAATGGAAGCTTCCCTCCAGCTCTGTGAAGAGCTCGGTTTAGATGGCTTGCCCTGTGCTCCACCATGGAGCAGAAGTTAGCAGAATGATTTTTACTTACTCTTAACTGTGGAGACCACCTCTTCTCCTCTTGTGATCTCCTGTCATCTTCATTTCACATGCTCTGATATTGGCAGGTAAAGAAACTAGAGATCCTATAACCTCAGTCATCTTCAGTGCACCTTCATGTTTTAGTCTGTGAGAGGATGTGCTGTTTGGTGAACTGAGTGTGGACAGGAATCCTTTGGAGGAAATGGGGAAATGAAGTGTCTAGTGTAATGCACAGTTAATTAACCCTGCATTTTTAAATTTCTTAGTTATTTCTGTTCCATTATAATTTTCTAAATATAATGGGGTTGAAATTATAATTTTGCTTGAATAAAATGAAAACAAAACTAGTGGCAAGGAAACTTCATCATGAAAAACTGTATAGCAGTTGTTACATAGGTCACTAGCTGGACTTAGACCTCTTGCGTGCACTTGCCCCTGAGGTTACTGAGTAACTGCTCTGCAGGAATAGGTGGTTACCTCCTGTGTAAACCTGCTGCTAGAAACCATACATGTAATTTAGCCATGAGTATTACAGGTGGTTTCTTATCAGTGTGTGAATGTAGATATGGAGAACTGCTGAGATTACTTCTGGTTTCTCTGACAAGTTCTATCCTCCCAGTACAAACCTCTGTGCACTGACTTGTCCTCCTTTCGTGTCTGATCCTGTCCAACTCTCACCTCACTTGGCTTCTGCCTTCCAGCTTTTGTGCTTGTGTGTCACCCATCTCCTTTGGCAACCTTAACTTGCCATCTCCTAACTTGTGTGCCTGAGTATGCAGCCTGGTGTTCCAGTGATCTCTTTCAATGATCTGATCTTGTGTGAACCATGCTATTCAGGGATATGATCTCAAATGATAGGATGTCTGCTTCAACACGAGTTTGGAAGTGGCTGGAAGATTAATGCTATGAGCTAACAAGCTGAATCACACTGTATCTGATCAGGATGAAGTCATCCAAGAGCACAGCGGTAGATATGCTTAGCCACAGCATGTTTTTTTGAAACTGTGCAAGTGCAGCATAGACAAGCCTCTTTAAAGTGTTGGTAATTAACTTTTTTTGTTTTGCACTGGAATTTGAAGCATTTAATTACTCTCCTCACGCTACTGTAAATGCTTTTGTTAGAGGCTTGTCATCTGCACCACTGAGTTTTAGTGCATCTAGTCCAAGCAAATAAAAACTCCTAAGCTGTAACTCTTAACTGTATCATGCTAAAAGGTGAGATTTTTCTGAACTATTGATATGAAGGGGGAGAACTGCCAAGATGCTTAAGCTGAATAAAGATTTTTATCCCTAGTGCTTGTCTAGTCTTGCTGCTTTTACTTGGGATATAACAGCAAATAACCATCGTGTTTCATTTTTCATAGATGCTACCAGACCTGAAGGCAGACAACCAGAGGCTAAAAGATGAAAATGGGGCCTTGATCAGAGTGATAAGCAAACTTTCCAAATAAAGGGTTTACTGCAGCAGCAAATAACGGTATTGCACATCACTAGTAACTCCAGTGGACCATAGCGTGGCAGTCACTGGAAGTGTGGGAAGATCCCTTGGAGACTGTCATTTTCAGATATCCTGCCAAACGCCCTCTTACCTGTGTGTTTTTTTTGTATCAAGATCATTGTTTCTGTTAAAATGCAGCTGCTGAGAAGATAAAATGACTGAGAAATCTTGTTTACAGCTACAGCATAATAAGGAAAGTGTTCAAGGCCAGATACGCCTCAGATATTTAACCAGTAAGCCTTAGTTGTACATAAACACTTTTACATCAACAAAAGCTTTCAGCTCTCACAGAAGACAGTTACTCAATAATGTTTTTGTTGTGCCACAATTCCCAGGTTTTTTTCTATACTCAGTTTTTCCTTAAATCTTAAGTTTGGATTTTTTTCCCTTCTAATTATTCATGTACCAGATTTTGTACAGTGTTTTCACAGCTTTACCATTTGCAGAGACCACACACCCTTTTAAATTACGTATTTGTGTAGCTACCTAGAGTTGTATTGTCCAACCACCTGGAACAGAGATGTTTGGTGGAACATTTGCTTTCACTGTTTGTGCAATATGCATTTATTTCCTATACAAAATGCTTTAAAAGTCAGTTGAAACTAGAAATATTTTAAGAGTCCTGTTTCCTGCCTTTATTGGTCACTTTAAAGAAAAAAAAAAAAAAGAGAAGTTTGTAGTGAAAGACGTTAGATCCTGTAATCGTCACATTCATTTGAGCAGGTACTGAGTGATGCTGTATATATAAATGTGTACTGGTTTGATTTTTCAGACCACCACGTGGCATGCTTGAATATATTTCCCTATTGCAAATGTCTGTTAATGCAAATTAGGCTACTCCAGAATAGTGTGTTTAACAAAGTTCATTAATTTTTATGGTATAAAGAATTTAGACATTGTACATTGTATGGAGCCCTATCTTTACAAAATGTCTAAACTATATAAAATACTTTATTATCTTTTCCTCCCATTTTTTTTTCATTTGATAGTGTTCACCATAATAAAAAATTGCATAAATATAACTGCTTCACTACCTTTCACATACCTGTATTTATCTGAGTGCTGTCCAAAACTGTTGTGCTAGCCAAAGTAATGTACTAAATCATTTGAAAAACATAACCCGTTACACTCACATTAATGTTTATATGCACTGTTGTTGCCATGTGAGAAGGCATCCAATTTGATAACACCATCGTGTCAGACCATTTTATACATTTCAGTGGCCTTTAAAAACAAAAAAAGTACTTAAGTGAAGATCGCTTTTGTTAGAAACAGCTTTTATATTTTCACTAAAGCATTCAAAATACGACATCCTATTGGCACATAGTTTATTGCCTAAAACCACTGAACAGATCAGCCATTAAAACAAATTGTACATTGTAAAGCTTGTAGTAGCAATTGTATTATTGATTATATTGTATACTATATTAAATGTGAATTTGTACCCCTTCATTTAAAAAGGTCATTGTGTTCTACTGCCTACTTGGGGGCTGGGGGTTAGTTTTACGGGGGTGGGATATGTTTTGGTAAGGAAGACATGATGTCCTCTCTCTGTTGATTGGTTTTTTGAAGATGTAAGGTTATGCTCTTACTACCAAGCTCAGGATTCTTGATTTTAAAGGTACACAGATAGTTTGAGAGATCTGATTGTAATTGATCTGTATGAGAGGTGGGTCTGAACCATAGGGACTTCCATTGTCTCACGCTAACATAACATAAAGAATTGAATGGCTGCAACATATTGAGTTCTGTTACAAGACAGTTAGGCATATTCTGGATTATATTTGGTAAAGTTTGGGTGCCTGTGAATGATTAAATACATGTTTCTAATATTTTAGTGTTTTATATTTAGGTTATTTATTCTTTATATCTAAAAAATGAATGGCTACTGTGCTATATTGATTTTATTGGTAGTACTGAGCAGACCTTGTATCTGCATGAAACTAGTTGCAAAACCCACTATTTTGGAAAAAAAAATTGTATTTTGACATATACAAATAAAATGAATACAAACTATTTTAAATGTGTGAAAGTTTTACTGAGAAGACATTGAAATTTGTTATGAATTTAAACCATGTTATAAGTCTGCTATTTAAATTCTTTGGTGGGCATTTTTCATTCATTGCGTTACTTGGATGCAAAGTTCAAGTACCTTTCAAAGATTGTAATCAAATTGTGTTTATTTGCACATCCTTGTACATGCACATCTGTAAATGCAACAGTAAAAATGCCATATTTATGCAATCTGTAACAACTTGGACAAATGTTTATATATTTTACATAAACCTGTCTGTGTGCAGAATCTGAGAACCATTTTTTATGTGATATTAACTGAATCTCACAAAGCAATTGCTAAACTTGTGTCACCATCATATTCTTCTGATCAATTTTGATTTGCAGATCAAACACATCCCCAGAAAATCCAGCTACCACAGAGGCAAAATGAGTAGTGGAGGACTATTTTATTATTTAGGGGACAGTTTGCATACAAGAAATACATTATTTCTGGCTACTGACTCCGGCAGGCTTCCTTAAGCGACTAATTGCTTAAATGGTAATTCAAAACAGCAACTTAGATTTTCAGGGGACTTGTCACAGTGTGGAAAGGGATCTTTCACATCCCAGAATTAACATCAAATACATACGGAGGCAAGGCAGTAGCTGGTGCTGGAGAGTGAAGAGGCAAAGGGCATGCCCAGAACCAGCCCCAGCCATGAAGGAGGCCTTAACCTGGGGAGGAGGAGTGACCGCCCGTGGGGAAGCGGCCGGGAGGGTGGGGGCAGCGTGGCTGTGTAAGGGCTGCCTGACTTCATGGCTCCAAACGGTAGCAGCTACCTAGAAGAAAAGACTCTGGAGCTGGAACTTCATTTTTTCCCCACCTCATCTCCCACATCATAAACAAGTCCCTCGGGACCTCCCCAATTCCTCCTACGTACCACTTTTAGGCTTTTGTTATTTCCTTGCTAGACTCCAAAAAGAACAGTTATAATTCATACTCTGTAGGTTGGTGCATTTGTTTGCGCAGCACCAAGTACAAAATGTGAGTCTCGGTGTTTCTCTCCTTTAGAAATGCCTTCCATGCTAAACTTTGGCTTGTGCTCAGATGAACTTTAAACTAGTGGGTATTTATCTTACCTGTTCAATATTCCTGGCCGCTGCTGTCCATTTGGTGGTCTTTTCAGAGCAAATGTGTTATCACAGAACAAGTGTTCTCTCATTTCTTTTTTAGAAAGAGTAACTATATATGTGTCATCTTATAGAAGAGGAAAAAAGCATGCTTTTGGGGAGCTGAAGACAACCTGCTTTAGATGTGCATCAAAGGAGAAATTTTAATTATTTCCTCCACCTTTATCATACAGAAGTGGGCTCCATACAGGATGGCTCCTACCCCTGCTAGCTGACTTAGCCAAGAGGTTTATAGGCAAGAGGGAGGGCACCACATAATGCCAAAAACATCCGTATGACAGTAGATGGGGAATCTACACAAAGAAAAGCAGGTGGCATGGAGGGCGTATGCCGCGATGCCGGACGTGGAAAGGCAACACCGTGTCAGAAAATGAACAGTTCACATGGAGAAAGGTAGGGGACACATCTGAACAAAACTGGTCCGAAGTCCAAGAGTTCAGGGGGCCCCATCGCATCCCAACGCCTGAACGGAGAAAAATTGTCCAAAGTTAGCAACACTATGAATTATGCCTTGCTGCTGGCTTGTACTACTGCTCAGAGGAGGTATTAATTTATTGTTAAATGAAGTTGTGATAATGAAAATAATCATTACACTGACTCTTACTTGATCTGGATGATCCTGGAAATGGCTTGACTCCACGCAGCTGGCACGTGACAGTTCCTTTATGGGCGTCCTGAGGTCTGTGTAGCGCACAGCTCCTCTGGAAAGGAACACACACCCGTTCGCCTCTATTGTGTTGCTTGTGGTCTTGTGGTCAGAAGCTTAAATGGAGGTGGTCAGATCTGCCATGCTGCAATGGGGTGTAGCCATGGGTCCCGGGAGCTCCAGCTGGGCCTCCCAGAGCGTGCCCAGGTCCTCTGTGGGGTGTGGGGTGCCAAGGGCTCTGGGCAGCTGTGGCCTCAAGCCTCTCCAGTACGGAAGGTGTAGGCAGCCATGTTTTTAGTTAACTGAAAGTCACTTTTCCCCTTTTAGTGGTAGCTTCAGCTTCTCTAACTTGACATGATGCAGTGCGGGCAGTAGATAATTTTGACACTTTAATTGTGCAGCTGAGAGGTTAATATGCTTTATAGATGAAATTTAATTGTCATCTACAATCTGGAGGACTCTCACAGCAAAAGATGACACAAATTCACTACATAATGTACAGTTTAAAAAAGAAAACACAGCCATACTAACATCACAGAAGATTTTGTGGAGCATATTTTTAAAGAGGGTGGAGAAACAATTGTAACTGCATTGTAGAGGGCTGCTTTCCCACCTGCTTTAAATCTTAGAATAGTTTTATTGCAGCTGTGCTGGTCACCTCTGTGAAATTACAGGGGTTTTTTTCCCCATGCAGGAGTAGCCATTTTGTCTGTTGGGGGACAGCAGAAATTATTTGCTTAAGTTTTTCAGAAGTTGTTCTTGCTGTTCATGGTTACGTACACAATGTTAACATTTAGCTGTGGTGATTCAGTTTGCTCCAGTTTTTAGGTCAAAGCCACTAATAACAAGGGTAAGAAATGCTGGTGACTAGAGTTATTTGCTTTACATTTGTTTTGATTGCAAGAGCAGCAGTCGGGGTTTGGTAAGAGTAATAGCAATAGTAATTGTGCTCTGCCTCAGTGTAGATTAAGTAAGACTAGAACAGTCCTAAAGGTGACTGCAGGTTCCTGCATAGAAGGCAGAATTTAAGAAAACCACAAAACGTCCCAAACCCACGATGAATTGCTCACACTTTGAAGGGAGAGCTGCTGCCACACTGATGAAGTCATCGGCTACTCTTGCTTGTGTCAGCACCTCCCCATTTTGTATTACTGATTAGATAGGAAAAGTACGTAGCCTTTAGAGAACGGAGGAACTGTTCTTTTTTTCCTCTGAAAACATCACCTGTTGGATGTCTAATGTTTCTGATCTGGCCCAGGGATAATTACAGCAGGGACAAAAGCCCCACATTCCAACTCTAATTATTTCACCCTTCTTACTTGGTTTCTACATGTCTGTTTTGCAAACCTATTCAAGCTTAGCAGACATAGTTAGCCCAGACAGCACAATTCATCTTCCAGTGTGGTCTTTTCCCTTTATTTGCTGGAGAAAAAAATGTGGGGGGGTGGTGGGTGAGAAGAACCTATTTCTTTCTGCGTACTGTCTTTCTGCGCTCCACCTGTTCCGCTACGGAGTCCTTCGAGCAGAGAGACTCGCTGGGCTGAATCCCTCTTCTAGCAAACAAGCGCAGGGAGAAGCTGCTGCAGATCTCACCATCCTGCACACCCCATCTGCCTGCACCGCCTCTGGTGGGAGCCCTGTCACGGCCGGCTGCTGCGCCTCCCCTTGCCCCCTCATCTCCCCCCAAAAGAAAACAGAAAATAGCCCTGATGCCCTCATTTGTGTCTACATTATATACCCCTGTTTTAATGATAAGTCTCTACCTCAAAAAACGACAGGCCTGGTCTGAGGGAGTTGCTACTTGACAGCTAAAATTAAGCTACTGCTCCGTGTGAGTGGTTACCCAGACCTGCACCCCAAGTCTTCCAAAGAAAAGAGCATGACTTCATTACACCAGCTAGTACAAAATACACATTTACACAAAATTTACACAAAATACACGTGGAGATACACAGTCTAGTCACTGCCCAGAAAGATTTAATGAAAAAGTGAGTTTGTTTAAAAATAAAAATCCACATTTACATCAACTGCTGATACCACGGGCATGATTCTCCAGCTGTTATCAGCTCACCTCTCTATTTTCAGCTGTACGAAAAGCAGCACTTTACACTAAGTTCTTTCCTCCCACTTACTCCGTGGCTATAGGTGCTGCATTATGTTAAGTAACTCGCCCTCAGCTCCCCTTGTATAAAACGCCAGTGCTCTATGAAAATACAGGAGCTTTCACTACGGGCTTTTGTTACGCTTCCTTGGTCCGGTGCGTAGAAAAGGAGAGACCCTATTGCAACTTACAAGGGGGGTGGCGTGAGGGGGATGTAATGCTCCTTAGGGACCGACGTGCTAATAGTACGTTACCAGTTTCTGCCTAGAAGCTGACACCGGGATCAGTTCCGAGCCGGCGGAGCAGCCCCGGCCCGGGGAAGGGCGGCTGGCGGCGGCGGGGCCGGGAGGTGGCACCAGACGGCTTCGCTTCTGCGGGGCTCCGGGCTCCGGCCTCCCGGGCTCCTCCCGGGCTCCTCGGCGGGGCGAGCGGCCCCCCCGCCGCACAGCTCTGCGCCAGAGCTCTGCGCGACCCGCTCGGTGCTTGTCTGGGGGGGCACCATGGCTTCTACAGCTTCCCCCCCTCTTGTTTTTCCTCTCAACAGCACGTAGGTAACAGCTCCAACGACAGCGACTCGCGGCAGTTCTGCCTCTGCTGTAAGTTGAGCCGGTTGTAGTGTGACAGATGGAGCGTGGCAGAGAACAGCCATCGCAAATGAATTTAGACACCAGGGATGCGCTGGGTCAGCCTGAACGCGGCAAGGACTCCGCTTCAATATCGGACGCTGAAAGCCTGTGAAAGGAGCTGCGTGATTTAACGCCCTGGGAATGGCAGAGAGCTCTCGGCTTGGCCGGTGAGCTGAACTCTATCCCTTCGGGAGGCAGAAAGTGTAACCCAAGGAGGGCTGGCCAGTGGGTCTGGGGGAACGCATCTGTCAGTGAGCGCTGATGGGGACACGCTGCACAGTGAGCACTCCCGTGCTGTGTGACGAGACTTAGAGACTATGAGCAGACACTCACCAGGCACCACAGGACAGCTCTGCTACAGCTGAGAGAGGGGAATAGCAAAAAAATAATCCTCCATATCAGAAGTTGTCATGCCAGCAGTTCATAGCAGCACTGAACTTGGCTGAAATGACAAAACACTGGTTAACTCCGTCGTGCTCAACCCCCTTTCTATATGATCACTATGTAAGCGTGTT
Source organism: Nyctibius grandis (assembly GCF_013368605.1). Lineage (NCBI taxonomy): Eukaryota > Metazoa > Chordata > Aves > Nyctibiiformes > Nyctibiidae > Nyctibius > Nyctibius grandis. The sequence continues at coordinate 47,138,976 of NC_090662.1, read as the reverse complement.
GCTTTGCTTTGTAACCAGAGCACTCTGTACACTGTGAGGTCCTTGCAGTCCTCCCTTTGCCCCCTTCAATCTCTCCTCCTTGTTCGTTGCCTTGCAAGCATGTGGAGCACACCACAGGCACTCACATCCCGCTCCAGTCTCCTCAACCTTTTCTTCCCAGCTCTGCGTGGATAGGGTTCTGCCCTATTTCCAAGCCACCATATATAATAATTTTCTCTGCAAGAGAGGGCTTTGAGGTCTAATTACGTTCCTTCTTATTCAGGGTGATAGCCACAATAACCGAAAGACCCCAGAAGCCACTTCCCCTGCGACCTTGAGCACCCTCTGAATTTCCCCGTGTCTGGGGAGTGGCACTCAGAATTGCTACACAGACACTGAGTGTAAGAACTCCTTTCATATTTTACTAACAAGTCACTACAAGCTTACTGACATGCCACAGCTGCTGGTGAGAACAGGCTCTCCTCTGTCTTCTGCTCATCTCAGTCTTCTCAGTCGCTCCTGCGTGCCACCCAGATCACCAAGACCCTCCTTGGACATTCAGTTCCCTGCACTTCTCATTCAATCCTTCTGGTACTTGCTGCCTATTCCTGCCCAATTAGACCATCTCCCATCCTTCTGCTTGCTTCTTGCATTTTCTCCTCATTCGCTGCTTCTCTCTCCTGTTTCACTCCCCCTTCAGAACTAATCACTAGTAACTTCTTCCCGAGCTAATTGCTCTCCCGTTGTATCTTCTGTTGACTTCCCTACTGTCCACAGTTCCTCTCTCCACAACTCCAGCAGCCCTGACACTTTGTGTGCTCTCCCTCCACCTCTGTTACTCACCTCCTGCTCCCCCCTTTCTCTCACCGCCTTATCCCGAACTCCTCAGACGCACATATCCCTAATGGTTTCACAGACCCCATTAATCTTCTCCTGACCACTGCATCTTTTTTTTTTCGCTGATAATCTAACCTTTACTCTGTAGGAATGTCTCTACACAGCCATTTAGTTCCCACCTACTCTTGTTTCTCTCTAATCCAAGGGGGTGGTTTTACCATAAACTAAGCATACTCTGCAAGTCACCTGTTCCCACTTCATCCAGTTATTCTCCTCCTCAGGAATCCTCAGGAATATTTCCCATAGGCCTCTTCCCTGTCTTTCTCCTTCTCCCTAAACAGTTCCAGGGTGAAAGAAACAAAAGGTCTTACACTTCCCTTGTTTTCAACCCATCGAGGTGTTTGCAGGCAAACAGCCATTCACTGTTCCTTAATTAGTTTCCTTTCATCCCTTTTTGAGTGTCCAACAATAAAGCAAATACAGAAGGCAAGGCCTGTTCGGTCCCAATGCCTAATTTGGGAATAAATACTACAATCTGAGCATTGGCTGTGGATTTGCTTGTACACAAAGGATGAAGTATGCAGTTTGTCCTCTTTCAAGCAACTTTTTAACTTAAAATATCTTTTTAATATGTATTTAAAGCTTGTCATCTTACATACCTTGGCAGTTTTCACCTTGAAACAGTAAATAATGTATATTATGAGCAAAACACAAAATTCATTTTTAAGCACGGGCCATGTTTATTTATATAAAATCATTACAAGACAGGCGCACAGATTTTTTTCCAATTGCTTACAAGAAAATGCAGTCCCAAGCTTTCATCCTAGTTGTTTATAGCCTCACCATGTATCATTGAAATAAATTTCATAATATAAAATATCAACATAATTTTAACAATAGGAAGAGGGCTTTATTTTTTATGTTCTTTAAGCTATTCTCTCCCTTTATAGTCTGGTTTCATACACACTGAACTCTTCCAAGTGCTTCCCACTCCTCTGCTTACACTCACTGATACGTCACAGCCATTGATTGATTGCTGTTTGTGTTTGTTTTGGACACTTCCAGATGATTGCTACTAATAACCAGTACTAAATTCCTGAAATATCTGCCCGATTCCTTTTACAAGGCAACTTCAATGTGGTTCATCATATGAAACACAGTAGGCCCTCGGAATACTGCGGTGCAGGAGAAAAATAATTGCCAAATGAACGGATAGCTCAAACAAAGCGTTGTAAAAAGCCATCACACTGAATTCTGCATGCATCATCTACTGCATTTCAGTGAAGGCCAAGTTTCTTAGTCAGCTCTCCGAGGAGATCTGTCAGCCCTAACTATGATTCTTTTGGGACACAGTTTTGTGCCCGCTGCACTTTCCTACTGCATGCAGCTCATCACCTGCATGAGGTTAGATCAAAAGGATGCAGGTACAACAGTTTGACCAAGAGGTAAGCAGTGAGAATCCAGAGACCTGATTAATTTTTACTGACTTTGTATTGGTCCTTCAAAAAGTAAAAATAACTCTTAAGAGCTAGAGGGCTGTTATTTTTTTTTTTTAATAAAAAGGCCCCGAAGGGTTATGAATTGTAACCAGTACCAACAAGACACAGACTCACAGTGAGCCAGTAACCACCAGATTTGGTTTCTAATTATTCATTTGTGTGCTTACATTTGGAGATACGAAAGACAGGAACCGAATTGTCTTTGGTGTGGACCAAAATGTGTTTAATGATGTTTTAAACTGTAATGAGAGTTAGCTGTATAGAGGTGAGTATGGCCAGAGGATGCTGTCTTTAAGAAGAATAGGCTCTGTAGGTGCTGGAAACATATCATAAATATAAAAACCAACAAAGGTAGTATTATTCAGATAAATTAAGTTTGTCTTAAGGGTAACTTAAGCCTACGATATTATTCCTGTCTTATGGATAGATACAGTCAGCTCTTCATTACCAAGGTGACAGACAGTATCTTAGATGGCACAACAGCTTGGCACCCTGGCAGCTCCCCCACTAGCTAAGATGGTGGCAGCCCAGCTGTCCACGTAGGGTATCCCCGAGAATTCAGGAGTCTAGAGGACAACATGGCACAAAGACATGCCACAGAAAACACCCAGGGCTAGCTTATGTCTGGAAGACTACATGAGCTCGCTCTCTCATGGAGGAACGCAAAGATACCAGAGGCACCTCTGTCCGAGAGCAGTTTGTTCCCAAAAGGGCAAGTGCAGAGGCTGGACTAATGAGCCAGTGTACAGACAAATCCCATTCCTCCGTGTTACACTCTCTGGTGTTCTTACTGTGAGGCAGCATGGGCATCCTCCAGGAGCATTTTAGTTTGACAGACTCAGCGCTGCTCACGTATTTCTAGGTAGCTTGTTACCTTAGAAAATTTTCCGCAGCATAAGTCACTTGACATTTATCTACACTGAATGCCATCCGCTACCTTATCACTGCCAATCAGTTTGGCAATTTGTTATTTTTCACTTTCTCAATTTGTTCTGTTTCTTTCCGATACTTTGATTTCCATGGATCCTCCATAACGAAGAGCTCCACTGTTGAGATGCAACCTAGGGTCCTTCACAGTGAACACAAAAGCGAGGGCCATAATGGAAAAACTGTCTCCTCCAAGTGCTTCTTTTGTATGGTCGTCATATCCTGGCCCTGCTGATTTGCCATCAGGGGATTTGCTTCCATGCCTTTTGCAAGCTGGTCCTCAAGCATATTTATAGCCTGCCTTATAGCATCCACCCGTTCCTCCCTTATCTCCTAAGCACTGTGAGGCTTGTCAGCGTCTGTTTTTCTCTACCTTCTTAGACCTCACTGTGTAACGTTTTGACTCCATGTCTGGTTTTCATCCCTACTCGTCAACAGGTTGCTCTAGGGCATACTTACCGGGTTCACTCTTCCAATCTGGCCCTAAGAGTACCTATTTGGGCAGGAAAAAATAGGTAGCATGGTTTCTCAATAAACTGTTTCAAAGCTATGCTGACTGAACTTCATAAGCCAAGTCATCGCTCTGTACCCTCATACGGTGCAGAACACAAGAAGCAGCCACAGACCATCTTACAGAGTGAGATTGTGGCAGAAAATGTTCTCATCGTGCCTTTGAAGTCATCTGCACAGATACTGCATCCATTCCCATCCCCACTGTCATTCTTATCCAACAACTGCCAGAGGGAGACAGATGGCAATCTCCACACTAATTTCTCATACTATAAGATGAAATACTTCAAAAATCAAGCAAACTTTTTCTGTAAGTTTGGGTTTTTTTCCTTTTCACACTGCACTCCTCCATCAGCTGAATGAACTTAGCTGCAAGAAACAATGCTAGTTTGTCTGTCAAACCAAACTAGTTCAAAGAAACTACGTAGATATTTTTAGTCAAATGTTAGCAGAGTTCAATGGTATATTCTTAAAAATACAGAAACGAGACTAGAAGATGGACTCTAGGATTGATCTTGAATGCTAATACCTCCTGATAAATCCAGCTATTTCATAAAGCTCTCCTGTACTGACATGCACGATTTCAAATCAGGCCCTAGCACTTGGAAAAAAAAGCTTTGAGCATCCAATTCAGTAGCACAACAAATAGGATAAAATTGATATTTCAATAAAAGTGGGATTGTCAGATTTGTATGAGTTTCCAGGCACAAGTCTTAAGAAGGTAATCCAGTTAAACCACTGACTACAGTGACTAGAACATAATTAATTGTTAGAACCTTACAGAGGAAAACCTTGCCAGAAGGTTAGCACTGTGACACCAAGCTCCAGTGAGGGGGAAAAAAAAAAGGAATAATTTAATTAATTTCTGGAAGCAAAGTTGAAGAAATAAAAATCCATGATGATAGGCTAAGCCTCTCAGATTTAGATAGTGCGCATAGCTCAGAAGTAGCAGAAAGTGGTATTAAATTGCAAGGGACAGCAGTTTATCCGCATTTAGACAAAAACACAAAAACAACCAAGACCAAGTGATAGCAGAATTTGGTAGGTAAGAGGAGCTAAAACGAAGATTAAGAGAGAATTTGAAGAGAAAACAGTACAGACGTAAACAGAAATAAAAACGCCCTCTATGTACTTAAAAAAAAGGAAGTTGGTTAGAGACAAAACATGCAATCACTTCACTGTCCAGAAACAAGACTCCCAGCATCTCCACGTTACCCTTCACAGCTTCATGCCTTCACTGGGATCTGAAGTCATGGGAAAGAGGCAAATTGTCAAGACTATGGAGTGCCACCTAACTTTTGACCATCTCTGAGAGAGATGTTAAATGTTCTGTTAGCAATGTAACTGGGAATAACAAAAGAGTGCAAGGAGGAAGACACTTGCAAAAGGTGTTTCCCTAGGTTTTGTCGCATCCTAGGCATGTGGTGTAAGGCAGCATAAGTGGTTGGAGAGAGAAGTGTTGCTGCAGGACAGCAGAGCATGGGCTTGGAAAGCATTAGTAAGAAAAGGTTAAAAGGAAGAGTCAAGAGGGATAGTGGTGCTATGTTGGAGGATTATTTGACTTTTAGGGGGAGATTTGACATTAGAAATGCCATGGATCCTAAGTGGGGATTTTACAGGAAGGTTAGAAGGAAGTTACAGTAAGAGATTTAATGTGAAAGGTTTAAAGAGAGGTTTTTGAGATTTTATGGCTAAAAAATAGATATTTCTACAAGAAGATGGCAGAAAGGTTTCACTAAGTCATAGCAATTTTAAGCAACAGCATTTACGGAAGGATAGTGCAGAAATAAGTAGGCAGATAGGTTAGTTGGGGTACAGTGATGGGTGTGGGGATTATCCAGCAGGCGAAATTTAAAGCAGCAGAGAGGGAAGATTTAATGGCTCAGCACTAAGCGAGCTTAATGAACCTAGTTTAATAAAGCAAGAGTGATAAAGCAGGTCGAACAAGTATGTGACTGAAAAAGTTTGTATTGGGAGAAGAAACATGAAGAATGCTGATGGAATGGACTTCAAAGGGGATCAGATATGGGACGCAGCAGATAGGTGCACTAAGCGAAAGAGTTTCATGGAAGTTCAGGTAAGGCAGGCAGAGGCGGGCTGAAGTCCGGAGCAGAAGGAGGAGTATGTGTGCTTGAGAGACAAGGCAGGCAAATACAGTAATCTCAGCAGAAGCTTTGGGGAGAGCTTCCAGAGATGCTGGAGAGCATGAGAGGGAGAGAACATTTCAGTGGAAAGGACACCAGTGCCAGTGGGTGTAACAAATGTTTCCTAAGCTTGGAGCCCGATGGTAATGAGCAAACAGACATTGGATGTTGTCTTTAATTTCCTCAGCCAGTAACACGTGATAGTGCTCACTGTTTTATTTTCCAGCCCTTGAAAACTGCCACTTCAGAAAAGATTACGGCTCAGATAAACTTGTACACAGACCTTAATAAGGTTGGATAATTTGGTTGAGTCTCTAGAAGAAATTACAAAAATTTTAAACAGCTTGCAACCCTTTACAAAGGAACCAGCTTTAAATGCCCAGCCCCAAAAGGTATTTCATTTCCTCAAGATTTTAAGAATAAATTAGGGGTTTTATTTTAAATTGAAAAATGAAGTGTTTGTTTTTTGCCTGGCAAAGGAGATCAAGACCATCCTACCCAATCCTGGTGGTAATTTTACCTCTAGGGGAGAATCTCATTCCATAATAATGAATATATAAAAAACAATATCTTAAGGCTTAGGGACCCTTGTCTTTATTTCAGTTTAAAACACAGCTAACAAAATGAATTGTATTTCTAGGCCTTAAGAATATTCTGAAGTTTTTTTTGGTAAGAAAAGAGAAAAAGTGCTGTTCTAAAAATGTTTGCAAGCTATTAAGCTGTTCTCCGTTGTGGCAGAGGAAAACATGCAGCGTGATACTTAAACTATTTGGGACTTTATCCCTGAAAGCTCTCCAGCACAGACAACCTTATTGAGATGCAAACATCTGACAGTCAGCATTTTTGTATTGGGCACTTAAGCCCAACCTCACTCACCAAAACATAACTTCTGTTAATATATAACAGACTCTAAGGAACACAAAGCCTTTTTGGCACTAAAAAACACCCCACAATGTTTTTTATAGAAGATTAGAGAGAAAAAAAATCCAACAGCAATGGCAGATGCAGCTAAAGCCTGGCAACAGCACCTCCTACACCTAAGAAAGGTGGGCAGATAAGATGCGAAGTGGGGCGAGGATGTCTAAGCCTTGCTAGCTGCCAAGGGCTGCCACAGAGAGAAGGGCCCAGGCAGCAGCTGGGGAGACCTGGGGTAACAGAGAACTGAGGGTATCCTAAGAACTAAAATACATTGCTCTGTTGCTCCGTATACACAACATAATGTAAGTAACGACTTTGTAATCTGACTCTTTTTATTTTGGCCAGCTGTGCTGCTCATGGGGTGTAATAGTGAGGGGTGAAATACCGGTATTGTCACAGTTACATGATTCTCTCAAGAAAAGCTCTTCATTGTATAAAAAGAAAAAACGACAGAATGGGCAAGACGGAGAAGACGTGATATGAGGGATCCTTTTTCTAAATTGTGTTTTCTAAAAATACAGTTGAGTAGTTTTGTAATACAGATAAGAGCGCAGGTAAGAACGTTTTTTTCAGCAGAGTGCTTAGTCAAAACTTGTTAGGTCAGCTTTCTGTTAAGCGCTTGATCTGCAAATAGAATTATGACCAACTTTACTAATTTTGTATTGCTGAGTATTAAAGAGTAGAGCTAGTACAAAACTATGTTTTCACCATCTACTTTTCTGCCTATTTACAGCTTTCCAGCGTAACATGGAACAACTAGCCTGTTTTGTTTTGTGATTTTCCCTTAGCCTGAAAGATAAGAGGTTTTGTCTGCACTGAGCATCCTGATACTTAACTTCCATATACACAAACATTTAAATACCCCTCCAAAACCAAACACCACACCAAAAAAACCCCTTAAACCCAAACCAGAGCAGATACCAGATGAGAGCTAAGTGAAAAGTCCAAGTAAATGAATGATCACCAGAAGGGCACAGAAGGTTGGTAGCGTGGGACAGTGCTCACTGCTGTGGAAGAGAACATAGTAGAGACATACCTAAGGTGAAAGCGGTTGCATGGACTAAGCCTGTTATTTGTACCATAGGGAGCAGAGAGCCTAGTGCCAGCTATTTGGGGCCCCATTTTGCTAGATATTTTTTATCTATATCTGTACCATCCGTGTTTCTTTTTCTGTAAAAACAAACCCAAAACTTTTGCTAAGTTTATATTCTGAACTCCTAATGAATTTTATTAACCAGGTGGACAAATTCAGGACTGAATCTGAAAGAGGAAAGAGGTGATGAAACGGGGAGACCGTGCTCCCAGCTATGTTATTGGATGGATTTCCTCTGTGTCTGACATAAGCTTGTATCTTGTCCTGAATCTGCTGGAAAGGTAGCAGTGACGCACCCTTTCATTTCCCTCAGCATACCCCTTATAAAGTAAGAAAGCAAGCCACAAATCTATTGAAAGCAGTGATTTCCAAAAATACCATGATCAAATGTCAGGGTGCTGTTAAGACATAGTGAATTCGGCAAAACCAAAAAAGCCGAGTTTTCCGTGCAGGTCCAGCCATTGACCACCTTTACACAAACCTTTTTAATGGATACTGCGTGCTCCCATCACGTTCCCTGCACATGCCTTTTTCCTAATATTGAACCCAGTTCGGTTTCCCCACTGAAGGCTGTATGATTAATAACCGAGACATCTCTCAAGCCTTTGCAGCGTGACTGGCGGAAACCTCTTGAATCCTTGTTTCTTGTAACATCACGAGAACACAGGCTCTTTCCCAACCATCCGCCTGCGGGAGTGAACTCCACTAACTCGGGTCTGCCCACCAGAGACGCAGACGAGAGGAAGTTATTATGCTGCGGGAGCAATTCACTTCAGGCCCTTCCCGCTGTCCATCGACCCCATTAAACGACGAGCGGGAGCAGCAGCCGCCGCCACGTTTTCAGACCAAACCGGCACTTCTGTCGCCAGCGCAGCGTTACCCTAACGACGGCCGAAGCCCAAGCTTGACCAAGGCGGCCTTTACACAGGGCCTCTTGCCTCGTCGTTGGTGACAGGCGCCGGCGCTGCCGGGGAGCCGCACCGCCCGAGGGCCGACCCCCGGGCACCTGCCCCGCGCTGAGGCGGCCCCACGCCGGGTATGCCGGCAGGGCGCGGCCGGCTCCCCAGCCCCCTCACCGGAGACTTGCCGGCAGGTGCGGGGCGGGTTTGGCGGAGCCCGCCGGCGGGGGGAGGCCGACACCAGACCGCCTCCTCCGGCCCCTCGTGGCTGGGCTCCGGCAGCCCCCGCCCGCCGCCCGTTAAAGCTGCCGGCGAAGCGGGAGCGCGGCCTGAGGCGGGCGGGCGGCGGTTGGCGCCGACCCGCTTCGCTCCTCACGCGGCCGCGTTGCCCCTCGCCCCCTCCCGCCCGCGTTGCCGCTCGTCGAGAGCGCCGGGGTCCGTGTCTCCTCCCGCGCCGGCGCTGCCCGGGGCAGGTGGCAGGGCAGCGGCGGCGGGACCCCGCGGCGGGCCGGCACCCGGCGCGGCCAGGTCTCGGCGCGCAGCGCACCGGGCCGGGCGGGGCCTCCCCGCCCTCACCCCATTGTTGAGGCCATCTCGGCAGTTTCCGCCCTGGCTTCGGCTCTGTCCGCGCCGCGATGGGGAAGGGGGAGGGAGAGAGGGGGAGCTCGGGAAGCCTCGGGGCCGCGCCGCTCCTTCCGGGACGGCGGGAGGCGGTGCCGCTCACCTGGTGCCGCCGGCGCTGGGGAGCGCCGGAGCCGCGGCCCCGCCGGCCGGGAGGTGAGCGCCGGCCGCCTCCGCCCCGCCCTGCGCGGGAACACGGTCCCCCGGCAGGCAAGCGGGCGTAGGGGGGATAGCACACGCTCCGGCCCCGGGGACGAGGGACAGCACTTCGCGGTCGCCGTGGCGGGCGGGCGGGCGTCGGGGTGGCGGCGAACGGGGAAGGCGGGTACCTCCGGACGGCCCCGCGCCGAGGGGTGAGGAGAGCCCCGGCGGGCGCGGAGGGCTGCGCCGGGGACGGGCGGCGCGGTCCGAGCCGCGGGGGCCCGGCGTGTGAGGGCGGGCGGTGATGGAGACCCGTCCCCAGGGGCTGGGGGCGGGGGTGTCCTGGGGAGTTGGCGGGGCGGCGAGACGAGGACAGGCAGCACTGCGGGACGGTTCACGGCTCCCCTTTTGTTTCTCTCCAGGGTATTTGTGCTTCTCCGAGTCTCTCTCCCCGCCCCCGTCCCTCCCGCCCGCCCCGCCGGGACCTCTCCTCTCCGGGCGGCAACAGAGCCGCCTCAGGGCGGACGGCGGCAGAGGTGCTGGTGAGGCGCTCTCGCCGTCCAGCCCGCCGGGAAAATGGCGAGCGGCGGCTACCGCAGCGCCGGGGGCAGCACCACGGACTTTCTGGAGGAGTGGAAAGCCAAGCGGGAGAAGATGCGGGCGAAGCAAGCGCCGCCGGCCGCGGGGGCGGCCGCCGGGGGGGAGGCCAGGCCGGCGGGGGCCGCCTCCTCCGCCGAGCTGAACAACAACCTGCCCCCCGGCGGCCCCGCCGCCCCCCCCGACCGCGCGGCGCCCCCCGGCGGCGGGGCCGTCAACTGCGTCAGCCTCTCCAGCGCTGCCTTGGGCCGGGCCGCCCCCGCCAAAGAGCCGCCGCCGGCCCTCGCCGGGGGCCGGGGGGCAGAGCCTGCCGCCAAGCCCCCTCCCGCCGCCGCGCCGGGCTCCCCCGAGGGCGAGGAGAAGCTGGCCGCCAAGGGGAAGAGCTCGGGCCCCAGCGCCAGGAAGGGGAAGGGGCAGATCGAGAAGAGGAAGCTGAGGGAGAAGAGGAGGTCGACAGGTGTGGTGAACATCCCGGCCGCCGAGGTGAGCTCGAGGGGGAGCGGGGCAGCCGCCGCCGCACCTGAGCCGCGCCTGAGGGGGGCGCGGGGGGGAGTCCACGGGGGCTGGGGAGCGCCCGGTGCGGGTGGGGGGCTCGGCCGGCGGGGGCGGCAGCCGCGCGCACCGGTGCCGCGCTCCTGAGCGCTCCTCGGCCGTGCGTGGGCGTCCCGCGTGGGCTCGCTGCGGTGGGGATTCGTGAAGGCCTGCGCGCAGTTTGAGGGGTGTTCTGTGGTCATTACAGTGCGGCACCGATCAGACGAGGTGCCGTTTGGTCTAAATAAACCAGACCTGTCACGACCTGTGACTCTTTTTTTATGTCTTCTGGTTGGCAAAGGGTACGTTCTTGGGCTTTTGGAAGATCAAACCGAGACACGTGTCTCTTAAAGTATGGTCAAAACAATAGTAATGAAAGAAAACTGATTTATCAGCTCCGAATAGATGTTCAGGTGTAAATATTATTCAGTTTAGAACCCAAAAGAATTTCCTGCACTGGAAAAAATGTAGTGGTTTAAACATTTTTTTGAAGGCAGAGGAAGATATTTTTATCAGCCAACACCACTGTCCTCTGTGGTTTGCTACTAGTATAAAAATCTGGCATTGATTTATAACACTCCTAGAGGAATTCAGAAGAATGATAACTAAGTCTTCAGCTTTTTTTTTTCAGTTAATAAGAAAGGCCAAAGGAAACTTTGAACAAAGCTGGATTTTAGTTTATAGTTTTACACTTTATGACCACCACCACTGTAGAAAAAAATGGTAGTTTTTCTTTTGGTTAACTTTGTAGATTATTAAAATAACAGTAGAAAGTAAGGCCTTTGTTTCTGAAGCAGCAGGAGAAGATGAAATCATGTTCTCCATACCTGAAGTCACTAACCGTTTTTTTTGCGACATCCTAGGCACTTTCACAGCAGACACTTTCATGTGAGGTGTCGAAAGGTGAGGAATGAGTTTTAGGACCAGTAGAAATCTTCATAATTGTGTTTTTTGAGAATAATTACTTGCATAGTCTTTAGTTTGAGGTGAAGTGTTTTGGCATAGGTCGTCGATATTCTTGTTTTGGGAAGTGAGGAGTACAACTGAGTTCTTTAATTCTCTGGCTTCAGAGCATGCAAGCTTCCTAGACTGTGGTTGGTTTGTTTTATAAAAAGCCCCCCGTGCTTCTATAGGAACTCTGAAAATTCTGTATCTTTATTTCCCAAAGTAAACTAGTCCTACCCCAGTTAATCCTGGTTTTGTAGATTGCATTGTACACAAGCATTGTGCAACGTCATATTTTAGAGGCCTCTGCTGTGTACCCCATCCCCAGTCATCGTCTTTTTAATTTTTTTGGGTTTTTTTGGGTGGTGAGTTTCTTTTCACTTGTTGAGACTAGTGTCCTAGTTCTTTGAACTAGTTTTCCGAACTGGTGTTCCTTTGGTGGTTTTTGGGTGGTGTGGTTTAAAGTTTGCTTGTTCGGTGGGTTTGGTGGTGGTTGGGGTTTTTGTTTGTTTTGTTTAAGTGTTGCTCAAAATACGCTTTGCTTTCCAGGAAAACACATTCCTTGCTCAGCAGCCGTTAGAATCTTATGTGTGAATTTGCTACTGTAGTTTCTGCTGTGTTGTTAAGGGTGGTTTATTTATTCAGGTTAACATATTTAGGCATTGAGAAGCAAGTTCTTGCCCGTTCCCGTATTTCTGAGTGCCAAATAACTTTGCTGCCTGTCACCATATGTTGGCACTTCTTGGAAACTTCTTGTATCTTTATACTAATTACTTCTGTAACTAGCAATTAAGCATTCCATCACGTTTTCAGGGTCAAATTTTAATAAATGTAGATACCTGTTGTACAAGGTATTATTGGGGAAACTTGCTAGTAGTTAAGTGTTGCATTTTTGACTGGTATATATTTAGGCAAAGTTCTCTCTTCAGTATTTCACATTTCTTAAATGTTTTTAATCATTACCACATGCATTCCTAAGAATTATTTAGGGAACACTGGATCATTCCTGATGGTGGACAGCATCAAAAACTGTCCAGTGTCAGATATGAGTAACTACTTACCAATGAATGTTTTGCAGAGTATTTATTTGTACTGTCTTTCATATATCTATTTATTCATGAGAAAAATATTTTAAAGCACTGATTGAACACAGTTGAAGTTCTCGGACAAAAGAAGGCTGCAGTGTAGATGATGACTTGGTGTAATCGAGTTCAAAATCTACAACACTACAGTTTCTTGCTGTCTTTCTCATTAGATGCTAGATGTAGCTTTAACATGTTATGCGTAGTGACTTGGTAGTAGTACATGCTGAATTTAACCACTTAGCACTCGTAGCTTTGCGTGGTGTATGTTTTAAAATTACTTTTCGGGAGATGTCTTTTAGAGCTTTACTGGGTGTTTTATTGTCTTGTTTTTCAAGAAAGTAGTCTTTCTCCAGAGTGGAGTTGCCATTTTGTGCTAAACACCTTCCTTTTATGATCAGCGTGCCACTGTGGTGGAGAGTGATGGTAAGAGAGGATTCTGATACTCTGAAATTAAAATGGATAACCATCGACAAAATGCACTCACTGAAGATACATAGTGCCTGGAAGCTTCTCTGCCCAAAATGGAATACAAAAACAGTTTTTACCCCAAAGAAGTAGGATCTACTTTCAGTTGCAATGCAGCTGGAGAATTTAATGATATGAAAGGTGGTGGAATAAGGAAAGTAAAAGTTTGTGTTGTCTCAGTTATCTTGAAATAGGCATGAAAAATGTTAGCGGATCATTATTCATTAATGATTAATTTCTCCTCTGTTCAATAGGAAGGCAGTAGAGCTGGATCTTGAACAGTTCTGTGTATTAAGTCTATATTGTATTGGAGTCAGTGGAGGACAGAAACCATAGGGGAAGCTGTGAGAACAGATGGTGATGGGTTGGGACTAGTGGTGACATTTTGTATTTAGAGGCCATTGCAACAGAAGTAAAGGCTGGTTTTTATCTTCTCAGCACTAGTGCTTATCTGAAGTAGTGGTGGCTTTTGAAAATGGCTACTGAAATACCTGCAGCTTTTTTCCTTTTCAGTGGTTGTAAAGTAGTTTCTTGATAGCTTGTTGAATCTTGAAAGTTGATTTCACTCTAAATACTAAGTGCTCTGGGATTTGGGTTTTGTTGCCTCAACAGTTGTGAAAGGTAACTAAATTGTATGTAATTACCATTATGTAAGTTTCCTTTTGTAAATATTAAGCTTTATAACCATTTTTAGCTATGTTAGAAAGCGTTTTTCAGTTTGTAGGTGTTCACTTGATGCTGGTGTTGAGTTTACTCGTAACATTGATCTTGCCAGTATCTATCCAAGAAACACATAGCGTTCCCATTATGCTGCACCGACAGTGCTTCGTGAGGACCCACGTGTAGGATGAGAATTATGTTTTGTATTGTTATAGTAATTCTTCTGTCCTGCTCCAAGCAAAACAAGCTGCACTGGTGAAAGTGCAGCTTTACTTTTGTGACTGTTTACGCTGGAGGGTTCTGCTGGCATAGCTGTGTGGGCAAGTTTTTTCTGAATCCCAACCAGGAGAATAACAACTATTTTTGTCATTACCTTTTTAAGAGGTGTGCATATATAATCAAAATCTTGGTCCATCTAGGATGTGTTTTATTTAATATGCTTATAGACAAAGTTTACATTTTCACCTACCCAGATGGAAGTCATCTAAATTCAGAAGTGTTCTTCTGTTAATAACAGGGTGATGAATGATTTAAAAAGGTGTAAAGAACTCAGATCTGTATATTTTGCATGTGAAGCTGCCAGATTCGAGACATAACAGTCTCCTGACCTGTTTATGGGAAATACTGGAGATACTAACAGAGTAAAAGGTAAAAGTGATTCAAATGTGGAATCTGCATAGGATGTTCAGCCAGTCTGTGTTCCTCTCTTGTCTTCCTATTGACAGCAATAAGGGTATGACTTCCTGAAACCACGCTGTTGGCTTGCTACCACGCATCTACTTGCTTCTTTAGAAAGCACTGCATATGTGGTGCTTGGTAGGTGTTGTACTGAGCGACAGCATTGTAAGTGAGCAGAGAGCAATGAGCTCTTTCTGTGGGGAAAGAAAGAGTTCCTGCTACTAGAGCAGTCCAGCGTGCTGAGTTATGTAGACTGACAGAAAGTTGCTGCGTTCCAGTTGGAAAAACTTAAGGAAAATTTAAGTGCCAAATGTGTCAAGCATAGCAGTTACTGGTTATGTTGTAAGGGAGTTGAAATCCTTCTCTGAATGGCTGGAAATTAGAGGGGAGTGGAATCCTGTACTAGTGGTTGGACTCTTGACCAGAAGTTTGCCTTCAGCAGTATCTTTCTTAGTGATTCCCTACCTAAGCATTAAGTTAAATGGAAGAGCAGTTCTACCCATCTCTTCATATTAATAAGGTAGTGTCTTTGCATTCTCTAACATCTCTATGCATTTTCTTGTAAAAGAATTTGCTGCTTTTTGCATATGTTGGGTGAAGAAAAAGGCTCAACAAGTGTTTGTTCAGAGTACTGGGAAAAACCCCTATTTCTAACCACTGATACACTTGCTGTCCATGCAGAGGTATTAGTGTTATGATGGGAGTCTGAAATATGTTTATTTGACCTGGATGACTATTCATGGTATGTTAGGCCATCTTCCTGCTTGCTTTGTCTAGTGAACCCATTCATCTTATTACGGTTCCATTTGTGGTTCTTCCTTCAGACATGGCAGGGTGAAAGAAGCAATACAAGCCTTTTCAGATTCTGGTAAAAGGATTGTATGGAGGTTGTTTACATCTAGTCTGTTTTGCTGTTGATGCCTTTGTAAATTCTGATTTTGACCAAGCCTCTGGGCAATACCTGTTCAAAGGGCATATTCTTTTTTCTTTCCTTTCCATCTTTTTTTTATAGCACATGATAAGCTATATCCCCTGGCGTGTTTTTCTGTTTGGTTTTTGTTGTTTAAGAGTATGCTTTAATATCCTGACACTTAGCTAGGTAAGGGAAGTTATTTTGTCAAATAAATCACATAATAAACTTAGAAGTCTGGAAAGTTTTCAATTCCAGAATCCTTGTAGCAGCTTCTAAATCACTGCATGTGCACTTGCCAAACTTGGGGGGGGTCTATGCTCTAGGATAACGCTGTTTTGGAATAAGGCTGGGCAGTGCAGTAGTTTTCCAGTGGAAAAGATACATGTAAGTCGTGGGATTTCTCTTCAGGAGGTGATATGGGTAACTTTTTTCTTTCTTAATCTAATAAGGCTGTTTTCACAGAGAAACAGATTGTAGACCAGTGCCTGCAGCTGGAATTCACAGGACTCTACTAGAAAGTACTGATTTTTTTTATGTACTTAGTTCTCTTTAATTCCAGCACTCGTTCCTACTGGGATGGGAAGGAGGGTGATGGAAAAGTATCAGAAGCTGTTAATTTCCCCTCTAATTCTTTTGACTTTGCGTTTATCTCTAAGTGCAGTTTTGGGAAGGTTGGTTTTTAAAATGATCTTTTAATAGTTAGGTATAGTTGGAAACATTATTGTATGGTTGGTTTTTGTTTCACTGTCCTGTTTTTGAGGTGAATCATCTGAAATGATACAGTTACTACGTGGAAAATAAATGCAATGTAAGCGAAGTATTTCCTCTTCTGTTGAGTACTGAATTCTACAGCAAGTAAGAAAAGTATTTAGTTTAGGTTGTAATTGGTGGTTGAAAGCTTGTTGATGTTCAGCCTTGCCAGGTACTGCCTTTTCTTAACAGTCTGTCATGTAGCCAGTAACCCTAAATAAATGTAGATGTTGGTTGGCTGAAGATAAATATGTCTTTGTGTGCTTTCTAGGCTATTTCTCTAGTACTCAAGAGTGAAACTCTGTCTGTCCCATTGTTATTTGTTCCTAAAGCCTACTTCAACGACAAGATAATCCGAAAGAAAAAATATAGTAGGGTAAACAGTAGAAACAGCCTGTCAGCTGTACATTTGTCTACTTTTACACTGAAATAAACATATGAAGCATCTTGCTTTCCAGTGGAAATGAGATGACTTCAGTCTCATTAAAAAGTGCAGGATGGGAAGTGTTGATATGACCACTTATTTCACTGAAGTGAACATACTGCTAAGTATTGCTGAAAATGTCTCATCTGACAATTTTTTCCAACATTTGTATGCAGCGTCACTGTAACAAGTAATTGCTCTGAAAATATTTAATTGTTGTTGTCTTATGAAAATGCCTTAGTCTGATCCTCAAATTGGAAATGCTTCGCTTAAATGGTAGGTTGATGATTTCCTACAAATCAAAAAGAAACTTCTGCTGCTTTGGCTATTTGAAAGTGGTGGCTCAGGCATATAAATGTGAAAATAATAACTTCAGGTTCATTTCAAGAGATTTAAACTTGTATCCTAAATACGAATAATAATATTGCAAGGTTATGCTGTAGCTGAAACCTCATCACAAGAGACAGGTATGGACAACCTGCCCTGGGTCTTATCATGTGTTTAAAGCTGGGTACTAAAGATTTTCAGCGTTAGTGTATATATAATACATTACACTGTAATAGGCACAGAATCATAATACAGATTGGAATCAGTAATACAGATTGGAAGGTATCTCTGAAAAAGTCTGGTCCAATCTCCTGTTCCAAGTGCGGCCAGTTTTGATCAGGTTGCTTAAGGTCTTGCCTAGTAAAGTTTTGAATATATTCAGCCTGTTGAGGCTGGTATAAATAGCAGCTTTGCCTTCCAGCCTCTCAACCACAGAATCACAGAATCAATCAGGTTGGAAGAGACCTCTGGGATCATCGAGTCCAACCATTGCCTTGACACCACCATGTCAACTAGACCATGGCACTAAGTGCCATGTCCAGTCTTTTCTTAAACACATCCAGAGATGATGACTCCACCACCTCCCTGGGCAGCCTGTTCCAATGTCTAATGACCCTTTCTGAGAAGAAATTCTTCCTGATGTCCAACCTGAACCTCCCCTAGCAAAGCTTGAGGTATGTCCTCTTGTCCTATCGCTAGTTGCCTGGGAGAAGAGGCCGACTCCCACTCCACTACAACCTCCCTTCAGGTAGTTGCCGACTGCAATAAGGTCACCTCTGAGCCTCCTCTTCTCCAGGCTAAACAACCCCAGCTCCCTCAGCCGTTCCTCATAGGTCAGACCCTCCAGAGCCTTCACCAGCTTGGTCGCCCTCCTCTGGACTCGCTCCAACACCTCAACATCTTTCTTGAAGTGCGGGGCCCAGAACTGGACACAGTACTCAAGGTGCAGCCTCACCAGCACCGAGTAGAGAGGGACGATCACTTCCCTAGACCGGCTGGCTACACTATTCCTAATAGAGGCCAGGATGCCATTGGCCTTCTTGGCCACCTGGGCACACTGCTGGCTCATGTTTAGCCAGCTGTTGATCAGCACCCTCGGGTCTCTTTCCGCCGGGCCGCTTTCTAATCGCTCTTCCCCCAGCCTGTAGCGCTGCATGGGGTTGTTGTGGCCAAAGTGTAAGACCCGGCACTTGTTCTTGTTGAACCTCATGCCGTTGGTCTCGGCCCATCTATCTAACCTGTCCAGATCCCTCTGTAGGGCCTTCCTACCCTCCAGCAGATTGACACTCCCACCCAGCTTGGTGTCATCTGCAAATTTGCTGAGGGTGCACTCAATCCCTACGTCTAGATCATCTATAAAGATATTGAACAGCACCGGCCCCAGAACTGAGCCCTGGGGAACACCGCTAGTGACCCGGCCGCCAGTTGGACTTTGCCCCATTCACCACCACTCTCTGGGCTCAGCCATCCAGCCAGTTTTTAACCCATCGAAGAGTCCACCCGTCCAAGCCCCGGGCAGCCAGTTTGTCTAGGAGGATGCTGTGGGAGACAGTGTCGAATGCCTCACTGAAGTCTAGATAGACTACATCCACAGCCCTGCCCTCATCTACTAAGTGGGTCACTTTGTCATATAGAAGATCAGGTTCGTCAAGCAGGACCCGGTCAACCAGTCCCTATCAGTTTGGTGTCAGCCACCAAACTTGCTTACAGTACCTTCCATCCCATTGTTCGGGTTCTTAATAAAGGTGTTGGATATTATTGGCACTAATATCAGCCCCGGAGGGATGCCACTTACCTGACTGCCAGTGGAAGTTTATAAAAGGGATTTCAGCCTTCTGAACCTGAAGATGCAGCCAGTATTCCACTACCCGATAGTATAGTTCTGTGGGCTGTATTTAAGCGGTTTGGCTTTAAGGATGCTACAGGGAGACCAAGTCAAAGGCCCTTCTTCATCCTTGAAGGAAACTTTCAAAGTTTCTGGAATTGCTGGTACAGAAAATCCTAATGTGAGAGCTGTGTACACTAGTACAGCTGAATTGTTAAAATTGTCTATGTGAGAGAAATTGTTTAGGGTTTTCTAGTTTCTTTTTGGTAGCGGAAGTGCTGGAAAACTTTTGCTTTTTCCAAGGCACCAGGACAAAAGAGTAAGTAGTTTGAAAGATGGCAAGAGGTCGGTCCATCTTGTTGCTCTGCTGTATTGTCTCAAGTAGATGAAGCTATTAATACTTTGGAAGAGTCATATTAAAATAGCTTTTCTGTGGAAAACTTGTGGTATTTTGATATTTAACTATTTGATATTTAAACAATATTATAAACCCCTAAAACTTTATAATATTTTAATGAAACTACCCTGAATGATGAATAATGAGTTGGTGCTTTGACTTCATTCTCCAGTTGAATCCACCTTTGCTATCTCATCTCTTGTAACACTTATTTACAACTGTCTTCTGAAGGTAATGGGGTTAAATAGCAATCTCGGGTATTTGTAATAGTGTTTTCAAAAGTAGGTTCTAATATTCATAGCTGTGGAGGAAATAACAATGAGTGAGACCTGAAGGCTGAAAAAAAGAAAGAGTCAATGGAGAAGCACTCCAAAGCTGCTGCTTCTAATACTCAACATTTGGAATTGTCGTGTCTTCAAAATGCCTTTGTGACTTTGGGGATCCTGATTCATCCCAAACCTGAATATTCAGAACTCGTTACTGAGAGACTCATTTATTGAACACATCAGGAACGAGGTGATTGGAATAAATGATGAAATACAAAATGTATTTTAAGATAAAATTACTTTTGTGTTTGTTTCTATACTAGAAGGTACAAATTATAGACTCTGTGCATTTTAGGCTTTCTCATTTTGACTTTGGTTTGACTATTTCTAGTGAAACTGTGCTGATTCTAGTTCTTAATTTCCAAAGCAAAAAGAAATTAGTCTATAATCAGGTTTTAATTTTTCTACTGTAGGTTCAGTAGGCTGAAGAATACTCCCTCAAAAAAGGGAGAGGAGGGCTTTTCTAATAAGAGTGAGAGATTTCTGTCTAGACTTGAGGGGGTGTGATTTATTTGTGATTTATGTCCTTATAACATATTATAAATATGTTATATTATAAATATGTCCTTATAACAATATTTTTTTTTGTTTGTGAGAACTACTTTCATAAATTATTAATTTAAAAAACTGGAAAAAAGTAAAAAATACAACCCTTCTCCACTGAGGTCCACAGATGTAACTTTCTCTGAGGATACAGGAGAGTAAAAACCATGAATGGATTAATTTCCGCAGTCATTCGTGAACCACCAGGAGCCTTGTGAATTATTTTATAATGTCTCCAGACTTGCATTATAACTTTCCAGCAGCCTTTTCGTGCTTTGAATGTACTATATCCCAGATGTGTTACTTTCAAAAGAACCAAGTAAAAAAACCAAACCAAACCAAAACACAAAACCTCCCCAAACAAATAACCCTCCACCTCCTATATGAGAGAAGCAAAAAAAAATCCCTCTAAAACCATCCAACTCTTGACTCTACCTTACCCTATTTCAGTTTTGCTTTATGCAGCTTGAATATTCGTGCATCTCTGATGGTAACTGAGTTTGAGCAGGTCATTCTGTGCCACTTAAAAAAATAATAAGAAATCCTGTGTCAAAAATGTAATTTCTGTATATCCCAGTAAAAGCTGGTGGGAAATAGATTCCTTTTTCACAAGGAGAAGTTGAAACAAACACCTGCCCCCAACTCTAAATTAAATATGATAATATGAATTGATATGCAGCATATTTCTCATGCTTCTTGCTTCATTGCATCTCTGGAGCACAGTTGTTTTCTAAATCCTTCTGTAGCTTGAAGCGTACAGGGGGCTTTTTGGAAAGGTCACTTAAATGTTCAGTTCTACACAAGTTTGTACTGATTTCTTAAAACTATCTGGTTTGCATTCATCACATACAAGCAAACTCATGTATGTTTTTCTGCTGCTTCTTTTTTTTTAAGTTGGAGTTGTGTATTTAAAGACTTTCCAGTTGGAAGACTGTAGGTGGATGACTATTTCCCGTGCTTCACAAGGTCATGGGAAATTAAAATAAAAACCGCAACCCTGATGTTTTATTTCAGGGTTTTACTGTATTTGATCTGCTTGCGTGTTGCTAGGAAGGACTGGATGGAACATTTAGGTCTCTTACTGCAGGCCTGCAAATGTCATATTCAACTCTATCGTATAGTCTTAACATGTAATAATCACATGTCATCTTAAATGTAGCCAGGTTTGGTGCCTAATATGAGAACATCATCCTGGGTGGAGGATTAAAAACCAGAACATACCAACCAAACAAAAAACCCTGAGAGAAACAAACCACCATGTCCACTGCAAATTTTACATATCTTGGCTCTCAACTCTTGTGCACCTTCGAACAAAAATAAGAAACAAAATACATGCTAGGCCTGGGCTTTGCACAGTGCGTTACGCAGTACTTCATCAACAATGAGATAACATTAATTTTCTTGATCTGAAGCCTGTGTAGGTAACGTTTTGAAGCTCTAAGCCAGAGAGTTTTTAGTAGGTGAGAGACTTGTAGGAGCGCAGTCTGGGGCAGCATTGAGTGCTTTCTGTGCGTAGACCTGGAATCTAAGTGTAATTAAGGTTGGAAGGAACCTCAGGAGGACTTTAATCTAACCTGGTTGCTGAAGGCTTTATGCAATCAGGTCTTGAAAACCTCCAAGGATGAAGACAGCACAGCCTCTTTGGGCAACCCTTCCAGTGCTTGACTGTCCTTATGATGAAAGTGTTTTCCCTTCTTTTGGTCAGAATCTGTCTCCTTTAAATTTGTGTCCATTGTCTCCTGCCATGGACTGCTGCAAAGAGCCTAGCTCTATACTCGGTGGCTGCCTGGGACAACTGGAAAAAAAGATGCTTTTGTTTTTTGGCAGAGCACCAACCTAGACGTGCTTTACTCAGCAGAAATAAGAGGTGCTATAATGAGATTTGAGGCAGGATAGCTGGGCAGAATGCACGCAGCACTCAGATATGGAAAAAGTATTGTGGAATAACTGCTGTTTGTGTGTGTGGTGTCTAAGCCAAGTACGTCAATGACCAGAGACCAGGGTGGTAGGCAGAAGCCAAGGAAGCAGCAATTGGGATTTCCCCTCTTTCACCATTCCTCCTCTCAGCACTTTCTGACCTTGCTAGTTCTTTTTATGAGGCGTAGGAACCTGTGCATGTCCTACTTGTCTGCTGTAGCTACTGGTGTGTATTTTATGAATTATTTTCCATGCAATGTGCAGTTCAGTGTTCATAGGAACATGGGATTTCAGTTGAAACCTGTGGTTATCTGAACCAGTCTCTTCCCACTGTATGCACATAGGGTGCATTTAATTGCTTTGTAAAGCTCTAGCTTAATTTTTCCTCTCTGTACACTGTAAGAAAATAAGACTGATTATAGTGGGCCTGACTAAGGAGCCACCTAGCTTGGTGTCCTGCTTCTACGATGGCCATAAACAGACACACGGTAAGGAAAAAGAATGTAGACATCTTACCAAGTATTTCCTGTGAATTAGTTTTCTAGCCTCTTTGCAGTTTTCATCTTGAAGGCTTGCAGCATCAGATGAAGGTTACTTAAATAGAGAGGAATTAAAATGAATTTATCTGCCACATACTCATTCAGTCTCCTCTTGAACCTGTGTAAACTGTTAGCATACAAAAAACCATTGGGCAGTGAGGTCCACATTTCTAAGAACCCTTATATATGATGAGCCACCTGTTCATGATTATTATTTCCTCCTCTTCCCCCTCAACGTGGTATCTGTTAGTCTCATGTCATGATCCCTATTCACCAGTTATTCTAGAGCAAGGCTGTCATAATGGGCAAGAGGTATTTTTGTAATTTAATTTTATTTCATTTGCTGGGATCTCTGGTCTGTTCTCTTGCTTGTGTTTGACAGTCTGTTACTTACAGCCATCAGTCTATTGCTGTCCCTTAGGACCTCTTTTTTCTTTTTTTTTTTTTTTTTTTTTTAAACTGTGAAGGGGCTGTGCTACTTTTGAAATCGGTATCTTGTTAAAGACCTTTAAAGTGGAAACATAAATATCTTATTATCTGAACCAACCACACGTGGTTGTTCAGTACAAAACAGCAAGTCATTTTATAAAACCTGCTCTTCTGTAATGTCCTCTTTAGTTAGCAAAAGCCAATCACTTACTTATTTAGTAATTCAGGTAAGAAACCTGTGTGCTATAACATCTAGAAGTATCCAGGCCCTACCAGATAAACAGTTGGCTTGAGGCTGAAAATGTTGACATTTGTTTTTCTTGTATATTTTATCTTTTCATATCTATATTATGTTCTGGGGAGAGAAAGGGGAATATTACTTGAGCCTCGCCGATTGCAGTTGAATTTTTTTTTGCTTGTATGTAAAAATTGCTAAGTGTAGAGACTGAGGCTCCCGTGTTTACGAATTGTATGTGGATGAAGGCTATGTAAGAAGCTAGCTCCTAATGATTGAAGTGGTGGCAAAATAAACAAATGCAATATTCGTTCTTGAATGGGTCATTGATTTAAGATAGTTTCTTAATTGTTTACATAGTGCTTTCTGTCTTGTTTTACCTCCTCTTTCAAGCCAGCAGCACTAAAGGAAATGAAGCTGACCTACATCTTTTATAATTGGAAAGGATAGAGGAGTTTTTAATACTGAATGCTAAACTAGGCGGTAGCAAATGCTGTTTTTTTTCTTAAGTCCTCTTTAGTGTTTAGGTACATCTTTGCATACTAAGGTCTTTTTTTTTTTTTTTTTAGATTAACAGGCAGAAAACTGTTATGCTAAATTATTCTTTTTACAAAACAGCTTTTCTCTCCCCGCACCCCCCTTTTCTTTTTTAAAGAACATTTGTTTTTCTGGCCAGGAATATGAAGCTTTTCAATTTGGTATGCTTTTCCTGAATTTAAAAAATGAATATATTCTTCAAGGTCTTTTGAGTTTACGAAAGATGACCTTTATTGCAAAGTTTAGGAGCCAATAAATATTCTGGTACCCTGAAGCAGATTATTAAACAAACCTAACTTCAAGAAAAAGCTCTTAAAACAACAATGTACTGTGAGCAGCCATTTAGAAACAGCTCTAAGAACTCTTAATCTGCTCTCAGAGCTCTTAGAACTAATTTAATCTGAATAATTCTTCCAAGGTGCAATGAACAGACTAGTCAATGATGTGAAGTATAATTTCAGTTTCTTCCATAAAGCCACTTTTTTGTCTTTGCAGGTTAAACTGGAAATTATTCATTATTATTATTGATCAACTAAGCAATGCTTTGCTAAGCCAGAACTATGCCAATGCCTTATTAGCCTTAGTGTGTTCTAAATTTGGCAGCAGTTGTGCTTGTAGTCTGTGTCCTAGAGTGTTAATAACAAATTGAGATGCAGAGTGTGTGTATTTCTTACTTGTGCTGATGTGGTTTAGTAATTTTTGTAGACTAAATCCAATCTGAAATAGTATCATTCTTCAGTCTTCACGTTTTCAATAAGCCAAATATGAAAGGTCATATTGATCACTGGTCAGACAACAGCACTTAGCAAATATCTAGCTAATACCTTAGTTAACCGATTAGCTCTCCTCGTCCTGTGTTACATGGCACACATTCTTTAGAGTGTAGAAACACAGTTTTGACACGTGTAACCTGGAACCCAGCAAAGATTCCGTGCCTGTCTACTCCATTCTTCATACTGGTTTAGTAACTATTACCTTTTCAGAGGTACCATTTAACAATTAGTAATTTTCCCTGAAGCTGGGACCTGCTAGAGTTGCCTCTAGAACAAAAAGTCAAAAGCTTATCTTTCTCTTTTTTTCCAGTAGTATTGTAGTAATGTAAAGTTACATTATGTAAATGTAACTTATTATGTACCTATATTGAAAGTTTTCTGTGAAGTCTATTTTGAGTAAAGACCTGGGTATTTTGGAATGTGGGAGGTGGAGTGGAACCTGGAAGTGCTTGGTCCTGTAGCAAGTTGTGTTCTAGACCAGTACTAAATGAGCTGCTTAACTTCTGTTTGTTACACAGTCAAGTTTAGCGTTACCAGTTTTTCCTTCCTATAAAAGCTCTGAGATCCTTATGTGAAAAAGTGCTATTTAAATTAATGTGCTAACTCCAAGATGAAAGATCTAGTTTTTTGTGAGTGCAGTGTTGTACTTCAAAGGATAATTGTATGACACTGTCATTTCAGAAAGGTAGAAACATCTGTAAAATGTGGAGACATGCTGAATGATTTAAAAAGTGAATGTACAGAGAAACTTTGCAGAGCAGGCCTTTGGGATTGTACTTTAAGAAAAAAAGCTGAAGATGTGGTGAATTGAGATGCTCCACATCAGTATTTGATGTCAAAAAACTTTTTTTTTTTTCCAAAAAATTCCATTCATTTCTGCTGTAGTATGCTGAGAAGAGGTTAAAGGATGTGTTTGGTGCTTAAGTTACTAGTTTACAGATTTGTCATTTTTGTTCATGATGTTTGACCATACCAAATTGTAGGCTTCTGCTTTGGGGAGAAAGAAAAGATGAGACAGGAACAGTACGCAGTCATACTCTTAATGGATGTTACAGAACTGGTGTTTAGGGAAGTTTGTACTACAGTGGCAACGGCAAAGCGTTGCTGGAAGTCTGACCGTAAGGATGTTACCTTAATGAAGCACTTCTTTCATCAAGAAGTTGCATTTCTTTCGCAAAGGTATTAAATACCCTAGTAAACTCAGAAATATGATAATTTTTCAGATTTTGAAATCTACAGGTGAATGTTTAAGTAGCATATAATTGGTGCACTAAGTAGTCTAATAAAGCATTGTAGTGAAGTATATTGGAATTGGGCACGTTGAGCATACCTAGCAATTAAATTAGGGGCCTGCACTTGACAATCAAATAAATAGGGGCCTGTGTTCAGAGACTTCTGAATAATGGCATAGCTAGAGTTTAGTTTGTCCTAACACGTCTGTGAAAGAATTTTCTGTTCAGCCTATTCTCTGCTCTTGTGATTTGTTACTAATCAAAAGAATTGAAAAAGGACAGAGTTCTTAATACTTCTTAATGAACTCCTGTGGCTAGGAAGGCATAGAAACCCTAAAGGTAATTCTTTGTGAGAAGAGAAATAAACTAAAAATTAAGAAAACTTGTACAGTGCGTGCACATAAAGGTATCTTGTATCCTGTTGAAGATGATGTGCATTGTAATTATCTTGCATGAAATAAAGACACCTCAGGCAGTTGACTTTTACAGCAAAATGTAGGAGTTATTTTTAGCCTGAGGCAGAAACTGAGGAGCATCCCATTATCTGGCAGTCGTCTTTAGTCTAAAACATAAATGGATGTTTTAATATAATCCCATTTTGTGGGTTTGCTTCTTCCTTTCAATTAAAAAAAATTGGGCTCTTCAGATGTCAGCTCAGGTTTTGTCACACTTACCTGGAGGCTATTTGAACGCAGGTGTTGCTAAGCAGCTCAACACTAGAAACCACTTCTCATAGCATGTTACATTTTTTATAAGATGCAAGAATGTTTGAGAATCAAACCAAGAAATTAGAAATGGGTATATTAATGTATTTATGCACGCGTGAAGTATTCCCAACTGCCATTCTGCTTCCCTTTTTGATTCTTCATAATTTTTTTGTGTTCTGTTTGTTTAGAAAGATTTGGAGGTTGTTTGCATGTTTAGATGTTCTAAAGCTTTCAGCACTTACTGCGAGCTGGCTCAGAGAGACTGGAATCTGAGATCTGAAGCCTGAATTCTCTACATTGTAAGCTATCAGTTAATTATCTGTTCCATTATGATGAGTGCAGATATCCCTACACCTTTTTATAAGCTGGTACAGTTTATTAGTGTAGATTGAGGATTGTTGTTTTCCTGCTTTGAGATCCCACTTGGGTCGATCTGGGAGCACCGTGATGGTGCTCATGCACTGCTGAACTTGTGGTTAATAAATCACACTGACCTAACCCGGCTCCGTCTAGAAGTACTGGGAAATGTGGGTATGCAGATATGATGCAGTGATGTTCAAGCTGACTCTCAGACCTTTGGATGTCAGTGTTGCTTCCCACTTCCAAGAGTGTTTAGTGGACTTGCCACGATGTTGCATAAGTACAGCTATGTTTTTAAATCAGTATAGATTTTGCATTGATTTGTGTGCCGGAGGTCTGTGTGTCACAGACCTTAGTTTGGAAGCAGCGATATTAGGAAGAATAGCTTTTGTACCACTTTGGCAGAATGGAATAGATATACCTGAAAATGTGTTTCTGTTCCTTTAAAATAAGCCTGCAAAACCCTTCTTTAAATTTGTTTGTTTTTTTTTAATTTAAAAAAAAAGTAATTTACTGAAGTTGTAGTAAATAATAAAAAAGGCTAAACTGAAGGATAAATTCAAGATGTGGCTATCCCTTGATATGTTACAGAACTTTGACAAAGATCACAAATGTCCTGATATTTAAAAAAGCAGATGATAAGTAATAATAGCTAACTATAGATACAGTTTAGAAGAGACAGTTTTGTGGATTTTCTTCTTGGTTAGGACTACAGGTTGCACTATGTGTAGAGAATTGATGAACATGATAAATAATAAGCAGCTCACTAAACAGAGGTGTGAGAATGGGTTATTTATCAGAGTAATGTCATCCTCAGTTGTAATAGGTTTTATTAACAAGCAGACTAAAAGCTGGTAGATGTTCAAGTGCCCAAGCTCATGTTTTTGGCTTCATTACTGCCATCATTGATCATTATATGTTATTTACCATAGTAAATCAAGTGAATAAATAGAAGATTAGAACAGATTAAATTCCCTTTGCTGTTAGAACATCAGAAGTTTAGTCAATAATCTAACATGAAGAAAACTGTTATTTTTTTGGTAAAGTTTCCTGTATGATTTTCTTTTGTGTCATCCATTTGTTTATTTTTGTCTTCATTTTCTTTTGCTCTTTTTTGTCTGTTGAATGCATGATGTATCCAGTGCTCATACTTGTGTATGAGATTTCATTTATAGAGCCTTTTGGGTTTCTTCATAGTTCTGAGACTGAGATAAACTTTTTTGAAGAATCCTGGAAAAAAACAGGCTGGGTTGCAGTAAGCGTTAACTGCTTCAGATCTGCACTGGCTAGATGACTGGGTTCTCCCTTAAGTTTCCAAAGCACTTCCAAAATGAGTATGTGACAGACAAAGCTTGTATTTGAAAAAGAGAGGTGAGCACATGGCAAAGAGGAAGTAGAGTGGCAGAGTTTGAGTGTGAGAAGGGAGAACGAAAAGTGTGTTCCAGTCAAGTTGTGTATACAGTGTTTTTTAATTATAGGTTCTGAAATGGAAAGCATGTTACAGCCATTCTTAAAACACCAGTGACCAAAATTTTAGTTCATATGAATGTATATGAATCCAAGTGAAAATGTGAAAATTAGCTTGATTATGTTTATATGAGCCAGTATTTAAAATGTACCTCTTTATTCCCCCATGAATTTGAGAAATTGAACTGCTAGTTTTTACATAATGAATAGTTCAGGGTAGTGATCTAAATCTGAAACAAAAGCTAACGAGACTTTTTTTTTTGGTTCGTTTGCCACACTCATTGGTTCTGCATAGCAGGACTCTGGTTGAAGTTCGGAGGGACTGTACGAACCAGGATCTGTTGTCAGACTAGTATTTTGTCAATATCAAAAGTTACTGATTAGCAAAAGGGAAGTAGAGTCTGTAGAATATTTTTCCACAGTTCTAAGCAGAATTTTTTCCATTATCATCTGCTTTTATGTAACTTTCAGAACTCAGATTTTTCTCTCTTTTGTGCAGGGGTGGTTCTTCCACGTGGACACTATGTTTATTAGGAAGCTGCACTAATAAATCATTAATTAATCCTCAAAAATATCACAGTATTGTGGGTGAGGGGGACTGCGTTTTTTACCATTAGAATTTGTGTTTAAAGAAAAGCTTGAGAAATAAATGAAATCATTTTTCTTTTGTTTCTAAGTGCAGCTTAGATACTGCTGATATTAGTAGTAAAATAAAAAATTTAGAACATTAACATTACAAATATATTCTAAAAAAGCAGGTAGTTTTTATTCATCAACACATAAGTAGACAGTGACTAATGAAACATGAGAGGAGCATCTGACAGGGGAATCATGAAATGCATTTGCTAATTAGCCTTTCATTCATAGGAAAGACTACTGTTTCTCCTCTTTAAAATCAGTAATCAAATGTCATATTGGGATCCTCTAGTTGATCAAAACTCAAAATACGTGTTGGTTATTCGATGTCATTTGGATGATGCTGAAGGAAGGGCTAATTTGGCATCTGGACACGGCTATGGAAATCTCATAGAAGCAGCAGCTTGTGTACCACCGTAAAGAGGTTGCCATCAAGGATGTTTATAACAGATCCTGACTTATATCTGGAATTTAGCCCGGACCATACTTTTCTAGCTCTCTTCATGTGTATAAACATTTTGTAAGCCATGCTATGAACTTCATAGATGACTGGGTGTAAGCAGTGAGCTTAGAGGGAAAGGTACTGGTGTGGGAACTGAATATACTGAAAGGGATGTGCAAGAGTGGACTGGGTGACTTGGGAAGCAGCCTGTTCACACCAAGAAACTTAAAGGATTCCGTGGTAGGTCACAGATGTTTGTGCACGGTGGTAGCCACCTGACTCTGAAATCAGCTTGGCATCTAGGCTTCAACCAAAATAAGTGCTGCTGATTTGATTTGGAGGGCCTTGGCTTTGAATCAGCTATGAGTACAAGGAAGGGCATGTTTCTGTGTGATAGGCAGCCCTTCCAAAGAAGATTTTAAATAATATGTTCTGTCTGTTCCTTTTTTTTACGTACAGAGGTAGCTTGTTTAAAAACAAAGGTTTTGCAGTTTACTTGGTTTGTAATTATAGAAGTCCGTACCTTAAAATATTTTGCTTTGAGAAAATTACAAATTTTCTAGTCTGTTTGCATGAGTTATCAGATGCTGGTAAAGGTTGATCTGAAAAGTGCAATTGTAAGTGAAAGTGAAATTTTCTTCAAAATGAAAGAAAATTATTCAGTTTATTTTTCACTTTTTACTTTTAAGTACTTGATTAAAATTTTAGGTGTCTTACATCATGTCTGTAAGAGGACATTCCCTTAATCAGTTGTAGCTCCAGGTTTTATTTAACAAGAACAATCTCAGAATGGCATGTTCAGTCATGCCTTAACTGTATGAGAAGCAAAATGCCTGAAGCTGATAGATAACAGCAAATGGGGACTATCTCCTAGCAAAGAAGCACTGCCTCATTGAACAATCATGTTCATCCCTGGTATTCCAACTCTTTCTTTTCTTTCTTCCCTCAAAATTCTGGCACTGTCAGATACTGGCAGTAGTATGCACTAGTAATTAAGAGGAGAAAGGATGTGAAGCCTATATGCCCGAACAAGTTCATTTGAGGTAAAAATATGTGATATCAGTACAACATTTCTTATTGATTGTTGGGAGGATTTAATTCATAGTAAATCTTTTTTCCCAAAATAGAACAACAACAAAAACCCCTGCTTACTGAGGGGAACAAAGAGAGTAACCCATTTAAAGTGCACCTAGCAAGCTTTTAAAGTCCTTATTCTTTTTGTGTGTGTGTAATAAAGGAAAGTAGGAGAGTGAATAAAAGGCTAGAATAATCTTTAAGATTCAGTTTTCAAACTTATTTCTTAAAGGGGAAAGAAAAGGGCAGAGGGAACTGTATTTGAGTCTTTCCTTGGCTTCATTTAGAGCAAGCAGGTAGATAGATTTTCTTTTTTGCAGAAGTAGCTTGCTGTTTTATTTCTGATTTGTCTCCTAACCTGATCCTCCATTTGTCTTAGTAATTTGTTTCTGACTAATTTTTTAATAGCCTGTTAGGTACTGTGTCTACTTCTGTAATCAATGTATGATTTATTGTTGTTCATTCTCTGCCATAGTATCTAATTTAATTAAATGAGACTATTTTCATTAGTATGGTAGCCATTTAATTCTTAAATTCACCATGACTTTTGGGTGTATACTTCCAGGGTTTTATTTCTTATTTATTGCTCCAGATCTTCATTCTTAGTATGAGTTTGTGATGTTTATGCAAATACACTATGCTTGTAGGGGAATTTTTATTAAATTACCTTTTGAAGTTTTAATGGGTTGTTTTTTTTTAAAGACTGTGTGCCGGGAACTTTAAAATAAAACATCCTTTCAGACTGTGAATGCATATTGCATGCCTTGGACTTTTTTTTTTTTGTCTCCAGGTATGTCTGAGGTAGAGCAAAGGTCAAATGTTAACCATCTCCTCAAGTTACGTTTCAGATTAAGAAGACATGAATGTCAGGAATTTGCAGGATTGAGTTTAGTGAGGCCAGTAATGTCAAAGTATTAGTTGAAAATGTGAGGAGAGGGAGAAGGGAATGTGGCAAGAGGGAGGGGGATATTTTGGAGATATTTAAATACATTTCACCCAGAACAATGTGTTACAAGGGATCACAGAACTGGTAGTGTTGGGATGAAAAAGTGTGTGTGGATTTTGCTTTTAAATTAAAAATCAGTTTATTAGTTGCAAAATGGTTTGGTTTTGAACAAAATAAACATTTGCTGTTAGTTGTTTTTTTTTTTGTTGCTCTTGCTTTTGCTCAAATGTGTTAGCACCTTTGAAAGCCTATAATATAAATCGGTGGAAGTGTAATCATGGATGTTTAGGTGGTGTTTTTTTTTTAATTGGGAAGCTTTTCAAGAATGTGCTTATTTTCTGCTTAAATGCATTTGCTGCTTATAATTTTAATGAGTTTATAGATGAGTGCATTTTACTTTCAAGACCAATCCTCTTCAAAAGATGGAACCGTCCTTGAAAGGTGGATTTATTTCTAAGAGCTTTGTAAAAAGCCATTTATCTCCAGAAGACTCTTTTATTGTTCAGAACATAATCCTGTCCTCCAAATTTTTCATCTATTGGTCAGAATGTTTTATACACAGCAGTTGGATTGAATCCCTTGATTTTTAGGGAATATTAGACTTGAAGACAGCACTATGGGTAAGTTAGTTTTTGCTGAGATACGGCTAGATGTCTACTTCTGCCATCAGCTGATCCAAGAAGAACTTGTCAGGAATTCAGTCCACACAGTCCACAGCTTTCCTGTTGGAGTGACTTACGTTGTTGGTATGTCATCAGCAACAGCACCAAAACCCAGACAAAAGATAAAAAGAAGGAACAATTCCCACTCAGCGGTTTTAAAGTATTTGGAAAGAGAACTACAAAGCAAAGTGGTGACTTTTTAAATTTTTTTTTAAACTTCAGTTCATGCTACGGGGTACTTCAATGTACCTATAATGAGGCAGAAGGAATTGTTACTGGTCGCTTACCCATTTTGGACATTTGGCAGCTGCCTCGTTAGTCCCCATAAAAAGTCCCTTGATAGTAAGTAGTGAGGGGGAAAGGTGTTGTGAAGCTTATGCACTGGAAATCACTGTGCTGTACCTGCTGGTAGAGTACTGAAACAGAAATGGGCACATCACTTTTAGATGTTAATGTCTACTAGGAAGGTTAAGTGCAGTTTGTCTTGAGAACCAAATAAAATCAAAATACACTGAGCTGTGTGCTTTTTTTACGTGAGCTTAATTTGAAGGCAGCCTAATTCTGAAGACAGGCTTTACCAATTTTATTTTATGCTGCTATGATTTGGCCAAAGATTTTAATTATTTTTGTCTTTGGTTCCTAATTTTGATAAAATATTTACTATCAGTTAATTTCTGGCATAGATCTGCCTTCATCAGTACACCCACTGCTTACTGTAGCTGTTGACTGCAGGTTTATTTGTTTTCATCAAACGCTCCTTTCCTGCCTAGGGGCATTTAGGAAAATCATCTTGAGAAGTTACTTTATAATGAAAATACAGTTGGCCTAATGTGCCTTGTTGTACACCAAATAATGAGTTAGTTTAATGGTGGTAGGTACCTTTTGGACTTCAATAAACAGTATGTTTTGTAGAGAAATCCAGTTTATGAAATTTTGTAGAATTCATATTTGTCTTATCTTTATTTGTATCATGTTTCCTCAGAAGTCGTGCTCACGAACCTAGGAAAGCGCCTTTCAAAATCGGGGAAAAAATGTGTGTGAAATCATTATTACTGGAGGTTGTTCAGTTACGGAGCTGGGTCTTCTTCATGTGTACTGGAAAGACAATTGGACTTTCCAGTATACCTTTTCAAATGGCCTTAATTGAACTTATTTCAGTGCCATGCAGAATGAATAGTTAAAGGCTGCACCCCTGTGTCCCTTGGCTTCTCACTAAGATTGTGCAGCTTGTACGCAAGGAATAGGATTTGCAAAGTATCTATGTGAAAACATGCATATTGTCTCTTATCTTTAGAAGATGAGCAGCGTTGCCAGGTATATGGGTTGATAACTTCTTTCTTTATTGTAAAAGTAGTATTAAAAGTAATCTTTTGTGGTTGTTTTTCCTCTACAGCTTTTAACCCATGAGTCCCATTTCTTCTTTTCCTTGAATTGGAGAAAGTTGCCACTCTCAGTAGTAATAAAGCTCTTACAAATTCCATGGTGGAAGGCCAAGAAAAGAAGAGAGCCAATAATATGTAACGGAAGGAAATGCGATGTAAGCGAATGCATCTTCAGAAAACAGCAGAAAATAATTGATGCAAAGGAGAGAGATTTCTGAGGTTGTCAGCTTTGATCTGTGATTCTGTGATCTGATTTCAGTGAACCATTGGATCGCAAATCCATGGGATCACAAATCCGTTGGAACCTGACCTTCGTTGGATTTGGTGCATTCAGAACTCTCTGCTCAATATTCAGTCTTTGTCATGTGGTGTGTGATTTGAGTTGTGACTTGACTGTATATATATATGTGTATATATATGTATGTAGCCAGTAAGGTAAGAGTTGGAACAGTAAAGCAGTAAAGAAACCTTTGGATAGGGCAGCTCACTTTTTGGAGGTGGGTAACTTATTAAGCAAATGCTACAGGAAGAACTATACATCTATCCAGGTAAA
This sequence comes from Nyctibius grandis, assembly GCF_013368605.1. NCBI lineage: Eukaryota > Metazoa > Chordata > Aves > Nyctibiiformes > Nyctibiidae > Nyctibius > Nyctibius grandis. Next base: position 47,105,051 of record NC_090662.1, on the reverse strand, counting down.
GTGTGTGCATTTTAAACAGTCCGTCTTTCTCCATTCTCCTAATGAATAATAGCGTATCAATTGGCTGTTTCAAAACCAGAAACTCTGGCTTTTAAAAGCTTTTCCTTTGTGTATTTTAGAAGAACTTTTCTACATATTCTTCTTAAGAAATGCATCTGATTACTTGTTCACTTGATTTTTTTTTTTTATCAAATTGTTTGCTTCTGCATCTTTATTTTGGATGCATCTTTGGATTTGTACCTGAATCCTTGTTTGCAAAGAATGCCTTCTTTGAATCACAGAATGTTTTGCCTGAATCATCTTAGGAAGGAAGTATTAATCTCGGCTGTTGCCCAAGTGTAAGAAAAGTAAAAGCCAAGTGGACCCTGAGATTTCCAGTTCTGGGGGGGTGGGGGACAGGGCACGAAAAAGAAATCAGGTAACTCCACTGGCTTTGTAAATGCATAGAAGTGTTGGTTGAAGTGGGCCTTTGGAAGTCTCAGAGCAGTACTTTCAGCAGCTCTGGATCAGGTCAGCCATAGCTTTGTCTTGCTGAGGCTTGAAAACCTCTAAGGATGGAGGTTCCACTGTCTCTGAGGAGCATGACCCAGTGCTGTACTGCCCTCTCACTGAAATGTTGTTCTTAGTGTCCAGTTGATGCATTTTGTACCCTTTGGTATATCATCTGCTGCTTCTGAGAGGAGCCTGGCTCCATCACCTTTGTAACTAACCTTCAGATAGTTCTACGTTGTATTAAATTGCTCCTTCACTTCCTCTTTAGCAGACTAAACAAGCCTTTCTTCATGTGCTTTTGCTCTGTAGACCTTCTGTAGTTTGTTTTCCTCCTATTCACTTGGTTCCCTCATTTCAGAAATGGCTCCAATTTTGTACTTTAATCATGTTTTAATATGAGAAAGGGGAATATAAGGCATTACTTATTATTTTTGTTGGTTCTTCTTGCCCTTGTTGTTGGTGAGCAGAAGCATATCTGAGAAAAGTTTGTTGGTTCTCTTTGAGGGGGAGTTACTGGTCATCAGATGCATATCAGAGTGTGGTTTGTTTTGTGTTTGGTGTGGTGTTTTTTGGTTTGTTTGTTTGTTTGGTTTTTTTTTTAAGGAAAAAGAAAATTACATTGAGACAGATAATTCTTTCTCATAAGCTAGTTAAAGTTTACATTTTTCTCAGATTCTTTTCTTTCTGGATGTTTCGAGGGCCTAGGGAGCTTAATTAATTCAACTGTTCTTGAATGATGGAATCAAGATGGATCCAGAAAGGATATGTCCAATACAGTAATTCTAAGTAGGAAATATTTTTTTAGGTTGTTCCTCATTCTTTAAACTGAAGCATTTTAATTGCTAACAGAACCAAAAGTATTTCTAGTAAGAAAAATAGTCAGTGTTTATTTGGATAGATATGTATTCACATATTTCTACTATTTTAAAGAATTCTGCTGTTGCTTGCAGCAGCCATGTGGGAGACTCATAATCTTGGTGAATTATGGAATGCACATACAAATATGTCTGTTCTCTAGTTCTAGATAGTTGAGGTTTAAATTTGAATGTGAAAACAGCATTAAATGTTTATTCTATCCAGTAGAAAAATATAACTTTTCAAGTCCATCCCAATATCCTAATCATTCTGATAGTGATTGTTTTGATAAAAGTTATTTGCTGCCTTTGTGCTGATAAGAAAAAATACTTACTCCAGTATTTTAAGAATATTTGTTCTTTCTTAAAAGTTTTAAGAAATATTTAGAGATAGAATGGACTGCATAGTAGAGTCTTTTTAGAGGATGGTTTTCGAAGTTGACTGATGCTACTGTTTGTGAAGCATCACTTAGCTTGGTGTTTTCAAGAATGGTGTTTTATTTCCTTTGTTTCCTTTCAGAAAGCCAAATTCTAAATTGTGTGTCCAAAGAAATTTTTTTTTCTTAAGCTTATATGAATACTTAAATATGTACTTTCTGCTGGTGAAATTCTCCTTTGTTCCTGGGTTAAAAATAAGGTCCATCCTCTGATTTTGGTTTGACTCTTTAGTCATGCTGATATTAAACTTATACTTGGGCAATACAAAAATGAAATCTGCATATGCTTTGTTAATCAGAATGGTGTGGAATGGCTTGTTTGTGAGTCAAGTGCTTGATCTAGTAGTGGAGCCCAAAAGCAATTTGGGGAAAGTTCAAAGCAATGTTGTCATCCTAATACTTGTCAATGTTCTGCTTTTATTTATCAGTAAAGCATGTGCTAGGGAACAAGAGCTGGCTATTGAGATGCCTAAAAGTCTTTTTTCTTTGACAGTTTGATGGACTTTCTCAAGGGATATTCTCAGGTTGGCTCCATCTTCCAGTAGTTAATAAATGTGACATCCATAATGTAAAGTTTGCAGATGGGATAAGGCTCAGTAGTGTTCACTAGTAATGTCAGAGTAGTCATAAAATGCATTTGATTTTATGATCTCCTTCTCAGATAAGGCTAAATAAGATATTCTCCCCCTCGCTCCCCTTTTTCTTTCTTTATGACTTGTGTGCAAGAAAACTTGTTTGATTTTTTTTTTTTTTAAACTATTTTGCTATTAAACTAAAGGTCGTGTGAGAATCTCCAGCAATCAGCCATTTCCCAAGAATGTGACTCCTGAAGGATGGTCTGTTATAACATACTGCTTCTGCAGCCATGATGTGCTGCACGTCACAGCAAATTAGAGCACAGCTTATTCATTCTCCTGCTGCATCACAGGAGCTGGGTTTTGAATACCCATTACTCTTTATTCTTCAGACTTCATTAATAGTTTCGGACCACGAGTACAGTTCTAGGTCACTGGCCCTTTCCCCGTTAGTGTTAATGGAGCCCTTTTTAAGTCTACTGGAATGTGAAGAATGAAGTTTTACTTCCTTTTTTGGGAACTCCTAATTTTTGCCAGTTGTATGATTACTTCAAGCTTCTGCATTGCTTTAAGCAATAAAAGAGTATTGCTAATTTATTTACTATGAATAATTAGAATTTACAACACAAAGAAATGACATTGTAGCCTTAGCCTTTCAGGAAGCTAATTATCATGTATATGAAGATTCCCTAGAAGATGGGAACTGAATGCTGAGAAGATTTGATTTAATGAGGCTGTTTTAAGTTTCTTTTTTTTATGTTGAGGCCTGTTTTTATTCTGATGCCCTACTGATGGGCTGAGGGGAAAAATCAGATTGGAGTGAACAAATAAATTATTTTGAGACAAGCATGTCTCAGATCCTATAAAAAAAATCAGGAATTATGTTTCAAATCGAGATGTACAATTCCAGTCCTTAATGTAAAATTATCTTTTCAAACGTTAGTTTAGCAGCTTCAACTTCAAATATTGTAGGATTTTACAAAGTTAGATTCTGTAGTAGTTTTGAGAAGTACGAACAGTTTTAATTTGGTTTAGAATATTGCAATAAATATTGTTCACTTACCAAAAAAACCTTCACATTATCCTATTAAAACAGACTTTGCATGTTGATGGTTGTGTTTTTCAAGGAAAAAGATCAGGAAGAATGAGAATGTTCTCTTTTTTGCGTTTGTGTGACTGTATCCAAGTTACTATCCGTAACCCAGGTTTTGTTCTGCAGCACACTAATTTAAATCCTCCTAGGAATGCACAATATCCTTGCCAAAGGGTTTCACAGAGCAATTGAAAGCTGTGTTTCAAAATAGGCATTCTTTACAAATACTTCAATTAAAATGTTGTCTTTAAGAATAGACTATAATAGTGCATGTGCTTTGTGGCAAATAGAGGTAAATGTTTAGTCTGGGCTGCTGAATAACTAAAAGCTCAGCATGGTTAGCTTTGCCAGTTGTGCAGTTCAGTGGAGGGTGGCATTTGAAGAAAACCACAAATTGAAGCACTGTGGGAGTGTGATAAATAAAACAAACTGTTGGATTGATTAAAAAGAAAAAAAATGCAGTTCTTTTTTTTAAAAAAGATGATAAATAAGTAATATATCAAAGCCAGTGTGGTCACATGAATCCCCAATGTTTCCAACACTTTGCTCCACACGCAGATACATGGTTCAAGCAGTGGTTTTCAGATCTTTCCTCTGGAAGTGCACAGCAGCATCTGTTACTGAGGACTGTGACCACTACAGATAGGGTTGGACCTGTCCTGCTTCCATTAGAAGCTGCATTCATCAGAGAGATCTGCAAGGGAGTGGCTGCTCTAGACTTGGGGTTTGTTTCAGTTGGTTTGGATACTTTAAATGAATCCTTTCTGTTCAGAGGTCTGATAGCATGGCTCTGGCCAAGGGCTGCATTTCATTTGGAGGATCCTGTCTCACTTAAATGTGCCATTTTTTCCTCAAACAATTATTTGGTTGTAATCTAAGTCATGTTGTTTTGTCTTTCTGGTTAGATTGGTATTATTATGATATATTGATGAGTGCTTGCAATTAGGAGTACATGTTCAAGAAATATTTCTGGTTTTTGCCTGGTGGAAACAGGAGTAAGTATTCATGTCAAAAGAGGATTTTCCAGGGAGCTAGTTCATCTCCAGCAGGGATAAACATTTGGAAACAAGCATGTCCAGATAACTTGCGCTCAAAGCAGTTGACCAAAGTAGTCTATGGTCCAGTAACACTGATTTCTAAGAAACCTTGGAATACTGGAGAAGTTTTCAGAGAAATTGAGTACAAAATTATGACTATAATTAAAAAAGCAAATCCAGGAGCATAAATCTAGGTCACCAGATGCTAGCTGGATAGATGTCAGTTCCAGGTAAATAAGTGAGAGATATATTTTTAATTCGCTCACCTAAAGAACAGGTAGTGTAGTTTAGCAGATTTTTTTTTTTTCCTAGGATTTTAACTGGATCTTTGAGACCTTCATCACAGAAGTCCATTGTAGTCTTCTTGTGAATAGCTTGTGTTAATAGCAAGGCAGAGATGTAAGAAAGGTAGTAATTTTGACGAAACAAGCAGGGATAATGGATATGGATCACAGCTTCTTCAGCGGATATGATGGACTAGTAGTAATTGAAGTTAATGCCACGGTGCAGACAATTGGACAGGGTCAAGAGGGGAAAAACGTAATTTAAGAACTGATATTCTGTGCTTTTTTTTTTAAAAAAAGAAAAAGTCTATACATCGAAATGACATGAGAGCAGTTGTCCTCGCTTAGGGAAACACTCCAGCCATCCCAGCATCCTTTCTTGGCAGGGATGAGTGGGAATGTGTTTGAAAGCAAAGCAGGTATAGAACCAACTTTTTCTTTCTTTGTTTTTTATACTGTTACCTTCCCAGATTAGAGCAATATTCTGCCTTGGGAGTTCTTGATGTGTGTACCCGTGTGTTCTGATGAAGAGCCAGAGTGCTGCAGTCCCATACACGCTGGATGGTGCAATGGCAGAATTGCCCTGCTTCTTATGCTTGCTTCTCCCAGTTTGCTGTGGAACTGCAGTTGGTTTATGTGGGATTGTCCTGGTTTGGCCCAAACCAGGCCAATTAGTCTTAGAGAAACCAAGGTCACTGCTAAATTCTTCACTGCTTATGAGTGAAGAGCCGAAGGGGGGTCGCACCTGCAGGAAGGAGCAGACAGGGCAGGTGACCCAAGATTGACCAACGAGGTATTCCATCCCATAGATGTCATTCTCACTTTCCTATTTATCACTAACCCACTGCCTCCTGGAGGTGGGGCCCAGGAGGGAGGGGCCCTCCTGTCTCCCACTGATTGGTACCAGCTTTGCCAATTCTGCAGTTAAAAGCGTGCAGGTGTGATGGCAGGGGGAGCTACTGCATTTTCCCCTCTGCCCGTGCTGGGGGGAACAACTCTGCTTGAGGAGGATTTCCAAGCTCTCAATCTTGGTTTTGTATATATTTGATTATTTCTATTATTCTTATTATACTCTTTTTCATTACTATAGTTTATTAAAACTGTTTTAACTTTCCAACCTGTAAGTCTCTCTCCCTTTTCCCTTTCCCTTAGGGTGGGGAGGGGGAGAGGGTTAACAGAGAGCATCTGCCACTGGGTTAATAGCCAGCCCAGCTTTAAACTGTGACAGATTTATTGGTGCCCAATGTGGGGCTCAAGAGAAGCTCCAACAGGTTGCTCTGATAAGTTGAATCCTGGCTCTGGTGAGAGGAGACCTGGAGAGCTCAGCTGAGAGAGTATCAGATTTCTTCCTTTGAGATTTACAAGGGGTTGGAAAGTTAAAACAGATAGTGAAGATGGTGATGTCATTTTTGAATGCTGTGTTATCTCATCTTTTTATGGAGTTTCTTTCACAGTTGAGTATTGCAATGGTGCCTTACCTGCCGTGGGCACTGTGTTATTGCTTGCTTCTTATGAATGTTTACATGCAGTTTAGCAGTGGGTGCTGGTCGAAATGTATTGTTTTGGTATGGGGTTTGATACTGATTTTTGCTGTGATAAACTGGGCAGTTACTATTCCGATCTCTTATCTCTATGACACAATGATGGGCAGCTTTAATCACGAATCAGTAGCAGCAACTTCATCTACACGCTCCAGGCGTCCTTTAGCTGATTCTGTTAATGATTACACTTCCAGTTTTACTTCGGGAAATAGCACCTTCTCCTTTTCTGCCAAGCTGATTCCACTAGATTTTGCGAAATTAGGATGGTGCTGTCTAGGTGGCATGTTTTTATTTTTGGTTGTCCTGAATGTGTTTCTGATGTGGGATAAGATTAAATATCGGTGCAGGGACAGTTGTAGGTGTTATGCAGCCACCTCAGATCCTACAGCGTGTGCTGCCGCTACAGCCACTAAATCCACTGAAACCTCAGCAGCCTGCACCACAGCTGCTACACCCCCCAAGATGACCACTGCAGCTACTCAGACTCTAACGAGTCTCAGCACTCCCACGACAGCCACTGCATCTACTCAGACTCCAGCATCTATCGAATCTGTACCAATTGCTCCTGTAACCAGGAAGAAATACCAAAAGAAATCAGCTTGTGAAGAGAAGGATGATGACTCAGAGCCTTCTAAGGCAGAGCCATCATATGACCCAGGTGAGGGCCCTTCTCAGGCAGAGTTAGGGCCTGACACAGAGGGGGTTTTCCTCGATTGTCCTTTTAAAACAGACCCATCACAGAAGAAAGGTCCTTCTCAAGCAGAACTATCACAAGAGGAGGACTCGGACGTAGAGATAACCTACCACTCCTTATCCCTGAAGGACCTGAGAAATATAAGGAAAGACTTCAGCCGTTATGACGGTGAACCTATTATTACCCGGTTGCTCCGATGCTGGGATAATGGGGCAGACAGCATGCAATTAGATGGCAGAGAAGCCAGACAGTTGGGATCCCTGTCCAGAGATGGTGGTATTGATAAGGCGCTCGCAAGAAAGTCAAACACTATCAGTCTCTGGAGGCGACTCTTGTCAGCTGTAAAGAGCAGGTATCCCTATAAAGATGATGTTATGAGCCACCTAAGCAAATGGACCACTATAGAAAAAGGTATTAACTACCTTAGAGAACTGGCTGTGCAAGAGATCATTTATAGACACCCACGGGACATTGTAGATCCTGTAGATCCTGATGAAGTGGAATGCAACCGATCCATGTTCCGGAAGGTTGTGAAGAGTGCTCCACCGACATATACCCATACATTGTCAATATTAGTATGGGGAGAAGATGCTATGGCACGATCTAGTGTGGGCGAAATAGCTAACTGTATGCGACAGTATGAAGATAGTATTTCTTCCCCACTGCAGGCACGCATCTCGGCTGTGGAAAAACTGACTAAGGAGAACAAGGACTCATTTAAACAACTGTCAGACAAACTGTCCAGGATCGAGAATAAACTTGACTCTCTACCTACACAGGCGCGCGTTGCAGCTGTTAGGAGAAAACGTTCTCCTACAGGACCAGCTCAAAGGAAACGGAACACATCACGAGGTATCCTGTGGTTTGCCCTGCGTGGTTATGGGGAGGACATGAGCAGATGGCATGGACAACCTACCAGTACCCTACAGGCACGAGTACGTGAGTTGCAAGCTAAAAGAAATACCAGAGAGAATTTTTCTAGGAGGATGGCTGCTCCAGTTACCAGTGAGCAGGACCCCAGTCAGGGTAGATGGGCCTCAAATTCCTTTTTCCCAAGTGTGAATAGGAGAAATGAAGGTCCAGTCCCTGTGAGCAGCACGAATCCATTTCTTAATTGAGGTGACACGTGCTGAAGAAGCCCCACCATATAATGAACTACCAGAGGATGAGAAGCAGTATGCCCTGTTCACCGACGGATCCTGCTGTCTTGTAGGAAAGCATCGGAAGTGGAAAGCTGCTGTATGGAGTCCCATACGACGAGTCACAGAAGCCGCAGAAGGACAAGGTGAATCAAGTCAATTTGCAGAGGTAAAAGCCATCCAGCTGGCTTTAGACATTGCTGAACGAGAAAAGTGGCCAAGGCTGTATCTTTATACTGACTCATGGATGGTAGCAAATGCCTTGTGGGGGTGGTTAAAGCAGTGGAAGCGAAGCAACTGGCAGCGCAAAGGGAAACCTATTTGGGCTGCTGAATTGTGGCAAGATATTGCTGCTCGGCTAGAGAAACTAGTCGTGAAGGTACGTCATGTAGATGCTCACGTACCTAAAAGTCGGGCAACTGAGGAACATCGAAACAACCAACAAGCGGATCAAGCTGCTAAAGTGTTCCAAATAGATTTGGACTGGGAACACAAAGGTGAACTATTTTTAGCTCGGTGGGCTCATGACACTTCAGGTCATCAAGGGAGAGATGCAACATACAGATGGGCTCGTGACCGAGGGGTGGACTTAACCATGGACTCTATTGCACATGTTATCCATGACTGTGAAACATGCGCCGCAATTAAGCAAGCCAAACGGTTAAAACCTTTGTGGTATGGGGGGCGGTGGTTGAAATATAAATATGGGGAGGCCTGGCAAATTGACTATATCACACTCCCTCAAACCCGCCAGGGTAAACGCTATGTGCTTACCATGGTGGAGGCGACCACCGGATGGTTGGAAACATACTCTGTGCCCCATGCCACTGCCCGGAACGCTATTCTGGGCCTTGAAAAGCAAATCTTGTGGCGACATGGTACACCAGAGAGAATTGAGTCGGACAATGGGACTCATTTCAAAACAGTCTCATAGACAACTGGGCCAAAGAGCACGGCATCGAATGGGTATATCACATCCCCTATCATGCACCAGCCTCTGGGAAAATTGAACGGTATAATGGGCTGTTAAAAACTACCCTGAAAGCAATGGGGGGTGGAACCTTTAAAAACTGGGATAAACATCTGGCACAAGCTACCTGGTTAGTTAACACCAGGGGATCTATCAATCGAGCTGGCCCTGCTCAGTCAGACCTTCTACATACAGTAGAAGGAGATAAAGTCCCTGTGGTGCATGAAAGGAATCTATTGGGAAAAACTGTCTGGATTCTTCCTGTAACGGGCAAAGGAAACCCATTCGTGGGATTGCTTTTGCTCAGGGACCTGGATGTACTTGGTGGGTGATGTTGCAAGATGGTGAAGTCCAATGTGTCCCTGAAGGTGATGTGATTCTGGGTGAGACTACTTAATTCTGAACTGTATGTTGTTGCTGCATAAGTGTCTTTCAGGTTAAGACAGTGGTGATGAGACCGGAGCTAGCTTCATCAAGTGGCGTCCAGTAACCTCCTCGAGTCTGACATCTTTAACCTGCAACCCGTGGGCACGAACCATGACGAAAGAGAGACTGCTAGCCAGAGAGACTGCTGAGAGACTGCTAGCCAGATGGAAACCCACAATCCTGAACCAAATGAACTTGATGAACTTTTTGCATAAAGATGAATCATAAACTAGTGATATGTGTATATATTTGAAAATGAAAAGGTAGTGGTGATCTGAGTATGACGTGAATGATATGGAATAAGGGGTGGAATGTCCTGGTTTGGCCCAAACCAGGCCAATTAGTCTTAGAGAAACCAAGGTCACTGCTAAATTCCTCACTGCTTATGAGTGAAGAGCCGAAGGGGGGTCGCACCTGCAGGGAGGAGCAGACAGGGCAGGTGACCCAAGATTGACCAACGAGGTATTCCATCCCACACACGTCATTCTCACTTTCCTATTTATCACTAACCCACTGCCTCCTGGAGGTGGGGCCCAGGAGGGAGGGGCCCTCCTGTCTTCCACTGATTGGTACCAGCTTTGCCAATTCTCCAGTTAAAAGCCTGCAGGTGTGATGGCAGGGGGAGCTACTGCATTTTCCCCTCTGCCCGTGCTGGGGGAAGCAACTCTGCTTGAGGAGGATTTCCAAGCTCTCAATCTTGGTTTTTGTATATATTTGTATGTATTTGATTATTTCTATTATTCTTATTATACTCTTTTTCATTACTATAGTTTATTAAAACTGTTTTAACTTTCCAACCTGTAAGTCTCTCTCCCTTTTCCCTTTCCCTTAGGGTGGGGAGGGGGAGAGGGTTAACAGAGAGTGTCTGCCACTGGGTTAATAGCCAGCCCAGCTTTAAACAGTGTCAGGGATGTATGTAGGAAGGTTGGTGGGGAGAAGTATGTTCTTGGTGCAATTTGTTATCCTTATTTGTTACATCTGTTGCCACTGCAACTTTTCCTGCAAAGAGTTTACTGTTATAAAATCCTAGAAAATAAGGCTGCAGGGGACTTTGAAGAATCATCTAGTTTGACACCTTGTCCCAACAGGGTCCTTGTACCTGTGTTATCCCTGACATTTATCTGACAATGATGTGTTCTTTAAGATTTACAGTGATGAAGATTGCTTTTCTAGGCAGACTGCTCTATGCCCTTGTTTTGTGTGTGAGGCTTTTGGTTTGTTGTTTTTTGTGTAATGTATTTGTTGTTTTTGCAACAAAATCTTATTAGATTTAGTGAGATGCATAAGTGAATCAATCTGCATCCTATCTGCAAAGTGATTTTTTTTCTGTCACTGACCCAATAAGTTGTTTATAATGTTAGCTGGACTTTTGGGAGAAATCCTTTCTTACAGCATTTTGTATCAGTGGTGAATGACTGTGAAAGCCTTTTGTGGGTGTTTGATATGACAGTGCATGGATGTACTTATGTCTCTCTTCCTTCTCTATACTTTTTTAAAACAGTCTTCAAACACAAACCATAAATTGAAAAGCAGCTACAGAAGAGAGTCAGAGCCTTTTATTATCGCAACTCCAATTAATAAGGTACTCCATTATATATAAATGAAGATTGCCAAATGTTAGCCTAGCTGTTTCACGTTTTCAGATTCACAGGCAGCAAAAGATCCTAGGCCAGACTTATATTTCAGGCATAAACTACTACAGCTTAATTAACAATACCTTCTTTTTATCTTATCACAAATCCATGTCAGAAGTGCAATAAAAAGAATCATGGAAGTGAGAATGGAGCTCTGATTGTCTTAAGAAAAAGGAGTTCTATTTAAAAAAATGCGGAAAATTTTACTTAAAGCAGTAATAAGAGAATACCAAAACCCTAGTACATAGGGCATAGTGTAATAGCTGTGTTATGATATTTGTGGTCTTGATTTCAAGGGATATTTCTTCCTAAAATTGCTTGCATATGTTAACAGGAGAAATTACTAACGTGAGGAACATTATGTATATAAGGTATACGTATTTTAGTGACATTTTTGCATATCTGTGCCAAGAGAAGGGGTAATTTGATAGAAATTTAACAAGGAGTTAGGCCAAGTCCTGTCCTTACGCTGTCCCTTTTGTTGTGTGTGGACACCTGTTTTTATAATAGTGGAAGTGGCAGGTCTGAAAGTAACATTTTTGGGTTTTGATGAATTCATTTACAGTGGGATCAGTTCCTCTACAAGTAAACATTGTGCCAGGACAGAAGAATGGGCAGTGCAGGCTTCAGGATGAGCAGAAGTTGAGGCTGGGGTGCTTGACTAATCTGTAGGTATTTCTGAGTTTATGCTGTTTGTGGTGGAAGAAACAGGTGAAGTAGTCCAGCTTGTCTTGTCTCTCCATCCTGCTCATTTATATTTATGTTGCAGTTTTCTTTCAGTTACAATGGCCCATCTGCCTGTGGGGCCAGACTGTAAGAAGGAGCATGTTAATCCACTGTCCTTGACTCCTGATGGGCTTTTTTGTGTTAGGAATCATAACACAGGACTCTATGCCATTATGTGGCGTGCTGGTGAAACTTCAAGTGGTTGGACGGATGAGCTTTGCAGCTCTGTAGTAGTCCTCTTGTTGCTACTTAGAGTAATAGCAGCCGTGCAGGTTACGAGGGGAAAACTGTTCTGTAGCCCATACAACCTGTGGGTTAAAGAAGTCATCTTGGCGATGTGTCAGAGCTCTGAAATCTGAATCAATAATTAGTTTCTCCTTAAAAACAGATGATATTTACTATTATCAGGGACGCGATTTATATCCCAAAAGAATTAATAATGTTCCGCATCAGTATGTGCTTTTAGATGAATACTTCAATATTTCTGTGGTTTGAGTTGCAGAGGTTTTAATTTTGTGAGAGTTTAACTTGCTTTTATCTGACTTGCCTGTGCTGATGCTGGCACTCATTTGATCGTGTAGTTAGCCAGACCAACGTGTGCAAAAGACTATTCACTTTTTATAGAGGTAGCTTTCTGCTAGTAAATTAGCCTGATGTAGCTTGCCAGTGTCAGGGGAGGTGATGCAGAGGGCTGGTAGGTGCTCATGGGCAGGAGCGGGAAAGAGGGAGAGGTGGAGTATGGCTAAGTGGACACAGGCTAATTTAAGCTGTTGTGGAGCCTAAGCCCTTGTCTATCATGTTGTTAAATTTGTTAGGAATCTTGGGGGAGGGAGAAGTCTTGTTTTCTTGGCTGGAAAAAGCAATTGCCGGGGGGGGCATGTGAAAATAAAAAATAGGAAGTAAAAATAAAATCAAAGCAATGCAGAGTTGTTTCAGCGTCCAAATAAAGTTTGGCTCAGCTTTAGGGTGAAGGTTCAGTTCTGAGTCTATCTGGGGTAGTTTCCTTTCTTTAAATTGTCTAGTACCCTCATACAGTTAGTCATAGATATGCAGAGAGATTTTATTTCCACATTGTTTTAATAGTGTTTGAGAGACTTTTGGATTTCTTACTCTTCCGAATCTACAGACAAGAATCATATGACAGGGGAGGGGAAGAGTTTTAAACATTGAACAAAAAGTTACAAATATTAGCAGAAGGCTATATATATATATATATAACTTTTAATGCAGGTGCTAAAAGGTTAATAGCTAGCCTATCACTTCTATTGTATCAAGAGATTTTTTTTTTTCTAACCTAAAGCAGTGCTAGTTTCCATTTAAGGAAGAATGTCTGCAGGAGCCAGTGGTATTTACTAACTGCGCCTGTGAAAACATTCCTCTTCACCCTCAGATGCTCACTCAGCCTTCTGTTTTCCAAGTGACATTATTACAGGCTTTAGCTTGTAGTCTGAGAAATTAAAAGCACGTTTTAATAACGTGAACAGCAGAATCCTCAGTCCTGACGACTCCTCAGATACATCCTCACTTGTGTTCCCCTGGCGTGGATTGGAGTGCAAGTGTAGCAATGGCTGGGGGGATTTATTTTGTTGTTGTTGTTGGGTTTTGGGTTTTCCCCCCATTTACTATGTGAAGTCCCCTACTCGAGCATCATTTTATCTTTGAAAGTTTTTTTTTTTTTTGTCATGAAGATTCTTAAATGAAGAAAATAGATCTGGTTTTAAAGTATCATTTGGCTGTGATAGGTTATTGCACAAGATGAATTGAGCTCTGAATCCCATCTACAGTGTTGTCAGCTCATGCTAATTCCTTGTCCTCTTTGGTCAGAGTGAAAGACTCTTGGGAAGGACACATGAATGGCTCAGGGCTGCTCCATGGTAACGGTGTGAATGCTCCTGCCCTGTGGTACCTACAGGATATGTAAAATTGTTTACCTTTCTTTCACTGGGGGATGGTAAAGCTTGAATTACCTTGTGTTTACCACAGCATGGTCTACAGCGAACAACGCATGTGAGCAGTTACCGAGGACAAGACTATGCATGTTAATTTGTGTATCAGCTTAACCTCACAGCTCTCTTTACCCTCAATAGAAGATGAGGGGGAAGGGTGTCATAGCCCTTTACCCTGTGCCTCAGCAAGGGAGAGCCTTGCCAGTGCCTTGCGTCTGGAGCACAGAGCAGATCCAGGTCAGCACGTAACAGTTTCCTGAGCATCCTTAATGGGCAGATTTCTGAGTACTTCTGAAAAAAGAGGACTTTGCCCTTTATTCCTGTTTTACAGTTGAGAAATGCATGTTATGGTTGGTGTTACGAATCAAGATAACAAATGCCTTATAAGCTGAAATCTTAATGACTTGCTTGAGCTGTCTGGCCTGAAAAGGTAGTTCTGTTGATGTGCAAAGAGCTGCTTGGTTGCTGAAGACCTGGCCAAGACTTATGCTGTATTTTATGCAAGTGACTGTAGAGCTAAAAAGCCCCCAAAACTGTATCAGTCACTCAACAATTAAAAAAACACTAATGGAAAATTGCCTTTTTTGTACAAACTTTTTCTGCACTTGCAAATATAAGCTTTTATTTATGCAGAATTTCCCCTACTTTGTTTATTCCTGCTTTCTTCTGGTTTGATTTGCTGTAGAAATGCCATAGCTCTCTTAAGCAATGAGCTAGAGTAGTGTGAGGTTGTTTTGAACCAACTGCGTGATGTGACTCATTCCTCCCATTACGATCCTATACTACATTTCCTCACACCTAGATTGATTTGGCTTTGTGTCTGTGCATGTTCCTCTCTGTTCTGAGGTCACCGTATTCAAATGCGGCTTTTGTATTAAGGTACTTGAACCTGCTGGTACTGTTTTGTAGGCTTAAATTGTTCACTTGAAATGGTCCTGAGTGGCAAAGTCTTGTCTATCTGCATGCTCCCATCCTGAAGTCCTAGTTTTCCTTATCTTCTGGGAGTGGAGTATGTCTAGCTCTGTCTTAGACCCGGTAATCAAAATGTGAAGATTTTGGGTGAGTGCTGCAGGGGAAATTAGGCAGATCATTCTGACAATGACAGAAAGACCACAAATAAGTATAATGCATAGTTTTGCTTCTCAGACCGGTTGAAACAGATGTGTCCTTTGCTTGCTTGCTTATTTTTGCTGCCGTAATCTCAGTTTACTTGTGTAGCTACCTCTCACCAGGCATTAGCTGCATGTTCTTTCTATGCTCCTTTCCCACAGCTCTTTCTGTCTCCCACGCTTTCTCCTCCTCACTCCTAAGTCAATACTATAGTTCCTTCAGTTCCTCACAGAGCCTTTGAATGGGAAGAGTCAAGCACCTGCTGAGCTGGTTCAGGGCTGTATATAGCGCTGACTGCTCAGGTGGAAGGGTGACTGCCTGCTTTGTCTAGCCCTTGAATTACTGTGGCAGCTGATCTGCATCTTTCACTTTTAGCAAACTTGAATTAAAAAAAAAATCCACACCTGTGCAACTTTCATATTTTAAAGATACTAATCTATTATTAAATGTTATTTATTACTGTCTGGAACACACCACCACCACCCCCCTTACCGCCCCCATCACTAGTGACCTCAAAAAATATGAGGACAACAGAGCTGTGATTTCTGAGCACAGTTTCTGTAAGAAGCAGGGGTACAAATGCTCCTGACAGAAGACTCATGCTGTTAGGACATGGGATTGCACTGTGCGAACCTGGACGGGACTTCCATTAGGAGCCTTGGACATTGGTACGAGCGTTTAACAAAAACAAAGTGTTGGCAGAGCCCCTGAGGAAGAGGTCTTCCTTCCAAATGCAGAGCTAAAGAGTGCTCTCAGAAGTCTAGGTTGGGAAACAGCTTCACAGCATTGTTGCTAGGATTAATTTGTAGGTATAAGGTGTTCTCCCAAGAAACAGTTAGAATATTGACTGCAGGAGCAACTTCAGACTTTTTTGATCTTATCTGAGTATTGCCATCCTAGCAGGCTTTGGTACTACAGATGTGCTTTGTCTGTCTGCATGGCTTCGATCAGTACTGTCTATTCCTGACATCCAGTGCTGAGGGCCTTCAAAAGTGCGTACTTATTACCTTGAAAGTCAAATTCAATGGTTTTTATCCAGATATGTGCCTATCATGTTTAAGGTGCTTTTTCAGTACTTCCTCTCCTGTTCTGCCCCATGGCTGAGTATAGAGTCCATATCTGTCTGGTTAGAACAGCTATTTATATTAGGGCTCAAAAGAAACAGCTGGGAAAGCAGAAAACCTGGTTGATGTTTTATCAGCTTTTCTATGGATTCAGAAGATCCCACTCCCAAATGAGAAATGCAGTACAACACTCGCAAAAAAAGCATTGTGCCCAAGTTTTCTTTTTCTCTTGGAATTGGTTTCTGAGTCTGTTGTCGTGGCTTGTTCGTGCTCACTTGGGTTGTCCAGCAGCCTCTTTGACTTTGTTTAGTTTGACCAATCCCACACCCACTGTTGTGTAAACACTGAATGAGGTTCAGTTGGGTAGAAAAAGAAAAATGACAATTAGCCCGTTAAGCAAGAGAGCAGAAACCTATGAAGGCACTGTACTGCATTTAAAAAAAAAACCTAACGTTTTAAATGCAACTTGATATTCAGACAATTTAAATTGCTACAAACTGCATGCTTCAGAGGATAGGATAGTTAGAAATACGGTACACTGATTAACCTGTTTGATCTCCTTTCAGAACATTCCTCAAATTACTGAATTTCATCTTTATTTCTTTTTAGAAGTACCATAGAATGTACTAGGGAAGAAAACATGGTTTAGATGCTTTCTATACTACTTGATCACGTTTAAAAGGAATACTTCTATTATTGAAAATTGTGTGCTAATCTCCAAGATTTGTTTCTCTTGCTGTTCTTCTGGCTTTAAAGAGAAAGGAGTGCTCAATCTGTATGGTCTTTATCTACATGACAATTACATCTTTCTCTCTTTTGGAGCGTTGTTTGTATTTGCTTAGTTTTGGCAGAAGTACATGGCAATGGAAGGCAAAATGATGGTTGTTACAGGCATTTAAACTTCATTATCTAACTGTTCTCTGAGTGGCTTTTGTTCAGCCATCGTTCCTGGTGGGTAAACTGCTCCCATTCCAGATAGTTTACATGCTGTCTAATACCAGTATCTTCCAGAATCGTATCTAATACAGAGCAAGTTTATAGGAAAAATAGTGGTAGGTGGGCATCAAGTCTGTAAGCTATAGCTTGGTTTTTATATACATCCAGGCAAGTTCTCTTTCTGTTCTTGCAGTCTGTGGTGGTTGTTTCCTGAACATGTATGGCATGATGCAAACTGAGAAATATTTCCTTCTGTGAACAGTGCAAATATCCTCAACTCAACAATTCTCTTTTTTTTTTCCTACTGGCTGAAACAGGCAAACTTTGTTTTGCTAGGTTTCTTCTGTTTAGCTACTGGTTTGCGATCTCTGTGTTAGGTAGGATACATCATTTCAGGATGTTAATTAGGAGGCTGAGGAGATGGATTTGGTGACTGACTCCACTTTGGAGCAAAGTTCTGATATATTTTTTTGTTGCTGTGTGTGAGATTCTTGGGAACATTCTTTGACTTTTAGATTTGTATGTCAATGCTATTAGTGATTTCTTTGTGCAGAATTAGTCTTCTTAACGCTGTATACCAGATGTAAAACACCAGCAGAGGAGGGAAAAGGACATGTTGTCACTAGCAAAACTTGATTAGAGTATAGAGATGAGAAGAGCAGTGTGCAAAAATTTCAAAAAGGAGGGGGATGTTTAATTACACTCTTCTAGCACATAGAGCTGTGCTGTATCTGAAGTCTGGGCCCTGAAGTTCTGGAAGTCAGGTGGGCTGGAACTGCATGTGGATCATACTGACAGCAAGACGAGGATGTGGCTGCTTTTCTCTTAGCCCCTTTAGTTGCTGTTGGTTTTTATTTTCTTTTAGGAGCAAGGCATTGGTACTTCTTTTGGATGAATCATTTATTGTATTCATATAATAATTTCCCCATGGAACAGGCGTCAGCAGTTTGACTTCTTTACATAAGGATCTTCAGTCAATTCTGCTGTTTTGTATGCCCGTTCTTAGGTGGTGATCAAACGGAAAAGGCACGAAGATGCTAACTTTAAGCATAGTATTAAATAGTTTGGTGCTTAATTCTGAGAGCTTGCCAATCCCTATTTTTTATTATGTTTTTCTCTTTTCTAGAAGGATTTTAATAATGCTAGGTAGCTTGTCTTTTGCAGTTTCTACTGTATCCCTGGTATTTTACTCTGTAGATTTAATATTAGTATCACGTACTAAGTAGTTATATTGAGCATTGCCACCAATCATTCTTGACAAGCCTTGTGATAAAGGATTTTTTGGCGATTAGTTTAAGTTAAACATTTGACTTTTGAACTCATTCTTGTGGTATGTTTGAAGACAGTCGTGGCCAAACAGTGTATTTTGCTGAATAACAAACTGCAAACATAGCTGCTTTTTGTTATTATAATGAGGGATAATTGACATTCTAGTGTTAATGTAGTTGATGTTTTACTTAAAGCTTTAAAAGAATTCAAAATACTTTGTTATTTTGCTCTAATACAGACAAATAATGTTGTGGGCTTAGTTTTTTCCAGAAACATTTCTAAGTGGATTTTAAGACTGCAGATTGTATTTGCTCTGAAATATAATTGAGTGTACAAAGTATGGCACTTGTAAATTCTCATTATGGGTTGAGAAAAGGATAGAGTTCAAACAAAATGTGAATGTGACTTAATAATCATGAATGCTATGAGTTCTGTAGAGCAAGACCTGCATCTCGCTGGTCTCTGGGCAATGCTCGTGTTTTTGGATTGCTTTGTTGGCAGCGTGGGTCAGGATGAGCGCATCCTACGGCCGCCTTCAGCTGTGCTCTGGCCCCACCTGCTGGTCACTGACCCATTGCTGCATTTGGGTCTCTTTTGATCTCAGATACCAAGGATTCCTGCCTTTACTCTTTTTCTGGGTAAGTTAAAAATCCATGCCTGTGATCATACGAATTGTTGATATTGGACCGCTCCATTTGGATTACATAGAGTTTTAGAAGGGCACAAAGATCATTCAGATGAGGTGTTCAAGTTGAGTATCCCTTTTTTGGACTCTCTTAATGTGAGAATGAAGGTCAAGTGTTCTTAAAAAAAAAAATAAAATCTTTTACTGGGTAATCTGTATCCATAAGGACTGGTTTAGATAGTTCCCATGAATAGTATTAGCTCTTTTCATCTCTGTAAGGTTGTTTTTCAACATGTAAACAAAAGCACTTAAGCAAGCTAAACCTGGTGAAAGGCTTGTGTAGTGAAAAGGGTACAATTTGTCCAGTTATACTGTTGTTGTGATAAAAGAATAATTAATAAAATATTACTGTAAACCCATTTTACTTAAATATTTTTGCATACTGTCTGGACATTGTAATAAAAGTGGTTTAAAAAGTATGATTAAAATAGTCGTTCTGAAGGGGGTAGGCAATATTATCTGAAATCATTGAGGTTTGGGGTTTTTGCTTGGTTTTGCTGTGTATTTTGGGAGGTGATGACAGAAAGGTTTGATATTGTGCAAAGAGTAGAAAGATGAACATTTAACAGATATCAGAGCTGTGCATGGTAAAGTGAGGAAGCATTTGGTTCTCAGTAAGAAGTGTGATTATAAGGAAATGATGTGTAAAATAGTAGTCTTTAATTTGCATTTTTTTTCCAGAGTTAAAGAGAATTCTTATATCTTCTCTTGTTAATTTCAACTGTGGAAGCTTTTGGGAAATGTTTACATTTAATAGAAACCTTTGCACTTTTCCAGCATCTTGATATGAAGTTGTGATAGTGCACTTTGGACTTTTACTAAACATGGAAAATGCTCTTGTGACAAAATTTATTTTTTAAAAAATTATTTTTAATTGTTCAAAGTCGTTTTTGGGGCAATGGGAAGAAGCCTAGATTTTTTTTTCCTCCCCAAGATTGTTAGCGTGGTTAAGAAGCAAAAAAAAAAAAGTCAAGATAACCGATGGTGCTTGTGTTGTAGAGATTCCTATTTATTGCCCAATGTTGAAGCTGAACACAGGGTTTTACTGAGAGAATCGTATCTGCTTGCACATCTTGCTGTACTGGTTAAATATGTTATTATCTCAAGTGCTCATCATTTGCAAAAAGCTGAGTAGCGCAACCATCCCTGAGTTCTGCGAAATAAATAGTTTGAATGGGCTTGCATCTGGTTCAGGCAAAATCAGCTAGGCTAATTAAAACCTGCTGAAACTAACCTGACTGACCTTTCATGAAGTGAGCTGGGAAGCTCTTAGATATGTGCTCGCCAGCAAAACTGCAAGGCAAAAGCAAGTTCGTGCAGGAAGGGGGTTGGGGATAGGTGACATTTTGACTCAGCACCATTTCTTGCGCCGAGAGCAGCTTGTGTGCGCTCAGAAAACTGGTCTTTTGCATGTAGGAATACCGCCTGTTTTCGTGGAAAAGACAGTCCCTCCCAGTTTTTGTTTGTTCTTAGCAATGCATGCATGTTTATAGCAAGCAACCCAGTGAATCCTTAGAAATGTTCTCTGTACGAAGTCTCCTTAAACCGCAGGCTGGTGGCGTGCTGGAATGTGGGGATATCTTTGTGGCTGTTTCCTTCATCAGTCTGATTCTTCTGAAAGCATCTTATTCTGCTTGTGTTTTCCATACTAGAGGTTTACAGAAAAATGTTATACTACAGCTTCAAACATTTCTGAAATGCTAGAAAAACTTAAAGAATTTCTGTGGATTCCTTATATTAAGATCAGATGTGGGAATGTCACATTGAATATCTGCTGCTGCAAAACTCAGATGATTTTATGGAAAATAAGAATCTGAAATGGTATGTGCCTAGCAGCAAAATTTAAAAAAGAAGCAGGGGAAAGGGAATGGACAGAGAGAATTATATAATGGGCCAGAATTACACCTCAGTGGTTACAAGTCCATTTCTTTGCTGTGCTGACAGCAAAAGTAATTACTGCATTTATTGTCTTTTCAATGACGTGAAAACTAGTTTTTAAAGCGAGGGGAGTATTCGAGAGAAGCCTGCAATGCGAGCAACGTCGTAATCCATCTGATTGAAATGTCTGGCGGGCTGAGGCAGTTCAGCTGCAGGCAGTTGGAACAAAAATGGTTTTTAGTGTGTAACACCGCTTTGGATGTTTTTGATTTTTCAATAATAAGAATCTATCAGCTGAAACTTGGCTTTATTGATTTTTACTGCCTCTGAAAGTTAGCTTAGAATTATACATAGCCTGAAGATTAGCAACCTGAGTTGGTGGAGAAGTATATAAGCAGGATATTGAATGTAAAGTATATTTTGCATAAGAAAGCTTATTTCATTGTGAGTCAAATACAAATTAATTTCCGTATTAAGACTAATGGTTATTGAAACAAAACGTAGTAACTTAGTAAAAAGCAGTAGAAAATGTTAAAATTCCATAGTGTTATCATGTTGAGTTGGCGTATCAGCAGGCATTTCATGGACATAGTTTAAATAGTGTGCATGTATGTGCGCGTCTGTATGTTTGGAAGGGCAATATAACCTTTGTGTTTGGGAAATCACAGAAGGTCCTTGAAAGGGACTAGTAATCTGCTTTAGGGCAGGAAGGCATTGGCAACCCTAGCCAAATTGCCACATCGGCTGCAAATAGTGAGGATTGACCTCTCCGTGACTCATCCTACCTCATCTGTAACAAGTAATAAAAACTCACTTTTTCTGTGGATCTCACTACTCGAACTTGTGTTGGCCTCGGCTGGCTCTGGGCCCGCTCCAGTGAAGGGAACTGCAGTGGAAGCAAAACCCAGTAACATTCAAAGCAGGTTGTATCCTCCAAATTAGATTTACATAAACTATTGCTAACTCTTCCATGCTTGGGAAGAAAGCCTTTAACGTTGGAAGTATGAATTATTTAGGGGGATTGAATACTTTTGATGGTATTGATTAGCAGTCTTTTGTGATCTTGGACCTTCCTGAGAAGGGAAAGTGTGAGAATGGACATCGCTGGCAAATCCTAATTGAAAATGCTTAGTTTAAAATTTGGTGGCTGGAAATTTCGTATCAGATGATGACATTTTGTTCCTGTCCAAAAAGGCTAAGACAATAGTTAGTAGCAGGTGATCTTCTATTGAAAGAGAGAAAAACATTCTTCCTCACAGATGTAATTGTATTCAGAGAAAAATATTTCTGTGGAATGCTGATGGCCTCTGGAAAGCTTATGAGAAGCCGTGTATCTGAAGAAGGAGAGAATTTGTGAAGAAAGGAGCACTTGTCTACTTAGTCGCTACAAAGGCTTTTTTCTTTTTTGCCTATAGTATTGTAATTTGAGCTTTATGCTTCTCCTTAAAGAATGTTATTCCTTGAAAATGCACAGCTTTTTTGAAATGTGTGAAGATTACTCGTCTTTTCTGTCTCCAGTTCGGCTTTCTCCTACACTTATTGGAGGCTGCGCTTCCAAACTCCTGTCAAACTCTCTCATTCCCTTACATGAACAACTGGGAAGCTGGAAGAACAGTCTGGAAGTTTTCCTGTTTTTTCCAACACAGTATCATTCTTGACCTGCATGACATTACTCTTAATTTATAGGACACCTTCTGTGAGCCTCATAGTTCTTTCTGAACAAGACCGGTTTTGTAAGAGCTGAAGATCACTCCATTTCTTGTTGCAGTAGTGGCTCATTATTTCTTATTTTGTCACTTCAGAATGGATTATTAGGATAATGGGATAAATTAAGATACAGACTTAAGTATGTTACCAAAATTTTTAAGCGTTACAGTTTATGAAATATAGAGGCTGTTTGATTTAAAGATCACCTCCTAGAATGTGCCATGACAGTGTTTTTTAAAAGCTCTGTTAAAATGGACCTGAGAAAAACAAATTAAATCTCTTTTTATTTATAATTATTTTATTTGAAAAGACCACCTATTGAAAGTGGTTTTAAATGTATAATGATTCAGCTGTAATAATCTTTCAAGTATGCCTTTTCCTTCTGGTAGAAGTAGACAGGTCTGCATCAGTTGCATTAAAATGTTGGTTAGAAGTAGACTGGTGAAATTGCACTAGGATTCTACCAGAAATGCTACTGTAGAGAATTTAAATGGCCTTTATTCAGGTTCGCTGATGTTCACTTTATTTGTTCACTTTTGGAAACATATACCTTTCTAGTTTGTCAGGTTTCTAGCACTTCTATCACCATAATGTTCGCTTTGGAGCAGCCAAAGTTAGTGTTTTATATGCTAGTGCCATTTTCAGTTAGTAAAGAACACTGGCTTTCTTTTCTAAAAATGCTACATTCCAGCATTCTCATCATATGCTTTTGACTAGTTTTGGGTCCTTTGGATAAGATGATGTCAGAGATCATCAGTATCTAAGCCTCAGAATAGTGATTTTGTTTTTTATGCATTAGAAACATCCATTGAAGTAATTTGACATTCCTTTTTGTTCTCTTGTAGACCCATTCTCTGTTTCTCAAGCTGCTGCACATTCACGTAGAAGCTTTTTCTGGTACCTTAGAATGGCTAGTTCCCTGTGTTTTTGTAACTAGGTCTCACACACCTCTTTTTTTTTAATGCAGAGTGTTGGCAAACAGCTTGTGATGTCATGGTCAAGTGTTTTTTGGAGCTTCATGTCTCTTCAAGTTGGTCTCTTAAACATGAGATTGTGGGTTTTTTTTTTCTATATGTAAATTTGTACATGATAAAGTAATAGACTGATGTAGACATAGCTGACTTAGTCCGAAGCTGGTTGAGTCCTCATATTTCTACCCTGGCCTCAGCATGGCTTTGAGCTAGAACAGAGGCAGTGTTACTGATTTTTTTTTTTTTTTTTTTTTAATATTTTTATTTTTAAAATTATTTTTCTGTCTTTCACCTGTCAGCAGTCAGGTGATCAACTTAATCCTTTCAAATATTTCAGTAAATCTAGTATGAAACATTTATGATGAAGAACCAAAATGTTATATGCTAGTATAAATCGTTAGTAATTAATGACTGTCCAACTAATTTAAAAATTACTAATTTCCAATAGAAAATTTTCAAAGACAAAACCAAAAATAAGGAGAGCAAAATTAAGATGGGTGGTTCAGTCTGACACTTCAGTGTCAGCAGATGTGTTACAAAAGGTCAGCTATTGAGTGAAGTGTACAACTAATTCTTTTTTTCCTTTTCTGTGCTTCCTCAAAATCTCTTATGTAGAGGTAAAATTATTGATTGTGACAAACAGGATTGTAAAATCATTCAAATGGAAGAGACCTCAGGTATAGTTCATGCTCCAGCTCACAGCTGGATTAGCACTGAACTTGGACAACATTGCCTAGGGCTTTGTCCAATTGGATCTTGATTTGATTATTTCTTTATTTTTTTTTTTGTGATTAAGAAAAAGCAGTTAGTTGTCAAGCTTTATTCTTGTATTGGGGATACCAATATCCATGCAAAGAAAAAACATTTAAACATTTAATGAAACTTTTCTGAAATAGAAAATTAATCTTTGAAAAAATTCACTGGTGCATGAATCTTATGAAATGTGGGAAGCATGCGAAGCAACATACAAAGACTCTCTTGTAACTGAAATTTTTTTTGTTTTAGAGCCTTGATGAGTATGAAGATGATGAAGCAGGACAGAAGGAGCGAAAGAAGGAGGATGCTATTACCCAACAGAATACAATACAAAATGAGAGTTCCAGTGCAGATACCTCTGGCTCATACTTACTACAGGTGAGATCTTAACACTTGCTCATTTTGATATTTTACTTGGCTTTTAAACTCATACAATCTTCTGCTTTGTACTCCTACTTAACAGTAGATTATACCCTCTATAGAAACAAACGTGAAATTCAGGAGTTGTCACCTGACTAAAAAAAGAGTATGATGTTCCATTCCCCAAACTGAGACCAGTTTCGGAGAACAGAATCCCTTGTTTCTGTAGGGGCCTTGAAGGTAAAGGTGTTGATGTCCACCAAACACTCATTTGGTAAGAGGAAGAGAATCCTGGAGATTCCAGTGAAAAATACTTGGTAGTTTTAGAAAATTCAGTTAATTGGAGGTAAACTTTTCAAATCAGGATCTAATTTCCCAATTTAATTTATTGTCAATTAACAAACTTCTAATTACTGATTCTGGTATTGAAACAAGCACACACACTTAGGGAAAGCACTTCTGGGAAAGCACTTGTCGCCCTCTGTGAAACCTCTTCTCCCCTTTTTTTTGTTCTTCAGTCACCTCCCCACAGGTTACACTGAGTCCTGCAGCCCTTCCCCCATCCAAACCTTGCCGATAATGCTCTGTACACCCCTCCTGCATACTGTACTACCTGTAGCACATGTTCTGTCTCTTCCCTTTCGTGCCCTTGGTCTCTTTAGCCGGTCTGGTTTCTCCTTCTCTTCTGTTCCCTAACAGCACTTGCAAACCCAGCTGTACACACTGAGTCCATCTAGCTCTGCCTCTTGCCTCTAACAGAGGCAATAGCATGGGCATAGGGAGAAAAATATCCAAAGCAAGACCATAGTGATAGTTTTCAAACCACCAGTGGGATATCCTGAACCAGAGGGGGCATCACTGAATTTACTGGGTCTGGATGCACTTTCCTTCTGAAATTTTACCCAGTATTTCATATGCTCATGGATGCATTTAACATTCAGAAGAGCCTACGGCAAAGATGTCTACAGCTTAATTACCTGGAATGTGAAGAACAGTCTGCTTTTGTTTAAGTTGAACCTGTCATTTGCCATCTGTTCCCATGGGATTTCACCAAGGTGTCCCAGTGGAAGACATGGGGAACAACTGCTTCCTCTGTGACTGAGTGCTGCAGAGAGAGCACAGCCCCTCTCATCTCTCTCTTCTCTAGGCTGAAGAATTCTATTTTATTTAGTTGTTCCTTGTACAGGAGATACTCAGTAACATTCTGTACTTTTTCTGGTTTGAACTGTATTTTATTTGGGATCAGGAAACAGAATTGAAGAGTTCAGTACAGCATGCAATTGTAGAGTAGTTTAGTGGTGTTTTTTTGTTTTGTTCTGTGTTTCTTTTCTGACAATTCCTGATAGTCTACCTGTTTGTCTGCAGCTGAGGAATGAGTTTACTTTTTTTGTTGTGCGTGTCTACTCTAACTTAACATTTTGGCGTTATCTGAGAGTGATAATAGCCAGCTCAGAGACCGATGCATATATAAATTTAGAAGCATGTTTACTTTTTTTGTCTCACTTTGTGCTTATGTACATTAAATTTCATCTCCTGTTTCACCTCCCAGCCACTCCAAGTAGAGAAGTCCTGCATGTTTTCACAGTTGACCCTCATCTTTTCTGTTCCGAGTAGCGTCTGTGGACATCTGCTTCCTGAATATGTTGAAAAGCACAGGTCCCAGAACAGGTTCCTGTGGAACTCTTGAGCAGTCCATCTACTGCAAAAGGTTACCATCAAGGCCCACCATTATTTTCTGTCTTTTCACCGGTGATTTATTCACGGAAGGACATTAGGTCTTTCTGCAGTGTGGCTTAATTTCTTTAAGAGGCTTTGGGAAGTGCCTTTTTGAAACTCAGTAAGCTGCCAACCAACTTTCTCTTCTGGATATTTTTTAACTTAAAAAGCTGTATTAGATCTGTGAAGTGTAACTATTTTACAAATGCCCTGGTCACCCTTCCATACTTTATCATATTTACTCATTTCCTAATTGTGTTAGACTTACAAGCATCACTCTATTCAGTATAAATATCAGGCTTACTGGTCTATAGTTCTCTTGTCTACTTTAGAATCTGTTTAAAGGTAGTGATTATGTTAACCACTGGTACTAGGGCAGTTTTAAGTGAGAGATTATATACAATCTTGAGTAGTTCAGCTGTTACATTTTTCAGTAACATCAATAGTTCCTTCAAAGCTCAAGAAGTAAATACCTTCTCATTCTGGCAATTAGCTTTTTTTCCCATTTTTTTTAATTTGTTTTTAAGTTCTACCAGCGCTTCTGTTTGAGACAGACCCTTTGAGTCTTCCATGAAGAAGTACCCTGATGTGAGACCGTTACCATGCTATTCCATGGTGAACACCAACAAAAATATTTCTGCAGAGAAACTGTCTCTGAGCATGCCTCTTAAAACTTGATCTATTGTCTTTGCAGATTGTTTGGCAGGATTCCTCATTCTGAAATGTTTTTATGCTTTTTCCAAGTTGTTTGTTAGACACTTTCTTATTATGTTCTCTCTGTTTTCATTTCCTCAACAAATATTCCGAAAGTTGTCACTTCCTGTTTCCCCTAGTGGTATTATTACATAATGCTTTGGCTATTTTCCCATGCCCCTGCTTTTTCATCCATATTTTCTATTCTTCTTGACCAGTTTCTGTTTACCAGACTGTCTGTATTAATTGTATTCTACACAGTTCCAAGTTTGTCACCTATGTATTCAAACAGGCACTACTTCTTTGTTGACAGAGCACAGCAGGGGTGTCCTGTCACTGACAATACAGAAGAGAGTCCCAGTCCTCAGATCTGGCAGAGACCCAGGATGGCACATGTACAGAACAGATGGAACCTTAGAAAGTTGTAGCTGCTAAGACTTAATCAGTTTATTACTGACTCTGTCAACTCACGTTTTGCGAGAAGACTTACAACTTGCCCAATTTGAACAGAATTAAACAGCAGTGTTATTTCAGCTTTGGTGACTTAGTTTCCTTTTGTTTCTCCTCTGTGCAATGGTTAAGCCTAATTCTGTTCTTAAAAGTAGAGCTTCTTTTAGATCTAAGAATTCAATCAATTCTAGTTGCCATTGACCGATATTTATTCTAGTTCTATCTACTAAGCAGAATAAATACATTTCTGTAGTTAGACATGTTCACTGACTTGTCCATTCTATTATCATTTTATGAAATTTGTAAATATATAATTACTGTGACATTTATATGGGAAACAAGACAGTTAATATTGACTTCATGTATGATGGACAGATGTTGCTGAATAATGTTTTGTTTCCAATCTTTAACCTGCTTTTTCAGTTCTATTTTAACACTGTCAGAAGTTGCTGTTCTTCTCATGGGCAAAATGTACGTTTTTTGAAAACTCTGGCAGAATTTGAAGTCCTTGATCCAAAGCACAGAGATATGAGATTTGCTTAAGAATAGTTCTAAAAATATACCGGACCTGAGAGTATTTTCCCTGAAGCTGAACTATTTGGCTGAAATCAGCTTCTCAGTTATTGTGTATTGGAAATAAGGGAGATGACAGGTCTACTGACATAATAAACTTTGAAAAACAATTACAATCAGAACTGTTACTTAACTTTAGCAAAAGATAGTGTGGAAAGCCACACCATCTCACCAGGTGAATCAACATTTAATCCACTCCCAAACACAAGTGTAATGTGTGGCTCTGACTTCCTTGCTTGATTTTCCTTCTGTTTTTAATGTTGCAATTCAGTGGTTCTCAGCTTGTGAGTTACAGTTCTGTGGACTACTCATTGATGTGTACAGGGATCCAGACTGAGAATGGTAAGTTATAAGTAATGAAGCTTAGAACTCTCACAAATCAGCTAAACATTTGTAATGCTAAGGACAAGCATAATTAAAGTTAATATTTTAAAGTTACTAAAGTTCCTACTTTAACTAACAATCAGTGGAGTCTGGCAATTATATAAATCTAGCTCTTGCTTAGCAGAGATGGTAAAATTAAAAACAGTGCAAAACTTGGTAGCAATGTCTTTCTTGCAGTTGGACAGAAATGATGTTATGTTCAGGGTAATGAACATCTTCTCTTCTTAATTAAAGAAAGTTTTAGTATGTACACAATGTAACAGGTTGCCAAGAGAAGTTGTGGGTGGTCCCTCCCTGGAAGTCTTCAAGGCTAGGTTGGATGGGGC
The DNA here is from genome assembly GCF_013368605.1 of Nyctibius grandis. NCBI lineage: Eukaryota > Metazoa > Chordata > Aves > Nyctibiiformes > Nyctibiidae > Nyctibius > Nyctibius grandis. The sequence continues at coordinate 47,076,325 of NC_090662.1, read as the reverse complement.
TTTGAGCAGTCTGGTCTAGTGGAAGGTGTCCCTGCCCATGGCACGGGGCTTGGAACTAGATAATCTTTAAGGTCCCTTCCAACCCAAACCATTCTGTGATTCTATGATATAAAGATAACTTGCATCCAAAACCCTACAAGATTTGGCTGGAAAAATGATTAGTTTACTGTTTTTTTTTAAGTCTGTTAGAAGACTTGCTGAGTTCCAGAATGTGGAAAAATGCTGCTATTGTGCTAATGCTAAAAAAAAAACAAAAAAACCCCACCAAAATCCACCATGTGCAAGGCCCTAAATTTTGCATCAAAGCATTCAGGTTGTGCTGATACAGTGGTACCTGCCTCCTGGAATTCAGTTGTTTGGGGAATATTTTAAGAGACCAGATGCACAAATACGAGCCCTTCTTGGTGTAATTCTATCGCAGTAGGGTCAACATAACTTCTGTGTCTTTACAGAAGTGATATATGAGCATGATAACATGTTGTAGTATCTGTATTACTTTGTGGTGTTCTTGGAAAATTGAAGAGCAAATTGGGAAGATTAATCCAAAACCAACATAAAGCCTTGCAGTGGGAGACACATGTATAGGTCCTCCATCCCTTAAAAGCTTCAAATCACAACTGGCTGTTTTCCTGGAAACTATGCCATAATCACACAGAACTGTCAATCTCAATACCTTGGAAGGAGTTTGAAATTCTTTGCTTTATGTTATCTTTGGTTCCTTTCTGCTCACATTTTATTTCAAATGTTGTAGAGTCTATGAATGCTAGTTGTTGTGCTGTGCACTGTATGAACATGCTGCAAAAAATTTCATCAGCTGTAAGCAGTTTGACATTTAAGAGTGAGATATGGGAATAGGTCAGTAAATATGATTGACAAAAGCACCAAGAAACAACAAGGTATATGAGATCTTCAGAGTTATTTTTGACGTTGGCGCGGGGATAGGGTTTACTGTGTTCTAGATGCGTTTTTTTCTCCTCATGGATGACAAAAGTGATCTCACTAGATTGGATGCAGGTGTCTAAAATTAGATGGGCTGAATCCTTTCCTCTCCCTAGCAAACTTGGACCAAGCATGTCAGAATGATTTTTGCTACTAATGTAACTTGGAAAAAAGGATAAATTAGAGAGAGCATGAGATACCAATTTTTGTGCCTGTGAGCCTGAAAAGGGGAAGCTCTCAGTCACTTAGATAATGAGGTTCAACCTTTGTGAAATAAGTACTCAGAATCTCTCAAGTGAAAGGTAACGATTTATGAAAATGAGAATGATTTAGAGTAGCCTGCTGTAAAAAGGGAATGCTGATCTTTGTCACACAGTAGCAAAATTTGAGCAGTATTTTTCTTAATTCCAAGTTAAGAAACTGCAGATCCTAACTATCCCAGTTACCAATACCTTTTGTGTCTGGAGTGACTGCTGAAGATCCCTCTACAGTCATCTGTTAGAAACCTGCGTTTGCATTTGTATTGCTGGCATGAAACTGGTAGGGAAATTTTGCTTCTCAAGTGTTCTGAAGCCTGGGACCTTAGTGGGAGACATGACTTATTCTTTTTGTTAAGCCATACCAACTGTTTGGCTGTACCTGATTGCATATTATATACTGCTGTGAAGCCCAGGACCTCATTCAAGACCCTTGTGCTCTAGTTAGAAATTTCAGTCATCTTGTTCCATTTGTAGCACTGAACCTCGTGTTTATACTGTATGTTGTATCATATTCGTGAAATAAGTTCGAATTATGTGCATTAGTAAGCAGGCTAAAGCTTGATCCTAGTACTGAATTCCTGTGGAGCTGTTAATCCAAGACAACAAAGGGAAAAGCTTCTCTAATTTTCAACTCACGACACTGACTTGCATACACAGTAGTATTGACATGTCTTGGATTGCTCTCACTCCTGTCAGTAGCAACAATGCAGGTTTTTGTTCTTTGCAAGAGATTAGTTTGTGATAGATGCTTGGATAATCGTTCTGTTTAGTGGAGAAATTACCCAGTACCTTTGAAAGAATCCTTCTGGTTGATGGGAGGTGAGGACAGGATGAAATGTCTACATAATCAGCATTCACCTAATGGTATAGTTATAAAATAGTGCCACAGCAGATTTGGTTCATCGTAGTTAACTTCAGTAGTAAATAGGTTAGATGGCTGGTGAAGTAATCTGAACTTGATTTATTATCACGACCATTTAGTTATGACTTGTGCATTTAGTCATAAGTCATCCAAGAGACTATGAAAATTAAAGGAAAACCACATCTGATCTTTTTTTAACCTTTTGTTCTAAAAAAGCTGAATGTTCCACCAGAACATTGCAGGCAATTTCTAAAAGGAACATGGTCCAAAGATACTCCTGCAGAAGTGCTCTGGTGCAGTTCTGATTGTTTAAATACCATCCTTTACTTTAGACGTGAGCCAGCACGTTGAATTTTTCTGAAGCAGTGATGTACGCCAGTGTTGCAAAGCTGTAAATGTTTAATAGAGACGCCTTATAAGCTATGCTGAAAACAGTAAATAAAATGAAGTTAAACAATAAAAGTCTCTGGTGACTTCTTAGCTGTGTGACAAACTGTGAGGAATGCAGGGAACTGAAGTATTATGTGCGTCTCCATTAGGGAACGGAGCCGAAAACCTGCATGACACAAGCTTCCCCAGAGTCTTGTACTTGACTCATATGCCAAGAATATACTGCCAAATGAGCTTCTCAACTCGTATTGTAGTTCATACTTGTCTAGTTTACATTGCCTGGCTTTTTATTTTGCACAGCAGTGTAGTGTCATACAGCATCATTTTGCAATTACTTTTATTATCTGAAGTATGTAGTAATGATATTCATATCTATTCATACCTGAGCACAACTTCTCAAAGATGTTTTGCATCTGGGTTTCATGTAGTTCTTGCAAAGGAGAACTGTGTGCATGCATTCAAGAGTAATAATTCATCTTTTATAAGTGTATTGTCATGATGTTACTTGGTGTTAATTTCTGTCCCTAGAGAAAATACAGCTGTGCTACAGGGCATCCCCTTATGTATTCAGGCATGTACTTTATTTTCTATGCTATATTTCTTCAGTTGTTAGGCCAAGGATTATTTAGATAACAATGTGATTATAATATTGATATTATTATAAAAAGTGAATAAATAAAATGGGATTAAAATACAGAAGTATGTGAATTAGGAGGAGCTGTGTTTGAGTATATGAAGTCATACGTAATTCTGCAAAATCAGTTGTGGGACTCTATTATTTGACAGTTAATTACCAGATAATATTGATCTTGGGTTTTCTGTTTGCAGATTAAGAACATGATCCACTTCACAGAGATGGTATGAAAACAGTCATTTGTATTTGCAAAGCACTTACGCAATAATAGTGAATGCAGTAGAAGGACTCATGAGGAAATCTCACTGTATGTCTAAAAATGTTCCCATAAAAATGGGTTAAAAAGTATTTCAGTTCAATGTTGTTTAAGTATTAAAAGATCACTTAATTTTTTAAATACATATGCATCTAAAGTCAGTCTTGTGTGTGCGATGTTTTTAAAGTAAGTAACATCAGTTGCAGGGAATTTGCTGCCCTGTACAGTTCATGACATGACCCAGGTGCTTCAGATGTTTAACTGCCATGGTTGGCATGGCTTGGGAGACCCAAATTATTCCTGTAATCTGTATAAGGAAAAGAGGAACACAGGAATTGCATCCTTGCATGATCATTTAGAATCCAGTCCATCACTGAAGTAGTTTCTAGCAATACAGGCATGTATTCAGAGCAGTTTGAGTATGTGAATAGCAGTAAATAAGGCATGGTGGCCACTTCGTGAAAAACAAGCAAACGCAAAATACCGAACACTGCTCACTGAGTACTCTATGTGTTCCACGTAAGAGATCTAGTGGAAAAATACGTATTTTGGTGATGTCAGGAAAGGCAGTATCATGATGCGTATAGTTGTAAGAATTCGAGTGAAAGTTGCATAAGTCAACAATGTTCCAGCCAGTTCTGAACTGGTTGACTTTGCAGTCTTAATTTTCTTTAAATGCTTTTTGTCTGTATTATTGGAGACTAGAAGAAAGCCACCCCGTGTAGTAATTTTTAAATTAATCCTCAAGGTAACTTCTCTGAGTTTAGGAGTAATAATGTTGCATGATGGTCTTGTCCGGTATAACTGGAGACTTTAAAGACACTGAGTGAATTGTTTTGCAAAAATGAGACTGCTAGTTTTTAGTTGAATTGTATATTTGTGTGTTTTTTAATAGAAACTGAGTTTTCAAATAGTGGAGTCTGGATTTCTCAGCTGAATGGGCTGTGTAATAGACATTGTTGTAGCAGTATAGGTTTCTCTGCCAAAATCATCCTCCTCTCCTCTCATGTGAGCAAATTTAGTATATGCGTGCCTATGCGTAGTGCTGCTGATCCATGCGTGTTCAGTGGGTTTTATGTTCCCAAAGGATCTGCACATGCTCAGCAAATCTGATTCAACTGTATTGCGCGTGCGCTGTCTAATACTTCTGCTTTAGGAAAGTGCTTACAAGTGAAATCGCAGTCCCCTTTGCCCCTAAGGAGTCGGGAAGCTGAGAGCTAGCAGTTACTAATGTGAGACTGAAGGGAAAGCGGGTGGCTGTAAACTGGCTACAAGCCAGATGAAGCTGCTTTGGCTGGTGACATGTAGCCTTGAGGCTTTGAGGTTGGGCATCCTTAGGTTGAGTCATCTGACTTCTGCTCCTGTAGAGAAATACTGATACATGGTTATCAACATTTGTCTTCATCACAACTGATCAAAAAGAGAAATCTTTCAGTTTATTTGTGGAAGGGATCATTAGTGTTCAGTGCCTGATCATTGTCAGCATAAATTTGATTACCTTTGATAAAGAAACTTTGCTTTTCTTAGAAAGAAATACAAAACAATGAACACTTTTAAAATCTGTGTTTAGTAAAGTTTAATTTAGTGGATAAGTGGTTGAAGCTTAAAATTTTGTTTCAGGAATGCATTTCACTCCCAGTAAATAAAGTTACCCATGAAGTCTCTTATAATTGATACTTGGTTTTGTTACCTTCTTGCAGTATCTCTAAGTTCAGTTGTGATCCTTCCATAAGATTTTTTTTTTTCCTTTGTTTGCTTTTCTTCTCTTTTTTCCTTATCTACAGATGTTGCTGCTAGGTACTCAGCCTGTACGAGCAGGCATTTGTTTCGTTGTTGCACTGTTCTTTCACTGTTGAGTTCACGAAGCTGTGCTCCAGAATTGTGGAAGCTGGTGCATTAGCTGATGTTACTGGTTTGAAGCTTTTATATGGCCAGAAGGAATAGGAAGCAGTTTCTCAAATTCCCAGCTAATGTTTTGAGCAGTCAGCAGGGGCCTCATGTGAAGGAATTAATTTTCTTTCCCACATGCTTTCTTGTTTGGACTGGTATCACTTTTTAACTGATCTAACTAAATGCTGGTTTGAGAAGATTGTTTTATCTCTGCAAGAGCCAGTACGGAAATTCTGTTCAGCTGTCAAAAATGATGATGTCTAAGCAGGTATCTCCTCCCAGTCCTCTCTTAAAATTTCTTGGGGGAAAAAATGTGATCCGATGGAGTATAATGATACACTGTAACTGAGGTTTCTGTGGGAAGAAGAAACCTGGTAAATACATATTAGTTGAAAAGGGAAGGACTTCCTAACCTATATTCTTGTTACAAGTAAATGACACAGCCTGATTGATGTCAAAAGCTTCTGTAAGATACAGTAATACTCCTGATTCCTGCACTTTTCTGCTACTCTATTCTAGAGAGAGAATTTTTGTTAATGCTGTTTTTATGCCAGGAAGAAGTCTGAAGCCTAGGTAAAGAAGTTATAAGTGCTTGAGGTGTGTGCATAGAGGAGGAGGACACTGTTCTGCAAGAACCTGCATGGACCAAGGGGATCCCTATTCAATGTGTTTGTGCAAGGTGGAGAGGGGAGAAAACTTACTGTTGCAGAAAAATGAACAAAAACTTGTGCAGCTCTGCAGAAATGGACAAAGCAATAGTTGTCAAACATTTTTATAACATGGATCACCCATTTGTGTTATTCATACTAAGTTAGAGAATAACATAGTGGTAGTTACTGAGATGTGCTTTTGTGTTTAGAAGCTGCATATTCCCGTTCCGTAGTGGTGTGAGGATGGAGGAGGAGCCTGCTTCTCTACATCCTTGTAGTCTAGTTTAATTAATGTGATGACTTAGGAGGGAGGAGGAATCCAGAATTCAGAGTTATTTGGTGGAGACAGACTGACTGCGTTTATACTGCTAAAAAGAGCAGGACCTGGGTGTGAGCTCAACCACTGCACTGCTGATAGAGCCTACGGTTTAATTATTAGCAAAGTTTTCTGGCATGGTTGTGGTTCACACTTCCTAGTGCTCCCCTGTATCATACCCAGGGACTGTTCCCTGTAGGTGGTATGACCATCGCAGCACCAGGTTTGGCCGCTTGTGCAGTGCTACTAGGACCTTACTAGCCTTTGCTAGCTCAGAAATGGCTGCATGCCCTTAATCAGCATGCTGGGGTGTGCAATACAGACCTAGGTTTGAGGCTATGAAAACACCACTTTGGGCTGCAGTTCAGCGCTCGCATTGTTTCAGATGCTTTTAACTGGGGGAACCCACAGATTATTGTTTCTTAGAGACACCACATGGGACATAGAGGAGACCCACAGCCAAGTGCTTGGAGTATGGATGTGGCAATTCTGTGTCAGTTGGCCTTGGAGCCATAGAGTAGCCTCTGGCTTGTCCGCCTCTGTTTACTTTTTGTTAGTAGAAGCTGTCAGGCCTGTTCTGCTGGTAAACTCACCGACAAGAGCCTCTCTCTTCTCTTTTCTTGGAACCAGCACCTAGTAGAGGTGGGCAGGATGGTTTGTTGTTTTAAACTGGTTTCACTGCAGAAGTTGGTTTTATCGCTAGTTATATTTCTAGTACGTAGTGTGCAAACCACACTGATCCATGAAGGTCACGTGTTGGCTATAATCACTGTCTTTTTGATCATTTTTCCAGCTCTGCTCAATCAGTGAGTCACCTGAGATCTAGTCAGGCTTTGTCAGTCTGACCTAATCAGCTCCTTTATAGCTTTTGTTCTGAGTGCCTAACTGCTTGTCCTGAACTTTTGTTCTGGCTCTTTGGTGTCAAACACTACTTGTGTATAGAAATGGAGAATAACTAATAAAGAAAAGACTCTGTTCATGTATTTTAGTGAGTGTTTCCAGTTTCCTTGTTTTGGTGAGCTGTTTTCTTCTTCATGACACTTGACTTCCCTGGGAGTTACTTGATTTACCTGCAAGTATGTCTTTAACTTTTTCCTCTCATCTAATATCCTTGATATGTTTCTCCATAGGTAAGGATTGAGGATACTTACCTTCCTGTTAGATGTCTGATCCGATTTGCTAGACATTCCTGCAGTGTTTCGCCATGGCCTCCTGGCTCTGTGTAAACAGGGAGATGAGTCATGATTTCTTTGGCTTCACAGGAATAATGCCTATCACTTGCACCCAGGCGTTTTAGCACGTTTATGTTAGTTCTTGTTTGAAGTCCTTATTAATCACGTATTAATTACAGGTAGTAGATGAGGCTGTAAAAAAAATAATGTCAAGGTTCACGGAAGTAAGTGAACAGAAGTAAGGACACTTAACTTTTCCCTGACTGAAATTTATTATTCCAATCTGTTTTGTTGTGGTTTGTTTTCCCACCACCCCGCCCCCCCCCCCGGCCTTTTTCCTCACTGCTTTGGGGTTTAGCGCACTATACAGGCTGATCATTAGGTGCAAATCACATTTTCACTGTATTGCTTTCATTTTCTGTCATGTTAGTGTCTCCTTTTTCTGAGCAAATTTTCATCTGTAGTTAATAATTTAGTTTATTTTGCTTTACAAGTTACATGTAATAATTTTGAAACCTCTAGGATGTTGTAAACGTGCTATAGTCTTACTTAAATCACATGACTATGTTTGTCAGTCTACATGAAAACAATACGCTATAATCTAACAGGAGAAGTTACTATATAAAAATACTTATATCTAAGTGTATGTAATACAAATACAAGATCCCTTCCAACCTTAACCATTCTGTGTTATTAATCTCTATTTTAAAGCTGATTAAGAGATGCAGGTGAACTGTAAGAACTAATAAACTTAAAAATCCTCCACTTGTTTGTATAAAAATACAAATAGGTTTGTAAACCGATTCAGCCAAGAAGTAGTCCAGAAAGTTAGGCATTAGATTCAGTTCATATTATTTTCTTAGGCAAAGAACCACCACGAACCTACATATTCCAGTGAGTTTTTCTAAATATAAAACAGTCGTACCTTTGCAACTATGGAATTATGTAAGAGCAGATGAAAACCCTTATGTTAAGATTTTACAATTACATTAACATGATATGAAATAAGTCTGACTGAAAATTGTGCCACAGTTAAATAAGTGGTGTACCAATATAGTTGATTTTTTTTCTTCACAATTGGATAGGTAATTGATAGTTGGAATAACTGGATTTTATCTAGTGAAGTAACTGGAGACAGATGAGATGTGTACTACAGGGTACTTTGGGGAACATGGTGCAAATATATTTTGGTAGGTCAGGATAGAATGAGCATCTATGTGGCAGACTTCAGTGTTGCTGCTGTGCTGCAGCCTGGCTGCCTCTTCTTTGAGGCACTTGAGTGCCCTTGAACCATGCTTCCCACTCAGCTGGGCTCAGCAAGGGGGACATACCCGCGTCTGCGGGGTGCGGTGCCCAGGCAGGCTGTGTGTAAGAACGTTTGAGTCACGCTGCACAGCCAGATGAGGCCGGTGCTGAGCCAGAGCTCATAGGTATCCTTGGATCCTGGTAGATTTTGGGACGAAGTGTTCTTTACGTGGTCATCTTCATTGCTGCTGATTTCTAGAAAAGCAAAACCAGCTTATCAACAGCCTCTGCGCACATGCGTATTGGATGTGTGGTACTTCATTGAGGCTCTGCTCTGTCAAGGTAAAGAGAACTGAAGTGTTTTCACCTAGGACATCATTCATCCACAGTCCAGAAACACACACGCATCACAGAGAATGACATGTTTTCATATTTCCCTTTTGAAAAAAGAAATGGAATAGCTTTTCTCTCCAAAGGGTTGTGTAGTCAAGAGGTAGAGGAGACTGCCTTGAACCTGTTTGAGATGCATGGATTTCATATGGACTGCAGTGAAAGGGCCTGGGAAATTCGAAGTCAGTCTTAGGGAACTGGTAGCTTGTGGTGCTGTCCTAATTTATTTTTAGCTTGCTCTAGAGCTGGAGAGGTGTCTTCTCTTTGGATCTTCTGTTAGCATTCTCTCTCTCCCCCCGCCCTCTCCCTCCCCATGCTCTCTCAACACTCTTAAGAGATTAATTTACTTATTGAATTTACCTTTTTATTTTCTCTTATAGCTTCCTTCCTAAAGAAAGCATCATCCTTGTATAGACTGTAATGCTATTGCCCTTCTGCTTTTATAAATGCCTACCTGAATCAATCAGCCAGTATTTCAGAACTATCTGACCAGAGAGTATATTAACCTTAAATTTCCTCTCTTAGCACAGGTAAAGAAACTGTATCTTCCTTTTCCCCCATGACATTATTTAGCTCTTGCTTGTCTACGTCAACTGCTTCACACGGAAGAGGTTGTTCTGTATTGCTGATCTGGAATAAAGTATCTGCGTGCCACAGTATCAAAACAGTTCTGGCAATTGAATTTTAATCTCCAGAATATAGGAATGTCTTTTTCCTGCTCAAAGTTTTATTCTGTTATATGTTATTCATTATGGCATGTTTTAAAAAGACCAGTTGGATGTAAATTAAACAAGGCTCTTTTAAAATGTGTTGGTTCAAACTTAACAGAGTACAAATCAAAGGAAAATTTCATTAGGCTATTTAAGAACAGTAGGTCAGCTTTTGTTTTTGTTTAATCTTACCAGGTTCCTGTTTCAGTTTATTTTGTAACTGATTAATAGGTGGTGATAACTTCATGCTTTCTTAACAGTTTTAGAAATAAAGCTCATTTTTAGAATGGCTGCTTATAAAAGAGATTTATTGGGTGAGTAAAGAGTGTTTTAAGGGCATCTCTAGGAAACCCACTCCAGGAAAAAATAAAATGTAATGAATCTTGGAAATAGACATAAAATCTTGATGGCTAGGAGAATAAGGGGAGGGGAGGGAGCCTGGCAGTTTTGTTCCTACGTGTCTTCTCTCCAAGTAGAGATCTAGAAAGTGCACAGCAACAAGGGGTAGAAGTGGTTGAGTGATAGAACTGCTGCTTTAAGCTTCTTGAAGGAATGCTGCTAGAAAGAATGGTTTCTGTGGAAATAATGAGTGAGGATTTTTTTCCCTCTTGAGTGGTGAAAGCATTTCCATTCAAAGTTGAATTCATGTTGCATTCCATGAAAAACATCTTTACAAATTTTCAAGTGGTTTAGAATCAGGAATGGAAGGTAAATGATCTCTCCATGACTTGATTACTCCCAAGAGACCCTTGCTTTTGTGGAGTTTCGATGGGAGGGGGAAGAGGTGTATTTCATCTTTCTTTCCCCTGCTTTTCACACCTGCAGTTATTCCTGGTTTGTATTAGGAACATATTGCCTTTCAGTTGTCAAGCATTCAGACGTTATCTCACTTTAATATGTGAATGAAACTTTGTCTGCATTGCAGAAGATGTGTAACTGCCATTTCCAAGGAAATGGCAATGTAAAGTTGTACTGAATGTAAGAAGAAAGTAGATGTAGTTAATAGAGATGTGACTCATGAAGATTGGAGTTAACTTGATTAGCTGGATAGAGATAGAATCTACTGGTTCCTTGATATGTAAAAAGGCAAGAAACCCCAGCAACAGACCTCCTTCCTCCATGCAGTGAAGTTCTATCTGTTCACATCTTGAAGAACTTACAGGGAACTTTATAGGAAGCCCATATTTGTATTGCACATAGAATCACACAGAATCACAGAATCAATCAGGTTGGAAGAGACCTCTGGGATCATCGAATACAACCATTGCCCTGACACCACCATGTCAACTAGGCCATGGCACTAAGTGCCATGTCCAGTCTTTTCTTAAACATATCCAGAGGTGGTGACTCCACCACCTCCCTGGGCAGCTCGTTCCAATGGCTAATGACCCTTTCTGAGAAGAAATGCTTCCTAATGCCTAACCTGAACCTTCCCTAGCGAAGCTTGAGGTATGTCCTCTTGTCCTATCGCTAGTTGCCTGAGAGAAGAGGCCGACTCCCACTTCACTACAACCTCCCTTCAGGTAGTTGTAGACTGCAATAAGGTCACCTCTGAGCCTCCTCTTCTCCAGGCTAAACAACCCCAGCTCCCTCAGCCGTTCCTCATAGGTCAGACCCTCCAGAGCCTTCACCAGCTTGGTCGCCCTCCTCTGGACTCGCTCCAACACCTCAACATCTTTCTTGAAGTGCGGGGCCCAGAACTGAACGCAGTACTCAAGGTGCGGCCTCACCAGTGCCGAGTACAGAGGGATGATCACTTCCCTAGACCGGCTGGCTACACTATTCCCAATGGAGGCCAGGATGCCATTGGCCTTCTTGGCCACCTGGGCACACTGCTGGCTCATGTTTAGCCGGCTGTCGATCAGCACCCCCAGGTGTCTTTCCGCCGGGCCGCTTTCTAACCACTCTTCCCCCAGCCTGTAGCGCTGCATGGGGTTGTTGTGGCTGAAGTGTAAGACCCGGCACTTGTTCTTGTTGAACCTCATGCCGTTGGTCTCGGCCCATCTATCTAACCTGTCCAGATCCCTCTGTAGGGCCTTCCTACCCTCCAGCAGATCGACACTCCCACCCAGCTTGGTGTCATCTGCAAATTTGCTGAGGGTGCACTCAATCCCTACATCTAGATCATCTATAAAGATATTGAACAGTGCTGGCTGTTCACATGAAAAACTTAAGTTGATGTGATGGCCTAATTTCAGTCAAAATTTAATCTTGCATGTTGCAGGAATATCATTATACAGTCATAGTTTACACTAGTCTATAGCCAGATTCTAAAACTGTGCATATTCTACATGCCAGTATATATACCAGTGTACCCTAGCAGCCTGATTTGACCCAGGCGATTTGCTGTAATTTTTTGCAAAACTTTTAAGTAGTCTTATGGGATTGCAGTGAACCATTTTCATAGTGCAGTTGACTCCAGAGTTTGTATGTGTTTAAAAAAATATTTGTTAGTGCATTTTAACTAGTGGATTTGTAATGGTAGAATTGGTTTAACATCTGGAAATCTTTGTCAGACACTTGTAAACACAGACAACTCTATTTATTTAAAGCCTGATGAACAGCTTGTTTATGTAATCTGTATATTGGCCAGATGAAATACCAAGATGAGCCAGGATCAGAGAGGGGAATTAGCAAAATTGCTTACATTCTAGTTTGACAGAAATTTCATTGACAGTAAATGGTTTCATTAATAGGAATGGTCTCAGCTGCCTTTTCTGCCCTTACACATTCTCTTTCTCTTGTGGAGCAGGTGTGTGTGTGTTAGGCTGTGTGGTGAATCAGATTGTCATGGTTTAAAGGTGGGCCAGCTATTAAACCTGTGGCAGATGCCCTCTGTTATCCCCCCCCCCCGCCCCCAAAGGGAAAGGGAAAAGGGAGAGAGACTTCTGGGTTGGAAAGTTAAAACAGTTTTAATAAACTGTAATAATGAAAAAGAGTATAATAATAATAATAGAGATAATCAAATATATACAAATATATATATACAAAACCAAGATTGAGCTCCCCTGAAGTCAGCCACGTCACCACCGGCACTGCAGGGCAGGCTCCGGGAAGGCCCAGGCTGGGCCTAGCGACGGTCGAGAGCTGGATTCAGGGATGCACGGATCGGGATCGGGGGCAGCAGGAAAACAGACGGAGTCCTCCTTGGACACCGGCCATAGCAGAAAGAGAGCGAGACCCTCGTGATCCCCCCCCTTTATACCGAGAATGACGTGTGTGGGATGGAATACCCTCATTGGTCAATTTTGGGTCACCTGCCCTGTCTGCTCCCTGCTGCAGCTGCGACCCCCCTTCGGCTCTTCACTCGTAAGCAGTGAGGAATTCAGCAGTGACCTTGGTTTCTCTAAGGCTAAGTACAGCAAGAGCCTTACTGCACAACATCCCTACCGGTACCTCAGCGATAACTACAAACTTCGAGCGTTATCAGTCCTGGAAGCAGACACTGTCTGCAAACATGCAGTTAGTTTCAGAAAGTGCAGTTACTTAGAGGAGACTTAGCTGAAAGTAAAAATCACTGAAAGGAAAATCAGCCTGGTTTAAGCCAAACCAGGACACAGATGAAGGAGCTCATATGGAATGAGACAAATCTTTGCTTTTTCCTCTGTTATTTTCACTTAGATCACACCTTGTTGTGCATTAATATGTGGCTGCACAAACACTGTTTGTGTAGTCATTAGGAAAAGGGAGCATGACCAGTTCTCTGGAGCAGTGTTGACATATGTCAATCTGCAGTGTTCTCCTGCTTGAGATGGAGCAAGAGCAAGACTACTTGATTATATGATTTATTAGCAGTAGTATATACTGTTAAAAAGTAATGTAAGCTGCCAGAGTTCATGTGCAAGAAGTAAAAGTAATTTTAAAGCTGTGTTTTGAATACTGTATTGAAACGAGTGTTTGATTTCAACCCTGGATGAAGAACTGATGTTGTTAGATGTCTTTGGCAGCAATATTTTTTTCACCAGTATGAAGGAAACCATTAGCATAATTGTTATGGGCTACTTTACTGATTGCTTTTCCATTCAGGATTTCCACAGAATGTAAAGAGAATCACATTTTTACAGGGAGACGTTCAAATAAACTGATCTCTTCATTGCTCATAAACAATTATTTTGACAAATCATTCATTTTTATAGTAATTACTAGATGTTTTAAACATAAATTAAAACTCAGAGTTTAAAAATATTGAAAAATATAAGTAAGATTTGTAAATTAGTATTTATATACATGCCTAATTGTCTGCTTTTGGGTTAATTCCTTGCAGAACAGGAAACTTCCTTTCTCCTTCTCCTTCATTTTCTGCCAACCTTCTCTCCTCCAAAAGTGGTGGAGGAGACAAGATCTTAAATTATAAGACGTTTGCCTCATTTTAAGAGCTTTTGAATAGTTTGAAAGCTTAGATTCACTTTTGATTAATAGACACATAATGCTATTTACAGTATAACAACATATATTCCTGTTACCCGCTACTTTTGGAGAAATAACACACATAAAATAAATTTCAGAACATGAGAACGGAGATAAATAATATTTCCCTGGTGCTTGCATCATCACCTTAAAGAATGATTGGTTTATATTAGAGGTTCCAAAATAATAGAAGTCACAATTTACCAAATCTGCAAGTAATTTGGTTACCAGAGGAGATCGGTTTTATGCGTCAGATGTGTATTTTTAACTTTTTGTTTGTAGTTAGTTTTAAGTGCAAAAATAAAACCCACTAATATTTGCTGTAGAAACATCTGTTACAAGGGGCTAGTTAACTGTTTTTTAGTTTTAACAGCTGTCATTTGTAGCAAACGAGAGTATTTGGTATGTACTTTGTCCCTGAACATTTATTTGCTTTCCCAGCTTGCTTTTTCTGAAGAACTGGCTTTTCTGAATAGTACTGCCAAACTTTTAGAAGTCTCCTGTTGAGGTAAATGTGCAAGTCTATGTATATAAATTGCTTTACAGCTTATATTTGCATTTATTATATGAACATATATTAGCAAATTTGAGGGTATACGATGTATATGTTTCATCCCTTTGGTGTCTAGAGTAGAAGACAAGCATCCAAGATCCAGAGATTTCACAGAATCACAGAATCACAGAATGTTAGGGATTGGAAGGGACCTCAAAAGATCATGTAGTCCAATCCCCCTGCCGGAGGAGGATTGCCTAGACCATATCACACAGGAACGCGTCCAGGTGGGTTTTGAATGTCTCCAGAGAAGGAGACTCCACAACCTCTCTGGGCAGCCTGTTCCAGTGTTCGGTCACCCTCACCGTAAAGAAGTTTTTGCTCATATTTATGTGGAACCTCCTGTGTTCCAGCTTGCACCCATTGCCCCTTGTCCTGTCAAGGGATGTCACTGAGAAGAGCCTGGCTCTATCCTCATGACACTTGCCCTTTACATATTTATAAACATTAATGAGGTCACCCCTCAGTCTCCTCTTCTCCAAGCTAAAGAGACCCAGTTCCCTCAGCCTGTCCTCATAAGGGAGATGTTCCACTCCCTTAATCATCTTCGTGGCTCTGCGCTGGACTCTCTCTAGCAGTTCCCTGTCCTTCTTGAACTGAGGGGCCCAGAACTGGACACAATATTCCAGATGCGGCCTCACCAGGGCAGAGTAGAGGGGGAGGAGAACCTCTCTCGACCTGCTAACCACACCCCTTCTAATCCACCCCAGGATGCCATTGGCCTTCTTGGCCACAAGGGCACACTGCTGGCTCATGGTCATCCTGCTGTCCACTAGGACCCCCAGGTCCCTTTTCCCTACGCTGCTCTCCAACAGCTCTGTCCCCAACTTGTACTGGTACATGGGGTTGTTCTTGCCCAGATGCAGGACTCTACACTTGCCCTTGTTATATTTCATTAAATTTCTCCCCGCCCAACTCTCCAGCCTGTCCAGGTCCCTCTGAATGGCTGCGCAGCCTTCCCGTGTGTCAGCCATTCCTCCCAGTTTCGTGTCATCAGCGAACTTGCTGACAGTGCACTCTAGTCCCTCATCCAAGTCATTAATGAATATATTGAATAGAACTGGTCCCAGTACTGACCCTTGAGGGACTTCGCTAGACACAGGCCTCCAACTGGACTCAGTCCCATTGACCACCATTCTCTGGCTTCTTTCCTTCAGCCAGTTCACAATCCACCTCACTACCCGATCATCCAGACCACACTTCCTCAGTTTAGCTGCGAGGATGCTGTGGGAGACCGTGTCAAACGCTTTACTGAAATCGAGATAGACCACATCCACAGCTTTACCATCATCTATCCACCGGGTTACGTCCTCATAAAAGGCTATCAAGTTGGTTAAGCATGACTTCCCCTTGGTGAAGCCATGCTGAGTGCCCCTAATGATCCCCCTATCCTTGATGTGCCTACTTCTTTGGCAAGAGGGAAAGAAGCCTACGGTTAGGCAAGATTTTGACCCAGTCACCTGTATGTGTCTCTTCCTCAATCCAAGCTTAAATAATAAATCTGTTAAATCCAAGCTTAAATAATAAATCTGTTAAATAAGTCTGTTGTCAGAGGATGTAGGGAGGCAACTAGGAAAGCTAAGGCCTCCTTGGAATTAAACCTTGCAAGAGAGGTCAAGGACAACAGAAAGGGCTTCTTCAAATACATTGCAGGTAAAGCCAACACTAGAGGCAATGTAGGCCCACTGATGAATGAGGTGGGGGTCCTGGAGACAGAGGATAAAAAGAAGGCGGAGTTACTGAATGCCTTCTTTGCCTCTGTCTATACTGCTGGAGGCTGTCCTGAGGAGCCCCGGACCCCTGAGGCCCCAGAAGAAGTCAGGATAGAGGAGGAATCTGTCTTGGTAGATGAGGGCTGGGTCAGGGACCAATTAAGCAACATGGACGTCCATAAATCCATGGGCCCTGATGCGATGCACCCGCGGGTGCTGAGGGAGCTGGCGGAAGTCATTGCTAGGCCACTCTCCATCATCTTTGCTAAGTCGTGGGCAACGGGAGAGGTGCCTGAGGACTGGAGGAAAGCGAACGTCACTCCAGTCTTCAAAAAGGGCAAGAAGGAGGACCCGGGTAACTATAGACCGGTCAGCCTCACCTCCATCCCCGGAAAGGTGATGGAACAACTTGTTCTTGGTGCTGTCTCTAGGCACATCAAGGACAGGGGGATCATTAGGGGCACTCAGCATGGCTTCACCAAGGGAAAGTCATGCTTAACCAACTTGATAGCCTTTTATGAGGACGTAACCCGGTGGATAGATGATGGTAAAGCTGTGGATGTGGTCTATCTCGATTTCAGTAAAGCGTTTGACACGGTCTCCCACAGCATCCTCGCAGCTAAACTGGGGAAGTGTGGTCTGGATGATCGGGTAGTGAGGTGGATTGTGAACTGGCTGAAGGAAAGAAGCCAGAGAGTAGTGGTCAGCGGGACAGAGTCCAGTTGGAGGTCTGTGTCTAGCGGAGTTCCGCAAGGGTCGGTACTGGGACCAGTACTATTCAACATATTCATTAATGACTTGGATGAGGGATTAGAGTGCGCTGTCAGCAAGTTCGCTGATGACACAAAACTGGGAGGAGTGGCTGACACAACAGAAGGCTGCGCAGCCATTCAGAGAGACCTGGACAGGCTGGAGAGTTGGGCGGGGAGAAATTTAATGAAATATAACAAGGGCAAGTGTAGAGTCCTGCATCTGGGCAAGAACAACCCCATGTACCAGTACAAGTTGGGGACAGAGCTGTTGGAGAGCAGCGTAGGGGAAAGGGACCTGGGGGTCCTAGTGGACAACAGGATGACCATGAGCCAGCAGTGTGCCCTTGTGGCCAAGAAGGCCAATGGCATCGTGGGGTGTATTAGAAGGGGTGTGGTTAGCAGGTCGAGAGAGGTTCTCCTCCCCCTCTACTCTGCCCTGGTGAGGCCGCATCTGGAGTATTGTGTCCAGTTCTGGGCCCCTCAGTTCAAGAAGGACAGGCAACTGCTAGAGAGAGTCCAGCGCAGAGCCACGAAGATGATTAAGGGAGTGGAACATCTCCCTTATGAGGAGAGGCTGAGGGAGCTGGGTCTCTTTAGCTTAGAGAAGAGGAGACTGAGGGGTGACCTCATTAATGTTTATAAATATGTAAAGGGCAAGTGTCAAGAGGATGGAGCCAGGCTCTTCTCAGTGACATCCCTTGACAGGACAAGGGGCAATGGGTGCAAGCTGGAACACAGGAGGTTCCACATAAATATGAGCAAAAACTTCTTTACGGTGAGGGTGACTGAACACTGGAACAGGCTGCCCAGAGAGGTTGTGGAGTCTCCTTCTCTGGAGACATTCAAAACCCGCCTGGACGCGTTCCTGTGTGATATGGTCTAGGCAATCCTGCCCCGGCAGGGGGATTGGACTACATGATCTTTCGAGGTCCCTTCCAATCCCTAACATTCTGTGATTCTGTGATTCTGTGATTAAAAAGAGAGTTGAACCACTGGCCTATGGCTAATGGGACAACCAGGATGTTTCTGAGACCATCACCACCAAGAGCTGTGACTGATATTACTGGTATGGCATTTCAGTTTTCATATACAGTGAACATGTATCTTAACATATTAGATGAAGCTACTTGAATCCCTTCACATACATCAGAGTCAAATTATCTTGTCAGTCATTGCTGACTGTCTTAAAGCTAAAAATCAGGCGGTTACATCCCTCTGTATGTAAAAGTTCAGATAGGCAAGTCCCTAGATAACAATATTAGAGGGCAGAATGAAATCCTGTGAAGCTGCTAGATGTTAGATATGTGTTCACTTAAATTTACTTCAGCTGAGAGAAGAATGCACATGGAAAACTCAGATGAGCAGAGCAGAAACAAGAGTTAATAAGGCTGGAAGGGATCTCAGGAAGTCTCTAGTCCAACCCCTGTGGACAAAGCAGGGTCAACTATAGCAAATTGCTCAGGACTGTGGCCAGTTGGGTTTTTATTATCTCCGTGGACAGAAGCTCCATAAGCTCTCTACGCAACCCGCTCCAGTGTTTGATCTCACAGTAAGAAAGTATTTTCTTATGTTTAAGTTGAATTTCCTGTGTTTCACTTTCTGTCCGTTGCCTCTCATCCTTTCTCTCGACACAATGGAGTGTGTCTCCATCTTCTTTACCCCATCAGGTGTTTATAAGCATTTGCAAGATACCTTCTGAGCATTCTTTTCTCCAGCCTGAACATTCCCAGCACTCTCAACTTCTCCTCATGTGTCAGATGCTCCAAACCTTTAATCATCTTTGTGCCCTTTTGCTGAAGTCTCTCCAGTATGTCTGTCTTATACTGAGAAGTCCAGAACCGGACCCAGCACTCCAGCTATGGTCTCACCAGGGCTGAGTAGAGGGGAAGGATCTCCTCCCTTGGCCTGCTGGCAATGCATCCAGAGGATACCATTGGCATTCTTTGGTGCAAGGGCACATTGATGCCTCATGTTTAACTTGGTGTCCACCAGGATTCCCAGGTCCTTTTCTGCACACCAGCTTTCCAGCTGGACCACAGCATGTACTGGTACTTGGGATTATTCCTCCCCAGGTGCAAGACTTTGCATTTCCCTTTTTTTGAACTTCATGAGGTCTCTGTTGGGCCGTTTTCTAGCCTGTCAGTGTTCCTCTGCACGGCAGCACAGACATCTGATGTATTATTAACCGCTCATCCAAGTTTTGTGTAGTCTGCGAACTTGCTGAGGGTACACTTTGTCCCATCATCTGGTTCATTAATGAAGATGTTAAACAGTAATGGCCCCTGTATCAACTCCTACTAGTGACTGGCATTCAGCTGGACTTTGTGCTGTTGTTCATAACCCTTTGAGCCTGGTAGTCCAGTCACTTTTCATTGCACCTCACAGTCTACTTACCTGGTCCATATTTCAGCAGTTTGCCTATATATATGTTATGTGGGAAGGTGTTGAAAGCCTTGCTAACATAGAGATAAATGTCATCTGCTCTCCCTTTATCCACTGAGCCAGTCATCTCCTTGTAGAAGGCTGTCAAATCAGTCAGGCATGATTTCCCCTTCACATATCCGTGCTGATTTCACCTTCTTGTCCTTAGGGATTTGTTCCATCACCTACTTAGGGACTGAGGTAAAGACTGACTTGTAGTTCCCTAGATCTTCCTTCTTGAAGATAGAGTGACATTTACTTCCTACCAGTCCTCAGAAGCCTACTGCCATGACCTTTCAAAGATAATGTACCCTTAGTAAACTTCAAAAACAGCGTTGATGTCATTTAAAATTTTGTTTCCTTGCCCTGTTAGAGGTGAAAATAGGTTGCTGTTTCATAGCTGTGAATTGCTACTTTTCAGATGCTGTCATCAATGATAAAATAGTTATCCGTGTTACAACAGCAATTTTACACCACTTTGTGGGTTTCTTCAAATAATTCCCATGACTTAACTTTGTTGAATGTTGTTCTTCTGCTTATATTAAGGAAAGCATAGCACATATTGCAGAACTTGAAAATGCTTCATAAAATAAAATGCACTTTAAGATCAAGTTTTGTTTCTGTAATATATTTATTTTTTGTCAACTTTATTTTCTATAATGAAATAATATTCTTTTTATTGTTTTTTTAGCTTGTTTATTTACTTACAAAGACATTAATACACTGATCAGTGAAGGTAGTACAGTGTTTTGTAGGATTTTCAGAGTGGATGGAATTTCTCTTGCATCTTGTTTGGAGAACTCATTTATTGCTTTGTCTGCAGTTAGTGTCATAAATAGACAGAATTTGGTGCTTTGCTATTATTTTTTCCAGTAAAGACAATTGTTCAGTTCATTAAGTCCTTAAATATTCTTTCCTGACTTTTTACCTAATATCTGCTGATGCTGGGGAGAGTTTTGTCTATGACTAATAAAATAATTGGTTCATGTTCTTCTCACAACACCTTAAAAAATATTTGTGGACTTAATCTGTCTAATCTGAGCCATCATTTACCAGTTGAAACATGTCTTAATTTTTCTGTATGATCAGACTGGTATTGGGAACCTACAAGCATAGCATTATTGATGCAAATACATTGTTTCAGGTTTTCTTATTTGTACATAATGCATCGATACTTTTTTCCAGGGATTGTGTAACAATAAATGAGCCCTTTTCCCACTGTTCTTTTTGTTTCCATTTCCATCTTTACAGAACCAGAATAAAAGAATAATGGACTTTTTTGAAATGAAAAACCCAAATCCAAACAAAAAAAAACAAACCAAAATGTAATCTTAGTGAAAACATCTTCTTACTGCATTGTGGAGATCTGAAAAGTAATGAAATTCTTTACCTTAAGCTAGAAAATATATGATAAGACTTGTAATCTGCAAGTAGTCCACGTATGTATCTTTGAAGGGCCTGATGCATAGCTTTTGCGTCGTTGAACTCATATTTAAAATATGCACTTTTATTTAAAATTATAGAATCATAGAATTGGTTTGGTTGGAAAAGACCTTTAAGATTATCAAGTCCAACCATTAACCTAGCACTGCCAACTCCACCACTAAACCATATCCCTAAGCACCACATCTACTCATCTTTTAAGTATCTCCAGGGATGGTGACTCCACCACTTCCCTGGGCAGCCTGTTCCAATGCTTGACAACCCTTTCTGTGAAGAAATTTTTCCTGATATCCAATCTAAACCTCCCCTGGTGCAACTTGAGGCCGTTTTGTCTCGTCCTATTGCTTGTTACCTGGGAGAAGAGACTGACACCCACCTTACTGCAACCTCCTTTCAGGTAGCTGTAGAGAGTAATAAGGTCTCCCCTGAGCTTCCTTTTGTCCAGGCTAAACCACCCCAGTTCCCTCAGCCGCTGCTCATAAGACTTGTGCTGTAGACCCTTCACCAGCTTCATTGCCCTTCTTTGGACTCTCTCCAGCACCTCAATGTCATTCTTGTAGTGAGGGGCCCAAAACTGAACACAGTATTTGATGTGTTCTCAAATATGTTCTGTGTCTCACTGTTTTAGTTATTAAGAGAATTTCCAAAGCGCAGTCAAAGGAGATGCAGAGTATTCTTTAAGTTTGTAGTCAGAATGCATTAAGCCTCTGCAGGTGCTTAGAAAGCAGTGATCAAAAATCTACTTACCGTAGCTTAACAAGTCACTGTTTGACATTTGAGCGCATGAAACATCCATGTACAGACTTCTAGCCTATCTACTTAACAGCAAATGCCAGGAGAGAACCACTGCAAGTTAGCCTGAGGGAAGCTGAGGTGAGCCAGGTTGCAACACCTGGGTAGCATAATGAAGAGCATACCTGTAGTTACCATGACCCAGCTGATATGTAATAAATTGATTTGGGTATCAGCTGTGTGTGACTTGCTGGCTTCAGTTTTTATTCCATCCAGAAGGACAGCTGTGGTGCCAAAGAATCTGAACAGTTTTGCTCTGCTGCTCATGGACAAGTAGATGAACAGCTGTCAAAGAGCACAAGCATTTCTGTGTTAGTAGTGGTAGTGAAGGCGTATTGGTGGCTGGGTATACGCTGTTTTGGTGTGTTCTGGATGCTGCGGGACGGAGTAAGCGCATCGAGTTTTAAGATGTAACCAGAAGCTGTCATTTCAGGGTTCTGAGCTGATGGTCAGAAGCAGTAACACAGTGACAGTAGTCCTGGGGTTCTGTCTATTCCTGACAGCAAAATGTGCAAAACTGAGTTGTACAGCAGCTGTTTTGAGGCATGGGCCTCCTGCTCTTAACTGCAGGCTTCGTTTTCTATGGAGTAATAAAGTATTTTGGAAGTACAAATACAAGAAAGATGTTAATTAGTTTCTCCTTTCTGTTTTTCTTTTTCTTTTAGGACTCCGCCAGGATGGTTTCAAGCAGGTATAAAAGGTATGAGATCTCTGTACGCAACACACTTCTTTACATACATTTCTTTACATTTCTGCCAGAAATAAAGCTGATTAAATGGGTGTTTGTAGTAGAGGCCATCATACTGTTACTATACATGCATGGTCTGATTTTGGGGTAAGGACCTGAGAGATGCAGCGAACTTATCCAAACCGTTCTTTCACGTCACTATTTTAAAACAAATTCAGCTGGTGTTGTGCTGGGTCTTACTAGTGCAGAACAGTTTTCCAAGCAAATGACTAATGACTACACATTACCCAGGAGATAGTAGTTTCACGGTTAATTTATGAACCACTGTGTCCTGAAGTTTAATACAGGAAGATAGTTTTGTTGCTCTCCACGTAATATTGAAAGAAATTTCTATGGTTTTGTCATACTACTGTCTCAGTTGTAGGGGATGCTGCCCACATGTAGCATGTCCAGTTTGTTATTTGTCTTTGAGCCAAGTGTTACCCTGGTGATTTCTCAAGTTCTTCAATCAGAAAGATATTTCAGAAGCTCTTGATGCACCTGACCAGTGTGTGAAATTTTGTGGAGTTAATATCGACACAGCTATCACAATTATTAGGAAAATGTAATGGTAACATGGGGTCTAAAATACATCAGCTGAAGCAAGGCACTTGTGTAAACATATTTTTATTTGACACATGAATGTATTCTCTTTTAGATATCCTTTACTCAGGTAAAATGTTTAAGTGGTTAATTCATCTGTGTATATATATCCTGGCTGTAGAATTAAGTGCAAAGAGCACCTACAATTATCTAGTCGTCACTGGTGTATTTTCCACCCCTCAGACTTGTTCACCTGTAGAATCATAGAATGATTTGGGTTGGAAGGGACCTTCAGAGATCATCTAGTCCAACCCCCCTGCCATGGGCAAGGACATCTTTCGCTAAATTAGGTTTCTCAGAGCCCCATCCAACCTGACCTTGAACACTTCCAGGGAGGGGGCATCCACAACTTCTCCGAGCAACCTGTTCCAGTGTCTCACCACCCTCATTGTAAAAAAAAAAAAAAAAACCAAACAAAACAAACCTATCCTGTTATGCTTTAGATTTCTTAGCATGCTTGTGTCTTTTATATTCCTGGATTCTCATAAACCTAGTTGAGTGATGCTTTTTACTGCTGTAGGGTTTTTTTTTTAATCACTTTGTGATTGCAGAATGGGTGGACTTACTGTCACAACCTTAATAACTATATAATTTCATGATTACTTTCTTGTTAATCAAACACATTTGAGTTCAGTCTCCATTTCCTCTTCAGTCCCTGTGCAGAATTTCATTGCTATTTGTATCTGCCAAATCAGTGTGTGTCATAGTGCTTTGTGGCTTTTCATAAATCTTATCTTTACTCTGTTCACATGCTGTATATCCTCACTCACTTTCAAAAACTTGGTTGTGTGTGGAGTGGTAATAAATAGAAGTTTGCGCAATCACATTCATACCTTATTTGAAAATAAGCTAATTCTTCTGGTTAGCATTGCAAAAATGGGAAACTCTAAAGCTAGAAAATGCTAAAATAAGACTTGTTTGTGCAGTCTTTGTTCAGTCAGCTTTAGTTATATGTAGGGTGTACATTCTTTATTTCTGAACTTTCCCCCTTAGGACTGGCATCACATTCAGGAGGAATCTGACTTGCTGTGAGCTGCTGTTCAATATTTTGTTACGCATGTTGCCATCTATCTTACTTATTGCATAGTCTTCAAACCTGATGTTGAAAACAAAGGATTTTTTTTTCCTGTAAGGTCAGCACAGTGCCCGATGCTCACAAATACTAAGAGGGTTTTAATCTAACTACCACCATGAGGCATACAGTAGCTAATATTTTATAGATAGACACTCAATGCCCACTGTGATTAGAGTTGACAGTATCTACTGATTTTCCTCTGTATTTGAAAATTTTTACTCTCCTCACAAGTAATTTTTCAAGTAAGAGTACTTGAACAAAGTATGGCTCCCAGTGGCTTCGCTTTCTGGTGTGAACACTAAAGAATCATAGAATGGTTTGGGTTGGAAGGGACCTTAAAGATCATCTAGTTCCAACCCCCCTGCCACAGGCAGGGACACCTTTCCACTACACCAGATTGCTCAAAGCCTCATCCAACCTGGCCTTAAACATGGCCAGGGAGGGGCCATCCACAGCTTCTCTGGGCAACCTGTTCCAGTGTCTCACCACCCTCACAGTAAAGAATTTCTTCCTAATATCTAATCTAAATCTACCCTCTCTCAGTTTAAAACCATTAACCCTCGTCCTGTCACTACTTGTCCTTGTAAAAAGCCCCACTCCCACTTTCCTGTAGGCACCCTTCAGATACTGGAAGGCTGCTATGAGGTCTCCCAGTATCTGAAGGGGGAGAGTCCATCTAAAGGGACCAGTGTCCTCTTCTGTTCTGGCAATGTTTGGCTTGTTTGCCCCTCCCAACATCTGCAGTAAGGGAAGGTCCTAGAGAAAACAGCCTCCTCTACAGTAATTCTCATTCACTGTGGTGTAGATCTCACTTTTATGTCCCAAATACAGCAGAAGTCCTCTGGAAACCGAAAATGCTGTTCTGTGATTACACCTGGTACCGGAATGTGAATGCCAAAAGGCTGAATTGAGACCATAAGCTACTTGAAGGCTCAAATATGTTCAACTTAATGTGCTTTTAACAGTTTTGGGTGTACTCCCTTAGGTTTTCAAAGCAAATTGAGAGCAAAGCATGTTCTCACATAAGGACAACCACTTTGACATCCCATTTGAAACTGTTACTTGTGCTACTCTGACAACAGATGGTCAGTACTTTGTGGGTGGGGAAAAGAGACTGTTAGTGAACTATACAGGCATATGACATCAAAAGTGAAAAGATAATGTTTGCCTAAATTCTTGGGCTCTGTTATAAACTACTCGCTCCAGGAAGAATGCATTATTTGTCAGAAATTTTCAGGTCATTTTTCCCCCATCTTTACTGCTCCTTATCTTTTGCTTTCTTCCTCTTCCCTAGTTGCTCCTCATCAGAAGTGACATCTCTTCATCTTGGCATTTTTCTTCACTTGACTGGTTTCCGTTGCCTAGCCCAGTTAGACACTTTTTCCTCTCTCTCCCCCCTTTTCATACATCCTTATATTTAACCGTTGAGGGTCCTAGTATTCTCTTTGATATTTTTCTCTCTTTGTTTTTTTCACTGTTTTGTCTCTGTCCTCTTCTGACTTCTAGTCCTGGGTTACTGGTACCATCCTGGGCTTACAGTACCTTCCCTTTCCCTTCCCATATAGCTGTTTTCATGTCTGCATTGAGATACCCAGCCTCCTGGCTCATGGAATTGCTGTTCTCTCAACATGTTCCAGGGCTCAAGGAATTGCACAGATTTTACTACCTGTTTAATCAGACACACTGGCTACTTTGCCTTATATGGATGCAGCAATCCATGGTTAAACATTTGTATGACATTGCTGAGAAACCCGTTTCACTGAGTGCCCATTGACTGGAAGACATGTTTACAAATGAAGTTTGCTGGCTGCTGTTGTGTTATTCTACTTCTGTTCTGGCTGACTTGGACAAACTGAGCCTGTCTCCTTGCGCAGTAAAGTAAATAAAAGTTTAGGATGAGGGTCTTAATCTATAATTGTAGTCTGTCTTCTGAATTTACTTTAAAAGTTTTCATATTTACACCCCAAAAGTTTGTATAGGGGTTCCTTTGTAGTTGCACGATTAACCACATAAAATATTTTCAAAAGAAAGTGATGGTTCTGTTGTGATCTGGAGTGGTACTGTAAAATCTATTAAAAGCATGACCAGAATCTTAAAGGTGATGCTGACATGAAGGCCGCAGGACATGTTCATGAGCATATTTGGGAGTTGCGACCTGCCATCTGTCCTGACTGTGATCTTCATGTGATTAAAATGTGTAGGTATCCTTCAGTGGTAATAGCCCATATCAGCTTCCTCATCTTTCATTTCTCCCTTGTCTTCATGTGATAGGCCTCACCTTGGCCATTCCAAACTTCTGTTACTCTTAATTGGGTCTACCAGTTTTTGTGCTGCTCTTTGAGTAGTTACTTCAAAACAACAAGCATGTTGCTATTAGTAAGAATGGTTTTCTGATTCAAGTCTGATGCTATCAGCATAATTGGTGTCTTCACTGATTTCTCAAATGAGAATGACAAAGTGTATTCTGTTTGTTGAAATATTTGAGTGTAATCTACATGTAAACATGAATTATGTTTCTCTTGCATGCTGTGAACTATAAAGTTTGTTTGCAAGTAACAGTAAAGCAAGATATGTATGTGGACATAGGAATATTTTTATAAGTACAGAGAATTTGTTTTAGCAGCTTATTTTTAAGACTGTCTCTACTAGCTTTTGAAACAATTTAGCTTCTTTTTTAGAAATGTCTTAAACTGAAAAGAACCTTGCAAATCGGGATTTAAAATAACTCAAGATTTTTGCGTGGTTCATGGATCAGACAGATCAGGCTGGATCAGTTTACAGAAAGAGTTAGATTTAAATCTGTTAGTGGTTCCAGGGGTGTGTTCCCCTTATAAGTTTGTTTATTAGTGGAAATGAATACAATATGATACGGCTTTATGGCTTCCAGACAAGATGTCAGAGGGCTTTTTCCCCCTCTTTTAGAATAGTATGGCACACTAATCTGGAATCCAACAGGCAGGAATCCTTACCCACCAGTTCTGAAAAACCATGTTGTACTCGAGTTTAACATTCATGCAAGAGTTGAAAAATAAATGAGGAAGACGAGATCACAAGAAGAGAAGCAGCTAGTGCTTCAGAGCACTCACTGGAAGTGCTGTGAAGGAAATGTTAAAGCCCTGCTGAAATTCTTGTGCTCAGTGTTTTTAGGTTACTACAAAGCTTAAAGTATAACAATTTACATTCCATCATGCTAACCTTGGTCTCACTAATTCAAAAAAATACAGCTGCAAAATATTATTTCATAACACTATGCCCAGACTTGCCTACTTGTCTGTATTTGGGAGTTTTGCAGCGAGGGTTGGCTGTTGAAGGACTGTCTCATCTAGCTTGTTACATGAGAATCGTAGAATGGTTTGGGTCGGAAGGGACCTTAAAGATCATGTAGTTCCAACCCCCCTGCCACAGGCAGGGACACCTTTCCACTACACCAGGTTGCTCAAAGCCCCGTCCAACCTGGCCTTGAACACAGCCAGGGAGGGGGCATCCACAGCTTCTCTGGGCAACCTGTTCCACTGTCTTACCAACCTCACAGTAAAGAATTTCTTCCTAATATCTAATTTGAATCTACCCTCTTTCAGTTTAAAACTGTTACCCCTTGTCTTATCACTACATACCCTTGTAAAAAGTCCCTCTCCCACTTTCCTATAGGCTCCCTTCAGGTACTGGAAGGCTGCTAGTAGGTCTCCCTGGAGCCTTCTCTTCTCTAAGCTGAACAGCCCCAACTCTCTCAGCCTGTCTTCATAGGAGAGGTGTTCCAGCCCTCTGATTGTCTTCATGGCCCTCCTCTGGACCTGCTCCAACAGCTGCATGTCCTTCTTATGTTGGGAGTCCCAGAGCTGGACACAGTACTCCAGGCAGGGTCTCATGAGAGTGGAGCAGATGGGCAGAATCACCTCCCTCGACTTGGTGGTCACGCTGCTTTTGATGCAGCCCAGGATGCGGTTGGCCTTCTGGGCTACAAGTACACGTTGCCGGTTCATGTTGAGCTTCTCATCAACCATCATCTCCAAGTCTTTCTCCTCAGGGCTGCTCTCAGTCCATTCTCTGCTCAGCCTGTATTTGTGCTTGGGATTGCCCCGACCCACATGCAAGACCTTGCACTTGGCCCTGTTGAAGTTCATGCGGTTCGCATGGGCCCACTTCTCAACTCTGTCAAGGTCCCTCTGAATGGCATCCCTTCCCTCCAGCATGTTGACTGCACCACACAGGTTGGTGTCGGCGACAAACTTGCTGAGGGCACACTCAATCCCACTGTCCATGTCGCTGACAAAGATGTTGAGTAGTGCCGGTCCCAATACCGACCCCTGAGGTCTCCTGTTTCCTTCCAGAGAGGGCCCCACATTTTCCCTAGTCTCTTTTATCACCGACATACCTATAGAAGCATTTCTTGTTGCCTTTGATGTCCATGGCCAGATTTAATTCTTTCAGGGCTTTAGCTTTCCTAACCTGATCCCTGGCTGCTCGGACAATTTCTCTGTATTCCTTCCAGGCTACAGGACCACTACTGCGCAGATATGACCACTTAAAATAGACAGGGGTCACTCAAGGTGCTTTTCTTGACGTTTGTATCCCCTTTTCAGCCAATGGTGATGTTATGAGAAGACAGAAACACTTAGGGTTTATTTCTGCAGAAGTTTTTGATGGTCTAAGTTGAGCTGGCTGCAGTTCCTCACATGCTTCAGGGAGCCACTGTGGCTTAAAGTCGATGGCTTCCTTTGCTGGGCTGCTGGATTGCTGCATTCAGCTGCATTCAGCTCCTTGAATGGTTTCCTACGCTGTCGCCTGAAGGCCAGAGCCAGGAAAAGTGGAGGAGGCTAGGAACATTCAGCTGTGGAGAAGACTGCCTTTCCTTAGCTCAACTCTGAAAGCTGTGGACTTGGCTTAAGCAGTCTGAAGTAACTGAAGTCCAAGGTGGCCTATTTAGAAATACCCTCTTTTGCTCATTTTTCCAAAGAAGCTGTTAGCAACTGGCTGGATTTCAGTGACATAATTAATTAGGAGTTTCCAAATCAAGTATTGTTGCAAGATTCAGATAATAAAAATAAATGTGTTATAGTTGAAATCAATGAAATCTGGGTTTGACTGGGTGATTTTAATTGGATGAAATTGCAATTTGGACAGTCCTTCAGGCAAACATTGGAACTGAAGAGGCATTGGAAGGAGCAAGATTAATTCCACCTTTCTGTAATACTGCTGTTAAACCTGCCCCTGTGTGAATAACTGATTTTATTTTATATTAAAGGAAATTACTAGAACATCATTCCAAAACAAAACTTTTGTTTCTGTGTAAGAGTAGTCAAACTGCGATGTGGTTGGTTTCGTTATATGATTTTTAAGTACAGCAGAAAAAAAACTTCCAAAAGCAAATCTTCTTAAGTTGCAAAAGTGCTTTCTGTTTTCAGCATTCCAATACAGGAATACACGTTTAAAATGAGGTTTTGAGAGTGGCTAATTGAAAGTAAGCTGATTGAACAAGTTGAATTTTGTTGCATATCTTGTCAAACATGGCTTTTTGAAGCAATAGTGAAGGATGTTTCTATCCAGATGCATTCTCATTTGCTACTCTCCAGGTGGGCACTCTGATCCAGTGTACGTATGACTACCAATACAATCTCAGATACTCTTCTTGAAAAATAATTTAAAAAATACTATTTCCTGCAGCCACAGCCTGTGGTGAGATGTTTCAGCTGCAAGTATTGAAACAGTCACGTGCATAAGTTACTTGAATGCAAAAAAATGAAGCACCTTTTGAACTGCATTCTTCAGCAGTGATTCTACATTTTTTCAACTTGCAGACCCCTATCATTTTTCATCTGGTGCTAATGACCGCTTTTACCCAGTGTACATCTACTGACCATAGGCTTTCTTTTCTTTCATACCTTTTGTGAGGTTCCAGCAACTTCCAAGTTGCAAGTATTTGTAAAACTTTATTCAGTTAGGAAGCAGAGAAAGCAAGGTTTCGGTTGCAGTCTCAAACTAAACAGGTTCTGCTGTCCCATGCATGCACTTTCCCCCTCCCCCCCAAAAGAAGGCAAAGACCCAGTTTGTTTTCTTAGTAGTATACAGAGGTCTTCAGTTTGGACAGATTATTATTTACTACTACTAAAATTATTATTATGAGTAGTAGTATTGTTGTTATGTATTTATAAATATAAAATAGATTTTTTATATATATATTTTTAATAAATATACAGGTTTATTTCCATAGAGATATCTTTCTTCAGGCTGGTTGATAGGTGTTTTCTCTTAGTAAAGCAAAGACACCAAGTTCAGTAATATTGTTATTCTATATAAGTTTTCTTTCTTGTTTAAAGCTCCCAAAGTGACATTGTATCTGAAGACTAAAATTCCATTCTTTGTGAAAGAGATGTCTGCTGTGTCTCGGATGGTACCTTTTTTGCTGTTGCTGTGTACTGGACATTGCTTGTAACAGTCAAAATAATGAACTTTCTATCTGTCACATTCCTTGTGCTAGGTTACGTGCTAATGCGTCCTTAAATGTTTTTTTTTTAAATCCCATTGTCACGGTTTAAAGCTGTTTAAAGCTGGGCCGGCTATTAAAACCTATGGCAGATGCTCTCTATTAACCCTCTCCCCTCACCAGAAGGGGAAGGAAAAGAGAAAAGGGAGAGAGACTTATGGGTTGGAAAGTTAAAACAGTACAAAAGAGTATAATAATAATAATGGAAATAATTAAATATATACAAATATATATAAACGCAAGATCGAGCTCCCCCAGTGATGGTCACGTCACCACCGGCACTGCAGGGCAGGCTCCGGGAAGGCCCAGGCTGGACTCAGTAACAGATGGGAACTGGATTCAGGAACACATGGATTGGGATTGAGGGCAGGAGAAAACAGACAGAGTCCTCCTTGGGCGCCGGCCATAGAAGGGAGTGAGACCCTCGTGATCCCCCAGCTTTATATTGAGAATGACGTGTATGGGATGGAATACCTCGTTGGTCAATTTTGGGTCACCTGTCCTGTCCGCTCCTCCTGGAGGTGTGATCCTTCTGCAGCTCCTCACTCGTAATCAGTGAGAAATTTAGCAGTGACCTTGGTTTCTCTAAGAATAAGTACAGCAAGAGCCTTTCTGCATAACATCCCTACCGGTGCCCCAGTGATAACTACAAACTTCGAGTGTTATCAGTCCTAGAAGCAGACACTGTCTGCAAAACATGCAGTTAGTTTCAGAAAGTGCAGTTACTTAGAAGAGACTTAGCTGAAAGTAAAAATCACTGAAAGGAAAATTGGTTCTGTTTTAGTCCAAACCAGGACACCCATTTCCTAGAAGTCTTCATGATGTGTCCTTTGTACTTGCTGATACTGAAAGGGAAAGTGTTCAGTAGGGTTTGCTCCCCCGTGGAACAGGTGAGAAAATCTTTGGAGGGTGAGTTTGAGGGAAAATACAGAAAATGTCTTAATTTTCAGTATTAATGAAACCTTTCTTATCTAGGTATTTTTTCTTCTAACTTTTCTGTAGGAGCATCTGCCAGTATCACTTACTGAAACTGAGTTGAGATACTCCAGTATATTGGCAAAAAGGTTCATTTTTGAGTGATGAAAAATTGAGCCTTTTTTGCGTGGTCTGTCTTTGAGACATTAACAGCATGAAACAACGCATCTTTCAGAAAGCTAAAAAATGTAGAATTTATAGAGTTAAGCTAAAGTATTTCTCTTATGTTGTGTTGCAACATACGTATCCGGTCCTAGAACTGTTTTTAAAAAAAATCTTCTAGATAAAGAATAAACAGTGCTAAATATGGTAATAACATTAAGCTACAAAATTCCTTACAATTGTGTCAGTGTGCCTTGGAAACTCACACATACTGGAGCAAAACAATATTTATGTCCATGAAAAGACATCCTTTTGCCAGATACTCCTGCATTTGATTTGCACATTGTCAGCAGGGGTTTTCTGGAGTTGTGAAATGCAAAACTGTTAAATGAACACATTAATCATATATTCTTCTGTGTTTTAAAGGAAATGTAGGCATACTCATAGTGGTTTTCATTCTTTTCCTGAGTGCTCTAGAAAACCATTGTATATATATTTCAGCTGTGTGATTTCACAGAATCACACACTGGTTGAGGTTGGAAGAGGTGTATGGAGGGCATCTTGTCCAACCCCCCTGCTCAAGCAGGGCCACCTACAGCTCATTGCCCAGGACCATGTCCAGATGGCTTTTGAGTATCTCTGTTCGAGTTCTCCTGGTGAAGACTAAACAAGTGTTGTTGTTTTTGGCGGTTTTTTTGTTTGTTTGTTTGTTTTTTTCCTTTGGCTGTTGAGCTGTATATTTTCATAGTCTTAAGAAGTGTGGTTTTGGTGGATTGAGGAGGGAAAGATCTGTATCTCTCTGCTGGCTCCCAGGGCACTCTGCTCTGCTGCTCTTAATTACTCATTAGATTCTACATTGAAGGTAAATAACATTGCTGTTCGGAAGAAAATAGCTATGCGAAGAACACTGTTAAATTTGTGACTTTGAAAATGCTTGACTTCTCATATATATTTTTAAATTAGCACTGTTTTTGTACATAGCAATCATTATGGAGAACCGTAAGCTTCTTTAAAACTAGTTTACGTGCGTTTGCAATGCTTATCTGTTGAGATTCCATGGCAGTGATTTTTAAGGAATAGACACATGATCTGAAACAAAAAACATACCACCAGTTAATGAGTGAGTGCCTACCAGCTGAGCCATGACAAACTGCTGTGTATCCAAGTTCTGAAGTAAAATATTTGGAAATGGCATAAAAATAGTATGTTGGGCCGCATCACTTTCTCAGTTTGGTTTGCTTTCCAGTTCCTTACAGGCCATATCCATCATTCCTGAAAAGTCATTTGATATGTCTAAGGTTCTTACGTTTTGGACACGTACTTCTTTTTCATCCTATATGTTTTCATCTGCTTAAAAAGATGCTTGGTTTAAACTCCATAGTGGTACTTTGCTTTTTAAAATAAAGTCGTTTAGATTGGTTTTTAATGTGCACTGTTCATAAAATTTTAAATCGTTAAAAATAAGGTAGGATAAGTATGTGTTTAAAGCTGATTTGTGATGAGAGCTGCATTATCCAAGTATTTGACTCCCTGAGGCAGTGGATTTGATGAGTTCTCAGCAGCACAAGAGCTGTGGAATAAATTCTCTGCAGTTCATTACACTGACCTATTAAGTGCTTTGGAAAGCAATTCTTGTTACTTCTATTATTTCTATTATTGCATGTATAAATAGGTGTCTGCTTTGCTCTTTGCCTTTGTAGCACTGCTAATGCACCAGAAGACGATGCTCCAAATAGATATTCCCGAACAGACAGGACAACTTACAGTAGATATGGCAGGGATGCAAATTCTTCTGGCAGTTCTTTACCAAGTAACGCTTTGGAAAAGACAATTGAGGAACTTGAAAGGGTAAGTACCAACTAACGTCTGCATGGCATACATCGGAAATAAAGTACCTTTGAAATTCCACAGAGAAATTTACAAGTAAAATACATAGAAATGATGCTAAATGCTGGAAGTACAGGTAGTTATGTCTATAAAAATGCCTAAAGAGTCTGACTGACTGGGAAGAATGTGACCTTCTAATCACAGATGTTAAGTTTTCATTTGGTATATAAGTGAGAAGTAGTTGAGGTAAAGATAATACACTTAGAGAGCCAGCAGTACTCTACGTGACATATTATAAAATTTAATTGTTAATTCAGTTGTTTGTTAAAGTTTTAAACATTTAAAATACATATTTAAAACAGAGTTTTCATTATTTCAGACATTCTTCATACAAACAATTTTGGTAAAATGTAATACTGTTAAAGCTGAGTTTTTCACCTGAAACAGTATTTTGGTAAATAATGTCATCTGTGTAATCTGTTATTGGCTTCTCTGTCTTCCTCTGAAATGGATTTTTGTGGGTAACTTGCCAAATAAATCTTGAATTTGTATGGATGAAAATTACTAAGTAAACACCATTTGAACAGATCTTTTTTGGAAAGGGTGAAAATAAAGCATATTTTGTAGAAATTGCTGGGTTGGGGTTTTTTTTAAGATTTGGGGAAGCCTGATTTGAGTGAAGTGGACCATAATCCTCCCTTCCAAATCAGCTTCCTTCTGAGATAATTTAACTGCCAGTAACACATAAAATAGAGGAAGATTTAAGGGCTTTTTTTCAGTATCCTGAACCCTGATTTACTGAACTCCTAACGGACGTTTTAATTTTTTCTCACATTCAGGCTCATAGATGTAACAGTGAGTCCTCATTCCTTGTTAATGGTAGTATTAAAAAAACCAAACCAAAACAAAACCTAACAAAAAACAAACCAAACCAAATACCCCCCGCCTTTCTTTGCCCCCTTCCCCCCAAAAGAAAGAAGGACTTAACCCTCCCAAAAGAAGGACTAATCCTCCCAGTATAACAAATTTGGAAGTTGATACTTTACATTTACTTATGTTTTGGGCCCCGATCCAGTTTTGTGTTCATGCTTAAGTTAAATATTAATTAAAATATTATCTCTGGAAACAGAGATATCACACAGGTTTGCTGTGGGTAAAATATTTTCTTAGACGTGGTTCTTTAGCTCCTTGAAATGTAAGGGCTTGAAGACGTGGGTTTGACTTGCAGTAGAAGAAGAATTATAGGTAAATATGTGTGGGGTTTTCTTCTTTGTTTGTTTTAAATGGTAATAACTTAAAACTGTCTCTTAAAACCCAAAATTATATTTCAAACTTCATTGCATATTCTGGTTTTAGGAACTTGCAAAGGAGAGACAGGAAAATGCGAGATTAATGAAGATGACACAGGACAAAGAGGAACTAATTGGAAAGCTGAAGGAAGAAATTGATTTATTAAACAGAGTAAGCACATACGTTCTTAGTTGGTGCTATATAAAGAGGGGAGAAAAGTCTCTGTGAACTCTGTGCTCTTCTTCAGGCTGGGCAAGGTCAGAAGATATATAAGTGTGGGGATTTTTTTTGTTTGTGTAACTTTTCAAGAGGCATGTCAATAAGTTATATTTTTTTCCCAGGTGACTTCTGTTTGTCATGATTAAGTTCCATAAGTTGTGTGTTATTGGAGTACCTGAATTTCTTGTTGCTAGAAGTGTTCATAGAACAAGGTTATAAAAGCAAGAGTTCTTTACTGCCTCTTCTTTCCAAATTCAGTACGTAACATAGCAGGAAATAATTAAGTTGGGGTTTTGACAGTTTTCTCAATAAATTGTTACCTAGGACTTTTGTCGGACAAAGTAATTATAAATTTCATTCAATTTTTGTCAGCTTTTAATTACTAGTAATAGTTTAGATGATCTTAGAAAGATTTGGGAGGAGATGCTTTATATTCTGACACATATTCTCATATTCTTTATTGTTGATTCCAAAGTAAAGGCATAACAAGATGGGGGCAGGAGACTTGGGCTGGCATCACTCAGGCAAGGTGTGTAGGCAGGAGAAGAGGGGGTGGAAAAGTGTGACATGCTTGGGAGTGGGACAGGATGAGAAGTTTTAAAGTTGGTAGAAGATATCAATTTTAACAAGTGCAAGTTTTAAGGGCAGACTGGAAGTCTTTCATAGAGTGAATTAGTGACCTCATCTTGCACTTCTGGCTGAGGTGCAGAGCCTGAATGTACTAGGGAAATACGCCTCTACTAGTCCAGTGCAGACATTCCAATAAAAATTCAGAAAAAAATTTCAAAACCGGCTTTGGTCAATCCAGCAGTGAAGGGAGGCAATAACTCCATGTGCAAAGTGGCAAACTTTCATTTTGCACTATTCATTTGTAGCAAAGGAGGACAGCATTCACAAGTTTGCAAACTAATCTAGAGAACAACAGGAGGTGAGATTATTCTGAAACAGATATATTTAATTTTTTATAGGAAAAGTTGGAAGTTAATCTGTAGGGTAAATGAGGTATTGTCTGTTTTGGAGAGATTTCTATTTTAATTGAGGAATTGGTCTTTATGATGTTCTTCCATTCTGCAAAGAATCTGTCACATCTAATGATCACATCTGATGACCTTATTACAGTCGAGGCAAGTGTTAATTCCTTCTGCATAATGGATGGCAAAGCTACTTAATACTGCTGGTCACACCTGGCTTCCTGACTGAGAGTCAGAAAGAACAAAACAAAAGAACCTAAATCACTGAAAGCTTGTGTTTCAGGGCCATGACTGTTGGCGAGGTTCGCTGTTCCAGAAACAATGTTAATTTTTTTCTGCTGTATTTTAAGTATGATGTCCTAAATTAAATCCATTGAGTGTCTGACTAGAAACCATCTTTGAACACTTGTAGTAAAGTCAAGCAGTGCCTGTGCTTTGCCTGTGTTAAGTATGATGGCAATTTCTGCTTGTCGTGTGGAAAGAAAACATAGAACAGAATATAGTCCTTCCAAAAACCTCTTTATTATACGATGACTAAAATCGTACCTTTCCATGAGATCTACAAAGCCATCTTGCTGGTGCTGCATAGGTACCTTCTCTTAAACGCAGAATAGGATTTTTTTTTTTTCTCTATCAGGTCAGCATTTATCATAGCTATAACATTGCCTGTTAGCTTAATTGCAGTGCAAGTTATTTATGTTTGCATCCTTTGGACTTTTCTTAACGATGAAATAACTGTCTTTTGACTTTATAACCAGCATAATAATTAGTCATCTTACAAAAGTTTGAACCCATGTCTGAAGTGATACATCCATTAAAACAGATACAGTTTTACTTTCTTTTTTAATAGCTCTTGGATTTATGATTGCGTCTATATTGGCTATCCATGTGGATTTACAAAGAAGAAAAGTTTAGAATATTAAGAACAGCTACAGAAATACTGCGACGTTCCCATGATAGAAGGTTATGAAAGTTAATAAGGCAGTTATGTTTGCCTACGGTTTATTATCATAACTGAGATCATGAGAGCCAGCACTTGGACATCCATCTGTTCTTCATGGAACGTTACTCTGTAGACCTGGCACCAGGATTGGATGCTTTGCATGGAAGAACAGTTGTGATCTCCAGCCTTCTGCTCAGATAAAAGGATGTCCTGAGGACTACACTTTACTTAGTGAGCTTATGGAGAGATCTTTTTAAAAAGTTTTGCTGGTAGGCAGCCTAAACAGGGGTCTCTAAATTTGACCATCTACACATTCATGGTATTTCTCCATCTTCTCTGTTCATCAAAACGTGCAATTACTGCATGTTAAGTTGCATGGGTATGGAAAGAATTTCATGTCAAAGAGCTTAAATAACTTTTTAAAAGTGCAATTTTATTGCATAGCTTTCTGACTGCTCAGTCCTCATATTTAAAAAAATGCTCTTTCTAGAAGTTTCAGTCAGTTCATAACCATGGATGCAACCTTGATTGGCAAAGTGTAACCTCGTTACACTTGAAAAACTTTTTCCAAGAATCCTGAAAACTTCTTGGCAAACTTTTTCTCATTTTAAGTAAATATATGTATTTAATGTAACAATATAATTTTACTGAGATCAGTCAGTACATCACAAAGATACTTAAAGAACATGAGCTGCATTTATATTGAGAAACAGAAAACACTTTCTGCCATAAATGGCATTCTTTCACATTAGCTACTAAAAGTATGTCTGCCACGTTTTTTGTAAGAAATGGGTAATTGCTTCATAAAAACCTCAAATGTCTGAAGGGAAAGGCATCTCAAGACATTTAAATATTTGTAGGCTAAGTTCAACTGTCGACTAGTTTACACGTGGTCATCTCTGACCTCACTAAGATGTCATTGTAGTTAAATGTGTGTTTGGAGAGAGTCTGTCAGTGAGGATTTACAATCCAGTAAGTGTCAGTTGTGTAGATATTGGTTCCTTTGGTGTGTGAAGTCCAAGCTTTCCTGCTATTGCATCTTTTTTACTAATAAGCATAAATGCGTGTTGTAATTTTGAATAAGAAACTTTAAATTTCGTAGTGGCAAAAACCACCTGCATCTCTTGGTCCATTGTTTCTGTAGATATTTAAACTGCAATAGTTATTTTTCCTGGCTCATATTCAAGAAACACTTACTTGTAGTAATCTTTGGAATGTTATTTCTACAGTGTAAACATTCCACAAACTTACAATACTTTATTTTGAGTAAATTACAGCTATTTTAAACAGAAGGTTTTTAGGTAAGCTTTAATTGAGGCATCTGATGGCTAGGTTAACAAGTTCTAACACAGTATTATGTATACTGAATTAAAAAAAATATTTTGTTGAAAAAGTGTTGTCCGTTCCATCTGATTATTAATCTGAACTGCACAAGACAGAAAACAAGGTGTGTTTCCTACATTTACATAGTAAACTGTATTTATAGTAGCTATCCATCAAAACTTTCCATGTTTAGATG
Source organism: Nyctibius grandis (assembly GCF_013368605.1). Lineage (NCBI taxonomy): Eukaryota > Metazoa > Chordata > Aves > Nyctibiiformes > Nyctibiidae > Nyctibius > Nyctibius grandis. The sequence goes on along the minus strand of NC_090662.1, from coordinate 47,037,799 downwards.
TTTAAGTCACTTGTATCTGTTACGTCGGAGTGGTCAAATGCTTTTCCTGGAAGTCATTCTTACTGTGATGCAGCATTACTTCTGTGAGGCAAAGAGGAATTTCTGCTAGTGATCTCTTGAGTCCACATTACAAAAACAATGAAGTAATTGCAAAGGTATTGCCATATGGATTTTGGCTTGGCAAACTGAAGAGGCTTTTAAAAGTCATTATACCAGTTAAACAGAACATCTTTAGCACGCACTTCTGGAATGACCCCACTAAAAAGAAATAAGAAAATAGGCTCTGTATGTCAAACACTGCTTAACAACTTAAGGAAATGAGAGAGAAAATCCCTCCTTTACTACTGTTTTATATTTAATCTAGAGTGGCAACAGTAGGGTTTTGCAGACTTCAGTCAAAAGGCATCTGAGATCTCTAATGAGAATCCTGGTTCTTCCTCCTTTGCGTGCCTTTCATTTTCCTCCTTAAAGTGCTGTCCTTGAGGTCACTCTTCTGTTTCTTCATTTTTTCATTCTCATTCTGTGTCTTCCATGTTGTTTTTGTACAGTAAAATTATTGCTACTGAAGTAATGCTTACATTAAACAGCCAGTTTCACTGGTTTTCACTTTAAAGGCTTGAAAAGATTTGGTAGGAAGTGAAGAAGTGAAATGTGAACTGGGTCAATCTGGTAATTGGTGGAAGAGATGAAATATAGAGTGGGAGCAATCTATTTTAAGCAGCCATTATTACTGTGTATGCTGTCTGTTCTTTTGGTAGCAGTTTAGACAGAACTTACAAAATGCCTTTTAATTTTTTTCACAGAAAACAGCAAAAAAACAGTGGACAAGGCAGTACTTTTTCTGAAAATCTTGATACTTAATTTAAAACTCAAGGCAGGTCTTGTGGTAATAACCAATGGTGTGTATACGTGAGTGGGATACTGGCAGACAAGCACAGTCTGGGGAGCAGAGGCATTAGCTGACTAATACACTGTATACCAATAAAATAATCACGCCTATCCTATTTTGGTTTCTTGATGCATTACTTCCTGCTGTAGCTTTAGTTTTGATTATATGTTTCCATTTAAAGGTGCTTTTACATGGGAATATAATATTAATGCTTTGTAATTACAGTAACACTTGGAAAAAGGCCAGTTTAAGAGATTTAAGTGTAGCTATTGTGACACTAGTTCTTCCTAACCCCAACTTCTTCATTTCAGGGCTAAGATGTTAAATTCCTGCTGCTATTAATTGAGAGTTTGTATTTATGTCCTGAGAAATGTTTATTTTTCTTTTTCCTTTCACAGGACCTAGATGATATAGAAGATGAAAATGAACAATTGAAGCAAGAAAATAAAACCCTCTTAAAAGTTGTTGGACAGCTGACAAGGTAGAAGATTCAAGCCTCAATGAGGAAAGATTTAAAAACTACTGATTGAACGTTAAGGTCAATATAGTAATACTTCTGTGTTGCAGTATGTTATAATAACTGTCTTTATATTTATTGTTAGGAAACCAGATGAATGTTTATTTTCATAGTATTTCTTCTTCATTCAATGAAATGGCATCAAATTTGAGGTATATTTTTAGCTTTCTTTTCACATAAGAATAATTAAAATTTTTGACATATTTCAAAATATTCAGTTAAAAAATGTTTAGGTTTTGTATCTTCAGATTACATCTGGATAAATTACAGTAAATTAAAATTCATAGCACCAAGATCACTTCCAGTCCATGTATATTTTTGAAGTGAATGGAAGCAATACATGTAAGTTCTGTTTACACAGATCCAAAATATATATTTTGGGAAGTATTTCCTTTTTTGTTTAAACAGCTGTAAAGTAGATGCCTTATTACTGATGTATAACATTTTTCAGATTGATTACTTGCTCTAAAACTCAAGTATGTTGAGGTTTTTTTACTGTATCTGAAAGACTGACAATGGTAGATAGTAGCAATTTTTTTTTTTCTGTATAACAGTATTCTGGCAGGAGGGGGAGGTTTTATTAAAAAAACAAACAAACAAACAACAAAACTACCAAAACCCCAAGAAATCACCTGTGGTATCAGCATTAATGAGTTCTTAGAATCATATTGAAGTTGTGCACTGCAGTTTATTTCAAAGCTTTGCTTTAGCAGTGAAATGCAAGTTTGCTATCAGACAGTAAGTTTGTTTGCTGTGTTGAGAATTCAAACAAAGCCTGGAGCTTTCATTTTAGCAAAGACACTTTTGCAATACTCTTCTACTTAAAGCTGTCATCTTAAAATTTGTAGTGATCATAGCCAATATGAGTTTTTTGATGTTTTCATTTTTTAATCTAGGTGAAAATTTTTGTACATAACAAAGTAGAGAGGCATACAAGTGATTCATGCCCTTTTGAAACATCAGATGGTTTAAAAAAACCTTTTAACCTTGATTTTAAAGTAACAAGGTGTTTAAAAAGTGCCTGTTTAGATGTTACAATCCAATTATGACTGTGTACTGATTCTTCTATAACATCGTAGTAGACAAAACTTTGATTTGACATTAACCACAGACCTCAGTTAACAATTCTTTTCTTAGAATTCTTGTAGGCTGAAATTTTATGTACTTTATTTCATCTTGATACAGCACATTTTTCATTCCCGATCAGAATAAATGTATATGTCATTCGATTCAGGACACTAGAAATGAAAATATTTATAAGAGTCCGGGCTTTTTTGTGATGATTTTGAAGTTTGGTGTCAGAAAGTTGCATGCATATAATTTTTGTTACCTTAAAACTTAAAAGGCAGCTTTTAATATATAATAATGATCACCTTTTCAGAATTGCCAATTGTTTTCATAATGTGTATTTAATGATTGAAGAGTTTCTTAAAATTTCAAATGCCTTGGATTGTTTTGGATATAGGATAGGTTATTTTGCATTTGTATATTCTAATGAGGAGGAACTATTCAAAGCTTTAAAGTATTTTTCGAGACACTTACATTCCAGGATGCCTTGATGTTTTCCTTCACAGTGGATGAGATCCCATGGGACACCATTTAAAACCTTTACTCAGGGGTTTAAATGGTATGGGGAGTTTGTCTGTATAGGCCCTCTGAACTACGATATACACCAATGAATACTGCTTTTCATATTATCCAGAGAGTAAGAAGTCCTTAATTTATCAGTTTCATGAAATTAAAAATGTAATAAAAAGATCAGTTGAGATGTATGCCTTCTGAATAAATATGAAACTTTCTCTGGAAGAACATCTGATTTCCTTCTCTGTGTACTAGGTAGGAAATACTAATACCGATTTACAGCATGGGATGTCAAATATATTGAAGCATCATTAAGGAGCTAATGCAGAACACACAGATAGTAATGCAAAGTTGTAAATGAGATATTTCATAAACTGTATTTCATATACATTTTAAACCAAAGAACAATGACAGCAAAGAACATAAGCAAGAATTACTTGTTGTCACATTACCTCTTCTTGTTTTACATGTGTATTGACTAAAACTTAGCAGCAGAAACCCCAAAATTAGGATTTCTTTTTTAACCTGGACATCTAGCTGACAAGAATATTTGGCAGAAGTACTTCTAATACCCAGTCTTGAGGAGGTGCTGGTAAGGGAAGTTTGCACATATTTGAAACCAGTAATGCTTCAGGGAGAACGTGTGAACAAAGGAACTGTTGGGAACTCACAGATAAAGTGCCTCAGGACATTATTGTTGTTGTGTATTACTATACAAATGTAAAACTCTTCATGGTTTTAAAAATTCCCACAAATTGTACCCTGAAGTATAATACTTCTGCTGACATTTTGGAAGATTTAGATGGCTTTTTGGAAAAAAGTATGTGAATAGCAATTTATTATCACTTACATTGTCAGGCTCTTGGGAGAAGTTTAGTAGACTCTAGGAAAAATGATGTATTATGTAGAATGTTAATAATAATCTAGTCATTACTTGCCATTATCTTGTTATTTCAGTAGGGTACCCTTGTAGTCAAGCTCGAACATAGAATAAGTTTTTATCCTAGATGATTTGAAGGTGTTAAATTAGCAACCTTACCAGCAATTCACTAACCCATGTCCACTTCCTTGCCAGTCCAACACCTTGGTTGTTCTCAATTGTGTGATTTAAAAGCAGAGAGACTGCTGTAAATGGGAGCCCACCTCACTTGGGACGGCTCTATGATTCCGGAATGAATCTGAGTATTAACGTACCTAGGCTAAATTAATTTACTAGGGTGGTTTTTTGGGGGGAGTGGGGGTGTTAGTATGCAATATTACCCAAGCGGGTAAGTCTCTTGGAGATTTCCAAACTTTCATGTCTTAAAATTCATACCAAACCGCTTAGGTCTAGCAACTGTTTCTGGGTAACTCTGGTCATCTAGGAAATCTAAACAGAAAAGTACTCCCATTGATTAAAGCAAATAAGACAGGTTTTTTTCAAGATACTTTTAATAATGACCAGCGCATAATGCCTATTTTGATAATGCAAAATATACTCCTGTTATGGTCACATACTGTTGTATAGAAAACAGATACTATATCCAGAGCTGAAGGTTAAAGTTGTGCAAAAATATTTTTAGTGTTTATAAGATGGACTAATGTTTGTGGGATTTATTCCCTAAAGAGGTAATTCAACAATATATAAATGTTGGTAATTTTTTACAAGGAAATTCAAAATGGCTCATTTTCAAAATAATTAAATGCCCATGTTTAAGTTCAGTGTTACTTGATGTGTATATTAACTGAAAGAGTACAGTCTGTATTTGCAAATGAGTGTTTTTTCTGTCTTTAAAGCAAAATTTTTCTGTGTTAATTGCCAGGTTTGTATATATGCATTTGGAGATTAATTCTTTCTCTGTTAGATTAGCTCTGAATTTGAGAGGTAGATTGAGAAAAGAGGGTAACAAGGAATAAATTAGTGACTTCGAAAGTAGGAAGTATAACCGACTGAATTTCTGTTTTTGTAATTCAGCTGTACTGAGAATTAGCTGTGGAAAGATTTGTGACTGGCATAAGCACTACAAAAGATATAGGGGTTTTAGCATGTTGGAAACAACTGATTAACCTACATCAAAGCTCATTTCAACTTGTCTGGTATCATTACAGCTTGGAAACTTGCTACCATAAGAGAGACCAAAAGGAATTCTGGAGATCAAATTACTTTGTTAACTTTTTGCTAGGAGAGCAGAGTTACACTGACTCCAGCTATTTTATGGTTGTCTGTAAGTCGTTTGTGCCTATTTCCAGCTTGAATTGAAACAAATCAGTATTAGTAGCCAAGAGGAAAGGTAATTATTGGGAAACAAATATACGAGTAATAACTATGGATACCATTAACATATGACTGAGTGTCAGTTATTTCTTGGGCTCAGACCCTTTATGAAGATGTCAATTAGGATGGTCCATTTGCATCAGTATTAATGATCAAACATCTGACATTTTTAACAAGAAACAACTATTTTAGTTGGAGAAATTACCATTGCACGCCATAACTTAAAAACTTAGTACAAGAAAAAAAATTCATGCTGGTACCCGTAGCTGCTGAGACTGAGGAGTTAAGGGTTATACTTAAAAGTTTTGTTAAAAATGGAACAAATTAATTCTGGATCTTGTAATTTAATTTAATTATAGAAGTTCACTATGGAACTGTTCCAAACCAGTCATTCTGATGTCAATACCTGCAAAAGGTGTTGACACCAGCATTTCTACTTCTGTTATTAAGCATTTTTTTAGGACTACTTAAATATATCCAGGACAAAAAGGACTTTGATATGTATTTTAGTAGCGTTCATGATCTTCCAAGTATGTTGCCTTACTGTAGCAAATCTCCGTCTACCATTTCTCCTTGTACTGTAGCAGATGTACATTACCTTGTTCATTTAATCCTTTTTCTTTTATTTCTGGATTTCTGGTGTTACTGTTCTTGTTCAGGGCTAGTTGTGATTTTTCTGTTCTGGAAAAATTGTGATAGTTGAGTTTTGCTCTGAAATTAGTCTCATAATCATAATGCAGAGTCATTTTTTTAAAATACCCATTTTATGCATTTAAAAAGTTGAAGCATCATTAAGCTCTAAATAACTAAATATCCATTTTAGTTTTGACCATTGACTAGTTGTGATATTTGATATCCGATTAAAGATGATGTTGAGATTCTTACTATTGGAGGTAAAAGATACGTGTTTAATCTAACAATAAAGACTGTGTGCCTTTGTCCAAATAAAACTAAATTCTTTTTTAATGCAGGCTGGCTACTTATTGTGTTTTAAGGAGAATTAATATTGTCTGACTAAAATTCTAACTGGATTTGTCACACATACTGGCAAGCTCCCAACCTGAACTGCTAGAATTATTTTTACATTCAGATTCTATTCTTCAAGTGTGCGTCTGTTTGCACACACACACACGAGAGAAATCTGCATATTGCCAATATACTCGTTTTCTGCTTCGGGAATGTAGTGAGTATCCTTCCATCAATTAGATGGAAGTGACCTTTTCCGGTACTTCAGAGCTGGAGTATAGCCCTTCCCAGGAAAAGGTAGTGAAGGATGTTACAGTGCTACTTCTACACAAACAGAGTGAATTGACTTCACAATAGATTTAACTTCTGCAATTTCTATATGAATACATGTTCTGTTCTCCTGCACAGGCAGAATCATTAAAGGCAGCCTCCTTTTCATGCATTGCTCCAGACTACACATAAAGAGAACAAGTGGATGATCAGTAAACACCATGGTGATAATAATGATATCACAGTTTATCATAAAGTTTGTAATGTTGTTTGAAAAAACAACTTGAAACATAAATACCATAAGAAACCATGCATTCAACACCATGGTTACTCTATGGATAAGACATCATGAGCATTTGCACTTAGCTAATTTTAAAATGTTAGGTGAATTCGGTTGACGATTATTACTCCTATAGTTAATTTCCTTTATGAAAGCCCAGTGGCCTTTGGATTTTGTTTGGTTTTAAAATACAAAAGTATGGCCTTCCTCAGTTTTTGCCTTTGGTATTTTAGGTTCTTCAGTCTTACTGGGAAATTTTAGCTCCAAGTACACAAGTGTCTGTTTTATGCTCCTCCTTTAGTCACTGGATTTGCTATGCAATATCTACCTGACCTTAGCATTTGGTATGTTTTCCTTTGGACGTTCTAATTTTTTCTCTCGTAGTCCATGTCTTCCTTTCTCTTTTGTACTTTTGGTATCTTCTTGTTTCCCATGTTCTGCTAGAAGTTTCAAGTGGTATGTGTGAAGTGTAACAATGTCCATAAAACCATTCTTTGCTGGATTTTTTCCTTCCTTAAACAGACCTCAAACATTTGTATGAGAAAATTTTCTCATTTGGTGAATAATTACACTGTGAAATGTGCTGCTGCTGGAAGTTGCTCTGGGACGCCAAGAACTTACTGAGGTTTTGAGAGGGATTGAATATTGATGTGGATATTGAGAAGATCAAATGCTCAAGTTACACCATAAAAAGTTCTGTTAGACTCCTATTATTAAAGAGTTGGAGGAAATGAAATGAAATGGAAATCTTGTAGGAATGCCACATGTAAGAGCGATGCTGATGTGGACAGCATTTGGGCAGGAATCAGCAACAGTCCCAAATAGCCCCATTCTTTATGAAGGTCTAGTGGTTTTCCACCTACATCTACAGGTTTGCAGCTGAGAACCCTTTGAGTATGGAAACGGATGCTTAATGTTTCATTTAGTTTTCCTTGAGCAGGAAGGTCTAATTACACAGCCAATATCCATATCTCTCTTGAGACAGTATCTCGATAGGGATTTCAGTTTAAGCAAAACTGACAATTTCTGCACTCACTCAAGACATTTGAAGTAATATTAAGCACTTGACATATTTGAATATTCGATTAGGAAATGGGTGGAGTCCCTTATACCATGTCAAAAGATGTTTTCTTGGGCAATGTCAAGTCTCCTAGGCCTTTTCTTTAAGGGAAAGTTGCTGCCTTCAGAGAAGACTTTTAAATGGGGCTCAAAGAATAACGGCAGAGTTCTAGAAGTGCCTGACTTGCATTTTCTACTAGTTTGGGCCAAACCGTGTAAAACATGGTTAGTAATTAGTGATGGTGTTGTAGTGGATGTTGTTACTGAAGGAGCAGGAAAAGTGAGATTCTTTTTTATTTATATTTTAGGGTTTCTTCAAGAGTTGTGTCTGTGATGTTAATTGCTGAGAGATTAAACAGTAACTTTGTCAATAACTGTGTAAGTTTTAGAATCTTTGAGGTAAAAGATGCCATCTTCACTATCTTTAATTAACGCCTTTGAGTCGTAGATATTTGTTATGTGGTAAAGCTCTGTTACAGATAACAAAAGACAAAAGCCCTATCTATACCACAGAGATAATAATCAAAGTCTATGCTGATTTTTAATCAATATGCTGTAAATTTTAAAGAATATTAAATAACATAAACATCAAAACTTTGAGATCTGGAATTTCCTTAATAAGGGAGGTAATGAAAACGTATGCATATTTGGTGCTAATACTCTGCCTTTTTTACAGGTAAACAGAAATGCTGTTGGAGATGAACCAGTTTTGTAATTGATCTCATTATTGACTGCTTGAGGTGTTACAGCTAATAAAATCTGTGCTTTCTGAAATAGCAAAAGGATGCACTTACAATGTGGTGACAGCAAAAATGAGAACTTAATCTCTGCTTAGTCTTTTAGGGTGGGAACTCAAGCAATTTTTATGACTTTCCCTTGATGAAATGACCTGAAAACATTTAGGTATTACAGGCTCATTCAACAAGCTATTGTGTAATCTCATGCAACAAAGCAGCATTAACTCTTGTCCGTCCTTTGTAACAGGGTATTTCTAAGAAACCAAAGCATAATTTAAAAGAAAAACTGTTTTTCGGTTGCACAAGATTGTATTTGAGAAAACTGCAGCTTGATAATTGGCATCTTGACACATTCTCCATTAGTATTTGTCTCTGGAAATCAGATTTTGTAGACAGAGAGCCCGTGGAATGAAATTTTTGTTTTTCTCTCTTTCAGAAATGTTAATCTCTGCTTTTGCCTGAAGGCTCATTACAACCATGATGCATTTTAGAGTTTAAAATTTTGATTGCAACAGTGTAAGTGTCGTTATAGCCAGCTACCAAATATATTTAATGGGTGGGGACAATAAAACCACTGAAGCTTTGCAAGTTGAGACTCTCGAGAAATAACTCTCATATTTCTCTGTGAAGCAATTATATAGAAAATGCTAATTGTTCCCAACTGAATCACTCTTTCTTCCTGTTTAACTGCTTCTGCTCGCTATAGGTTGTCATAAAATATCACTTAAAAGCTCCTGTAATTCTGTTGCTCTGGCTTTGTATGAGAAGTGATATTTAAAAAAGACTGGCCACTTTCAATTTTCACTGTCCAGATTCTAGGATTTATAAAGATGGTTAAAAGCAGAGAGAAAATAGGGCAAAAATGTATGGGTTGAGACTGTTCAGGACTGAATATTAGGGAGAGGAGTAGGTGTGTAGGGATGAAGAAAATCTAGGTTTTCTCCAACATTTTTTTCATGTAGTTTTCAACAAGGGAAGGATGACAAACTGGATAATTTATTTTATAAAAATCTAAAAATAGTTCCAGTTGTCACTACGGTATAGTTAGTGTTTTTATGAGAAAAGTGTGATCTCCAGCCTTTCATTTGCTCACCTTTGCACAAATACTTTAAAATGAAAAGAATATGACTTTCCACCCTTCAAGAAATGCAAATTACTATCTAAAATCACAGCTTTGATCATGTCTTTCCTAAACCATGCTAGGCTGCAGATGAGTAGGTAGAAATTTTGGACATTACTTTCCAAATATTACCTAATTTGTGGTACTACTGCAGTAATATCAGTTGGTATGTTTGATTTGGGAACGTGTAGGGCTAGCCCCAAGTATTTAGATCTTTGGCAGAAATGTGATAGAGCTGATTCTCAGGGTATGGTGGAATCCCCTTGCTAAAGCATCATTACCTTACGGAGGACTTCTGATCTGCTTGCATTGAGAACCCTGTTGCTGCATCCTGCAGATTTAAATATAACAAAGTTGTCTTCAGCAGCTGCTGAGAGATTTGTGAAAAGCAAAAGACAACTGCCTTTGCCATATGCCAGATAGTAGTAGGCAAGTGTTACAGAACAAAAGAAAAAAATCTTTCTAAAAGCACATTGAATATGATGTTACTGAGTGAAGGAATTTGGTACATTTTAATGTACTTCACTGTGCCTATTCTAAAGTTTTGGTGCTTGTATGATTTTTTTTAAGAACACTTAGAACAAATATATGTATCATAGGCTTATGTTTACGAGGTTAGAATGATATTTCATGTAACTGAAAAACTGTATTCAGGTGCTTCCTTTACATCCACTTAAACAGCTGTACTTGTTCGAAAAAATTAACTGTTTTGTTACAGGAATTGCTCACTGGAATTAGGAGTTTGCTGCTGATATAATGATCCATCATTTTTTAATAGTAAAAATTTTAATCCAAAAATTGATGGCTTGAAAGTCCTGTTCCTGCAAGAACTGCAATGATGATTAACTGTATTATAAGTAATACCTAAGCCTACTTAAAAATGAGGTAAAAGTAAACATTATGTACATTCTCCTACTTTCTTTAGTATTCGGTAACATTCATTGCTCACTTTCTTAACTTTATCTGTTTCACTGAGATTTCATATGTGTATTTTTGGTTGATCTGCATAGCAGAGGGAGAAAGATACTCCTCTGGGTACACTCGGTTGTAAAAGCCCAGAACTGGATAAGGATCTTGTCGTGGTTTAACCTCAGCCGGCAACTAAGCCCCACGCAGCCGCTCACTCACTTCCCCCGCAGTGGGATGGGGGAGAGAATTGGAAGGGTAAAAGTGAGAAAACTCGTGGGTGGAGATAAAGACAGTTTAATAGGTAATGTAGAATCCACACACTCAAGCAAAAAAAACCCAGGAATTCATTCACTCCTTCCCATGGGCAGGCAGGTGTTCAGCCATCTCCAGGACAGCAGGGCTGCATCACGTGTAACCCTTAGTTGGGAAGACAAACGCCATTGCTCTGAACATCCCCCTTCTTCCTTCTTCCCCCAGCTTTATATGCCGAGCATGACGCCATACGGTATGCGATATCCCTTTGGTCAGCTGGGGTCAGCTGTCCTGGCTGTGTCCCCTCCCAACTTCTTGTGTACCCCCAGCCTCCTTGCTGGCAGGGCGGTGTGAGGTGCAGAAAAGGCCTTGGCTCTGTGTAAGCCCTGCTCAGCAATAACGAAAACATCCCTGCGTTATCCACACTGTTTCCAGCACAAATTCAAACCACAGCCCCGTACTAGCTACTGTGAAGCAAATTAACTCTACCCCAGCCAAACCCAGCACAGACCTCAAGAAAAGTGCTTCCTATCTGGAATAAAGCGGGTGGTGCAGCTCTGTAAGCATGTTCTTCATTCTGATTCCTTCTAAGCAGCTGTCAGCAGTCTCCACTGAGAAACTCTCTGCGTAGGAATCACATCCTTTTTATTTGGCAACCTGTGCACTGAGTTTACGCGGCTTTTTGAATGCTGTTAATATTGTGGCTGAGGCAGTTGAGAGCAGAAAGAATTGGCTTCCTTCTGTGGGAGCGTATTCCAATATTTGGAAACTGTTCCTGGCAGTAACTGTATAACTTACTCCACCAGTAGAAGGAAGCGGATTGCTAGTTCGGATTTGTAGTAAGAAGTGGAAATGTTCACTGATGCAGAGGCAGCGGTGACCGGCGGGTGTTCACAGGGTCGCCTCTGTAACGCAGAGCAATACACCATTCTGAATTTTGGTCACAGAGGCCCACAGTAAGGTTGTACACTGGGTGTTAGCTCAGATGAGAGGTTAAGGTAGTACTGAAGTAGAAACGAACCTCCTATATCCAAATGGCCAATGCATTACTGAAATGGATGAACAAAGCTGATGTCTTTGGTCTGTGTATTCTGTAGGTATGTGAAGATGCAGACTTCTCAGGTGTTTTGCTTTGGTGCTTCTGTCTAATCTATAGGTAAATAAAGACTTAAGCTTTTCAGGTCTGTCACTTCACTAGCCTTTTTTCTTCAACAGCATTGAATTCTTTCTTACGATACTTCAAACAAAGCCAAGCAGATCTCATTTGACTACTTGAGGATTCTACAGTTGTCCTGGTTTGGCCCAAACCAGGCCAATTAGTCTTAGAGAAACCAAGGTTACTGCTAAATTCCTCACTGCTTATGAGTGAAGAGCCGAAGGGGGCTCGCACCTGCAGGGAGGAGCAGACAGGGCAGGTGACCCAAGATTGACCAACGAGGTATTCCATCCCATACATGTCATTCTCACTTTCCTATTTATCACTAACCCACTGCCTCCTGGAGGTGGGGCCCAGGAGGGAGGGGCCCTCCTGTCTCCCACTGATTGGTACCAGCTTTGCCAGTTTCCAGTTAAAAGCCTGCAGGTGTGATGGCAGGGGGAGCTACTGCATTTTGCCCTCTGCCCGTGCTGGGGGGAGCTACTGCATTTTGCCCTCTGCCTGTGCTGGGGGAGCAACTCTGCCTGAGGAGGATTTCCAAGCTCTCAGTCTTGGCTTTGTATATATTTGTATATATTTGATTATTTCTGTTATTATTGTTATTATACTCTTTTTCATTGTTATAGTTTATTAAAACTGTTTTAACTTTTCAACCCATAAGTCTCTCTCCCTTTTCCCTTTCCCTTTCCCTTAGGGTGGGGAGGGGGAGAGGGTTAACAGAGAGCATCTGCCACCTGGTTAATAGCCAGCCCAGCTTTAAACCGTGACAACAGTAGAAGAGTGTAACGGTCCTTTTTTTTTTTTCATTTTCTTCTGTTATCTCTTGCCTTATTGGTACCTCTTGAGATTTTTAGTTTACATTCTAAATCTAAGGAAGGTCATCCCAGCAGATTACTATTTACCTCTGCAATTGGAGTGTTCTGTGTATCTTACTCATTTTTTAATGCCATGGAGGCAAAACTACTAACTGAAGGGTTCAGGAAATGCCTGTATCGATGCTGCCAAATACTCAGTATTTGAATCTATTAGCAGTCTTTTCTGGCCCCGTGCTGCAGTGAGAGCTGTGTGATTGCAGAAAGTAAACAGCTGAAGTAGCTGTGCAGGGAGCACGAGTTACAGGTAAGCACTTTCTGTTTGTTGTTTTCCTCTCTCAGGCCATGCACTAGATGATACACTGTGCCATCCCCTGAGCTGCTGCAGCAAGACAGCTGAACCTACATATTTTAGGGCAGTATCATTAACCAAGGGCTGATATGAAAACCCACTGGACAGGATGAATCAGCTTCCATTTATTTGCAAATTGGCAAAATGTCACGTTCCTCCTCTGCTCTTCCTCTATGAAATTTTTACCCATTTTTCCCACTGCTCTTTCACAAATAACAATATGTCCTGATACTCAGGAAAGTTTTAAAGCAAGTCACCTAGTGATTTGTCGGCTGCCTTGTTCAGCACCGAGGCAGCGAGACACAGGATGCAGTTTACTAGGCGTTGGCACCAAGGAGAATTTTCCTCCATGTAATCTGGCAAGGTGCCATATCTCCTCACCAAAGAGATTGAAACAAAACATATTTTTCCTCATCATTATGCAAGAATTAAAATAATAAACTGTTTTGAGATCTTGGCAAGTGTATCTTTGGATTTTAATGAACTTTAGTCACCTCTTAAGGAAAGTAATAAATAAATCACTTTGAATAAAGCATCGAAATTTGAAATCAGGGGCAGAACTTTTCCCTCCCTATTTTGTCCCCTGCTTAACGTTGTGTTACTTGGCTTGTTAAGCATTCTTGGCACTTGCAGGAAGAGCTAAAATGATGTTCTGAAGAATATTTATTTCAGTCCTTAAGAAATCAGTTTTCTATAAAATAATATCACAGTTAGCACAGAATATAACTAAATATTAGACCTTTTTCCAAAATAGAAAAGGAAACACTTCTTCTTTAGCGCAGGCTCTGAGCGAGTCATCTTCTTTGCCTGGTGAGTTGCAAAGACCGAGTACGTGTGTACTGCTACGCTTCTTACTAACGTGGCTCTGGGATCCCCAGCCTAGGATGGGAAGCTGCAAGGCTGGGGAAAGCAAACCTCTGCTTCAAATTCAGTGTCGTACAGTCGGGGACAAGGCTGGGTGTGTTATAGAGCCTTTTCTCTTCCCTCTGACTACACTTTTTATGATGCTCGACTTCATTGCAGGTCTGATACAGTATTTTTTGTTTGTGTGTCACGGCGAGAATTTAGGGTGTGTCGGCGAGAGGAACGCGAGCAAAGGTCGGGCTGGGTGGCAGGTAGGGATCGAGGCGCTGGTAAGTACGACTGCGAGGAGTATATTTGTACGAGATGATGATATTTGGCTTGGGAGGGGAAAAGACAATGCTGTTTGGCTGATGTGTTGGCATGGAAATAGTTATCACGGTGGCTAGGCTGTGCTGAACCTGTGGAAAATCCTATTATTTAAAAATAAGTCCTCCTGCATGCTGATTTTGTCTTTCCTTTTATTTCTTTAGTGCAACAGAGAGCAATAGCTATGAGGTGCAGAGGGAATAGAAAGGGACAGAAGAGGGGTCAGAGTGTAAAAGAACAGGACGTTGCAATAAGGTTTTAAAACAAAAACGGGCACAGTAAGTCAAATACAAGAGGAGGGTGGCTGGAGCCCTCCTGCCAGCAGACAGCCTGTCCCAGCACTCAGCAAAATAACAGCAGTCAACCAGAAAGGCATCCAGTCAACTTAGAAAGGCATCCAGACTATGGGCTGTGAAAGGTGAGAGCCGGGAGGTTCTTCCTTTTCAGGCAGATAAGCCTGTAAAGGCTACAGCTTTTGTCAGGTTTCAGCTGATGATAAAAAAAATCTCTATGTTGTTATTGTGCCTACATTATCTTTGGTAAATGTTGCAGTACAAGGCTTAAAACTCATTATGTATTTTCAGATACATTTTGAAGGTGTATTTGGCACATGTGATTTTTAAAATTGTCTCAGTGACGTGCAGTAAAAGGAGAAATGAGAAAGTATTGGCAGGTGGTGGAGGCGGCTCAGAAGAAGCAGTAGCAACTTCTGAGCAACAGCTGGGAGCGTGTGTGCGCTGCTGTGTGCTCTGTTAGGGCTTTCCTTGAAATTACTGTGGGGGTGAAATTACTGACGGTGGCTGACAGCCAGGGTGGTTCGGTGGAGCTGCAGAGAAATCTGGGAGTTTGCAAACTCTGCAAGACCAGCCAGAATTTAAAAGACAGTTCGTGAAGAGATAATGGAGTGGCTGTGATGGGAGTTTCTTCACTGAGGAAAGGGGGAATTTGACTGTGAGTAGCAGTAGCAAGGACAGAGCGCTGCAAACACTACAGACCGGTGTCACTGGCAGTAATAACCTGTTCCTTTGAATCACAGCAAAGAGTAGGGTCTGCAAGAGAAACTAAATAGCATGGGGTGATCTTAGCATGGGGTGGTTACTGTGCTCCATGTTAAAAACCCTGGGCAACATCTAGTCCTTTGAAAAGATCCTTCAAAAGGAGGGAGAAATGCCATTATTCGTAGCACCAGGTGCATCTGAAGGAAGCGGAGCTTACCCTTCCCATCTTGCCTGCTGTAGAAGGATTCTGATTCTATTTAAGAGGCACTTTTTTTTCCTATAAAGGGGATAGATCTGCTAGTGTAAGGTTTTCCACTAGAACTCTTCAACTCTGGAATTTTATGTGTTTTATAACTCATATTTAGTACTCAAGAGAACTAATGTTTTAGCTAGCTGGACACTGTAAACAGTTCTCATTCCTTCCCCTTTCTTCCAATTAGGGTAAAATGGTAGGGGAAAAATTTGAAATAGTTATTTCTTAGAAGGGGAGAGGTGGGTTTGATGATCATTGCTAAGACTGTGGTTTAATGGGTTTTAGTGTTACTGGAGAGCTGGCTATTTTGGAAAACGTGCCCAGCACTTCGGATGGCCATCTAGAGTCTGTTTTTCATATATTTCTAAATTATGAATTAAAAACAGATGCAACACAAGATTAATTATTCTCCATGTACTTTCCCTTGTCACCAGGCAGTCCTCCTGTGAGAGCTGTATGCCAGGAAGAGGGCAGTCTCACCGCAGGTAATTTCATTGTACAAGAACAAAAACTAATTCCCAAGTTTTCTCCCAAATATAACCACGTTAAATAGAGGATCTGTTCAGGATTGCATAACTACTTCTGTAGCAATTACAGAAAATGCCTACATGGAAAAGCAACAGTAGGAAAGCATCTGTGTTTCTCGCTTCTCTCTCTGTAAGGTTTTCTTTCCTTTTCTGTTAATTTAATACAGAGACAACTGTACAATCCATTTTTTCTTGTCAGTACATTTTTTTCTCATTTCTTGTTTCTCTTCCGAATTGAAATGAGTGGAGTTAGCTTGGCAGAGCCAGCCTGCTTTCTGTAGATCAAGGGCATGTGATTTGTGGCCCATAGCTGGGAAACCACTGGTATTAAGTTGTTTGTTGTTTATGGATTCTCCTTCAACAGCATGATGACTAGAGAAGGATGTCAGCCCTCAGGAGGGACCAGGCTGGATGCAGTGCTAAAGAGTGGGGGAGAGAGAAATCCCATAGACTGTTTGACCACAGGCTGCTTAAATCCCTCAAACTCTGGTTGAAACACTGACCTCTTTGGACAATTAATACTAGTGTCTTTCTGGTAACTCGCTTTGCTCTGCTCTCTGACTTGCTGCTGAGGAAGCAGGATCTCTATCCAGTTTATTACTGGATTATATACGTGCTAGATTGTATACAACAGGTGATATGAACTCCACCCTAAACCAGCATTTTTGCTTTCAGTAATCTAGTTACTCTCTAGATATTTAGGTCTCTCAGTCAAGACCTTTCAATCAGCTGTTTTCTAGAGGCAGCTGCTTCTCGGAGCCCTTGCCCATACGCTCTTCCAGGTACGGGGCTGGGCTGGGTTGAGAGAGGGCTGGGGTGGCTCGGGCTCTCTGAGCCTTACTCGAGGTAGAGATATGGCTGGGCAGCACGTGCTGATGATTTTGTGGAAAGGCTGGGATCAAAGAACTGTGATGTGGGAAGGGAAGCAGCCAGCTGGGGAGTGAAATCAGGAGCCAGTTCAGCAATCCACTTTTTCAGAAGAAAGAAAATGAGACGGCTGAGAGCTTTCTGAGGGAGCTGAGCAGAGGCCTGGGCAAGGAAAAAGGAAGAAAATCTCATGGCAAGCTGTTGCCTGGATGCAAGGTCCCACACTTTCTTCCTCCTTCTCTGAGGCTGAAAGGGACATAGCTAAATGGGGTAGTGGTGTGAAAAGCCCTGTCCCACAGTCAGGCATGCACGAGACGACTGTGACTGCCCTTGGTGCAAGGTGGGGTGAAAGGGGAGCTGTGTACTGAGTGTGAAGGGCTTCCCTACCTGGGCATGGTACAAGACCAAGGCACCTGGTGAGATCCAGCTGTCCAGCTCTGTTTGTAGTGAAATTTTCCATTTGAATTCTCATTCCAAAATGGGAAAGAAAGACTTACTTCGCAGGAGGCCAGGCCATTTCACATAGCCTAAAGACACTAAAATATGCCAAATGAAAACTTGTAGATGGTGGCTCTAGGTGTTAGAAAGTTACTTTCTTACATGCCATCCAGAGGGACCTTGACAGTCTTGAGAGCTGGGCCTGTGCGAACCGCATGAAGTTCAACAAGGCCAAGTGCAAGGTCCTGCATGTGGGTCGGGGCAATCCCAAGCACAAATACAGGCTGGGTGAAGAATGGATTGAGAGCAGCCCTGAGGAGAAGGACTTGGGGTGATGGCTGATGAGAAGCTCAACATGAACCAGCAACGTGTGCTTGCAGCCTAGAAGGCCAACCGTATCCTGGGCTGCATCAAAAGCAGCGTGGCCAGCAGGTTGAGGGAGGTGATTCTGCCCCTCTACTCCGCTCTTGTGAGACCCCACGTGGAGTACTGTGTTCAGCTCTGGGGCCCCCAACATAAGAAGGACATGGAGCTGTTGGAGTGAGTCCAGAGGAGGGCCACAAAGATGATTGGGGGGCTGGAGCACCTCTGCTATGAAGACAGGGTGTGAGAGATTTGGGGCTCTTCAGCCTGGAGAAGAGAAGGCTCCGGGGAGACCTTCTAGCAGCCTCCCAGTACCTGAAGGGGGCCTACAGGAAAGTGGGAGAGGAACTTTTTACAAGGGCATGTAGTGATAGGATGAGGGGTAATGATTTTAAACTGAAAGAGGGTAGATTTAGATTAGATATTAGGAAGAAATTCTTGACTGTTGGGGTAGTGAGACACTGGCACAGGTTGCCCAGAGAAGTTGTGGGTGCCCCCTCCCTGGCAGCATTCAAGGCCAGGTTGGATGAGGCTTTGAGCAATCTGGTGTAGTGGAAAAGTGTCCCTGCCCATGGCAGGGGGGTTGGAACTAGACGATCTTTAAGGTCCCTTACAATGAAACGATTCTATGGTTCTATGGTTCTATGGTTCTATGGTTCTATGGTTCTATGGTTCTATGGTACATATATTGCAGTGTCTCTTGGAATTTCTGTTCAGGATCATTTGCTGTTGTCCTGGTTTGGCCCAAACCAGGCCAATTAGTCTTAGAGAAACCAAGGTCACTGCTAAATTCCTCACTGCTTATGAGTGAAGAGCCGAAGGGGGCTCGCACCTGCAGGGAGGAGCAGACAGGGCAGGTGACCCAAGATTGACCAACAAGGTATTCCATCCCATACACGTCATTCTCACTTTCCTATTTATCACTAACCCACTGCCTCCTGGAGGTGGGGCCCAGGAGGGAGGGGCCCTCCTGTCTCCCACTGATTGGTACCAGCTTTGCCAATTCTGCAGTTAAAAGCCTGCAGGTGTGATGGCAGGGGGAGCTACTGCATTTTCCCCTCTGCCCGTGCTGGGGGGAGCTACTGCATTTTCCCCTCTGCCTGTGCTGGGGGAGCAACTCTGCCTGAGGAGGATTTCTAAGCTCTCAATCTTGGTTTTTGTATATATTTGTATATATTTGATTATTTCTATTATTACTATTATACTCTTTTTCATTACTATAGTTTATTAAAACTGTTTTAACTTTCCAACCCATAAGTCTCTCTCCCTTTTCCCTTTCCCTTTCCCTTCGGGTGGGGGGGGGGAGGGTTAACAGAGAGCGTCTGCCACAGGTTTAGTAGCCGGCCCAGCTTTAAACTGTGACAGATTTATTGGTGCCCAACGTGGGGCACGAGAGAAGCTCCAACAGGTTGCTCTGATAAGTTGAATCCTGGCTCTGGTGGGAGGAGACCCGGAGAGCTCAGCTGAGAGAATATCAGATTTCTTCCTTTGAGATTTACAAGGGGTTGGAAAGTTAAAACAGATAGTGAAGATGGTGATGTCATTTTTGAATGCTGTGTTATCTCATCTTTTTATGGAGTTTCTTTCACAGTTGAGTATTGCAATGATGGCTTACCTGCCATGGGCACTGTGTTATTGCTTGCTTCTTATGAATGTTTACATGCAGTTTAGCAGTGGGCGCTGGTCGAAATGTATTGTTTTGGTATGGGGTTTGATACTGATTTATGCTGTGATAAACTGGGCAGTTACTATTCCGATCTCTTATCTCTATGACACAATGATGGGCAGCTTTAATCGTGAATCAGTAGCAGCAACTTCATCTGCACGCTCCAGGCGTCCTTTAGCTGATTCTGTTAATGATTACACTTCCAGTTTTACTTTGGGAAATAGCACCTTCTCCTTTTCTGCCAAGCTGATTCCACTAGATTTTGCGAAATTAGGATGGTGCTGTCTAGGTGGCATGTTTTTATTTTTGGTTGTTCTGAATGTGTTTCTGATGTGGGATAAGATTAAATATCGGTGCAGGGACAGTTGTAGGTGTTATGCAGCCACCTCAGATCCTACAGTGTGTACTGCCGCTACAGCCACTAAACCCACTGAAGCCTCGGCAGCCTGTACCACAGCTGCTACACCCCCCATGACAGCCACTTCATCTACTCAGACTCCAGCATCTATCGAATCTGTACCAATTGCTCCTGTAACCAGGAAGAAATACCAAAAGAAATCAGCTCGTGAAGTGAAGGATGATGACTCGGAGCCTTCTAAGGCAGAGCCATCATATGACCCAGGTGAGGGCCCTTCTCAGGCAGAGTTAGGGCCCGACACAGATGGGGGTTTCCTCAATCGTCCTTTTAAAGCAGACCCATCACAGAAGAAAGGTCCTTCTAAAGCAGAACTATCACAAGAGGAGGACTCGGACGTAGAGATAACCTACCACTCCTTATCCCTGAAGGACCTGAGAAATATAAGGAAAGACTTCAGCCGTTATGACGGTGAACCTATTATTACCCGGTTGCTCCGATGCTGGGATAATGGGGCAGACAGCATGCAATTAGATGGCAGAGAAGCCAGACAGTTGGGATCCCTGTCCAGAGATGGTGGTATTGATAAGGCGCTCGCAAGAAAGTCAAACACTATCAGTCTCTGGAGGCGACTCTTGTCAGCTGTAAAGAGCAGGTATCCCTATAAAGATGATGTTATGAGCCACCTAAGCAAATGGACCACTATAGAAAAAGGTATTAACTACCTTAGAGAACTGGCTGTGCAAGAGATTATTTATAGACACCCACGGGACATTGTAGATCCTGTAGATCCTGATGAAGTGGAATGCAACTGATCCATGTTCCGGAAGGTTGTGAAGGATGCTCCACCGACATATACCCATACATTGTCAATATTAGTATGGGGAGAAGATGCTATGGCACGATCTAGTGTGGGCGAAATGGCTAACTGTATGCGACAGTATGAAGATAGTATTTCTTCCCCACTGCAGGCACGCATCTCGGCTGTGGAAAAACTGACTAAGGAGAACAAGGACTCATTTAAACAACTGTCAGACAAACTGTCCAGGATCGAGAATAAACTTGACTCTCTACCTACACAGGCGCGCGTTGCAGCTGTTAGGAGAAAACGTTCTCCTACAGGACCAGCTCAAAGGAAACGGAACACATCACGAGGTATCCTGTGGTTTGCCCTGCGTGGTTATGGGGAGGACATGAGCAGATGGCATGGACAACCTACCAGTACCCTACAGGCACGAGTACGTGAGTTGCAAGCTAAAAGAAATACCAGAGAGAATTTTTCTAGA
This sequence comes from Nyctibius grandis, assembly GCF_013368605.1. Lineage (NCBI taxonomy): Eukaryota > Metazoa > Chordata > Aves > Nyctibiiformes > Nyctibiidae > Nyctibius > Nyctibius grandis. The sequence continues at coordinate 47,016,722 of NC_090662.1, read as the reverse complement.
AGGATGGCTGCTCCAGTTACCAGTGAGCAGGACCCCAGTCAGGGTAGATGGGCCTCAAATTCCTTTTTCCCAAGTGTGAATAGGAGAAATGAAGGTCCAGTCCCTGTGAGCAGCATGAATCCATTTCTTAATTAGGGGGGCCCTGCCTCCAGCCAGGTGGAGGAGAGGGACAACCGAGTTTATTGGACTGTGTGGATTCAATGGCACATCAAAACCACAAAGGTATCGAGCCTTGGTAGACACTGGTGCACAGTGCACCCTAATGCCATCGGATCATAAAGGGGCAGAATCTATCAGTATTTCAGGAGTAACAGGAGGATCTCAAGTGTTATCTGTATTGGAGGCCGAAGTGAGCCTAACTAAAAATGAATGGAAAAAGCACCCCATTGTGACTGGCCCAGATGCTCCGTGCATCCTTGGCATAGACTACCTCAAGAGAGGGTATTTTAAGGACCCAAAAGGGTATAGATGGGCCTTTGGTATAGCAGCTGTAGAGACTGAGGACATTAAACAGCTGTCTACCTTGCCTGGCCTCTCAGAAGATCCTTCTGTTGTGGGGTTGCTGAAGGTTGAAGAACAACAGGTGCCAATTGCTACTACCACGGTGCACCGACGACAATATCGCACCAATCGAGACTCCCTGATCCCCATTCACAAACTGATTAGACAATTAGAAAATCAAGGAGTGATTGGCAAGACTCGCTCACCCTTTAATAGTCCTATATGGCCAGTGCGAAAGTCTGATGGAGAATGGAGATTAACTGTGGACTATCGTGGCCTAAATGAAGTTACGCCACCGCTGAGTGCTGCTGTGCCAGACATGCTAGAACTTCAATACGAACTGGAGTCAAAGGCAGCCAAGTGGTACGCCACCATAGACATTGCTAATGCATTTTTCTCTATTCCTTTGGCACCAAAGTGCAGGCCACAGTTTGCTTTTACCTGGAGAGGTATCCAGTACACCTGGAATCGACTGCCCCAGGGGTGGAAACACAGTCCTACTATTTGCCACGGACTGATCCAGACTGCACTAGAAAAGGGTGGAGCTCCAGAACATTTGCAATACTTTGATGACATCATTGTGTGGGGTGATACAGCAGCAGAAGTTTTTGACAAAGGGGAGAAAATAATCCAAATTCTTCTGAAAGCTGGTTTTGCCATAAAAAGAGGCAAGGTCAAGGGACCTGCCCGGGAGATCCAGTTTTTAGGGATTAAATGGCAAGATGGGCGTCGCCAGATCCCGATAGAGGTGATCAACAAAATAACAGCCATGTCCCCACCTACTAACAAAAAGGAAACACAAGCCTTCTTAGGCGTTGTGGGTTTCTGGAGAATGCATATTCCAGATTACAGCCAGATTGTACGCCCTCTTTATCGAGTGACCAGAAAGAAGAATGATTTTCAGTGGGGCCCTGAACAACGACAGGCTTTTGAACAGATTAAACAAGAGATTGTGCATGCAGTAGCCCTTGGACCAGTCCGTATGGGACAAGATGTTAAAAATGTGCTCTACACTGCAGCTGGGGACAATGGTCCTACCTGGAGCCTCTGGCAAAAAGTACCAGGGGAGACTCGAGGTCGACCCCTAGGATTTTGGAGTCGAGGATACAAGGGCTCCGAGGCCAATTACACTCCAACTGAAAAAGAGATACTGGCAGCATATGAAGGAGTTAGAGCTGCTTCAGAGGTAATTGGTACTGAAGCACAACTTCTCCTGGCACCTCGATTACCAGTACTAGGCTGAATGTTCAAGGGTAAGGTTCCCACTACCCATCATGCAACTGATGCGACGTGGAGTAAATGGATTGCATTAATTACACAGAGGGCTCGAATAGGAAACCCTAATCGCCCAGGAATCTTAGAAGTGATCATGGACTGGCCAGAAGGCAAAGACTTCGGAATGCCACCAGAAAAGGTGGTGACATGTGCTGAAGAAGCCCCACCATATAATGAACTACCAGAGGATGAGAAGCAGTATGCCCTGTTCACCGATGGATCCTGCCGTCTTGTAGGAAAGCATCGGAAGTGGAAAGCTGCTGTATGGAGTCCTATACGACGAGTCACAGAAGCCACAGAAGGACAAGGTGAATCAAGTCAATTTGCAGAAGTAAAAGCCATCCAGCTGGCTTTAGACATTGCTAAACGAGAAAAGTGGCCAAGGCTGTATCTTTATACTGACTCATGGATGGTAGCAAATGCCTTGTGGGGGTGGTTAAAGCAGTGGAAGCGAAGCAACTGGCAGTGCAAAGGGAAACCTATTTGGGCTGCCTAATTGTGGCAAGATATTGCTGCTCGGCTAGAGAAACTAGTCGTGAAGGCACGTCATGTAGATGCTCACGTACCTAAAAGTCGGGCAACTGAGGAACATCGAAACAACCAACAAGCGGATCAAGCTGCTAAAGTGTTCCAAATAGATTTGGACTGGGAACACAAAGGTGAACTATTTTTAGCTCGGTGGGCTCATGACACTTCAGGTCATCAAGGGAGAGATGCAACATACAGATGGGCTCGTGACCGAGGGGTGGACTTAACCATGGACTCTATTGCACAGGTTATCCATGATTGTGAAACATGCGCCGCAATTAAGCAAGCCAAACGGTTAAAACCTTTGTGGTATGGGGGGCGGTGGTTGAAATATAAATATGGGGAGGCCTGGCAAATTGACTATATCACACTCCCTCAAACCCGCCAGGGTAAACGCTATGTGCTTACCATGGTGGAGGCGACCACCGGATGGTTGGAAACATATTCTGTGCCCCATGCCACTGCCCGGAACACTATTCTGGGCCTCGAAAAGCAAATCTTGTGGTGACATAGCACACCAGAGAGAATTGAGTCGGACAATGGGACTCATTTCAAAAACAGTCTCATAGACAACTGGGCCAAAGAGCATGGCATCGAATGGGTATATCACATCCCCTATCATGCACCAGCCTCTGGGAAAACTGAACGGTATAATGGGCTGTTAAAAACTACCCTGAAAGCAATGGGGGGTGGAACCTTTAAAAACTGGGATAAACATCTGGCACAAGCTACCTGGTTAGTTAACACCAGGGGATCTATCAATTGAGCTGGCCCTGCTCAGTCAGACCTTCTACATACAGTAGAAGGAGATAAAGTCCCTGTGGTGCATGAAAGGAATCTATTGGGAAAAACTGTCTGGATTCTTCCTGTAACGGGCAAAGGTAAACCCATTCGTGGGATTGCTTTTGCTCAGGGACCTGGATGTACTTGGTGGGTGATGTTGCAAGATGGTGAAGTCCGATGTGTCCCTGAAGGTGATGTGATTCTGGGTGAGACTACTTAATTCTGAACTGTATGTTGTTGCTGCATAAGTGTCTTTCAGGTTAAGACAGTGGTGATGAGACCGGAGCTAGCTTCATCAAGTGGCGTCCAGTAACCTCCTCGAGTCTGACATCTTTAATCTGCAACCCGTGGGCACGAACCATGACAAAAGAGAGACTGCTAGCCAGAGAGACTGCTGAGAGACTGCTAGCCAGATGGAAACCCACAATCCTGAACCAAATGAACTTAATGAACTTTTTGTATAGAGAAGAATCATAAACTAGTGATATGTATATATATATTTGAAAATGAAAAGGTAGTGGTGATCTGAGTATGACGTGAATGATATGGAATAAGGGGTGGAATGTCCTGGTTTGGCCCAAACCAGGCCAATTAGTCTTGGAGAAACCAAGGTCACTGCTAAATTCCTCACTGCTTATGAGTGAAGAGCCAAAGGGGGGTCGCACCTGCAGGGAGGAGCAGACAGGGCAGGTGACCCAAGATTGACCAACAAGGTATTCCATCCCATACACGTCATTCTCACTTTCCTATTTATCACTAACCCACTGCCTCCTGGAGGTGGGGCCCAGGAGGGAGGGGCCCTCCTGTCTCCCACTGATTGGTACCAGCTTTGCCAATTTTCCAGTTAAAAGCCTGCAGGTGTGATGGCAGGGGGAGCTACTGCATTTTGCCCTCTGCCTGTGCTGGGGGGAGCTACTGCATTTTCCCCTCTGCCTGTGCTGGGGGAGCAACTCTGCCTGAGGAGGATTTCCAAGCTCTCAATCTTGGTTTTTGTATATATTTGTATATATTTGATTATTTCTATTATTACTATTATACTCTTTTTCATTACTATAGTTTATTAAAACTGTTTTAACTTTCCAACCCATAAGTCTCTCTCCCTTTTCCCTTTCCCTTTCCCTTCGGGTGGGGGGGGGGAGGGTTAACAGAGAGCGTCTGCCACAGGTTTAGTAGCCGGCCCAGCTTTAAACCGTGACAGCTGTATATCTCATCTGTATTTTCGCAGGCATAAGAGCTACTCCAATTTTAACATCAGATGTATAGAACTGCTAGAGCTATGTAAAAAAGAAAAAATAGCAAAACAAAACCAGCAACAACAAAAAAACCCCAAACCTAAAGGAGCCTAGTGCTCTCTTCCTTAAAATGTAGCAGACTGCTTTTTAATTGAGGGACTCTGCAAGCTTTTTTCAGAAGGAAGAGGTGGGGCTCACGTTGTTTTGCCCAGACAATGGCTCCCATGCCGATTTAATTCAAAGGGGAATAAAAATTCATCATCTGTCTTCCCTCCTATACAGAACATTTTAATGTATATATTTCATAAAATAAAGTTGAACGGTTCTACCTAGTCCTTAGAAGCGGAGTCCTGAAGGTGCGCGATGACACCATGGGCTGCTCTCTCAGCCTTCGAATTCCCCAGGAGCCAGAGTTTGGATGAAGTCGCGTCTCTTGGCTGGTCTGTTTACTGTCTCCCATTTTCAACATTCTTCCCTTGACCTGCAGTGTTAGTTTATGAACTCCATTACACATTCCAGTACTGCAGGTCAGTAGATGGAGTAGAGGTTTTAAGTAATTCCAGGCTGGTTTGGCGTGGGGTAGATATGGGTGTGTGATTGAATCAGACTCAAGTTAGGTGTGGTTTATCTTGATTTGACTCAAAGTGAAACAAAATTACAAGGAAAAACATCCTAATGTAATTGTAATCAACTTCTGCTAGGTATGGGCAGTAAGTGCCAAAGTTATGGTTACAGGAAACTAAAACATGAATGAAGTTGCAGTATTGGAGCTGCATCTGTTCTCGACCTTAAAGTGAACAGTAATTTCCAAGAAATTGAATTAGTATACATTTGTAAATAATTTTCATAATTCATTGCCAAACAGTAACTGTTGCTTATTTCTAAGGCTGGGAACGTTTTCAAGACAATACTTTCTTACTCTAAAATTGGCTTTAATTGTGTTTTTAATGCTGGAGATAGACCTCTTCAGTTCTACCTTCATGAAGAACAGTGGAACCAAAAATCTATTCCCCCGACCCTGCCTTTTGCTGAAGGCTGGGACAGCAAAACCCTTCTGTCCTGGGGAACTGAAAAAGAACACTGGCTCTTCATTTGAAATCCAAACTGTTCTGTTTCTCGGTGTTCCGTGAACCTGAACCATTTGGGGACTGCCAGCTAGAAGGCAAGACAGTCTGTCCTTTTACATGTTCTCAAATCTATAGGGTGCTAAACCTGGTAAAGCACTTGCTGTTTCTGCAGGATCATTTAGGATTTAAAATTTAAAAAAAGTTACTTGCAATCTGGTGTCTGAAAATTGGCAGATTACATTTGCTCAGAATGTCTTCGGACAGATGACCAGTTGCCACCTGCCTAGGACTAGCCACTGGGAAGAAATGAATCCACACGAGTGGGTTGTTGTTGCTCCATTTGTCACCCCAGTACTCAGTAAAGATTATGGATGGGTATAAGGAAATAGAAAAGAAATCGTAAACATCTACCGGAGTATCATCTTTTCTAGCGAGAGCAAAAGCCAAAGAGCAGATAAGCGCCGTAATCTTAAATGTCATAAACCTTTAGGTCTACAATATACTGAACTCAGTTCTAGTCTTAGCAATAACTCTTACTACCCTGATACCCTGAAAGGGAAGCTGCAGGCATAGAAAGTGCAACAGTCAAACACAATTCGCTCAAACACAATTTATGTTTCTTGCCTAAAACAGTTCTGATGAATTGTGTTAAAACCTATTCAGTCATTAGGGACTTTGTAATGTCTAATACACAAATTTTAGCTTCAGGAAGCTGTTGCAGCGCATATCAGACACGTCATGCTCCATCCCAGAGTTGTGGTGGGGGGCTGTGTGTGCATGGCTATAGGTGGGCAGGCGTGCAGGTGCGTTGGTTTGAAACATTCAGCTCTTAGTCGAATCGCTCTTCTGAAGTAAAGGTAAGTAGTAAGAGTGTAGTAAAGAGTAGTAGGTAGTAAGAGGAGATCATAGAATCATAGAATGGTTTGGGTCGGAAGGGACCTTAAAGATCATCTAGTTCCAACCCCCCTACCACAGGCAGGGGCACCTTTCCACTACACCAGATTGCTCAAAGCCTCATCCAACCTGGCCTTGAACGCTGCCAGGGAGGGGGCACCCACAACTTCTCTGGGCAACCTGTGCCAGTGTCTCACCACCCTCACAGTAAAGAATTTCTTCTTAATATCTAATCTAAATCTACCCTCTTTCAGTTTAAAATCATTACCCCTCATCCTATCACTACATGCCCTTGTAAAAAGTCCCTCTCCCACTTTCCTGTAGGCCCCCTTCAGGTACTGGGAGGCTGCTAGAAGGTCTCCCCGGAGCCTTCTCTTCTCCAGGCTGAACAGCCGCAACTCTCAGCCTGTCTTCATAGCAGAGGTGCTCCAGCCCTCTCATCATCTTCGTGGCCCTCCTCTGGACTCACTCCAACAGCTCCATGTCCTTCTTGTGTTGGGGGCCCCAGAGCTGAACACAGTACTCCACGTGGGGTCTCACGAGAGCGGAGTGGAGGGGCAGAATCACCTCCCTCAACCTGTTGGCCACGCTGCTTTTGATGCAGCCCAGGATACGGTTGGCTTTCTGGGCTGCAAGTGCGCCCTTACTAGATGAGGTGGTAAGAGTAGAGGAGAAGGTGTTTTTACTTTTAATTTCCACATAGAACAGCATCAGAGACTTTGGGTTCTATTTTTCCTAAATTGGCATTTTTCCTCAGCGTGAAGCCCCGGCCCGGCCCGGCCCGGCGCTGGCGGCTCTGCCCGCCCGGTGCCCCCCGCTGCGGGGCAGCCGCCGCCCCTCTCCCGGTGCCGGCCTGCCCCCTGCTGGCGGCACCGCCGCACTGCATGGGAGCCCGCACGGCGCCTCGCGGGGGGCGGTGCGCGGCCCCGCGGCTCACAAACAGGCGTGACTGCTCCTGTGACACCGCCCTGATGAGGTTTCGTGACCCTCAGCATTAGTTCCGTTGTCGTCTTCTTCATCACCTTATTTACATATGCAAAAATCTCAGACAAATTCTGTGTTTGGAGTTACTCCTCTTTCTAAGTTTCCCTTGCAGAGTTCTTGATTTTTATGACATTTTTAAGAAACAGAGGGGACGAAGCATCTTGAAAAACATGCATCAAATAGGCAAGATGCATTTTAACAGTATTATGAGGTTTAATGAATTTTAAAAATGCGTTTGTGGTCCAACTTGCAGCTTCGGGACTACTCTCCCGTAAGAGCAAAGCCCCATAACAGTACAGGCTTTAGACTCTCATAAATTTAATTTCCTTAAGTAAAGCTTACAGCAATGTTTTCTTGGATGCTAGCCCACAGCCCCTCATATTTCCCAGGAATTTACTGAGCTGCTCTACCTATATACATAAAGCAGTGGGAAGATAGGTATGTGTTTAATTTAAAAGAAGCTGATGGTTTTGTTTACGGGAATTCCATTCTAGTCCTTCATTTCCATTCCTCTCCGCATTCCTTTCATTCAGAGGCACAGACTGTTTACATGGTTCCTCTTCCCTGGCCTTACGCTAAACCCTGGAAAGAAAGATGATTTCTCCGAAGAGGTCTGCTTGGGAAACTGCCCCCAGATGAATGGTCTGTGTGGAGGGCCGGTGGGAATGTAAAGCCTGAAACTGTCAGCCTTAGCGTGGGGTGTTTGGCAGCAGTCCTGAAACAAGGGCTGCTGCCCATGCGCCAGATGCCTGCTTGCTTCTTAAGGTGGCCAAGGATATGGTGTCCTTAGGCCTGGGACACGCTGTAGCCACTTACTAGCTCTGTTAGTTCCTTGAATTTCTTTGAAGGGAACAAAATAATTTCAAATGCTTTCTCCTCCCAACTGACCTCTTGAGCAGGCAGTCCCAGCCAGAGTTTTGTGGGGTTCCCTCTGTTTCCATCAGTGCCAACACTGTCCTGCTGTACGGCCCTCAACAAGAAGGCTCCAGGCCTGCTTGCACCATCCTTCAAGATTGTACATATCCCTAGAATGTATGTGTATAACTGAGGCATCCAGCTTTCTCATGTTCTTCCTTTGGGCCACCATTGATTTTTCAGTGCTCTCCCTTCATGCGTTAGCTTGAGCGGACAGAGCTGTATGTTACAGTGCTGCAAGGTGTCCATCCCTTGATGCTACGTGTAGTCTTCAGAGCTCCCTGTGGTAGAAGTTGAAGTACCCTTCTCAGCACTTTCCATGTCACGTCAAAAATCTTGTTACTTTTCCCCCTTGCTGTTTGGCTTCCTGAAAAGTCCTCAAATGCCTTGTGAAGATTGTTTAGAACATGTCTATCTCCTGCTCCTCACAGAGACCTGGGGCTTTCTCCTCAGACAAGGTCATCCCTGAAATGAAATTACTGAGACAACAGAGTCATGGGGTGAGCATTTCAAAGCACCTTACCTGCTTTCACTTTTTTGTGCTGGGTCTGGCTTGAGTACAGCCAACAAAGCATTAAAAGCATTGGCCCTAAAATCCAAAGCTGAGATAATGCCCGCACCTACTAAAAGGATAATCCAGCTCTTCTCTCTTCCTATTATTCTGATGTGGTTCTGGTCAAATTGATGTGACCAGCACTTAGGCTTTACAGCTTTTGCTACAGTCTGACATGACATGAACTTGCAACTAAGAGAGCCTGCTCTGCTGAAGCACAGAACAGGGACTGCACTGAGAGGGGTTCCTAAACCACTTCACAATCTCTTCCAAGCTAAGTGCCAGAATAACGCTTTGCCCTGTGCAGGGCCAACTTGTCAGAGGGCAGCTTTGGATGCTGTGGGAGAGATTTATTTTGAAACTGGCGTTAAACTGAGGTGCCCACTTACAGGTCTCTGCATGAGCGCTGGGTACCTGAGCTCCCAGTGTAGTCACGAGAGCGATGCTCCTCCCTAAAGCACGCACCCGCTGCCTCCTACGTGAAATTGTTGTTTCATTGACCCAATCTCTGCTGTCTGTAATAGGAATTAAACATCAGGGACACTTGTAGACACCTGTATGTGGATACCTATAGTCAGACGTCTTAAGCCAAATCCCCACCCTCGTTACAAAGTGAACTTGATTTTGCAGCATCCAGAAGTACCAGCATTTTTTAAAGAAAGTCTATTGCAAATCACCTTCCTTGAAAAATCATTTCAGTTCTGGGCAGTCGGTAGCCCTGTCAGAAATCCAGTCCTCTTCCATTGTACGGAAAACAGATTTAAAAAGGAATTTGTAAATACAATTTAAGTATTCTTATTAATTATTTAATACATTTAAAAGCATTCATAACTGTAGCCTCTGGACACTCAAAACCCAGTTCAGCTCCATCATTAACCCTAGAACTGGAGAATTTCCTGAGAGATAAAATACATTAATTTCTATCAGAATATTCAACAGAGTACTGAACAGGTTGAAAAATCTTCCCCCTTCTTTATGAAAAATGAAATCTGTGGTCAGGCAGTTTCCATGGCTGTGTATGTAGATACATAGGAGATACATTTCCCTTCAGGTTTTTGCATGCTGTATTTTACAGTTGTTTTTTGTATATTTACAACTAGGTAGGAGGAAGAAATACAGGAAGGGGTTTGGCAATATTTGAGTGCCTTTCAAGTTGAAAAAGAATGAGAAATGGTCTTAGTCCTTACTAATCGTTGCTGGCTGGTTCTGAAGACCCGCATCACCCACATCTTTAATACGTCTGCCAGGTTCCAAAACTCTGCACAATCCAGCAGTTAACACACCTGGATCACTCTCTGCTTTCCTCATCTTCCACAAAGTGGAGCTACAGCTGCACTAAGAGAAAGGATTGTGGAAAAACAATAGAAGCTCAAGGAAATCATATTCTGCACTGAAAAAAAGTTGAAGCTTGACAGGTGAAAGTGAAGGACAGAGAGTTCATCAATCTAGCTTTGCAATGCTCTAGATCCAGAAATCATAGCGGCTTCTCATCTTAATCCATCTCGAGCGAGCAGTGAGGTGTGCGCACTGCTTGTGCATGGCATACCCTCTCCTTACCTTGGCACAAATCTTACCAGGGGTGGTAGGATATGTTTCTCGTGGGAGGCAATGGTTGGTTTTTAAATCAGTGGTTTCATTTACAGGTAGAAATGCGTGGTGGCATGTACTCCAGCATGGACCAGTGGTTACTAGTTACTACTGTGACTCCCCAAGCTGCGCAAGCAGCTTTGTGAAATCTCTAAAAACCTTTTCAGTGATACTTTATGGCTGAGTGAGAGCGTCCAGATATTCTTGATGTTGAGCTGCATCAGGACCAAAACTCTAATCACTGCTGCAGCCCTGTGTGGCGTGTTGCCGACCTGAGGTCAAATAACCGGCATTCAATTTCTGCCTACAGAAGAAGAGTAATAATGCTTACCAGCTCATTACTGAAACAATTCTTTAGATATGATGGTCCAGATTTATACAGCACAATGAAAAAACAAAAAGAGTTATGTAAGTTCCTAATTATGGAATTAATGGTATTGTTAATATATAACTCTGTGACATACTGCCTACAAAACTCTTCCTCAGTTCTCAAAAAGATAAAAGATTCTTGTTTCCTAGTTACACAGGTGGAAACAGAAGTAGCAAAAACATGAGGTAAATTATATAAGATTCCCTGAAAAAAAGCCAGTCAGGAGTAAAACCTCATCACCACAATGTAGCATTCTGCCAGTCAGGCCAGCAATTACTTAATTAGCTCCTAAGCACACAAGAAATTCAATTAACTAGGATGGTAAGCCCGACAAAAAACCAGCTGCAGCTGTGGTTGGGATCAGAGAAGGTTTGGGAAATGCAGCTCTGGACTGTAGAGCAGAAAAGAAAATACAGGGTACATCAGCTGCGGGGGTACATGTAAAAGCAGCATTTCACCCGATTTTTATTGACAGAATCAGCACAGGAGATGGATCAGCCATGCCTGTGCTTCAGCTGATGCTCACTGATGTGAAGGTGAGAAGCTTGGGGAGGTTAAGCTAACACTCTGGCGCAGACGGTGGGTGAGAGATGGTGGCTGATGGGGTCGTCAGACTGGCGGGACTAATACTGGACATCCCTGAAGCACGGATATTCTGGCTCCTTGCTGTTACGTTTGCCAGTAAACGTACCAACTCCCTTGTATGCCTTTTACACCAAGCAGGGAGGAAGAGGAAGCAAAAGGGGCTGGTGCAAAATCCAGTTCTGCCTGAGCTGAAGTCCTTAGCTGCCCCTTGGCAGGACCTTCCTTGTTTCACCCTGGAGTTCTGGTGAAGGGGAAGATCTGACCTTGAGTCTTTGCTACACGTACTGCACTTACTTAACATGGCAAAACTGCCTGCCTGTATCTGTAAACTAAGCAAATAGCTCACTGCTCCTTACTAACTCCCTGGTTTTGGTTATTACACCTTGGCTTGACACTGAACTGTATCTCCAGACAGTCTCCAGAAGCCACGTGTTAGGAATCATAGAATCATAGAATTATTTTGGTTGGAAAGAACCTTTAAGATCACCGAGTCCAACTGTTAACCTAGCACTGCCAAGTCCACCACTAAACCATGTCCCTAAGCACCACATCTACTCGTCTTTTAAATACCTCCAGGGATGGTGACTCCACCACTTTCCTGGGCAGCCTGTTCCAATGTTTGATAAGCCCTTTGGTGAAGAAATTTTTCCTGATATCCAGTCTAAACCTCCCCTGGCACAACTTGAGGCTTGAGCGATAAGGTCTCCCCTGAGCCTCCTCTTCTCCAGACTAACCAACCCCAGTTCCCTCAGCAGCTCCTCATAAGACTTGTGCTCTAGACCCTTCACCAGCTTCGTTGCCCTTCTTTGGACGCACAATCAGTTATTTCATGGTATTATCCAGATCAGTAATTTCCAAAGTGCTGGGATTTTTTTTCCCCTGATGATGACCCTGTGGCTATCAGGCATGTGGTGGATCATGTTGCGTGGCAAGGAAGAGACCGTGTTGCTGCTAATAAGTCCAAATACACTTAATGGATAACTGTCTTAGATAATTAACAGGATCAAATGTTTTCATGTGTTCTTAGTAGTTTGGATGAAAAGGATACAATTCTTGCAGGATTTTGAAAACTGATGTAGCTCTGCAAACCCATGTTACAGTAAGTGGCTGTTCTACAATGTGGAAATATATTAATGAGATGATCAGGAAATGACATTAATCCTCTCTCTCCTCTTTTTTTTTTTTTAAAAAAATTGTTCTTTTTCCCTCTAAGGAAGAGTACAGCAACCTTTAAGGATATTAAAAATCCAGACAGCTTTTGAGTAAGATGGCTTGGCTGATGATAAGATTGTTTAGCGTATTGTGTCAATGGTAACTTCAGATTTGCCATGTTAAAAGCTAGGGATCTTGAAGCCTTTAGCTGTGGCTTTGAAATGTACATAGCTAGCATTTGCAGTATGGTAATGCCCAGGTGCCCAAATTGTGGATTAGAAGTCTGTGTGCTGCAAACCATAGGAAAAGAAGTCGAACGTGGCAACAATGTGAGAGTAAATGAAGTGGGAAAGTGTGGTATGTGCCATGTAATACGCTCAGCAAGGAATGGGCGTTGCTGCTCGCATGTGGAGGAGACCTACTCTTTTCGAGGTGCTGCGGAATAGAGTGTGCCAGTGCATATTTGTATTTAACAGCTGCTAGTCAAGGAACATGCTGTGTAATTGTGCAGGGACATGAAATATTCTGTCACGAAGGAGCTCCTCATCTATCCTTGAACGTAGCAAGAGAGTGAGACGATTTATGGAGCTGTCACCCAGGAGATAACGAATGCACAGACGTATAAAAGAAAGTGAAGATACTATAAAACTGTTAGCCGGGCTAGCAAGAAAATGAGAGAGTTCCCTGACAGTTAATGCTTTAAACTTGCTTATTCTTTCAATGCATTTTAAAATCTAGACTCCAGTGAAGTTTACTTTTATTTCACTGTACTGACGTTCTGTTTAATGTTTACTGTCTACTCTATCACGTAAATTTTGCCTTTTCAGATAACTGGAAGTAGATATGAGATAGATAGCGGTGCGACCAAAAATTTGCTCCCCATAAGATGCCTTAAAGACAGAATGTGAGTCAAACTGACCTAAGTCGGCTCGAGTAGAGATAGTGCTCTTAGTGTGTGATCAGAGGAGAAGTATTTGTGCTGCCAACTTCAAGCAAGGCTGGGAGGAGACTGGCTGCAGCTAATGTGCAGTTCCTATTGATTGTTCAGCTATCTTAGTTATAATGAAATGGGCTTGCAGTATGGTGCTAGGCACAGAGAGTGTTCGCTCTCTCTTAGGCAAAGGGTTACTGGAAATTTGATGGAGGCACTTGAGATGATGAAAGTCATGGTGGGAACTGATTTAGAATTCCTGGTGCAGGGAAAAGGCCCATCACATTTCTTCTCCATCAAAAGTGCTACTACACTTCTTCGAAGTGCTGGTATGACTCATCATTGCTAATAAGGTATAGAATAAGATCATGAAAAAATATTCGTTGCATGTGTACAGAAAGGTATTATATTGTGGGAAACGATTAAACACTGTAGCATCTTTGTGATTTATACACTGAAACAAGTATTAACTGGTTGCAAAGGCTTTTGCAACTCGGTGTTTTTCCTTGAACCTGTGTTCCTAAGAGATTGTTAAGCACCAGTTGTCGCAGAGTGGTTGAATAAACTTTAGAAAGGAAAGTTGGTTAAGCAGAAGCAGAGCAAGGAAAGCATGAGAAGAACCAACAACAGAACAGCTTGTGTTCAGCTGGATTAGGGAACACAGTAAATACAACACAAACAGTAGTAAATGTGGGATCAAAAGTTTAGTTAGAAAAGAACTTGTGGCTTGATTGACACAACAGTGACATGGGGAAAGACAAAAACAAGTAAGACCACGTGGGCTGGGGCAGTATGGCAAGAGACAAAGATTTGGTCCCTTGATCTGCAAGTGATTTCTTTTTCTTCCTACATTTTTGCCAGTTTATTCCCCTGTGTTATCTGTACTTTAAAAAATGTCAGCTGGAGAAGCTTGCTTGCTTTCCTTGCTTGCCGTTGTTGCATTACTAATTACTGCAGATTTAATTATGGTCACGGTGCTCAAACCTTTCAGGCAGCTATTTGTTGGTGTTAAATACAAGGGGTGAGAACATTAACCAGTTCTCCTCATGACTGGGTTGGAGTGGGAGATGTAATTCTTTGTGTGGGGGAAAGGGCTCTTTTCGGAAGCCCAGAGCAAAGCAACAGCGATAACCTGAATCTTCTCAGATTTTTATTCTGGAGACTTGGAAGGCTCAAACACAAGGCAGTATGTGGTCTAGGTAGGACTCGTCTTCGCTCTGGTACAAATCTGTAGCTAGTTACTTTTTCTCTAGTATAGGAGAAGTCTATAGCTAGGATACATATTTTTCATTTGCCCCACATTTATTTTTCTGTTCATTTATATAATGTCCATAAATGTCTTCTGTTTCCCTCAAGACTGGCTCTTTTTAGATTTACTTTTCACAACTTCTTCCTGCCAACGACTCTCTCAATTCCTTTTTATACCCTGTGTTTGAGCTACAAAGACTTACCTGATTCAGCTGCCATGAAGAGCTTTTTACTTTGTATCAGATCATAGGACAGCTTTTAACGGGGTAGTATTTTCCAGTTTTCCAATAGGTATTTTTAAAGGGTTAGTTTGACCTTTGAAAAGCACTTTGAGACATTTCTATGGAGGGTGATATGTCTCAGTGCCAGGAGATCCTGTAATGAAGAAATGCCCTTAGTGAAGTCAGGAAGCATCCTGGCATCTGTACACAGTGCTGCGCTGGGACACGTAGACATGTTCTGTGGATCTGTGAAGTATATCTACAACAGTGTATTCCAGATAACACATATGAAGTCTAAATATGTATATGAGGATAGTAATTTGAAGATCATTTGTGTACTTCCACTTCATCATAAGCTTTCATTACGTTCTTAGAGACTACTGAGAAGACAAATCTATTTTTTCTGTCAGCAATTCCTGTACAAAAAAGAGGTTCTGCCTTTATTTACCTCAATGGCTTGACCAGCTCTCCTACCTTCTCTTCTCATTTGAGATCATCTTTACAGACGTTTTTGTACTACTGTTCACAAATCTCTCCAGAATATTTGGGTGATCAATAACATTTGAGTTGAAGTGCCCGTCTGGGTACTTGATTCTTAATATATGAAATCAGAGATGGCCTCATAATTTACATCTGTTCCAGCTGAAACAATTTTACTCCACAGATAAATTTTGTCAACTCGTTCATCCGTTTTTTAGATCATTAATAAATATTCATCTGCAGCAATGAACCTCTTAGCACCCCACCCTTAATCTTACACTATGTTGAAATTTGACCATTTAATCTGAAAAGGACTCTATAATCAGTCACTCTGATTACTTAATTTCCTCGGTAGCCTTCTATCAGGGCTTTTGTGTATCAGTGAGTGTCAGATCATGGTGTATGGTTGGAGGGGAGTGAGTGGAACTCTTAAGAAGTTTGATGAAGCAAGGAGTTAAAGCCAATTAAACAATTAGCCACTTATTATTAACTTTGAAGAGCTGTCTTAGAAATTCCTGAGTTAAACAATAGAGGCAACTTTGTATCTGAAAGAAAGAAAATAGATGAAAGCTGTTTTGACTCTGTGAATGTCACAGAAACTATCTCCAAAAAAAATTAGTTTAATAATATTGCCAGTTTCATGAAGAAAAAAACCATCTTGAGCAGGATAGAAGCTACTGAGCCTCAGAGTCTGTCTTTCACCAGAATGAGTGGATGACAATGTTTCTGACTAAGTGCGAAATAATTGACTTCAGCGTTGCATTCCAGGTTCCAACCTGTCAGGCTTTCAATCAGGATTTACAGCCAGAGATCCTCCTCCTTGTGATGAATGGTCCAAGGGAGAAGACAAATATAGCCTAAGCCCAATCTGGAACTCTTCAATGACAGATCCACATCAGGGTTTTGGAACAACCTCTTGGTGCCAGTGGGCACTGCTGCTTCTTAGGAAAGAGACACGAAATCTTCTAGGCTAAGGTACAAGTATGTGAATACAATAAATACAAGGAGAGAACTGTCCCTGGGCTCTGGGAGAATGCGAGCAAAATTAGGGAGGTTTGTGCAGGATCATGGGATAATTTTGATTAGCGGAGCAGAGAATATTTTGCCACTTTTGTTCATGAGAAAAAACTGATGTTGGCTCTATTTGGTGTATAACAGTGCATTGCCTAGTGCGTGCTTTCCTTGTTGTAAGTAATGAAAGAGTGTACAAAGATATGAAACGGTTGACTGAAATTAAATGTGAGCTGTCAGACTGATGAGACTGGTTCTGTCAGAAGATGAAAGTCTTTTGGTTTGGTTTGGGGTTTTTTCGGTCTAAATGGCTGTTCAAAATCTCAGTATGTTATTGCACAGTGCATGCATACAACAAAAAGACTATACTACCCTCCACCTTCACCCCAAAAGCCTGGAAGAACTCTCTTCACTTCCCCAACTTATTTGGCCTATTCATAAGCTCCATTAAGGATGTCTAGATCATTCACTAGTCTGTAGAACTTCTTTTATGCTAAATATGGCATAATCTTGAAATAAATTTCTTCACATGGCTCTTGTGTCTGAAAATATTGCTGCAGGTGTAGCACACAAAGTACCACATAGACTTGAAGTGTTCTCTGTACTAGTTTGTCACATACTTTTGGAACTACTTTTTTGGTGCAATATTAAAACTATTCTCTATATTGAATATAAAAGAATTTAGAATCATAGAATCATTTAGGTTGGAAAGGACCTTTAAGATCATTGAATCCAACCATTAACCTAGCACTGCCAGGTCCATCACTAAACCATGTCCCCAAGCACCACATCTACTCCTCTTTTAAATATCTCCAGGGATGGTGACTCCACCACTTCCCTGGGCAGCCTGTTCCAATGCTTGATAACCCTTTCAGTGAAGAAACTTTCCGTGATATCCAATCTAAACCTCCCCTGGTGCAACCTGAGGCCCTTTCCTCTCATCCTATCACTTGTTACTTGGAAGAAGAGACTGACACCCACCTTGCTACAACCTCCTTTCAGGTATTTGTACAGCAATAAGGCCTCCCCTGAGCCTCCTTTTGTCCAGGCTAAGCAACCCCATTTCCCTCAGCCACTCGTCATAAGACTTGTGCTCTAGACCCTCCACCAGCTTCGTTGCTCTTGTTTGGACTTGCTCCAGCACCTCAATGTCTTTCTTTCTTGTAGTGAGGGGCCCAAAACTGAACACAGTATTTGAGGTGTGGCCTCACCAGTGCTGAGTACAGGGGGACGATCATTTCCCTAGTCCTGCTGGCCACACTATTTCTGATACAAGCCAGGACGCTGTTGGCCTTCTTGGCCACCTGGGCACACTGCTGGCTCATGTTCAGCTGGCCACCGATCAACACCCACAGGTCCTTTTCCGCCAGGCAGCTTTCCAGCCTCTCTTCCCCAAGACTGTAGCGCTGCATGGGGTTGTTGTGACTCAAGTGTAGGACCTGACACTTTGCCTTGTTGAATCTCACACAGTTGGCCTCAGCCCATCGATCCAGTCTGGCCAGATCCCTCTGCAGAGCCTTTCTACCCTCAAGCAGATCAACACTCCTGCCCAACTTGGTGTCATCTGTGAACTTACTGAGGGTGCACTTGATCCCTTTGTCTAGCTCATTGATAAAGATATTCAACAGAACTGGAATTTACTGCATGTAAGGTAAATATAACTAAGACTGGGTAAAAATTCTTGTGGTATGTATAGAAAAACCCATTTCTACACTTTCTTTAATGCCGGAATGAATAACAGTGTCTGAACACACACTGAAAACAGGGACCTGAATTTGGTAGATGTATGTTCTGAAAAGCAGGACAGTATGTGTATAAGAAACTGAACTGGCAGCCTGGAGTGAAAAATGCTGATGCATAAATAAATAAGGGAATTGACTGTTAGAGTAATCAGAAAATACAATGTTCTAATTCTTGCTTTGCATAACTAACAGGCAATTAACTTTCATTGACTCATGATGTGAAAAGTGATCAAGAGACGTAGATCCTTTGCTTTGGTAACAGTCTGTCAGTTGGGAAGAATGTTTTTCTTGACAGTTGATTAGGGGTTAAATGAGCTGAATAAAACTGGTAATTTTTGCTGCTTTCCCCACTTAGACTGACAGCTATTATATGAAGCATTTTTTTCCTTACATTAGTTGTACCAACTGGCTTTAACTGATTAGACCTGTTGGAAGAACTGTTTTTGATTGACAAAGATGTCATTTTGGTATTCTCAAGATCTGCAAAAATGGCTGATCCATATAGAACCTGGATCAAAGTATTTTTATTTATTGACTTTAATAGATTTGAGTCTGCTCTTAAGCAAACTGCTGCTCTTAGGGAAGTATGTGCTTGGTCTGATGATGCAACAGCTTAGATGGCAAAGAAGGGAGCAGCATCATCGCATACCTTAATAATGAGGTAGCTGTCTGTATCTATGGGGAACTACATTGCACCACAGGAGTGTTACCTCAGCTCTTGCAGACCAAGCAGGCATCACCTCACAGCAGATCTGTAAAGCCACAGAGACTCCAGTCATTCACAGTTTTGGAAAAGTAATGTCTCTCCAAGTCACCAGGCTCACCAGGAAATGCTGGCCTACTCTTGCTCGCTGAGAGCAGCATCAGTCTATTTGGTGCTCACTGACTCTAGACGGCATATATAAAAAAAAAAAAAAGCATTTAAAAACTCTGGATGGCACTTTCTGAGCAGTGGGAAAAGGGTCAACCCTGAAAATCCTTACAATTAGCTCTAACTCTCAGTCAGGCCTTGTGTAAGCAATGGCTGTGGTTAAACTGGTGCATATCAGTAATTACCACAGTGTGGTTCCTGAAAGGAATGGGGATATTTCTTTTTGGACTGGGGAAAAGGCAAGGGTGAGGGCATTGCTGTGGAAAATGGTTACATAAAACAAATATGGCTACAGGTTTGGGGTTTTTTGAGGTGTGGGGTTTTTTTTTTTGGGTGTTTTGTTTGTTTGTTTTTGAGCTGTTTCTCCTCATAGGCTCGGGAACTTAAATTGTTTCATAGCACAATGTTTTTCAATCACTTTTTATTTGTGGATTCACTTCCTCCCACACCGTCTCCTTCCCCCGCCCCCTATACAGTTTAAGCTCTTATTCAATGATCTTTAGTATAGAAGAGGCTTGATTTTATGGCTAGCTTAGAAGTAGCTCTTGAATGTAGGTTAAAACATACCATCTCCAAATGAAAACATCAACCATGGACCTAATGCAATTGGCTTGAAGAGTTCTGATGCGTAGGTAACTACTTGGAGTTTTTGTTGTGGTATAGAAACTAGTCCATGTTTTGATAAAGAATGATGTTTTTGGAGGTAAGTTATCAGGGTCCTTGGGAAAAAACAGGGTAATAGTCCTTCATCTGCAATAGAGGTGGAGGATTCATCTACTAGAGCACTGCTGGCCGCGCCTGTCTTACAGTGGACCACACTGACGAAAGTAGCTTTTCACAGCCCCTTGAAAAGTGCTGTGCTATTACACTTGCAATACTTCGAAGTTTATGATTGTGCTGAAGTCCCAGAGTGAAATGTCTTTTCAAAATTCTAGATCAAAAGAGAAACACTAGAACATCAACAGGAAATAAAACATTTTTATTGAATATCTGTGTAATATGTATGTTATTTTAATGACAATTGGAAAACTCTACTGTGGGAAGTCACTACACAAAGTGAAACAAAATATAAACCACCTCATCAAAAATGAAGGTAAAATACAGCTAAAGTTGTCAGCTCGCGGGCCACGAGCGATATGGCAGGATAAAACACTCCAAACATTTCTACAAGATACAGAGAAAACCCACACAGAGAAACACTCAAGCAGGCAGTAAATATACACAAAGGCAACTAGGATCTTTCTACAGCATCAGATTCTAATACTTCACACAGCTTTGTCAGAAAGGTACATGTGGCTTCTTTGAGGATGAAAATGTCATCTTGGTCACATGGCAGGTTCAGTCTCTGAGAATCATCGTACCTTACAAACCAGTTCTACGGTGACGTTCAGTCTGGCAGTGTAGGAAGAGAAAGCATTAAGAATACCTTAACACAAGGAGTCAGTCCTGGCAGTTTGAACCTGCAGCTATCTTGAATGAACAACTGAAAGCTGGAGACCATGAAGCTCTTATTCTGGAAAGCTGACTGTCTACTTCTTCTCTTTGGTGGGGTTTGGTCCTTAAGGTTAAGATTTTAAAGTATTCCAGCTTGATGCTTTGCATGTATGTGCCTGTTTCTATCAGAAAATGTCTCACTTGTGTTTTTTCCATGTTTCATGTAAAAAAGAAAGAAAATGGGTCTTGCTGTTCTCACTTTTGGAGGTGGGGAGAGATCCAGACTTTTATTCTCCTCCCACTTCTTTGCTGCTTCTTTTAACCTCAACGTACTGAAAACATTGGTGCTTGGCCATCACTGCCCCGACCTCTCAGGCTGTCCTACCTCTCGCAGAAGCAGAGCCTTGAGGGAGGCTGTGGAACTTGGTTTTCAGTACGCCATTCTCTGATTACATTCATCTTTGCTCTTTGTTTTCAATTATTTCTGTTAGATACAATTGATAAGAACATTAATGGTTAATTCTTATGCCTCCCTCCAAAAGGTAAAGCATTCCCACATTTCTGGGGTAGTTTGCATTGCTGAAAATAATGAACTCTTCAAAGCATTATAAATATATTCACAGCTTGGAAAGATAAGCGAGGGGCCTCAAAGGACGGTTACATGAGATAGAAGTGATGCCCTAAATGACTTGATGAGATGGTACAAGCTGAGATGACATGCTGGCTAGCCGTTAAGATGACTATCTACAGTAAAGCGGCGGGGAACGAAGGTGAGGGAGGTTGGAAATGTAGAGTATTTCACAGGGCTTGACAAAATGCTGCATGGTCAACCCATTCAGTATAGCATCCTTGTCCCCTGCATAGCTCTCCAGTTCTAAATTGGTCCATAATAATTAGAACTGCTTGTGCTATGCATTCCTTCGGCAGTGCAGTAGAAGGGAATGGCAGTATTATTACAATATCACTACGGAATAAATTGATTGCTGTCCACTGAGAAAAACTACATTTCTAAGCACACACGGCAGTCACAGTGATACACAGAGCAGTCTTTCAAGACTCTTATGGAATGACTAATAGCTTCATAATAGTGCCATTTACTACATAATAACATTGAAAACATTTAAAAACTCCTCCTGAAACGAGCATCTAGTATACAGAAGAGGTTGCTTCAGTTTTCTAGAACTTGTTCTTTGTTTTCACTTTTTTTTTAAAGGACAAATTAAAACTTAAGTATAAATAGTATATAAAAGGTCACTAGCTGTTCTCTTTTGGCTTACTTTGAAGTGCATTTAGAACTATGGCTAAATTTTGTCATCTTCTGATGGGATTACAATACTGTCTATTTACCATGAAACTATTTTGTATAATAAACTCACACGGCTGTGTCTAAAAAATATTCTGCATTCCTTCTAATCTGAGTTAGTATAATAAAATATTTTGTTACAAAGTCTAATGTGCAAACTCATTATAATGTGAAATTGTGGATGGAATTCACAGTATGCAAATTTTGTATAAAGGTGATAACGGAGAGCTACTCTTGTTTTCATGGCAGCATTTCGCTACTGCTGCATCTCCCCACTCCCTTCCCTCCCTCCCTGCACAACCTCTGCAATGGTCTTACTTCGTATGTTAGATGAAATCGTTGCCTCCTATGGAACTGCTTCCTCAACTTTCAATCTAAAGCCATTTCAGTCTGTTATGTGTTTGCTTTGGAATATATACAAAAAAAGTATATCCTGGCTACATGTCCTTGAGGTCAGCCATGGAGCTGCTCAGATCATGCTAAGTTGCCTGCGAAAGAAGTCTACCCAATTGGATTTGCCCCTCCAAGATTCCCTGTGGACGCATAGCGTGTTATTAGGATGGTCCAGTTGAAAGCTCAGATTTAAGTTGTCCTTTAAGATGTCAGTGTAACACTACTAGTGCCTTACAAGTTGGATTTTTTTTTTTCTGGAATGCAGACGATACAATAGATACCCTATAATATATTATCAGCTCTCCTATATCTCAGTCAATTTACATAATTTAAAATAGAACATCTTATTAAAAACATCTAGATATACACAGATTAGGAAACGCTTACAACATACAAATACACAAACTAGAAATAAATTCTCAGCATACTGGTGTATATATACAACTGTGTGATACAATAAATCATTTCTGTCATGCTCTATCTACACATCATATTGCTTAAAAGAAGAGTAGATCTGGGGGGGCAGTGGTGAAATGAAGCGCCTTTAGAGGGCTCTCTACATTTAAATTTGTGCAAATTAAAATGGGAATTTAAAAGTACAACTGATCTGTCAGGAACACATGGCTGGAAATGAAAGGACCCATATTACTGAGGTATTTACAGATACTGGCTAAAGAGCACTATGTGGGCAAATGCAGAAAGGCTGCTTCTTCTTTCTCTTCTTCATAATTTAATTTAATTTAATTTACTTCTTGACTGCCAGCATGGCATCTACCTCCTCCTCGGGCTGTAAGGTGTGCCACTGTGCAATGGGCCGCCGGGGGTTGGCCAACATGTCTGACCAGTGCCGCAGCTCCGCTCCGGTGCTGTTGTAGCCCACAAAGACTTTCCCAATGGCATCGTTCTTGCCAATCTTGTCATAGTCCAAAACAGTCACAACAATTTGCACTTTCTACAACGAGATAGAGAAAACCCAGTGAGCGTGACAGGAAGGGCAAGGTGGGCAGGGATAAATCTTGGGACAGATAATGACAATGGAGACTCCATGAAGGGGGTGTGTGACAGCCAGAGCAGGTTCCCCCAGCGAGAAGCAAATTCAAACTTTTCTCTTTGCTTCTTGTGAGCCTTCCAAATGAAATTAAGTTCACAACCTCCCTGTTAACTTGAAATTTGCCCCTGTTCTGTGAAGAGCTTCATATGGGAATCAGGGTTGATTTTTTTTTTCCTTTAACAGATTAACAAGCTATGAATTATTTTTTGTTGTTATTGAAGAATCAGACTGCTAGAAGTCTGTAGTGCTAAATGTGAGATCTTAAGGTAAGCTAAGTCAGCAGTAGTGCAATTTAACATCATTATTGTTTAAGCAAGTAAGTAAAAATTAGGTAAAATTCAGAAACGGCTCCACCCCAAGTTAACATTTGTAATGTCGTACTCTTATTCTGTTAATTGCTTTTCTGCTTCTAAAAATCTCTTACCCACCCATCCAGCATGCTAATCAGTTATTTTCAGATAAATTCAGAGGATAGCCCTTACAGTTGCTATATACGTATATGCCTGTGGGCTCGTGTGTGTGTGTGCACACACCTAAGTATGTATATAGGGTGTATATTATATACATTTCTATAGGAGTCAAGAAAACTGGCTGCATGCTCAGGAGAGCTGGAAAGAAGTATAAACCCACTGTCCTGGGGCTCTGACACACCGGCACTGCCTGCGACTGGGCTCGTGTTGGAGTGCCACTTCTGCTGTAGGAACGGTGACCTCTGGCAAACAGGGTTACACCATTCCCACAAAATCTGCGCGAGCCCATCTGTCACAGCTCATAGACAGTTTTCCATTCACTTAAGACTGGGGCACGCTGGGAGGTGATGCTCAAGCCAGGCATTTGCGTGTGCGTGCACATGGCTGCATTTCTCTCCATCAGGTAATTGTTATTTGTCACAAAAGCACAAACAGCTATTCCTTTGGTGGAGTGGTGTTCTTCTCCAACAGCACCCAAGATGTTCACAGCCTTGGGCTGATTTTACTAAACTGTAAATGCTTCTCCTCAGGGAGCTTTATTTTTAAAGATGAACATACAGTTCTTTTCCTGATTCCTTTCTATCCCATGGTAAATACACACAGCTCCTTGTTCCAGTGTGAGTTTCCTGAATTGGAGGAAGAACTGCCCCGAGACACATTTCTTCCAGAAAAAATCTTTTATTCTCAAGCATCAGGTTTTTAAATTTAAAGCTTTAAATACATGTACAATCTGGATTTCTTACTAGAATGATTAATTTCAGTGCTTGTAACAGGATTATCTTTTAAAAGTAAATGGCTCTTTTAAGCATATCTGCAAGACCAGGCTCATGAGGTGTATATATTTATAGAGTCTATTCCCTTACAAGATTGCACAATTCACTGAGCCAGAGAAAGAGACGATTCCAACAGGCACTAAAGTATTTATATAGTTGCTGATGACAAAAGTGTACATCAAACTCAAGACTCTCTCTCCCCAGAGCACGCATGATAAAAGGCAATATCCTGAAGCAAGTACTTCTAGATGCCAAAATGTTGTTTAAGTGTTGCTGTTTGCAATATACTCACTTTTAATGTTGGTGGTACCTCCCCAAATAAACATTTATGTTTTAGATGCATGGTACAATCACAGATATAAAAAGTAAGCATGAGACTACTATTTTATGGTACCAAAAAAAGTTGCCTGCTGTACCTAAAAGCTTGGGGGCTAGTTACTATTGGATTTTTTTTTTTTTTTGGTGTTAATCATAAGTACAATGAGCATTGTAAACAAAAGACCCTTTTCCTTGCTCTACAAAGATGTAAGAACAGCTAGCTCAGATGATTAACTCTGAGATGATTTTCACCTCATGGTCTCTGGCTTAAACCTACAGAGAAATGTGAGCATCTCTTTGCCTTTTTACCATATATTAAAGGAACAGCTGCACTGCAAAACCCAACAGGTGCTAGTAGAAAGCACCACCTCTGCTAATAAACACTTGGATTAGCAGTTTCCTTGGCATGATTAAGCATTCTTTGGACTGAAAGGGCCTGAAGACATTGCTACCTATGGAAGCGGTCTTTCTTGAAAGGGGCAAAACACATTCTTGATCTGCCTGTAGCAACAGGGTTTGACTTCCCAGTGGTGTTCTCCCACTACCTTTCAAGACATCAGTTTCTTCCCCTTAAGAGTCAGAGTCCATATTCGCTATTGAATTGTTGAAAATGTTATGTTTAGCCCATTTTAAATGGCATAGATGTATTCCTATTAGGCACCTTTCCCTCCATGATCTCCCTTGTCTAAATAACATTTAAAATGTGTTTTTCTAATGATGAAATCACTTCAGTAACCATAATGAGATCACTTCTAAATATAGTATTTTACAACTAATTCCAAAATATATTGGCGCATGACCAAAGTCCATAATTACAGCTTTTAAACCAAGGCTATATACTGAAGTAAAGAGCTATAAAGTCATTTTAATAAAACTTCTCAAAAAAGCACAAAATATGAAACTGCTAAACTGCAACACTTTTTAAAGTATTAAAGTATTTAAATATCTACCTTACAAAACTGATTTAGGATTAGAAGGCAAAATGGCCAAGTACCTACAGAATGCACCTAACCATGCCAAAGCTCAGATCTGATAACTTGGAGGTGCCCATTCCAGTTCCCCAGTCCTGTCCCTATTTGGAAATCAAGACATTTGTTGCCTAAATTGCCAGAGAGGCTCAATTTGATTGACTTTTTTTTTGCCTCTGGGTCTCTGATGCTTGTTCTGAGATTTTTCACAAGCACACAGACCAGCTTTCATTAAAATCAACAGGAATTAGGCCCCACTGGATTCCCCATTTTTTTCATTCCTAGAGTCTATAGACAACTGTACATGCTGTGGGGCATGAAGAAACTCTAAAAGGGCTAGTTATGCATCCAAGTCACTATTCCTACTGTCTCACCTTGTCTAGTTTCATCTTTGTTGGTGCCAAGTCAATACAAACCAAGCACACAACTTTAGTTGTAATGTAGACCTTGGCTCCTAGACTTCTCTCCAGTACAGTTGCTATCAAAATCCAAGATAGAGAGTCTCAAAACCCGTACCATGCTCTCAGCTAATAAACAGGCTGCTCCCAATTTGGCCCAGGCCATTTAAGCCCATTTACACTTTTAAACTGCAAGTAGCATGTCACCTAACTCATACTAGACCTCTCTTACAAGCCACAAAAGGATGTATTTCCAGACTATTTTAATTATGGTCATTGAAACTGGCAGGCCCCTGAAAGTACACTTTCCACACTCAGCTCTACCCAGAAAAGCTATTGTCTTGCTTAACACCTCCATGGTCACGGGGCTACTCAGGCGGGTGAGAAGCCAGCGTGCAGTTCTTCTCTCTTCTGAGGATATTTAAACCAATACATCTTCCCTGCCAGTGACTGCTCTAACAAGTGAGCAAAATAATGAAATAGGCTTCAAAAAAGTGGAGGCGGCCTGTACCAACTGATCTTTATGTGGTTTACATTACCTAGGTCAGACGAGTCTTTCCCTTTCAAGCAAACCACCCAACTAACAGGTGATCTTATGCTCTGTGGCCAACCATATAGTTATTATTTATGCAGAAATGAGTGTTGCACTCCCAACACAAGCCAGAGGCACAAGTGGTAAGAGTACTTGCTTAAGACATTGAAGACACAGGTTCAAATTCACTTAGAGAGGGGAATGAATTGGATATGGATTTCCCACATGCCTCCTGAGATGGTTAGGAAGACCTTCTCTCTTGTGAGAAAAGGTTAGTTAACATTAGAAGACATTAAATCTCTCGTGTGTGAGAGATTATTTGCCTCCCAGTAGCCCAACAGTAGGTAACTGAGTCTCTGAAAAAAATGACATGTTGCCTTGACCTGGTATTTTCCACTGCTAGTGTAGGTGACTTCCAGCTCACTGTGCTGACTTCTGAGGCCCCTAATTCTAGGTACTGAACTCTCCAGGAGTAGCACCTGGACAACCGCTGGAGCTCCCCTGAGGTGCCAAGAAAACAGGCACGGCAGTACTGATCCCTGAGATTCTCAAATGTCTTTTTCCAAGGAGCATAGGAATCACCAAAAAAGTTTTCATGGTGTGGTGACTAACTGAAAAAAAACTGATTATGTGTTTTACTTAAGAGGGATGATTCAGTACTTTCAACAAACAAAGACCGATAAATGCACAGGGAACACAAATGTGACTGATGATGCCAATCTGTTATTTCAAATAATTTGGGGAAAATTGCTATGTATGCCTTTTCTTTTATCACTGCACTTTTTTGCTGGCACATTCCTTTGCTATCTCCCTGTGGATTTTTTTTTTCAGAATCCATTTCTGTTAACAGAAAATGTCAGTTATCCATTTCTCACTGATGAATCAAGGCTTCCTAAGTACTGTACATTTTATCATTTCCCTCTTGAAGCAGTCACACTCATCTAATGTAGCACAGGGCTGGCACCTAGGTGCTAATGAAGGCACGCACACGTGATAATTAACAAGATTCCTGTTAAATATTTATAAGGGCTGAGAAATGGAATGCAGAGGGAAGAAAAACACTGTTTGACATTACCTGAATTTGCTCGAATGGTACTTCAAAGCTGAAAGACTCGTTGTAGTAGGGATTCAGAGTGTTCTTTTTAATTGTAGTCTTTTTCTTCTTCAGCCTCTTACCGTTCTGCATCAGATGGATCTTCACATAGGGATCTAAGCAATCAAGAGAAGAAGCAGAGCTAAGGGTAGTACAGTGTGTTACCTACCGATTTTAATCCTGCAAATTTAAGACTCGATTAAAAAAAACTTTCAGCAACAGTTTGTACTTAAAGTCTTAATTTCCACTACAGAAAAACTCCTGTACAATTGCAAAGTGTTCCTGATGGAAAAAGGTACAAAACATTTATTGCATTATCTCCTTAACACTGCAAGGGAGGGGTAAATTCCCACCTAACTTTGTCCGTAGCTCATTAACCATCCTGGAAACATTTTTACTTCATTTATTTACTGCCAACATTTCTTGGCAATGGGGCTGTGGGGTGGTTTTCCCAAGAGCTGTGAGCACTGCCGAATGCATGCATGGCAGGCACAGGGCTCTGGTGGTTGGCTGCTCTGCAACCACCCGGCAACTCTTCACATCGCTCCTTGGGCGGGGGCTGCACCGCAGTTTTCCCGTCCTCTGACCTCCCTGGAGGGATGCGACTGGCACTGCACAGATTACATGGCAAGAAGGGACTTTGCCCCTTAAATACCAGTCCTCTACTGTAGAGCTATGTGCAGCTAGAGTAAGGTGCAAGCCATGGTATCAGTATAAATTACAAATTGTTTTTGCTACTCTTTATTCAGTTGCCATTGTTACTTTGTACAACTTCCAGTGGCTAAGTAACAGAACTGATTTAGTACCTAATCAGGTACTCCTTGTGCAAGCAAAACTCTCATGGACGTTACTGCTGTGAAGTGGCATCTCAGTGGTTATACTTTCAATGGAAATTTTGCCTGCTTAAAAGAATAGCGCTATCAATCTTTAATCTGTTACAAGAGTCATGTTCCCATTTAGAGAATGAAAAAGCAGCTCCTCCATGGTGGTGTTAATTAGCAATACCTTCACTGAGCTCAGTTATTTTTCTGTTTAGGCCTACCATGAAGCACCATTTGAAGCATCTCAAGCTCATCCTTTTCAACCACCTGTATGGTACTGTCACCAAAATTTGGGTAGGTACCTCCACTGGCTTTGGGCAGCTGAACTGTGATACAGGTCAAGGCAAGCCTTCCCTCTAGCGAGTTCGTAGGAGCTATACAAAGTGCCAGCCACAAGTCATCTGTGGCATGAATTAAGAGAGCCTGAATGCAAGCTATCAAAGGAAAGGGCTTCTCCTTTCCCTCCCGAGAAAAGGATGGGACTGCAGAAGAAGAATGACAAATGAACACTGAAATTAAACATTATCACTATGAGCAAACCATGCTTTATGACTCTGCAATGAAATTCATGCTTGGAGTGTCTAAGAAGAGTAATTGCATCCTGCTACAGTCAAAATATGCCTTACTGTGGAAGACCTAGGAGTTTGCAACAGTTAAGTTACTGGAGTGACAATCACAGTCTACAGTACCTTTGAGGGGAGCATAATTTTGGCAGTGGTCTCTTCAAGCCAGCAGACAAGGGTATAATAAGATCCAATGGCTGTGAGAAGGAACTAGACTAATTCTAACTTAAAAATAGGCATGTTATTTAGTAGGAAGACTACTGAAACAGCTGGAGTAGCTCCTCAGTGTTTGTCGTGAACTCTCTGTTACAGAAGGTTAAGATTCCTTCTCCCTCAAAAGACTCAAGTTAAAATAGAAATTAAATCTGAGTGGTTCATACTCAAGGCTGGACAGGGGATTGCAAGGGTTCCTTTTGGCTGCACAATGTATGAATTAAGGAGTATCATGTGAAGAGCAGAAATGCTAGCAAAAAGCCAAGAGTTTGATTTCTTTTTGAATACTGAGTTCAACATCACTGCATACAGGTTTTTGAAGGTGGAAAACAGGTAAAACTGGACTCCTTCAACATTAGGTGATATTTGAGAAAAGCTCATCTACCTTAATACTTCTTCTGAGGCTCCATGCTGAATGCACAATTGTTTTGACATGCAAAATGATGTTTTAGGTATAGCTAATATGTAGCAAGAAAGTTCAGTAGTCAAAGAGCCAGTGGTAGAGTGTTAAGATACGGAATTAAGATAAGATGCTGTTAAAATATAATTTGAGTAACTAGAGTGACCTGGGAGGCTGAACAGTGCAGTAATACTTTATTAATATTGAGGGGATTAGAACTGAAGAATTCTATTAAAATAAATGCAATTGATATAAGTCATCCCTACTGACCTGTGCTCGTGCACAGACAATATACACAGATTTGATGATTATTCATTTGCCCATAAGGAACTGTATAATAATGATTTGCATAGCGATGCAGATATATTCATATTTTGAGAAATATTCCATATTTTGGAGAAAAATATTTTTAACGTAGAATTCAAGTGAATGTGAATGCTCGGGGTCTACGTGTACATTCACTTTAAGTGGTTTGTTTCTATTGACTTTCTAGATTTTCTATCTTCATGTTGGTGTTAGAGCAAAATCTGACCCTGGATAACTCATGCCCATGGGACAAGGCCCAGAAGCTAGGTTTCTGTGGCTTCTTTTTCATGTCCTGATCAGCTTCTTATGCTTGTCTGTCTGGGGATTTGAGTTAGGCTCAGTCAAATGCCAGGTTTTAGTTGGAAAGATCCCAGTGGTACCAGATTGCCATGGTAGTGCAGAACTGTCAGTGGCAGAGGTCCCAAATGGAGTACAAAAGAGGACATATCATATGATACAATATTCTATTTTTTTTTCATCCATGGGTAAAATTGTCATGCCAAACCAAATACAAATTGAGTATCACCTAACTGAAATCATGTTCCTTCTTTTCTCATTTCAGAGGAAAGTATTCAATAAGTTTACTCATCACAAAACTACTGCAAAAGAGAACTGGCTGTCCAGCTCAAGTAAGTGGAGGAGACATTACAGATTTTAACTGAGTTTCTCCTCATTAGATTGTACACCCACTTCCTATTTCTTCAAGTATCTTGTTACCTAGTTCTCCTCTCTCTTCATTCTCCTGTCTCTCATATATGACCCCCTCCACCACTGCATTATCTTCAGCTACACTCTCCCATATCCCATGACATTATCCCTAACTCCCGCAACTCTTCAGTAATCTATTTGCTTGTGATCTACACAGACAACCTGATACCTAAGCACAGACTTTCTTGCGACTTCATGAATAAATCTCTGAAAAAGACAGATTCTGTTCCACCAAATAACAGAAGCTGAACTGCTTGGAGTCAATTATAAGAAGAAGGGAAGATAATCAAAAGAAAGCAGAACCTCTGGGAAGTGCCAGTCTCCAGTGATTTTTCCGAGATAAGGTTTAGTGCTAATGGAAACATCTCTTCTCTTTACTTCCAATATAAACTCAGTGCTGGCACCATTACTCATGCTGAGTAATACTTTAATATGTAAATAGTCTAACTGAATAAGTGAGACTAGTAAGGATGACAGAACTGATATTACAGCCCAGCAATGATAAATCGTCTGTTAAGTGCATTGCCTGGGCATAAAGGGCAAAATTCTTTTGACCAAGTACAAATGTCTAAATCTGATGCCAATGAAAATAAATAAGCACTTCTCTTTATGTAGTCTGGATAGTTATGTCAGAGTAAATATCTGTCTTTGGTCAAAATAAATTGCACTCTAAAATATTTATTTCTCTCCACCGATGCAAGACAGCCTATTTGCCTTCATGTAAACAGTTACACTGAAGAAATTTCAAGTCAGAAGAGGTGAACATCACTCTGTTTTTTCCTCCAGTTTTATTCCTTTCAAGTAAACAGGGATTTAGATCCACATTACATCCACAGGAATCTGTGAATGGACCTTGCCCATCTATCTGGATGTTGCATCCAAAGCACTATGGATGTCCCTCTGCCAGAGGGGACAGAATGGCTGTGTGCCCCTTGCTTAATAATTCAAGTTAAGCAATGTGTGGGATTAAATAAAACTCTGCTATTTGTTCCCTCATTAATGGTCTAGCCAGGAATGCTAAAAAGATGTAAAATTCATACCTAATTGTGCATTGTAGATTTTACAACAACATCTCAAGGGAGGCCAGCTGAACAGCCTTAAAAGCACTGGGGGACTAGCTGACACATTTTGTTTTCCTGAAGTTTGCAGTAAGGTGCCAATACGTTATTTAAAGGATAACTGAAATGGTACGTAATAGCAGGTAAAGACTTCTGGAGTCATTTGGACTGTGAGGCATACATATACAATTAGTACCCTCTCAAAATAATGACTAGTTCATCATGATTGTGTTGTAGACAAGATGCACTTCATTGTTAGAGGTTTTAAAAAAGCAAATTTACAGCTGAAAGAAAATACTACAACTCAAAAGAAGAAAACCATGGCTAATGACAATATCTGAGGAAAAAGTGGAACTTGAGAACGACTGTTTGTCAGTGGATTTTAAAATGAAAAATTTGTTATAGAGATCAGTAGTTAATGAAAAATCATTTTCCACCTAGGTAGGAGAGAATTCAGCACACAAATTTCAAGCTGTATGGATCTTCAGCAGAAAAGTGTCAACGCAGTACTCAGCTTGGGATGGTTTTACTACAATGGTTTATTCTGAATGCAAACATAAGGATAGTGCCAATCTTTGACAAATATTTGTAAGGCTTCTGTAATCTAATAAAAAAATGAAAAGCAAGTGCCTAGAAAGTTGACAAATTTGAAAAATGATTCAGGGATAACGCTGGACTTGCTTCGGTGTGCAATTACAGTCCCAAGCCTGCATGGAGGAGCCTAATGGTTTAAAGAAAAAAAATCCCACACAGCTCTGTGCAGTGAGATTGGAGAAAAACCTCTACAAGCCTCGAGTAACCCGAACATGATTAATAGGAAAAAAATTGAGCCAGAACCAACTAGTCATATACACAGTTGAATAAAGTTTCATATGACAAAACATTGTAATAAGAAGATGTTCTCAACTCAAATGTAGGAATCGAGAAGAAATATGGTGCCAGAATTGCCTCCAGCTGTATTTTTGTCTTTGAAATGTTAAGGATAACTGGGTGCTAATTAGTACATGCTTTTCCCCATCAGAAGAAAATTTATGCCAAACCCATGCCAAAACACACATCACTGACATTTAGAGCAAAGGTGTCAGCAGACAGTAGAGTTTCCGTTCCAGGAAGCAGAACGAATTCCTGAAGAGCTCGGCAATGCATCTGGTAACTGAAGAAAATCAGGTTTGGAAATGCAGCCTCATAAATGGCTCTGAAAACATGGTGAGGACAGAGGTGACTCGCAGGGTGGATCGTTAGTTCCATGCTAAAGAGCCATAATCACTCATCCTGCAACAGTGCAGCGGAGTGAAAAGCCAAGGAAAGGGCAAGCCAGAGCCTTAGACCGGAGCCAAGGCAGTGCTAGAATCAATACTGCACGCTTAACCTATTCCTGTTCCATGCAAACACCCTTCAGACAAAGCTTTTTTTGGCTTTCAGAAGTGGCAGTGGGAAGAACCGCAATTTTATACAGCAAACAACTTTATTTTCTAGGAGACCATGCCAGGGATGAAGGCTGACAGCATCAGCAATACCTGCACGCTTGCTTCTGCTGTGGAAAACAGCAGGGCTCTGGGAGCAGAGCAAAACGGACGAACTTTCCTGGGAGTTCCCACAGATTTGCTGATTTTTCCCAAGGATCATGGGACATGCTCCCTCTATGGGCATATAAACCCTTCTCTCCTGAGAGAGGGATGATTCACATGACGCCTGTGGCATCCGGGCCATGGATAATTTGCCCTGACTTTTTTTTTTCTTCTGTTTATTCATGTATGGATGAGAGGGGATAATTAAAGTCTCTGAAATAATGAGTTTAGAGTGATATTGTGCCTGGATTGTCTAAAGCAGTATTTTTCAGATGAATGGAAAGCTTCGAACGGGAAGGAAAGCCAGAGGGGGAAAACATGTTATCTGGGCAAGAAACAATATAAGGTACAATTACTAAGGAGGAGTATAAGTGCTATGGTACATTCTAGATTGCATAAAAGTTATAGTTTATATTCATTGACACAAGCTGTTGGGCCTTCTACTTTCCTCCTCAAATGAGCAAATTAAAGTTGGAACATTATTTTTAAGGAGCAGCTGATGTCTCAAGGGAAATATTGAAAAACATTCTCATTCAAAACAATTCTCTTGCCATAAAATATAGAATTTGTGGGTTTTTTCTTATCACATTCCTTGAAACAGGAATGCTGATTTTTTTTTTTTTTATTTGCTACATAATGTCCAGTCCTCAGCTAATGTTCATATTTAGCTACCTGGGACCTCATCATAGTTTCTATAACCCCACCAGGCTATAGATTACTTGATGTTACGGGCCAAATCTTTAGCTGTAGCCTGTACTTAATCAATACACAAGGGAAAGGTGGGTAGCAAAAGTATTTGCTGCAGATTCCTGCATAGCGTCTATGCCAGTTCTGACCCCAGCAAAACACTTTTAAAAATCACTTTAATAAGCAGGCTGAGGATTGAGCTGTGCACCTGGGAGATTCTCCCACCACCACCACCCAGTAGTATACTGGTCATGAATGGAGTTGAGAAACTGCATGCAGCCCAGATGGGCTGCCAGAGTGGCCCAGATAACTGCAAACAGTTTACTTAAAAAGACTTGTATTACACTTGCTGACGTCCATCCATGCTCCATGGGTGGACTGCTGCAGACTCAGCGCACACACACACACAGAGTACGCTGCCCATCAGGCCCTTTCTTGCTCATATTGTATGTCATAGTGTAACAAGTTAGATGACTTTAGATTACGTATTTCCATCAGCATCTTTAAAAGAAGACGCTGTAAGACTGGATAATTTATAAATGAAAACATTTGTAACTTCACGTTCAATAACATTAGACAGATTCTCATAGGAATGATGGAGTCCAATAATCCATTTATAGTAGGGAAGAAGGGATTGGTATTTACAAGAACTAATAATAGCCTGCCTATGACAAAAAAGGTTAAATGGAGTGTGTAGCAAAGCAGTCTCAAAATAACAACTCTTCACTGTTGTGCAGTTAGATGAACATCAAGTTGCTACTGAAATGCTGAATTCAGAGAACCAGGGAGCCTTGGGAAGAAGGAGGTGCTGTAAAACCACAGCAAGCCAACGATTCCCTCACGTGAGAATCCCAAACTGAGGTTGCTGAACATGTAGAGCTAACAGTGGGAACAGAAATGTTCACAGTGGCCTATGGGCTATTCAGCCAGCACTCGAGTCTGCAATTCCACCCACAGCGTTTCCAACTAACTGGAACATAACAGCAAGTTTTTACAGCGCCAGATGGGAAAAGAGTAGCAGAAAATGAAAAAAAAAGAAGTCAGCCGGCCAAAACTCTTATTTAAAACCAAGCACAAATTAGTGCTTATGAGCTTATGATTAAGTTTACTGCCAGAGCAAGGGCAGCTGATCTGTCTCTCTTGCATCCAAGCAGTTCATTTCAGCATAGTTACACACAGGCAAACAAACAGTTTTACAAAGCCACAGCGAACGTGGGTTTGAACCAACAGGAAAATGCACCTTGAGTTTTGGCTGTGGGTAAATACAGAATACTCTTGTGGAAAAGCCAAAGCAACTCAACAAGCACTTCGTAAATGTGATTACATGGAACTACGAGCACCAAAGCAGCAAACCTTGCTCCCCTGTATTTGCATCAAAAGAAGGAGGAACTGACTGCTCATGAAGCTTGAATGTAGTTAGGAAGGGGAAAGACAGCCTGCATTTTAAAACTTTAATATTGTGGAGAAGGCACCTGCAATCTTCAATAACAGAAAAAAAATTTAAAAAGCATATTGTAATATGTCATGTTGGTATACAAATAGAAATAATAAAATAGCAACTAAGATGAGGGAGTCATTAACATCAAATGGTGGAAAGGTATTAATTGAGGCTGCTGATACAGGCAGACTCCCCAGTACAGGAATTCAGATAGAAACCAAAGCAAACTGGCAATACTTCAGGCAGCCAAATTCCCAGCAGACTGCTGAGTTTGAATTTATGGAATGCCTTTTGATGATATAGAGAAAAAAAAATAATTAAAGTTATATTTATTTAATTCATGGTACTGACAATACCAGAAGATAATACACAGAGACTTAGAAAGATTCAAAATACTCTCCTCAAGTGAACTGGGGAGGAGGGAAGGGGGAATACACATTGATTGAGGAATAATGACAAGCAGAAGAGTGGACAGAGAAGCAGATAATATAGAAAAACCCCAAACAACCCAAGGTTAAAAGAGCAGGACCATGGGGGATGTTTTAGCAAAAAACCACTAGGAGCTGGGTACATAATGATGTATTGCACTGGACTGTTAGTGAGTACCTTGAAGTCCTCCGGATCTGAGCTGGCTGTCTAATAAGGCCACACAGAGAGGGGTATCAACATCTGGGGAGGGGGGCAGAACTGCCCTACCTCATTCTGAGGCACCTGCTGCTGAGTGGAGGTCACAATTCAAAAATCAGGCTGAAAAAGCAAGCACATGAGGAGCATCAAGGGGCAAAGGCTGGGGTTTGGAAGGGCCAGACACCTGGGTGGAGAGCTGCCTCAGCATGCCTGGAAAAAGTGTGATGGAGAGGAATTACACTTCACCTTTTCAAGCTTCCACTGCTCTCCTACAGCTGTGCCAGCTTAGGGTTTTTTGGGTTTATCCATTTTGTTTTACAAAATAAAGCAATTAAACACTGTCTTTTTCTCTCCACCCCTCTTTTGCTGACAGCCAAAAGGTTAAACTGCTAATTGCTGATTTAGGAAATGTTCTTCAGACCCCTCCATTGGCTGAAGGGATCTGAACTTACATTTCCCACCTCTTGAGAGAGTGAGACGAGATACGAGAAACAGGTTCTTAGTCTGCTCTGCTGAGAAGAACATGTATTTTTTGTGCTCCTTTCAAGTGCTCAGCAGACCGAAGGCTGGTGCCAGGTTTCCTTTCTTTCAGTGCCCTCACCCACCTTGCCTGTGTGATCATCATCTTTGGGTCTCTGCTCCTGTGGATATTTACTGCATATAGCTATTTGCCTGTGCCCTGGATGATGGTGGAAAGGCATCTACTTTAGGAATCCCAGTAGGTGATGCTGCTGGGTGGTTGTGTGACTAACAAGATTTTACGGGCCCTGACTGAAAAGAAACTCAGGGGGATTTAAAAATTTTGGTTAATCAAGAATTTCTATTTACATGGCGATGTTTCTCTGTGCTTCCAGGCCTAAACAGCTGGGATGACTGTCCCGAGGAAAACCACTGTGCCACATAGAGACAAGGGCAAGGACAGACACTCAAAAATAACTGGAAGAAAGCAAAAAAAGAAAAGGGATTTATTTCATGTAGTGAAAAGCTGTGCTCATAGAAAGACCTGACTGAAAGGAAGTAATGCCAGTCAGAAAGAAGTATAGATAATACCTATTAAAAAAGAATATTTTGCCATGGTCAAGCACTGAGACGCCTTTACTTAGGACAAACGTTATGGAGACTGCTCTGCGGTAGGGAGAAACCTTCCATGTCCATTTTCTTTCTCCAAAAACAGTTGGCACATTTTTTTTCCCTTCATAAACTGCTGACTGATAACAGGCATATTCCTCTTTTGGTTACTCCTTTCCCCGCGCCCCCAAAACCCACCCATCACAAAACCCCAAAAATGCAAACCTGGCAGCTGTGAGGCAAAACAAGTCCTAACCTCAGACTGCACTGAGGACAGACAGGAGTTCCAGTATTACTGGGTAATAAAGAAAACCACATTGGAATGAGTGACAGTGTTCATTCAAAGGAATTACTCAATTCTGAAACACAGAGAAACTCTATTGAAAAAAAAAACTGGTCGAACTAGTGTATTAGCAATTTACTGTAGCAAGAATATCCATTTTGTGCTACAGACTCTTCATGTCAACATTGCCACAGTAAGGTTTTATGGCTTGACTGCACATCAGCGTGGTACTACTGTGTTGTGACTGTCTTTACATGGAAAAAAGCTAATATACCCTGCTTAAGGGTAATCTGCATCCTCTCCCACAGAGGGTTAGAAGCAACGCACTCAAAAAAAGACAAAGGCAGTGATAAAGGCTGCCTCACATCAAAAACACTGAACTATCATATGGTTTACATGTGAGAGGTTTTTTCAAATGCAGCAAACCCCGTTATCACCGTGTATTCCATACCCTCGCAGTCCAAAATAATGTCAGGTGAGTTGGAAGGAGAAGCAGAGGGTAGCAAAAACAGAAAAGCAAAGCAGCAGGACGTTTTATCTACATAAGATAGAAAGGGTAGGAAACACCCCATTACCTTAGCTCATATAAATGAGTCACCAGAAAAATGCAAACCAATATACTGCAAAGTAATTCTGATGTTTTTAATAAAAATCTATTGCTTCTACTTTGCAAACTGCTTTTCTCATTCAGGTAAGCTTTCAGTCTTAGACAACGTGAAAGAGACATGTTTTTGATTCAGATGATTAAACTAGAAATAGCACTGAGAGCTAATACTGTAGGAATGCTGCAGTACGGAAGGAATAAAAAAAATAGTCTTACAACATCAGTGACTACCAGTAAAGCAGCCTGATCCGAACTCTCCACAGCTGAGAAACCAACCTTAGTTATGCTTTATCAAGGTTGATATTTATTTCAAGAGCACATCAAGACTTTCAAACTACATTTCATTCATCAGTGGCTGCATATAAAGGGAGTCCATCAGCATCCGGTTTTCAGTCTCAATTTGAAATAATACTCCTAGTACTCTTTCCACCTGTGATGTTTGTATTTATATAACTATCAGTTCTCATTCTGTTTTCATTGTTTTTCTGTTGGATTTGAGCTTCAAGGAAAAAATGTAAATGGGAGGGAGCTTCATGATTGCAGTCTTGCTTTTAGCCTACAAAACATGCATGATATGATCTAGGTAATCCTGCTCCGGCAGGGGGATTGGACTAGATGATCTTTTGAGGTCCCTTCCAATCCCTAACATTCTGTGATTCTGATTCAGAATGATTTAGGGAAAATACTTGACAGCTCTCGTTCTCCCCCTCTCTCATGCTTCCCAACACATGCAGTGTCTGTTCAGCAGGATTTTGGAAAGTATTTTGAGTACCCATATAGGCTATTTGTGGCACCTCATTTTATTGTGATCCAGAGAAGCAAAGTCTTTACTGCCTCAACACATACACCACCAACTGCATACACGAAACCTAAAGCAATCCATGATACAGTTGTTTATTTGTGCCTGTTTAGACACAGAGGCCCCATGAAACCTTTCCCTACTCTCTGCTCAGAGCAATGGCTAAGGACAAGCCCAGCTGATGTGCTTCCTAGTGGTGAGGAGAAGACTCCTGGAATACTGCAAGGCAAGAACTGCATCTGCTCAGGGAGTGGAAAGGGCAATTCTGGATGGTGTTTCCCAATATTGCTGGGAAGACTGGCTTTGTTTAGGATTAAATTTAACCACAGTAAGGAAAAGAAGATAAAAAGCAGATTTTCTTGGGATGGGCAACATCTTCATCTCAATCTTGGCAAGAGAAGTTACAATGTAGGCTAAATTTATCAGCAGTTTCAACTGAGTTCAGCTAAGTTATATCTGGTTTTCAAAAATGACAGCTGAGTGAAAACCTATTTTGCAGTATCACAAAAAAATAGTTTTGAAAAGCCTGAAGGTCAGATTTTTAACTCGGGTACTTGCAGAGGAAGGGCTGGGAGGCTGCATGCCTGCTCGCATTCTTGTCCATTCCATATAATGAGAAGCAGTGACCTGAAACTTAAGGCAAATTTTTACTTAGGCAAGAGCAGCATCTAGATTATGCTCACTGAAGAGTTATGGAAGTGCTGAAGTCTGTGGTAGAACAAACAATTTACCTTGTTTGTTTACCCCAGACATGCTACAAAAAAAGAACAAGACCAGGAGGTATTTAAGGGCTAACATTCAAGGTAGACTAAAGAACAAGTGTTCAAAGTCAACAGCATCTGCAGTAAGAACGCTCTGCTGCTGAGAACATTAGTCCTGCTATAAGACAAGCGCACAGATAACTTGACAAACGGCGTCATTAGGTGAAAGACAGAAGTATTTCTGATAACATGACCAATAGCTCACAGCCCAGTGTACCCAAATTCTTCTTAAAATTGTCCCAGCCATTTAATGGCACAAATGGATATCTGACTGACATGTTCACCACTTACTGTACACCACTTTAGCTTAAAAGGCAGTCAAACGTGACACAACCTATCAGAAATCCAAAGGTACATGATAGTTTTCAGCTTGGATACATGCTACAAATTTATACAGCAGATATCCAATTTGGTACAAAAGTGGTGGAGCAATCTGATCTTGTGCTTCACTGACAAACCAGATTGAATCTGGGCAGCTCAGGATATTTCTGTGTGCTACTCCATTGAAACAAGATCTTGGTATAGTCTAGTCAAGGGATCATGGTCTGTAATAACATCAATTAACCCAGGAATTCAAAAAGCACATATGAATTTCAGAAACCCTTTGGCTCTTCAGAATTGAAAGTAGGAATGTTTGAAAAGACAAGCCTGAGTGTTTGTGGTTATTAGATGAGGAGGAGGAAGAAGAGGATGACAGAGGAGTGAAATTGATAAGTATTTTTATTTGGATCAATAGATTGAAACCATAGTAAAGGAAAGGTGGATAACACCGCTTCCAAGTCAAGGCAGTACTTGTTGTGTGTAATAGAGAATATAAATAATTTCAGTGAAAACTAAGCTCGAAAAGCAATACTCTTTTCAAGCAATGTTCACCAAATTTAGAAGAGATTTTCAAATGTATTAAGTATTTGGAGTTGTAGATAGGTCCATTTTCAAAGGCACTTAACTCCTGTTAAAAATCCCTGGTAAGAACGTGAAGCAATCAATTCCACTGGAGTCCCAGGCTTCAGCTTTCCTCTGGAAACTCCTATTGAATGTTTTTTTTGCATTAGTCAGTATCTAGGTGATAACAGACCTCTTTCTTTTTTTGCCTGTGAACAATGGAAGTCACGACAGTCACTCAACAGCAGTAAGAAATAATTTAAATTCTTTTTGTTTAATGTACATGCCAGTAATGGCAATCAGCAAGCAATAATATTAAATTTGTGGATTTCAGAAAGACAAAAAATTCTCCCGTCAGAAATGAAGATCACAAATGTTAAAAAGAATTACCTAAGGAGAACTGAGGTTTTAATTTTAAAAAAGCCAGATTTAGCAAACAATAAACTTGCCTTTCTGATACCCTCAGGAGAGAGAGAGACAGGAGGGGAGGAAGCGGGAGCACCTCCGGTGAGCTTGCCATTAGCACAAAGGAAAACAATTGCAGGGCTTACGGAGGATTTCGCTTTAGCAAATGCTTATCACGAAGTCATGTCACTGCACACTATTGTTCTGCATCTGGAATGAAATTAATTTCCAACTCCATATTAACCTTTTAGAGACTCTGCTTGGTGGAGGAATTTAATCCTTTGGATTTTGGTATGTCACCAGCAAAGGCCATGTCTAGATTTGGTGAGTTTGACAGCCTATTACCTGAAGAACACTTTATTAAAAGGAAAAAAAAACACCAGAAAATCTGTTTCTTTCCATAATGGACAGCAGACATTTCAGAGCACTGAAAAGCTGAGTGTGTTGAATCAAATAGGTAACAAAAACAAAACAAAAGGGGAAATCCTAGGTTTTTTTCAATTCTCATGACATATTATTCCTCTGTGCTGTAACTAATCCACTGACATGGTGACAGCATGCTTTCAAGCCATACACTAGTACAGCAAAAACTTTTATTGTGATGGAGTAGGTATTTTCCAAACTTATTGAAAAATATGTTTTCTGATGTGATCAAGAAAGACCATTCAGCTGGGTAATGGGAAACAATCCGTAGCCTTACCATAAGACAAAAGCAGTGATTTAGAGAGTAGTGAAAGCAGGAATTTCAGTGCATGTGGGGAAGCCCATTTTCTGGTCTTTATTAGTCTTAGTGCAACAACTGTCTTTGTTGGTCTCTGCGGGACTCTTTCCCCGCTGCATTCCGGGAGCTGAAAAGAGCCCTCTGGAAGTCAGGCAAAATTTGCTGTCGCTGCCATATTAGGGAATCAAACCGAGTAGCAAAAGCCCCTGGCTGAGCGGAGATAAATCAACAGGGAATGCGTTTGCCTTCCAGCCAAATGAGTAAAGCAAAGGGATTGAGGAAACAAAATAAATAATAATTGAAAAACAAATCCTAAGCAGTAGGGCTGAGTGCTGCGTTATCTTTTTTTACTTTTATCGTGTTTCCTACCAAAGTGTAGCTCAAAAGTAGATTTGCAGATATGAGCAAACCCTTTCCTAACATTTCTTTTTTGCTGCAGAATGAAATAATCCCAAGATACATATCAATGATCAGCTTCAAATGTTTTCAATACATTCTTTTTGGCTGCAAAGGCATTATTATACTGCAGTGGAGCCAGTGTAAATTGCTCTCACTCTATTGACATAAATTCCAGTTTACAGCCAATCTGGCCCTTCCACCAAGATTTTCCTTAATCATAGATGCAGTCACTCTTTCCCTGGTGATCAGCCTTGCAGTCCATAGGAAATACCACCTGAAGTACAAGCTTTGCTAATGATTCAGCTCTTTGTGTGTGGAGGCAGAACACAGGACTTGCTACTACACTTCTGTGTATGTGCACGGATGTATTTTGAGCAATCTTTATTAGAGGGTCTGTAAGATAACTAATCCATTATGGCATTGATGAAAGGATGCAATTCCATGTAGATGCGATTGAAATACATAGATTTTGTATCTGCTGTGCATGAATGAGGGCCAGGTCTGCAAGGCATGTCAGTGCATAGCCTGTAAAATGTGAGAAAGTCTTACTCCTATTGCATGTCACTTGGGAGTCCAAACTCAGTGTAACGAACTGTCCTGTGAAAGCTCTCCGGCTCTACCCTCAGCATTGCAGATGCTGTGAGACAGTCGATGCTCACAAGATGCAGGCGCTCCAGATGCCATCCCAACAGAGAGGAAGGATTGCTGGGGTTTGATGCATGGACCCACGCACCCACCCCGCACACATGGTGATGTGCCGTATCCCCTCCTGCTCCTCAGCAGCCCACAGCGCAACCATTCCACCTCCTCTCACATCGCACAAGTACGCACCCCACTGCATGTCAGCATGCTTAACAAAATCAAGATATAGGTACAGTTTGGGCTTCTATTCTGAAATCCAGATGAGCCTTGTTTTTAGCATCTGTTATTTCACAGAACGAAAACAGTCTGGAGAGTAAGAAAAAATAGGGAGACAGATACACTGTTGAGCAACAACAGTATTTCAGCCTTAGTAACCTTCCATGTCACTTGTGATGGTTGTCTTTGGTTGCAATGGGTAGGGAACTGTCACATCCACATTTTTCTACCCACCAACCATTAGACTCCCGTGGCATCCCTTGTCTCACACAATCAAACTGAATGGGGTGGTTTCCCCAGAGAATTTAATTCAAAAGGTTGTAAAGATAGTGGCACAAATCATATTTTGCCCATGGAAATATTGCCACCTCTTCTCAGAGGAGAGGTGGATTGTGCAAGGTGGTAGACTAACAATAAAAAAGAAGATTGTATGTATGATGTCTCTTATTTGTTCAGGGGAAGAAAATCAGTAGGATTCTGTCAATCAGCATGTTGTCTCAGTATAAAAATAAGCAATGGCTGAGGAAATGCAGAAATAGGATGGTAGTCATGGTTTTCTATAGCTTCTGAGACAAGAATAAAGCTGCAGTTTCCTAATTATATGGTGCTCACCCTCTAGCATACTAATTTCCTTGTTATCTTTTCTCTTGTCTTGCTAAAGCGTTGTAGTTGCATGCTCTCATCAGCTCCAAGCACGTTGATTTTCTGAAAGCCAGTCTTAACTATTCAAATATCCATAAACTATATGAATATTAGCACATAAAAACTGTGTATAATACAGTTGAAGTTGCATCAAGATACTCCTACCACCTCCAAAATCAAAGGAAGGAAAACCAGAAGCTCACAGGTCGTGACAGCGACCAGTGTCGGACGTCAGAAACATACTTTCGTAGGGCATCACACGATTAAGCACTCATCACCAGTGGGAGCCTGGAAACTGGACTTCACCCTGGGGCCTGGGACAGCCCTCTGGTTAAAGTTAAATTCAGGCTGATTAACTCT
This sequence comes from Nyctibius grandis, assembly GCF_013368605.1. NCBI lineage: Eukaryota > Metazoa > Chordata > Aves > Nyctibiiformes > Nyctibiidae > Nyctibius > Nyctibius grandis. The sequence goes on along the minus strand of NC_090662.1, from coordinate 46,972,888 downwards.
GAAAGGCAATGTGGTGGCACCAAGAGGATGCAATTGGATAACTCAGCCTACAACCACCTTGCTGCTAATTTGAGTTCATTTTTCTTTTTTAGCTGGAGCGATCAATGAAGTTGCATTCTGTTTTCTCAGTTATGTTTGTGGCTGGTATGAAAAGCTGGTGTGCTGGGTGGGAATTTAAGGGGAGTAGGGAACAGTGGGGTTTGAAGACCTGTTCCCTTCCATTCCAGGCTATGGGACTTGTATCTACACCATCAATTGAAAGAGACAAGTAGGGCAGAGTATTTACAGAAGACCCAACTTTGCATTAAGTTCACTAGATTTTCCTTCGCAAGACAGTTACTACATATTTTGTCATAGATATTGCTCACCTATAGAGAAGTATTGTTCCATTAAGAGTTAAATGTCTAAGGAGTAACACAATGTTTGCAGCAAAAGTTGCAGATTGCAAAGAAAAACAGTGAAAAAAATGTGAAAAATATAGCTTTCATACTGCTACAATTTTCTGTCAATTAACTTTCCCTCAAATTGGGCAGAATATAAACTCTGAGTCTCACTGGCACACATTTGGTACCTCGATTAGATTTTCACAAAATAAAGGCTTAAAGTGTCTTTAAAGCTTTAAAGTGAGGTCTATTATATAAATTTGCCTACAACACGTTATGCACGGCACCGCAGCATTTCAGATTTGTTTTTCAATGCATCCCTCTCATTCTAACCAGAGCAAATTCCAGACAGGGCTGTAGGCAAAACCCACAGAAGCTTTTCAAAGGCTCTGTATTTTCCTGCTTCTCCTGGAATTATCAGCGCCTTTGTTTCATAAACTTTTGAACTTGCCATAAACATATCTCAGTATGTTAAAGTATTGTCCTTCACCCAACCCCAGACTGTGAAAATACAGTAGATGACAAAAAGATTTGACATTTATTTTAAAAAAAATACCCATATACCCCAACTTTATCTGTTTTACTTTTTGTAAGTAAGTAAAGAGGTGACTTTGCCAACCATTTCTAAAGGATTAAAAAGCCTGCTGTGTCATCTCATATATCTTCGTTCAGTTTCTAATGCAGCCAGAGAGCACAAAGGCTGAGAGAAAACCTTTTATCATTTGCAGTTATTGACTGGGCCAGAATACAGTATTAGGTACCTTAGAAACTTTTAGCTAAAATTTCTTTGCTTTGAAAAATTGCTGATCTCCTACGTGAAGGAAAGCAAGCACTCTAACTTCAAAAAGGTTATTATTATCCAGAAACCTAACACATTTTATGAAAAAATTATTGGGGGCACTTTAAATAACAACCTATTTTCCACAACATTGCTACAATAGTCCAAAAGTTTTTGGATGTTCTAAATCACTTTATACATCAGGATGAAAGTTGCTTTGGGAGTGTTTTAGCTGCCTTCAATGATAAGGTCTTTTATTTAAAAAAATATAAATCGGAAGGCAAAGGCAATTTAAAAAATTGTTGCTTCAATGAGAGTTAAAGTCAGCATTTTGTCCTGAGGCTCTTTATCCAAGATGCAGCTAATCTTAATGTTACAAGTTTCCAGCAAAATGTAGGCGGAATCCTTTTCTCCTGACAGCTTCTTGCAACTGCTGGTGCATTGTGGCATTCATGAACTAGAAAGTCAGAGGTAACGTCTGATATTAAACACTGGAGTAATGCCCCAAACTAGGTGCCAGGAACTCTGCAAAACAATCATATAAAATTCTATACTTTTATATATAAATTTGTAACTTTTTAATATATATATATATAAAATGTATTTTAAAAATCTTGCTTATGATTCCTGGGGTTAGGTTTGCTTTTGCATATGTCTTCTCTTTGAGCATGAATCAGAATCTGGACCTTATTCTAAGGCATTAGTCTGTTTTCTGACCAGAAATAACTCACTGAAGAACTCTGGCATTGCTATTCATGCCAGCAACCAGCTCCTGTAAGCACTGTATCATTAGAGAAGCAAGACTGCAAAATCAACTGTATGTAAACTTTAAGAATATTCACCTCTGCCAACTCTTGTGATTTTATCACAATCCCTGAGATATGGAGTATATTTCTGGAAGCCTTAGTTTCTCAGCATTATGTTATCATGAGAGATCAAATAAAAAATAACTTCTCTAACCCTCATGGCTAGAAATAGAAGTCTGAAAGCATAGAAACCAAAGCTTCAAATCAGGAACAATGTATTTATTACTACTTAAAATGCATTTATTTTTAAGCCAAGAGCAAGACTTCCGAGAACCTGGGTTTGGCGGTAGTGCTACTGTTCTCTATTTACCAACAGCATGCTCTAAAACTGAGCCACCTCTGACCTTCCTTTTTATATCTTCTCTGTCTTAATTACCATTTCAACCATTGTCAGCATGCAGTGATAAAAGCTTTAAAAGCATCGCCAGGAAGGCCTTTTACTGGTACTTTTGCCTGACATTTCTCCCAGGAAATTTTCAGAACTGAGTGAAGTCAGAATCGGTCAAAATGAAGTCTTCAGAAAATTCTGTTCATGTCCTCCTTGGAGCTAGGATCACTAACATACTGGACTGGGTAAAACATCAAAACAGACACAGGAAAACAACCAGAACTGTACTGCTTGACTCGCTGTCAGGTCAGCATGAACTCATCCACACAGGTGTTCTCACCGTTTTGATAAATATTGTTCTAACTCCTGTAGTCTGTGTTACACTGTTGTTACTGTTGGGAAAATATTTATCACTAAATTTCCTATAGCCCTCTCCTAGCTTTAAGTGTGACAGCAAGCTCCTTTCTCAATTATTACTTAGGTTTTCTCCTGAGGAGAAAATAAATCAATTTAGAAGACTAATCAGACAAAAACAGTGTTTTGAAGTGCTGGACACAAAAACCCCTCCCTGCAGTTTCCACAGCAAAATAGCTGTGCCATGTAATTCTCAGAAGGTGCCCATTTATTTTGCTTTGGTTTTGTCGAAAATCAAACTTTGTGCTCTGACAAGCACGAAAGAATGGTGGCACGAAGAAGAACTGACACAGGAGAGCAACGACTCAGTGCATGACCGGTGGCTCCTCAGGCAGCTGGTCTCACACAGTCACGAGGAGAGCAGCACCTGAGTGATTCTCTTCCTCTGAATCACTCGGAAAGAATCTGTCCTTCTCTGCTGCTTACAAAGGGAGATAAGGGAGAAAAAAAGGCTCTGTCTGTAGTTTAACTATTATCCTAAAGATTCCTGACTAGTCTGGTATCCCTCATCCTGACGTGCAGTGCTCATGGGACCTCTGCATTTTATCGTGCTCAATTACAAACACTGGGTTTCTTGCCCCAGTCTGTTAATGTGGATTAAAGATTTGGATCACTTTAACCACATTTCTCCTGCTTTCTCTTTATGTCCTGACTGTAGAAAGTAACTATCTCATATCTGTTTATATTGTGCTCTAAAAAACGGGATCCATCTCTTAAAGAGACTTTGAAGGAGCAGTAAATATCCAGATCATCGTTTTATTGCCTCGATTCATGGCCTAGGACATCTGACTTCCACAGATGGTTGCCCATGACTGCAACCTGAATCAAGACATTTGCTTCCAGAATTCAGTGCACAAGTTCTCTTGTTTTTTATTTTTCATTGGATTTTATTTGTACATATACAAGGAAAGCAGGAACACTGTGACCAGCCAATCTGACCTTTAGCATACCTGTGCACTATTTCACCAAATGATTACTTCATCAAGATAGTGTCTTCTGGCCAAACTAAAGATGATCTTTTAGAAAGACACCAAACCAGACTTATGGACTTCAGGCTGCTCCGCTAGCTCATATTCTCTGTCTTTAAGTTGCTTTCACATGAAATCTCTTGGGATCGCTCTCTTATTACTTCTGTTATCAACCATCCACATTGCTCTGAGGTGCTTTGATAGAATTTAAAGAAATCCAGCAAACTCAAAAAGCCCTTAATAGTTATGAGTATCTCTGAAACCCATATAGTCTTCTTTTTCTTCATGTATTGATTCTGGAAGTTTTAGCTCATGTGGTAGCATTCGCTGATGACTTGGTTTTCACCATTTCATGTTAAGAATTGAAAATAGCACAGTAACACATCTACTGCAGAATACAAAAAATTAGTTTAGTAACTGAGAACAATTATATAGTTGAGCTACGTTACATAAAGTAACACCTTATAGAAGTATTCACAGCTGTTACAATAACTTTTTCAAAATAATAATTAGGAGAAGAACTGGAAAAATTCTCTTTATATTTGTGGTGCTCTATAGGTCTTCCAAAGGGTTAGATGAAAACATGATTTAAGTCCTGGCAGAATTAATCAAATACAATTGGAAGAACAGCAACCCATTCATATCCAGGCCCCAGAGTGAATAAAACCAGTTTCAGATGTGATGTTTCTTAAGCAGTGCAAGAGGCCAGCTAGCTAGTCTTCGCATCATCATTCCCCTAGAATTTTTTTTTATCATTTAAAGGGGCCATGGAGTTGAGTGCCACAACCTGTTTGGCCTTTTCTTACAAAAAAACAGAGTGAGAGAGAGACAGAAAGAAAAGGTAAGGAAGGAGCATTGAACCTAATGGTTAAGAAGTTTACCTGAAAGGTGGGTGAGTGGGGTTGAAGTCCCTCCTACAATGAATATTTAGTTATTTATAAGAGTGGAATAATTTGGGCATGGTTACACTCTAGTAGGTAATAATCTAGTGTAGATAGGACTCCCCTGGGAAGGAGGAGACCTGGTTCCCTCCTCCAAATGGAGTTTACCCTCTTCAAATTCCAAGTTTGAAAAATCCTCCTGGCTGTGTTTATTCCCAGGAGCAGAAACCTTGGTAATGTCAAGTTTTGAGGAACTTAAAGAGTTCTGAGGAACTCAGACAAGCCTAAAACTAGCCCCTTTTCTAAACTGTTGTCTTGATTTCCTAAACACTTCTGTAAACATTGTTATTTTCATGCCATTATCTCCTATAATGGAAATAAAAATTTCCTTTCCACTGGCAGTGTCTGACAGTCCTCCTCTGGCATGAAAAAGTGACTCCGTGTTTTGCACAAACAAGGCATCCCAGATTGGATTTACTGGCAATTAAAAATGCTGCACACAAAAACTTAGATAAACTGAGAACTAAGAATTGGCCGAGTCTGTTGCAGACTGCCGAGTTACGGCAGAGTAAGCACGCAGGCAGTGCACAAGAGGTGAGTCAGTGGGATTTTTGTTTGACTAACACCTCTGTGTGACACACATAAAGTAAAGGCAGGCACAATTATAGCGTTTATGGTCATGGAAACACAATTCCCCAGCTAGTGCTCAACAGATGAAGACCGCTGACCAGTGAAAATTATGTGGCGCTCCCCCGCAGAAAAAGAATAAGGACCACATTGTGTTACATATTTAGATGCTAGCCAGCACCCTGCCACAAAAACCGATTGTGCTGCCCAAAGCTGTCTTTGAAGCAACCCCAGTGAGAAAACGGTGAGAAACTGATTCTAACAAAGCAAAGACAAGGAGGCACTTCAGACAACATCAGATAATTTAAAATTGCATACAGCAACCTGCTAGAATAAATGGGCACATCACCGTCATTGTTGGTGAGTTTTTATCTGTTCAGATAAGCAGAGAATTAGGCCAATAATGCCCTACCAGACTAAATTATGTAACTACTTATTTGTAAAGGTTACCTTTGTTTTCTTTATAATGGAATTATCTCCACAAAAACAGTTATTTAGCCACTTAGTTATAAAACCATGTAGGAACACCACAATTTCTATCATCAGTTTATGACTGTCTTTCGTCATTATTAATTCCAATAGTGCTATATAGTGATAATGAATCACAACAGGGGCACTGCTTCAGATATTGTAGCACAGTATATCCACCAGACTAGAACAACTACCTGCTGTATTAGGATAATTCTGACACGCTTTGTCTTTTTTCCTGCAACTTTTTTTTTGTTCCCTGTTTATTTTCTCTGCTCTCAGCTTCCCAATCTAAGCAAAACCAATGCTAATATTTTCCTCTTTGATAAATGCCCTAGTGACATCTCAATTTATTTTTGAATCAGTCTGCCTGTTTCAATTCAGATCAATAGTCAGGTCCACTAGACATTTCAAGACCAGCAAGTGAAAAGGCATACTTGTTGAAACTGGAAAAGCCACCCCTAAACACACCATCCAATGTTTAAAATATCAGGAACACTTCTTGAACAAGCTACATGACATACTCGGTTGTTCAAAATAATGGGATTACCTTTTTTATTAGACCTGGCCTCAGTGCTTTGCATCTTGCTAAATTATTTACATCTGTGCTGAATGAGTATAGAGCCATGCCTTTACAGTCTGGTAGCACTCTACATCATCTTCTACACACAGCTACATGATTGAACATGTCTTTTGTTGAACTAGAAAATCAGGTTCACGCTCATCCCCAGACCAATTCCCTAATAATGATTTTTCCATCTTGCAATCTGAAGTTCAATTTAAGGACTGAGGAGAGATGAAAACTGTTATTTTCCCTCATGTGAATTTGTCTTGTTCAGATCTAAACATCAACAAAATACACGTTCAGAATGTACTGTCTTCATTTATATGTGAATAACTTTTTACTTGTTCCTTCTTTCTTTCTTGAGGAGAATAGTCCATGTCCCCTTCTGGCACCTAAAAACCCCTCATTATCTTGCACCAGGGAAGTCATTTACTGTTGAGACTGTAACCTCTTTTTTTTCAATTTACTGCTCATACATATTAAGCATGATAGATGCTGCATACACTTTTCAGACCCTCACAGCATCAGCTTCAAGTCCATAAGATGGCTGCTTAGGTCTAAAGTCAGTACCAGTTTCCAAGAGGATACAATCCACAGATATATATCTCCTCCAGTATGTAAGATATACTGCAAATCCATGGAGAAAGGCACTCTGCCTCAGTTTACTGCTGTAGGCACTTTTCTGAAATTTTATGGCATCTTGTAAGGGAATCTGCTAATATATTACTGACTGAATTTCATACAGTCCTTATTTTCTTAGCACATAATCTATCAGAAATAATGCTCATACAACTACCATCATAAAATGCTAAATTAATAAAATACCTTCTACGAACAATGTTTCATTTCTCTTCAATTTGAATAATTAAGGAAGTTGAAATTGAACTTTATCATAATATTAAAAAGAGCCCTTGCCTTTAGCAGAAACAAAGAAAAAAATACTAGTGGTTGTTTTCTATACTTCCACAATATATTGGTTACCAGAAAAATGAGCATTTTCATAGCCATTTAAAATGCTTAAGTGGGGTAGAGTATGATAATATTTTTGGAATGGTTAAAATACTCGTTAGTTCATGAGGGTTCTCAACATCAGAGCACATTAGTCCAAAGACTGCTGTCACGTCAGTTGCTCTTGTGCTCTATTGCCCTGCTCCGAGCTTCAGCTAGCTGCCACATGTAGGCTCAGGTTGTTGCCTGGCATTTTCTAACATATTTTGCACTCCCAGGTGGGCAGTCTAGGATCTGCTTGGCACAACAAGCAGAGCACCCTGAACAAAAAGTATCTATCTTCAGCTATTTCTTAATCTCATTTCTCTTAGTCATATAATAAAAGGAAATTCTTATTCTCTATACTTGAAGGCTAAGTAAAGATTGCAATAATTCTAAAAGAGGAAGTCTTTCTCTTTTCTTGGAAATCTTACCAATGTATAGAAAATAATGAAAAGAGCCCATTTTAGCTGTTGGCCGTCTTCTTGATATACATGTTAGAACTACTGACCTGTGGATTTTGCCTTTTTCTATTTTTTTTTTCCTTTTCAAATTACTAGCACCAAGCTCTCAAGTTTTCCTTACAAAGGGTTAGAAAAAATGTTTTTCCCTTGTTTTCAAGATTCTTCTTTTGCAGCATATGATTAGCTGGAACAATGCTCTGTTCAAATTGATGTTCGGAAATTTGCTTGGAGACTCATTTTGAGACCAATACAATTCTAGAAAGGGATTGCATACATTTTAGCATTAGTCATTCTTATACAGAAATGTCTTTCTCATTAGGTTTCTTTCAATAGGTTTCATTTTCTATGCACATACAAACAGAATAAGAGAGAATCCCTGCCCCAAACAGCCAGCAATACAAATACAGCCTAAAACTATGAATGCTATATGTATATACCTTTTCTCTTCCATCTCACAAGCCCCAATCAGAGTATCAGTTTAGATAATTTCTCTGAAAATACTCAACAATATGCAATTTTTTCTTCAGTGGTGGAATAAATAAAATCTAGTAATTAGCAGCACTCTACCAGAAGTGAAACATGTAGGTACAAAGGATGAATTTGAGGTAAGCAATCCTCTTCCTTTAAACCAAACCTGAAAATTCATACTGCCTTTTTTCATCTGATTGATACTTAAACTAGCATGGAAATATTTACATGACATAAAAGTCAGAATTTACTCACAGCTGGAGGCTAGTATTCACAACACGGCTAGTTTACCATCACAAACTGTCTCTTTACACAATCTAACCGAGTTGGAGCCTGATCCATGACCAAGACTACTGTGCACAAATAAACAGTAACAACATGATTGCTGTATTGAAAAAATACAGGCTGAACTGTCAGAATAATGTCAACTACTATTGCATTGCAGATTTCTTTTTTTTTGTATAAGGAAGACAAGATGTTTTTATTTTGCATTCCTGAACAAAGGCGTTCATTAGCAGCTCTCAGAGTTATGCTTAGCTTAATCCAAGTTGGGCATGCAAAATCGCTATTTCAAACTGTCCATAAATCATTCTCTGAGGATAAGGATCAGTTGTAAAAGAGAACAGCCAAACAATATTTTAGAATTTTGGTATTAAACACCCTTTATACCAACAAAACAACAAAAATATTGTCTGCATAAGCCAGGAGTATGTAATTTAAGTGTATTGGATAAAAAAGTAACACATTTCTTTCACACATGCCATGAAAACAGAATAACATGATAAAGGTATTTGTCACTCTTCCATTTCTGTGATGGTACTGTACAGTGGGGTATATTAAATTAGCACTATAGAAAGGTGGATATAAAGTTTTTAAAAATCAAAGTATTTTTATGTAAAAATTTTGGTTTATTCTTTCATTCACAAGGTAACTTGTAAAGTTATAAAAATAGGATTCATCCAAAATAACTGAATTGTGTACAAACTCACATCATTATTGGAGAAGCCATAAAAATGAGAAAAGGAGGAAAATATGCAAAAAGCATTACACAAATGGTTTGCACAAATTTTCATAAGGCATGCCACCTAGCCAAAACAGATGAGAAAGCATTTGCAATTACTGGCAATAGGAATGGTTTTCTTAGTATCCCTATAAATACCTGAAATCAGCCACAGTTCATTTCTACCAGATGCAAGTTCCTGTTGCTCCGGAAAGTTGTAGGTTTCCAGTATAAATCTAACAGTACACTGAGCTATGGAGCTGTTTCATTTTCCCTACCTGCAACCCAATCCTGTTTTTTATCACACAAGAGGCAACCATGTGGAACCAGTTTTTAAATGTTGGATAATGGTACAGTATGATACCAAGCACATTGGTATGGATGTGATTTTTGGTATTGTCTTCTTCCAACTCATGAGCTCCAGGGACCAGTGACATACTTTGGATTTCTGAACTTTACTATAAAGTATGACACAAATCTCATGTAAGTCTTATAGTGCTCTAGTAATATAGTCATAGTCTTCATTTTTTTATCCTAAATCAGAAATTTCCTGTTGCTAAGCTGAAATACTGTCAATACTTGACAAAACTCTGCATCATGTTTATTAATTCGATGTATACATACAGGTATCCCATGCACATGCATACGCCTTGTAGGATTGGCCATATATGATGCAGAATGCCAATTTAATATTGTACAGGTGGAATGTTTATTCATTTCTTCCAGGGTGTCTTGGTTATAAGAACGACAAATTATTCTGATTTGGAAACGGTGTGGGAGTGAGGGAGGATGGCACCTGTTCAGCACCACTCCTGCAGAAGCATTACTCCCACACAAGGGATTTGCATAGTAATAGAAAAGCAGTATTTGTAGGTTTTTATTTACTATATAAATAGCCACACACTATAGATTATTGACCAAAGCACTGAGCCTAACAAACTGGAACCCACACCTCTGCTCACATTTTCATTTGTCATAACTATGAATTCTGGTTGCAGTTCTTCTAGCATTATTTTTCTTCCATACTCACTCTTTTATGTTCACTTCCATTATTACTGCTACAACAACAACAGGTATGCTGCTATATACATATTCCAAAATATCTTACACATTACAGGATTAATCATTTAAATCACAAAATAATCAGCTTCATAATATTGTTCCTACTACCTACATGAAGTTGTACGTGTTCTCAGGTACCCACGACAGACCAAAACGCTGTCCCAGCAGCGGATATTTCCTTAGATACATCTAGTGTGATTCAGTGACATTTGTCCAACTGAAAAGTTTTTGAAAAATATTTTCTAGTGATTTGGCTAGGTGCCTGTTTGGCTGATGCCCTTTACCACTACCGGCTGATTCATAGCTTCCTACCTCTGTGAATCAATTCAGCAGAAATTGCCCTTGCTTTTCTATATCAGAGACAGGATTGCAACTGATTTATCTGGAAAATGCAAACCCAATTTACACAATTTCGAAAAGTAGTAGCACTATCTACTCTTGAAAGGATATAGTTCTTTTAAATATAAACTTACCCTAAGGCAAAGGACTCCCTCCCCCAAATAAATGGCCACCTTGCATACTCAGATCAATAGCAGCTCCAATGCTTCCAGCTCAAATCAGCCAAAGTCTTTAGACAGGACTTTGGCTTTGCAGAATAAAATCAACAAGAAAGCTAGAAAGCCATCCTGCAGTTTGGGGAGTGTCTGCATTGAACCCTCCAGGAAATCCATGGCTCAGCTGCCTGGACTGCAAGGTCTTATCTATGTGTCTTCTAGGAGGGAAGGGAGTGGGGCAAGGCCTGCAGGAACTGCGTGCCATCCTTCTTGTTATTTGGTTTCCTGCGGGCTTACGGAGCTCCTCTTACTGCCGGACTACAAGCACATTCATCCTATGACTGCAACGTTTTCTGCCCACAGCTTGCGAACTGATAGGAAGGGGATGCCAGGTCTTCAGTCATGTGGTGAGCACATTTTCAGTTTCACGACGGGAGAAAGACTGGAGAATTTAAGCCCTACTGTGCTCCCATACCAGGTGAACAGTTCCTCATTGCTGCTTTAAATTACAAACCTCAAGCTTTTTGGTAGTGCTGTGAATATGCGAAAGCTGCAATGCAGTTATTTCTTAGTTTCCCATCTACTTTTGTATTTCACTTTCTAAATTATATTGTTACATAAACTAAGTTTATCCCCACCCACTATTCAGCATCCTTAATTTCATATCTGGGTATTTTTTTCACTTATTACTAAATCTTCTCTCAACATAGTTTTGCTATTTTTTGTAACTTTGGGCTATTTTATTTTGGGGACCTTCAAATACATCATTAATCTTGCGCATGATTTCAGTTCTCTCTAAACCTTTCCTATATAATTCACTTTACTCAAATACTTCGGCTGATTTCAAAGAGTTAACAACTAACAGCTCGTACTGCTGTACGAAGTATTCTTTTCCATCCATGTGCATCAGTTTGCTCCATGCTTCCACATAACTAATAATACACATCTAAAAATATATGGATTTGAGATTAATGTGATTGATCCATTTATGTAATCCATTCAATCTGTTTATGTTTAAATATGTTTGTATGTTGTTATGGCATTTGGGTACCTCCTATGACTAAAATCTAGCACTAAATTAATGATACCCACAGAGAATTGTCAGGCCCCAATTACTTGTGTGCTGCTGCTGTCACTAAACTGAGTAAACAGCCTGTCTGTGTTGCAGTATAGACAGTGGAGATGATGTACTGTAACGCAGATCCCAGACCTGTGTATTAGCATAGCAGTTGAGTATATGAAGTGTTTATACTGTGCTAACTTAAAAGAATCAGCTTCATTCCCATGTAATGCACAACTAATAATTACATTGAAAAGCCTCCAATTAAAGCCCTATCTGAAAGCTTTCCAGACCTGCAGAATCCCAAACAAGGAACAGTCAATGTCAAGTAAAAACTAAATTAAAAAGAATGTGATAAAAACCTTAATTAAAAGTGTGTCAGAACAAATACACCTCACTTTATGTCCTGAAGCCCATTACATTTCAGTATGACAAAGTGCCACTGGGCGTGAATGTCAGAGATTCAGTGCTGCTAGAGATGCAGTGCTGCTTCCCCAAAGCCCTATTTTGGCCTGTAAAGGTTCCCTTTTGCATTCTGACTGTCTCTGCAGCCGGCAGGAAAAGTGGCATCTCAGAAAACTTATCTCCGAAACACCCAAGACCGCAGTTAGCCTCTGTGAGGTGGCAGTGAAGAGATGCAAGTATCAAGTATTCCCAGCTCCTGACGTACAGACTGTGCTACCAGCACCATTTCCATCAGCTCTCAGCTTCTGGGCAGCTGGCAAAGACAAACAGCAATAATTGTACTGGCCTTCAGTCCTCTCTGCATTGAGATTCAATGAGCACACGAGCAACCAACCATAGCCGGCTAACCCCCGAAACGGGCTCTGGTTCTGGTCCTGATCGAAAGGAGAGCAACCTTAAATCTAACCAGCAACAACCAGGACAACTCCACACTGTCTTGAGAAGAGCAGACACGACGCTCTCTCCTCCCAAAAGGGAAACAGAACAAATCCCTGCAAAATTCTCCACAAATTTCCCCTAACCGAGAAGCTTTTTTTCTTATCTCAGCCTAATCTTAGATGGTACACACTTTTTCAGGCCTATATTTTGGCTACTGAGGAGGACGGCAGGAGGATCACAGAACCTATTTGTAAAATATATGCTGCAAAAAACTCAAGCCATGACAGCCTCAAAGCAAAAAAAAAAAAGAAAAGCAAAAGAAAAGCAAACAAACAAAGAAAACTAAGAGCAGATAGGTTTTATTCAGTTATTGCTCAAAATTAATAGATGAACACAACTGAAAATCACTGCTATTTCCATACACTGGTATTTTTTGCAAGCATAGGTGGTATCCTGATAATTTTTTGATAACAAAATGTTGAATAATACAGTTCCTTATTATAAAATCTACCAGAGATGGAATCTCCAAACCAGTGGCAAAACCCTCTGAGAAGAAACCCCCAAATTATTGTAGAACTATATAATTACTTTATGATTTTATCGGTGTGTGTGTCAGCAGGAGCAAGAAAGAGACTGCTCTTCACAGAGACAATTCTGTCACAACAAGGCTTACAAAGATATTAATGTAAAAGCTTCTCATTGTCTGAAAATCCTTTGCCATGGCAACTTAAAATCAGCTGCTTCCAAGTGATTTTAAAGCTTAGCCATCCCTCCTAACCCTTGAGCTTCAGACCTGGTATTTCAACCACAACTATTAAATCTTCTAAACAGGTGTATACATTATCTCTACAAAGACCCGCATGATGAGCAGGTCCATTTACTCTACAGGGACAAGTAATCATTTCGGGTCTCATGCGTGGCAGAAATTATTGTATCAGGAATCCTGTATTCAAATCACTCAAACTCTTACACACACGCTCCCAGAATGGCTGGGGTGCTGAGATGTTTTTTGCATTACAATGAAGCTGCTTTTCACTGAACTGTATTTTTGTGCTGCTTTGCACTTGCAGACGGCATTGATCTTCTTATCATCTTCAAGGATATCTGATAAGAATTATCTGATTCAACAGGAACTTGAGACAGTTTCAGCTACAGATGTAACAAAATTTGCTTTGAAATCTACAGATGCTCCTCCGTTCAATCAGTGAGACTGAATACACAGATAAGGTGAAAAAATCTGCTACAACTTTGAACTGGAGAATTGTGTACCTCAGTTTCTGTGAATATAAAAAACTGCAGAGTACATTGTCAGCTGTGAGTTTTTAAACTGTGTTGGGCTAAGGATTCTCAGGCTTGTGTGACTGTAAACAAGTTAACCCCCTTGAGAAAATACCCAACTCCATGCATTTCATAAGGAGTGCTTACCATTTCCTGTTCATCCACTAGATTCCTGATTCAGCTCAGGTGATGGCAAGGAAGAAGAATATTTAAAACTCTTCTATGTGGCTTTTGGGGTAATGTTTTTAAAGGCATGAGCATGATCAAACTGACTGGAGATCTTAATTAAGTACAGTCATGATACAAATAATATACAACACACTCGGAAGAAAGGTATCTGAGCACAAATGGAAGGAGGAGGGAAAAATCAGTAAATTCAAGACTTACTATTGTTATTACTGTCACAGTAGCACTCAAGAGGCCCCTTTAGGTTGGACGTTGGCTCTATACGATAAGAGGCAATCCTGTCCCACACTGGAGATGAGTGCAAACAAAGGCACAAAGAAATGCTCTCCAAGGTCAGACTTAGCCAAATACCTTTACATATGGTCAAACAAGAAGTTACTAGCAAAACTGGGAAGAGTTAACCCTAAGGCTCAAAGTAGCATTTATGTGCATACAGAACAACATTGGCACATGCTGGGTATCGAAAAGAGTAAATGTAAAAAGACCTTACACATGCACGTGAGAGGACATACACGTCAGTGTCTTCTGGAAAAATATTTTTTTCTAACTGTCCAACACCACACCCACAGAACGTGTTCATTTGGTCACCTAACATGTGGAGATGTCCTCACTCTCCTAAACATTTAGGGGTGTGAAAAATTGCACACTTCAGATCCCTCTGGGATGCACCCTGGTTGTCATGCTCAACTCATGCTTAGCACAGAGACTGACTGAGAAGTTGCGACTGAGCTCTGCAAAAAGTACAGCCTTTGCATGCTTGGTAAAAAAATGTAGCTGTCCCTAGAAACAGAGAAGGTGCTTCTGAGGGCTATGTTTTCATGAGCAGAGCAGGTGCCAGGGAAGCAGGAACCATGGTCTTGTTCCTACTTAACACGAGGGAACTTAATCCTCCACCTCCTCTGGGCATTTCCTATCCACCAGGGTATAGTCTTGGCTGATTGTCTCAATCAGCAACAAGATTATTTGAAATAAAAATGTTAGCAGAAGTTCCTGATCATTTTAGTAAGGCTTGCCTTGCCCTACATGGCCTTTAATTTATTTGTATGTTATCTATTGAGCTTCATGCCCGTAACAGAGTAGAACTGGAGGTCTGATGTCAGCATATGCTGCCAAATCTGTTGATGTGAAGTTTGAAAATATGCATTTGAATTAATATTAATGCTTCAGCTTACCAGGACTTTGGAGAGGGAAAGGCAAGCTTTATGGGGATTTAGTGTGGCTATTGAAAATCTCATGCTGTTCTACAGTGGTTTGTGTTTTACGACCATTGTCAAGACCGTGATGTGACTGTGTTAGCTTGTCTGGTCTTTGGTGACGCATAGATGGCAACTCTCTGTGTCTTTTACAAACCCCAAATTTTTGTCTTCCTGGCAGCTTGCATGCAATTCCTTTCAAATACTTTTCACTGTAATTATTTAGATTTTTTTTCCATCTTGCCAAATATCTTTATTTATCATGCTAACCTGATTAAGTCATTAAGTGATTTACTGTTGCTTATATGCCTTATTTCTTTCATTCTGATTAGTTTGTGAGACACTCGCTAATTGCTGCTGTTTTTCTCTTTAATATGGCTTGCAGATCATTTAGGAATATGTGCTATTCAGACTATTTTATTATCCCCATATAAAATTCACATAGAAATTGTTGACAAGAAATAAAGAACACAGACAATGATAGGGAACGTTCCTTGTTTCCCAGAGGCAAAAAGGTGGCATTCATTTACGCACAAGCAGAACAAACATTCAGTCAACACAGAGTACTCCAGCAATAGCCAAAGCCTTTACTAGTTCTGTGGCCATGTAAGTGTTTAAACAAAACAGCACTACAAAATCCAAAATCTGAGTTCTATCACACTTTACACGATAAAATAGAAACTTCACCTGATGGAAATCAGTGGGACAATCTGAAAGTATGTTTTATTGGTATGTTGTGGAATGTCAGAATCTAACTCTGCGTGTTACAGTCACTTTTCACTTCTTGAGATATGCATGCAATTTGAGAGACAAAGAGGAAAATAAACATTCAGTGTACATGGAAAGATAAAACTAGCAGATGGAGAAGACGGCTTTTATACTTCTGAGAATAAATAAAAATTAACAGAGAAAAACAAAGGTAAAAATATAAAACCGAGCATGAACGTCTTGCATTTGACCAGAATGTTATCTTTCAATGAAACAACACTGGAATTAATACAGAACACTGTTGTACCATATGGATGCTTGGATCTCTGCCAGAAAAATTGCACCATCTGTCCTTTTACCAAAAAATGGACTGAAATGCTGTGTGTTCCAGGAAGGCTACCATCCTTTTCAATATACCAGACACGATCCTGACTAGTAAGATACACTTCTCAGTCCAGTGAGATTAGCAATGGTCCTGAGACAGTGCTTGTAACCAAGTCTGACCCAAAGATACTAAAGGACTGTTTCATTGCTGTGTCAAACTTTGGAAACCCAAGCCAGTGACATAAAATTTGATCACCATTAATGAGGAATTGTCATCAATCATACTGAGAAGCAGCTTAGAGCTTTTCTGTATTCTCTTTGGTTACAATATAACATCATTAACAAAATTTTAGAGAAATCCAAGCTCCTCCACCTTTCTCATCAAGCTGAGTACAGTAACTTTGTCTATAGATGGCAGCACTATCAATTTACTTACTTCACTCTTATCAAACACATGAGATGATAAACAGCCATAAATGGCACACAGAACACGTGCTTATACAATGCATCTCATTTACTATGCCTGATTGCTATAATATAAGTCAAATAAACAAAAAAGCCCCCATTGCCTTAGGGTTCTTCACATTTGAAGCAGATTTCATGGAAATTTAACTCAATTTCAGGAATATAATTGAACAAACAATCTGTTCTCTCAGACAGGATGTCCCCTGCTTGATATTATGCAGGGCTGCATAGATGCCAAAGCAGATCTGAATGTACCTTGAAGTGCTGGTGAAAAATGACTGGGCTTTTCTAAAAGTAAGATGCGCATCCTGGATAGGTCAGGCAGCAGCACTGTGGCTGATGCTAGTCTTCCATTTAACCTATCAATCAGGATTCAAACATGCTGGAATTGTAAACAAAGAGAAAATACAGCAAACAGCATGTAAACAAGAAAAGCCAAAGTGCATATCCTGCGAATGCTCTGCAGAAAGCAAACCTGTACGCAAATGGACAGCAATGGAATGCTTGTGGACCATGCTCTTTGCTGAAGTGCGATGCCAACAGCCAAAATTTGTTTTCTAAAATCAGGGTATGGCTTAGGTTATTCAGATTCAGGGTCTCCTATGCATGGAATGTAATTAAAACTAGAGAGGAAGTAATGGAATGATTTGAAGCAGCTATATAGATTTTTTAAAAAAATTATTTATTTGCCTCATCCATGTATTAGAAAGAAAGAAAAAAAAACACACAGCAAGAAAATGAGAATAGATTTAAATATGAATCATCAAAGCATGTTTGTCACTGGATTTGCAATAAAACAAAGTACTTTTTTTTTTGTTTGGGTTCCCAAGGAAACACACTGTAGGTAATCATTCTGTCTTCTTTGTCTGCAAGTATCAGCCTGGTGACTGACTGCCCACTTTCCATACGTTTTTAGTATATTGGCCAGTGTCTATCAAACTTGACAGGATCACAGGCCTCTCAAGGATATTAAATTCCTACAAGCTTTGTGAAAGTAGGCAGCCAGGTGGAATAGAGAGAGCATACTAAATACCCCTATATGAGGTGAATGCTGCAACATGGTCTCACCTCTCATTACGCACCAGAAAATACGTATGTGAAAGAGATATTATGGATGTTCAAACTGTGGAAATGAAGTTTCAATTGAAGCATGTATTTTATTGGACATCAGAATACTCAGTCACAATCTGAAATTTAAAGGAAATCATGCCTTATAATTTCACTGCTCACAGAACTATATTTTAAATTACTAGAGGACTACTGTTGGCCTTGGGCTTTTGCCAACTCTTAGTGCAATGGAACATTCCATCAGTGCAAAACCTAGCTCAAGGCTGAAAAGCTATCAAGTCCATACCCCTGCTACCTCATGGAATCTGAAGCTGAGGACCATAATACCTAGGCACTACAGCAACTGGTATTTCATAATATTGTAGGTATATTAGTTAGACAAAGGAAAGCGTGCACTGGTGTATGTGGAAGATGTGCTTGTCTGAATAATTTAATTTATAAAACATAAATGACTGTCTATGCTTTGGTGCGGATTCTCTTCCTGTACTCCATTTTGTTGTGAGAAGAATTCAAATCCTGATAAAAAAGATGCAATCTATGCCCAGATTAGATAAAAGCAACATCTATTTCATGCTTGAGTCTATTTCTTGACTAATTCAGGTCAAAGAACTCGATCAATTTAAGAAATTACTCACCTGCTCTCCCGCAGGGACTACCAGACACACAGACTGAGCAAAGCAGCAGATGGAAAGATTGTACTTGTCAAGTGCTCATTTCCTGACCAGAAGCCAGAGAATAACTTCCAGAAGTAGATGTTCCTCAACAACGGGGCACTATGGATAGTCTCTGGGAATGGCTGAGCGAGTCCCCAACTTCCATCATCCAGGAAGGAGTTTGGTCCAATACCCTTTAAGCTTGCTTAGCCCCAGTGAAAGTGACTTTGTACGACAAACGCAGAAACCTCTCCCAGAAACACCTTTGCTCCCACAGCTTTCCAGATCCAGATCCCAAGTACCTCATTTGTAAAGTAACATGCACTTCTTTTTTATTAAACATTTCCCCCTCTATTTTTCAGCCATGAGGGAGCAGCCTGAATTAACTTAGCTCCCAACCAGCTGGAACAATTTGCAGTGCAAGACTTGCTGATGCTGTCACATCCTTACATAAGCATTTCTTCACATCCCACAAAGCCAGGGCTCCTGAACTAAAAACACTGTTATCTTGCATGCTCTTATAATTGCTACTTTTAGCATCCCTCAAATGTTGACAAGCATGTGACAGTTTGCTGATGGGAAGCAACCGATATAGCCCAGTACTCCAACCCAGCTTCCTGGGACTTACTGCAGGAATGCATCCCCTCACAATAACGTTGTAATGAGACTGGCCCTGGAGCCACCTGTACTGCAAAGACTTCTGGAGAGGCTCAAACAGAATTTAAGATGCTTTCTCACTAGGGCTCAATCAGGACATTATCATATTCTCTTCACTGGAAAAGCGGATTTAACCTGCAGACCTGTATATGTAAATTGTTCTGTGATACCACCGGGAGTCTGAAGAAAAAGAGGTCCCACGAATTGGGCTTCATAGCTGAGATTAAACAGAACCCCTTACTTCTCCAACCTGAAGAAGATCCTACAGAGATACTGCTGAGCTGCAGAGATTACATTTGGATCCTGAAATCCTCATGTGTCACTACTTACAGGACAGGAATTAAAATTTGGTTCTGCCTAATATGAGATCATGCGCAGTTTTATAATGTATATCTGTCTCTTTATTTGGTTTTTGACAAGCTCAAATCTGAAAGAGATTATGTTGTGACAAAGCTCATAACACAGAGTTTACAAGTCCTCCTTTCTGCCTCACAAAAAAGTAGAAAACAGCTGATCTTTGCAGTAGGTGGGATTCTTTATGACAGACTTTGTTTTAGGCATGTTTTGCAAGAAAACCTCTAAATGCTACCCACTGCACATTGGTCAACTGTGTTACATAACATTTGAATTTTGCAGTCAAATAAAGAAGTTTATGTCTGCTGGCATGCACACTGGACAGATGCTATGTGATCTGTGCTTTATTTGTGTCTTTCCTTAATGAGAGTTATACATTTTACTATTCAATAACAATTACATTAGTATCTATGTGTTGGGATGTCACAAGAAACCCCTGCACATAAATTATTTTGATTTAAAGAGAGTAAAAATTGTTGCTATTTGTAAACCTGAAGACAGCTGAGCAGAAACAAAAGGAATTCATGTGGGGAATGAGCAATAGCATATTCATCAACAAGACAGAAAAAAGATAGCTTAATAAACAAAAGAGGAAGAAAATCTTAATCTCCTTCTATGAACTAAAGTCACTGCACTAACAACCATAAAATGTCAGGAGAGGTTTCCTCCATAGTACCAGTTTTACTCTTGGATTATATTGGTGATAGATCCATCAGTTGAGATAAACACATCTGGCACCATTTTATCAACAGGACTGGTATAATGGAGGAAAAACCCCACAGTTCTTAGTTTAAAACCAATCATATCATTAAGAGAGAAAAAAGAAAGACCAGATTCCTCTCTTATCTTTAAAACACATATCTTATCTAAAAAATCTTACCTGTAAAACAATTGCCTAGCACCTTAACTGTCCTAAACTAAATATCTAAATAAAGGTGTTGCTTGTGTAGATACTTCACTCATACCCAGCCTTATTTTCCCCTTCAACACATCTGAAAGTTTCACAAAGTGACACATACACTTTCCAATAATATGTCTGAAGAGCGACCGAACACTGGAACAGGCTGCCCAGAGAGGTTGTGGAGTCTCCTTCTCTGGAGACATTCAAAACCCGCCTGGACGCGTTCCTGTGTGATATGGTCTAGGCAATCCTGCTCCGGCAGGGGGATTGGACTAGATTATCTTTCGAGGTCCCTTCCAATCCCTAACATTCTGTGATTCTGTGTTTCTGTGATTCTGTTATTCAGTTTATTACGAAGAAGACATAAAGATGCCTTAATGATGATACAGAAGACCCTCATGAAGACAGGACACCCGCTGCGTTGACTTTCACAGCTAACAAACAAAAGCAGAAGAAATGGTAGCCAGGAATTAAACCCATATAAATTCTTACCTCCACCACACACAAACTTCTTTACAGGGGAAAACTGACATTTCTGGGCTTCACTTTTGCACCTTGTTGACAGGTAATTTGTGGTTAATCAAACGCCCCTGACTGACTCAACTAGAACAAGATGGCTCTAAGGCAGTGTGGCCTGTGCTGGAAGGAAGAAACAAAGGCCAAATGCTGGCTTTTCTACCTCATCAATAGCATCATGGCAGTAAAACGAGGGATAAAATGTTTAGAAAGAGAACCCCACTGAGAGTCGTATCACTCTCCTGAGACACTCAAAAGGCACAATGAATAACTGAATGTTGGCACCTCAATCTCAATCAGCAACGAGATTATATGCCTCTTCTGTTACCTTGAGAAGGGTAACGGGACCTTTCTGGGGAACTGCATCAATAGAAAAGAGGGCAGGACTTGCCTTCCACCTTCAGTGAGAAAGGTTTTGGAAAATAAATTCTGGAATTGGCAAGGGGAAAACTTCTTTTTTATTTTTGTTGAAAGATAAGCATCTTGCAGCTGCCAGTGGAAAGCTTCACTTGCCAAGTGTGTGAACAGATTTGAACAACTATCACCCATAAAGCATATAAATAATGATACTGACAAAGAACTGAAACCACTTGTTTTCCTCTCTCTCTCTCCTTACACTGAAGTGTACACTTTCTCTGTCGTCACAGATGTATTTTCAGCACAGTGTACCAGAGGAGAGGGGCAGTTCCCTTCTCAGCGTACAACTCCTGCTCCCTTCAGGGATAATTCAGGATCAGGATGAAGGGTCTAATTTATGAAATGTTTCTTTCCATTGAGATGTGCACACAAAGGAGTTACATGTTGGAAAGAGTCAGGAGAGCTACAAGAAGTAACCACATAAAGATCTATCAGAAATTAAATATCTTTCTTGCCCACATGGGATTAAACAAACAAAAAAGGCATGTGGGATTTAAAGTAACATATAAACTTGAATTTAAAGTTGTTTCTATTTCTTCAGAAAGTCCTACAAACTTCAACAAACTTCAACTGCGTCACAGTGCTGATAAAATGCTCATCATGCTGTCTTAATAACCTGCGTGACTTTACACAGTCCTGAGAAGAAAATACCCTCAATTATACTTTCCTCACTGTCTGTGACCATTCAAGCACTGATCTAAACTGCATTTATAGAGATGAAAAAAGACATTTTCTTTTTGAATTCATATTTTAGTTTTTTTTCTTCAAACCTATTAAAAGAAAAGACACAGGCTGCAATTTTCAGAGAGTAAAAATAAGTTAAACTTACTTGTAAGAGAACTGACTAATTTCCCTAAGGACTCTAGAATCTATCTACAGTATTTCTACATGCATTTTACACTCACATAGCTATGAAATTCTTGTAGAGCTTGAAAACCTAAAGTATTAACCATCTCATTTTCATATAAGTAATTAACACACACATCTTCACACTTGCTTTGGGACTGCATAACCAAATAAAAACATACTATAATTTAATCAGGAAGAAGCACACATATAAACACACACAAAATGCATTATTTAGATGTGGCTATTCAACTAAAAGAATAAGAAGTCTTCCTGCTCTCTGTTTTGGGGAAGGGACTGTGGGGGAAATCAATAGCAATGCCAGAAAATTATGACTGTTGGCTGGCAGAGCCCACGCAGCTGGGTGCTGACTTCCTGTACCTTTGGTCAGTGTGTACGATCAAGATGTACACATACAATAAGCTTTCTTTCCTTTCTCAAATCAAGAAGCTGTTCAAACACCTCCTTTTTCAGCACAGTGTTTGTCCTAAGGTTTCTCAGAGCAAAGCCTACAGGTTTTATACAACTTCACTAGTAATCAGCAGGCACAATCTCTTTTTCCTCATTTTAAGCATAGAAGGAAAAAAGAGCAGAACAATTTGACTCTGCTTCTTTGTAGGAATTGCCACGTTTGATGGTTCATCTAATACAATACATTATTGTGTGCAATAACCTGTAGCATCTGATTCAGTGGAAATTGTGTACTCGCTCCAAAATGGACAATTACCTGACAGCTCCTCAAATACTCTCCAAAATGCCCTGGAATATGAGAGTTTATGTATCCTTTAACATGCCTTCTATAACAAATACATTGTAATTTGGAATACGCTTTGATTTT
This sequence comes from Nyctibius grandis, assembly GCF_013368605.1. Classification (NCBI taxonomy): domain Eukaryota; kingdom Metazoa; phylum Chordata; class Aves; order Nyctibiiformes; family Nyctibiidae; genus Nyctibius; species Nyctibius grandis. The sequence continues at coordinate 46,949,888 of NC_090662.1, read as the reverse complement.
GGAATTGCCGCCTTCAGCTTTTAACTTGAGGAAGAAGGTGGTTTGATGTTGAAGGCTTGAGTTGGGATTAGAAGAAACCACACCCTAAGATCTTAGTGAAGATGTCACCACCAGGAACGTTCTTACAGGCAGTAGCGGAAGATTTCAACATGATGGAGATTTAGTGAGTGATCCCATCACCACTGTCAGAGCCCTCAGTGAATTTACTGTGACGCTGTGAGACCACTTTGCAAGTGTTAGAGAGATGTATTGCTGCATCCATTCACTGTTGGAAGCTCTCCCAGCGTATTACAGTAGAGATACTGAGATATTAGATTTTGCAGAAATGCTCACAGTAAGTAGAGATCTTAAAATATTTCTTGGTACTGATCTGTGCTGGATTCTTTAGGATTAGGCTCGTTGCAAAAGCAGCTGTTGTGCTGGTGGTGTTTGTTGTTTATTTTTACTTTTATCTTTTAATAAGGCTGTTTTCTTTTCCCTTAATGTTCACTGAGTTATGCTTACAATATGGCTTATAGCAAGGCCCTGGCACTAATGGTGTATTTCTCTTCCCATAATATTGCATTCCTGTGAGCTAGCTTTTAAGGTTTCTTATGTTTTAATGAAGTTATTAAAGTGAATGCTCTGACTGCATAATTCATGAGCATTCACTCTGTCTTCAAAGAGCTGGTGTCTAAACAATTTTTAATTTTTCACTTCTTTTCTAAGACATCCAACCAAGCCTTTTGAATTTGAATACAATATTTAAAATAAATGTCTAATTGTAGAAAACTAGCTTTATTTCTGCTGTAGTACCATTTGATCCTCAGAGACGGTTCTGATTTATAGTATTTGCTTGGCAGGTACAGAGGTGGTGTGTATTTTCTATTTATAACTCATAAATATTGAGATTAGCTTTCACACACAATGCATGGGATTACGGGCCGCTTTCTCTTTCATGGCTGTATCTGCAGCCTACTGCAGAAGGAAGAGCACATGAATGCAATCAGAATCCTCTTCTCCTTGCAGTTCTTCCTAAGCATTAATTTGGCATAAATAGGTACAGTTTAGGATCTGCTATAATATTTGCTACTTGGCAACAGTTCCTAAGGCAATACCTGAGCCCATGCCAGCTAAGGCATCTCCTCCTCGTTGACGCTCGGGGTCTAACCATGGAGAGTGGTGAGAGGCAGCAGTGCTGAGGAGATAATGGGAGGGTACATTGCTTGCTATGAGGATACACTCCTGGTAACTAGACTGACTAAAAGCTAAGCATACTAAAATAATACACAGAGAACAAAACCACATTAGCTTTCAAAGATTTTTAGACGGAATAAATCATACTGAAATTTAAGGCTGACACTTATTACCAGCTACTAAGAGATGACTTTTTGATATAAAACAGTATTTTGCCAATAATATATACAGCCGCTGAAGTTCTTAAAAAAGGCATTTAAGCTGAAGGGCCTGGGTAGCTAAACACCCATAACAACAGTCTGTCCAGGTGCCAGCCCTGGTTTCTCCTGAAGGTTCAGAGGGAAAATGCTTTTTAATGTATTCAAGTAATTTATTTCAATAATTGGCTTGGTCAAAGCAGGGAAAGCTGCCGGAAGCTGAAATGAAAGCTTTTATTTCATGTTAGGAACAAAAATGAATACAAATGGAGGGTATGACTAAATACATGGAAATCTATAGAACTGCTTGCATAACGTGTATTAGTATTGGGAATCTTCCTATGTAATAAAAAGAAGCACCATATTTATTACACAGACCACATTTAGCTGCTAGTCAGATGTGCTGAGGGTTAAGCAACCGTTTTTTCTTTAGAAAATAAGTAAAAGCTACAAATACAAAGCAAGATTAAAATGAATTTAGATAAAAGTTTCATACTCATTTAAATACGCTTTGAAATCACTACCACTTTGATTTAAATGAGTATCTCATAGGGGAGCTGCAGATAATTCCTACCCTCTTTCTGGAGAAGAAGAGATTGTAAACCTGAATAGAGTATCATACTTCATAGACAACCCTTGTGAACCGAACAGCATTATTGAGCTGCATTGTGCCCTTATCGAGGAATTAGTCAGACTATGTCTCTATGGCCTGTCTGGAGAGACTAAACTGCAAACCGGTTTTGAAATCTTCCAGTTTTGCAAATCATCTAAATGAAATAAAAAAAAAAAAAAACAGCACAGTGACTTGGGAGTCTAAGTTCGCTTTATTTGCTGTAAGACCTAAGCTTCTAAGTCTTGTAGACATTTTGGGTGAAGGATACTTATAAGGCCATGTAACCCGAGTTTACCAAATTCAGACAAATAAAAAAAAATTATTTATAGCTTACATTCCTACATATCACCTGCCAGATGTCAGATTCATTAAAAACGCATTTGAATATAATTTAAATAATTAAACTGTCATTTTAAAACATGCGTAATTGTTTGCCAGAGGCCCTTGCTCACCAGAAGTAATAATTTCCACTTGTTGTAGTGACTTGATGAGCTCAGGCTGAACAGTTCCAGTGTTTGAGCCAAGGTTTGCTTTAGTCACAGCCTGATGTTGCAATGAAGTTTAAGACCTGGGAGTTTATTGCTCAGATGGGTGATCTGGTATTGTTACAAGGAGTCTAATGAATTTGATGATTAGTCTATTGTCTTTTATTGTCTGTTTCCAAAGTAATTTGTGCTTGGCTTTTTACTGATAATACAATTTACGGAAAAGTTCAAAACACTGGAGATAAAGGGGTTTTTTTTTGCAACTGTAGTAACAATTAAATGGGATATATATGCTGACTAGCAGGATTAAGGTTTCACCAGTAGAAGCCCTGTAGAAATGCTAGGAAAGGTAGTACTCTCAGTCTACTTTGATCGGTCTCTTGCTTTTGATAGGTACTTTTGTAACTGGGCTCTCTATCTGCCCAACATAAAAATATATGCTAAAAATCAGGCATGTATTTAAGTCCGATTGACCACAATTATGGATTTAATAAATCTCTAAATGGAAGTTCAGAAGACTACTAAGCCACAGTGACTGGTCATTTGTATTGAGACTAAAGAAAATATAAATGCTAAAGCTTTCCATATCGTTGAGGTGCAAAGGTATAGCAGATATTTACTAGCAGCAGTAATACTCAAGATGTGGAGAGAAGCAGCCAGAAGGAGATTGCAAGGTCGCCCGCCGCTGTGTTGTGAATGCTTGGCAGAGCCATGTCAGACCTCCTGCAGGAGCCAGGGCCTTGCTCCTCCTTTCTGCAAGGCAGGTAAACTCCACAGAGAGGCATAAAGACTGGATGCAAGAGAAAGCAGAGCCCTTTCCAAATGTCTGTCTTCTGATTTTCCAGCATCTTCTCCAAAATAGGTAAGAATAACAAAAAGACATATTCTAAATTCAAAGACTAGATACTTTTGGCCTATTTTTGTCAAACTGCTAAGATTTTTTTTCCCCATCTGTGTCAGCTACATAATTTTCACCTCTTGCTAATGGCTTTCCCTTGGTGATAGTAAGTGCTGTTGAGTATATAGGTAACATTCAGTTTGAGATCACATTTGATTGTTAACATTTTCCCACCTCCACTGCAATGCAAAACTTTCAGTTTTGCAAAATGAAAAGCAATTTTAGCATCTAGAGAAAATAACAAAACTAGTGGGGAAACTGTTCACTAATCGAGATAAAATCCTGTCGCCTTCATTACCACTTAGCAGTACTGTACTTTGAGAGTAGGTACTATTTAGTGTGAATAATGACAACAGAATCTGAGCTTGATTTCAAAAGTTATTTCTGCATGAGTTATTCAAAAAGAGAAATTCCCTAATGAAAGATACTGGATCCCCTTTAAATCAACATTATTTCATCTATAATTACTACCTCAGGAATACCATACTAACTGCCATTTATCACTGTCAGTGACTTTTGAATTCCTGCTACCACCATGGTATCCTATTAGGTTTGTTTGTTTCTGAGAGAACATGATGTTTCTAGTTTGGCACGGCTCTAAAAAAGGAGAACAAAACCTGTCATCCCCTAGAAATATATTTAAATGTCCTCTATGTGCTTCAGCACACAGAGGAGAGCAAGCCCATTCATTTCCTTGTAGTTATTTCCAACACAATGCATTATATTTTCCATCTGAAGTTTGTGGAAGGCCTTCAGTTCATTAGTGCTTCCCCTGCCCGTTTCTTTCTTTTCTTATGAGCTGAGTACTCATTATCCATCACATTTCTCGCCAAGCTTGAAAAAGCATATAGATGCTCTGGCTCTTAGAGCTACACTTCAGTCAAAAAACCCCACACTTCCTCATTATGAGAATCTAATCTTTCATTAGGAAACAATTAGGAAGTAAACGTGCTTAAGAACATTAATTTGCAATTGGTTCAGTACAAGTGTTAGGGAAACTATTAGTGGTGTGTCCTAATCCAGTGTCCATTTTAGACAAGATAAAGCTAGACTTGACTAAGGCAATGACTACATCAATATTTTTATGTATTTTACTTTATTATGTCTGTTGCTGTGCAGTGGAAGACTTTAGAAGCAAGTAAAATAAAAAAAAAGATAACCGGTCACTGGTAAGAGACTTTGTTTCTCCTCACTTTGTGAGGGTCCTCCTGTTACCGTTCATCAGAAGTGGTAAATAAAATCTTCAGGCTTGCTTTTAGCAGGTTCCCATTTCTCTGTGTATTTTGGATATTACTCTTACCTTGTGCAAAGATTATAAGAAAATAAAAGCAAAATGCTTTTTTCTTGTCACTTGCTAATTTAAAAATAAGCAATTACATCATCTGTATGTTAGTGACAGCTGTAAAAATTTTCAGTTCTAGAGCTGCACTGGAAATATCCTCATTCTCAATGGATGGTAGAAACTGTCTTTTTAAAACAGAAGGTATATAAAATAAAATTCTCCTGGAAAGACCTCTCCTTACAAAGCATCATGTTATTTAATTTGGTCTCAGCTAATTGGCAATTTAGACAGTAATTTGTGTCCAAATTCCAGACACAGCAGAGAACAGAAGCCTATATGGAGCTCTACCAGGTCCCTGGGACACAGCCCTACCACAGAGACACAGCCCTGATGTCATGTGTGCTGACTGCACCCTCCCTTAGAGATGGCATACATCATCTCCCTCACAGTTTGTATAGCCTTACTATGAGGAAAGTCTGAGGACTATTTGTAGGTACTGAGCATATTGGAGATATCAACTTCACTGACTACCACAAGTGCAAGACTGTCATTTTGAATGCTGGTGTACGTGCAAATGCAGAGCACTCCCAACACTGCGCAAGGCAGCAATCAGACCTGAGCCCTTCAAATGTAGAAACAATTATCCTAGCACCTCAACCATCAGTCAGCATGGTCACCTGTGGTGAGTTCCTCTATTAGCTATTATCATCAGCATCGCAGGGAAAAGCTCGTTTTGTGAGATTAAACAGACAATAGGAATTATAGTCAGATTTTTTTCTCTTGCCTGAATAGCTGTATTTATCTCCAGGCAACAGGAGAGAAGGAAAGTACAGACAGCTTGCACTGTCATCCGACTGTTTAACTCTTCAGACCTTGTCTTGGAGTGGAACGCAATGCATAATGAAATTCCTTTTTTTAAGCTAGAATGAGTTCTGATATACTCAGTCATGCCCTAACTTTCAGAAAACACACACTGCATTTTTCAGACAGTGAACAAGAGCCCTTACCTTATCAACCAAGAGATCGCCAATAGAAAATGAGTTGATTTTCTGCCTTTACAAGCCTGTAATATCTACAAGCAGACTTTCATGCACGTACCTGATAGCCCACCGACATCCATCTTCTTCAGGTTCTTTGCCTCCAGAATGACAACAGTCAGTTTGCCAGCAGTAGGCACGTAACGGAGGGAGAAGCAGATATCACCCAGTTTTTCTTGCTGTGAAAGCAAACAAGACATGGTGTTATATTTTAATCATTTTTTTTTACCTTTTAAAAATGCAATTTTGAAAGCCCCACAGAAAATTAACAGGATTACATCTCAAACTCCTACTGTTAAACAAAGCATTCAAATGAACAATATGAGATATCTGCCACAAGTTGCCCAGCTTAAATCCTTGATAACCTCAAGTCTGTTGCAGCAACTGGAGTCCACAGCAACTATCCTGTATGGAGCCAAATGACAAGATATGTGATGGCTGCAAAGCAAGTTATACTGCTCAGCATTTCACCCCTGACAATCAGGGTCCCACAAATACTGTTTGCCCTTTAATCCAAGTCATGACTGTTTTTTTTTCCAGGTTGTGTTTCAGTGGAAATCAATTAACAGACATGCATACACAACTACTAGGCTGTTTTCTGTGAAACAGTAACACGGGTCTTTCTCACCACACTGTCACAAAAGCAAATAGTATAAAAACCACAAAGCACAAAACATTCAGTGTAAAATCCCTCCTCACATCAGGAACGGTTGGAAGGATTTGGTTTTGCCTTCAGCCTTGCAGCCCATCATGTGGGATCCTGCCGAACGCAACCTTCTGCAATTCATTGCTTAGTACCTTCCTAACAGTCCCAGCAAAGAGGAAAAGGCTGAAATATGTTCAGAATTACAGGAACTGTTTTAAAGGGAGGAATAATAGATTAGAACTTGCAGATGCAAGAGAGAGGAAAAAAAAGAGGAGAATACTGCTTAGAAATGATCACTAGGATGACCCAAGTTGCTTTCCTCCTTCCTTTCAGGCACAACAATATCTCTAGGAGGGGTAACAAGGTTGCTTTTGAGACAAGAAGTATAACGTTACACTGAACAGTCCAATAAAGCGTTCCAGACAGCAACATTTCTCTTTCAAAGACAGTAGTTCTTGCGGCATATGTCTGTTTCCACAATTTATTCTCGCAGTAGAGTATAAAATACATTTCTATGAAGATGGATCTCTTCGGTTCCAATGTTTTGTTAGAATAAATTGCGAGGCTGGTTGTTGAAAAGTTTTGGGGGTGTATCCAAGTTTTTTGTTAAGACGCTAGGTCATTTTTTGCAGGAATTATGCAGCTTTTCCTCATACCACAAATGCAAAAAGAACATGGCAATTTACCAGGTTCAAAGAGCCAAGGGGAAAGAGGCAAAGTCAGAACCTTACCTGAAAAGCTGGGGGAACACTAATGAGAGCAACTGGCTCACATATTCATGGATGTAGTGGGTATTTCCTAGAGAAAAGACCGCCCATGTCCTAAGGACTTTACTATCCATGTGAAAGGAACCAAAATGTTCCTTTCCAACTGGGAGTTCAAGCTTCCAAGTCATTTAAGAGAAACGGAATTTTATCCATTAAGCCAAATTTTCAGCATCAGTGGCAGTTCTTCTCTCAATAGCTCTTACATACAATCACTTTTTATCCATGTTTGGATAAGCATCTGTGGTATATCCATCTGAAGGATGCATGCCAGATGCTCAGCTATACTTCAGAGTTTACATTTTCCTCCCTCATCAAAAGGTGCGTGGGCTTTCTCAGAGGACTTCCTTGGGTATGCGGGACTCTGTCGTTCCCAACAAAAGACTGGAGCGGTATATATTAACAACAGCATCATGTAGTTATTGTTCCTTTTAATTTTAAAAAACTTAGAAACTGCAATCATAATGCAACACCCACCTAGAAAGTGACAGACTCTGAATTGATTACTACAAGTTGGGAATGAGACCCAGGGATTGTAATAGATATTTCGCTGTAAAACATCAGCTCAGTGATCACTAGTGGTCAGAAAACATACAGAACAAACATAGCTATGTATAATTAGGAAATGCTCAGAGAAAACACAACAAAACAGCTCATGATGTTCAACGTCCAAAAATGCTGTCAGAATGCACATGTGCCAATATCTTGAAAACTGGTGCAGTTATGGTGGTGTCCTCCCCACCTCAAAAAGGATCTAATAGAATTGGGAAGGATTCCAAGAAAAGCAGCATGAATGATCAAAGGTATGACACAGCTTCTGCAGAAGGAACAGCTAAGTAGATTAGGACTCTTCAGGCTGGAAAGGGGCTGGTTGGGGAGCAGTATCTGAGACCTCTATCTGACCCAGGAGAGCTATAATGATGTTATGACCTTGCTCAAAAGAAGAGAACCTAATATCAGAAAATTTACATTTTTAACTCATCTCTAGAATAACCTAAGATGTCTTTCACAGCATGGACTGCACTTCTAGACAAACTGGCTGCCCGGGGCTTGGATGGGTGGACTCTTCAATGGGTTAAAAACTGGCTGGATGGCCGAGCCCAGAGAGTGGTAGTGAATGGGGCAAAGTCCAACTGGCAGCTGGTCACTAGCGGTGTTCCCCAGGGCTCAGTTCTGGTGCCGGTGCTGTTCAATATCTTTATAGATGATCTAGACGTAGGGATTGAGTGCACCCTCAGCAAATTTGCAGATGACACCAAGCTGGGTGGGAGCGTCGATCTGCTGGAGGCTAGGGAGGCCCTACAGAGGGATCTGGACAGGCATGAGGTTCAACAAGAACAAGTGCCGGGTCTTACACTTCAGCCACAACAACCCCATGCAGCGCTACAGGCTGGGGGAAGAGTGGTTAGAAAGCGGCCCGGTGGAAAGAGACCTGGGGGTGCTGATCGACAGCCGGCTAAACATGAGCCAGCAGTGTGCCCAGGTGGCCAAGAAGGCCAATGGCATCCTGGCCTCCATTGGGAATAGTGTAGCCATCCGGTCTAGGGAAGTGATCGTCCCTCTGTACTCGGCACTGGTGAGGCCGCACCTTGAGTACTGTGTCCAGTTCTGGGCCCCGCACTTCAAGAAAGATGTTGAGGTGTTGGAGCGAGTTCAGAGGAGGGCGACCAAGCTGGTGAAGGCTCTGGAGGGTCTGACCTACGAGGAACGGCTGAGGGAGCTGGGGTTATTTAGCCTGGAGAAGAGGAGGCTCAGAGGTGACCTTATTGCAGTCTACAACTACCTGAAGGGAGGTTGTAGTGAAGTGGGAGTCGGCCTCTTCTCCCGGGTAACTAGCAATAGGACAAGAGGACATAGCCTCAGGCTTCGCCAGGGGAGGTTCAGGTTGGACATTAGGAAGAATTTCTTTTCAGAAAGGGTTATTAGACATTGTAATGGGCTGCGCAGGGAGGTGGTGGAGTCACCATCTCTGGATGTGTTTAAGAAAAGACTGGACATGGCACTTAGTGCCATGGTCTAGTTGACAGGGTGGTGTCAGGGCAACGGTTGGACTCGATGATCCCTGAGGTCTCTTCCAACCTGGTTGATTCTGTGATTCTGTGATTCTATGGAAGGACTTACTATTCCTCCCTGTATGCATATACTGTTATAAATCCCAGCATAGATTCAGATCATGGAAATACGGATTTCAGCTGTGCAATCTGCACAGCACATTCTCGGCTCTGACTGAGCCTGCAATGGCATGGTGACAGCAAAACACGCTCCTGTTCCCCTGACATTTGGTTTTGGAAGTCCATATTGGCTAGGCTAACGGTGAAGTTGATCTATCACTTGCAGCTTGTTCGGAATGGAAGAAATCAATTGCTTATTGATTTCTGTTATCATGATCACAGCTTACCCAGCTGCCCCGTCTTCTCCACAGTCACTGTTCTATTACATGGTAGACTTGGTTTAAATTAACCCGGTTGATTCACGGGGCTCTGAATAAGACTGAAACAGGGTATATTTGAAAGCTCATTTTAGTCTCCCATCTTAGAGACCTTTGTACTCATGTACCACCCGGCATTCAAGGGCTCTGCCCTCACCTCTAGATTCACTAGGCAGAGCTTTGGTTGTAGCAGCACAGGAATTGTATTCCCTTGTATTCCTCAGAAACATGCCTCATTAACAGACTATCGAAACACCTATTTTGGAAGGTACTTGTAAGTCAATACCATGCTTCTAATTGTTCCTTTGATTGATTGGTGTTGTTTTGGGTTTTTTTTTTTGTACTTGCATTGAGAATAGAGTGTGTTTAGTAAGCATTAAACGCTGTTAGGATTTTGTTTCTGATCTGAGTGCTTCAGCAGAGGCTGGAGGAGGTACTTTACACACACAGTTATTGCCACGGATACCATCACCTCTCACCAGCCTTTCTCCATCTGTAATCATGTCATGCTTCTGTGCAAATACGGCAATTGTCTACACAGAAGAGCAATTTTATGAGAGCATTTAGTGCATTTTTAGCCTCTTTTAATGTAATTTTAGCTGCAGGAAGCACGGAGAAGCCAGCATCACGTAAACAGACAGTTTTCCATAGATCACCAGCAAGCCATGGGAAATGGCAACAGATGATGGGCTCGTTCCAGTGAATAACTTGAAGAAAAAGAATAGGTACCTCTTTAAATGCCTACAGAATCATGTTTAATACTTTTTTGTTATTATTAACATCTGTATTAATGGCATTTCTTCAATACTTCCTGTACTTTTAACATTTTCTCTTTGTACGGCTGCCACAAGTTTTCTATTCCTAAGCTTTTTTTTTTTTTTTTAAATTTTAAAAATATTTGTCAGGCAAAATACTGTAAGTGGCAGCACTGCAATGAAGCAACAAGAAACAATCACTAGAGGTGTGGTTTGCAGGAGATAATTACAAACCCCTGCAGGGCTATGAGGTACAGATGAGTGCTTCTGGTATGGTGATTATCTCATGGAGATGCCTTATTGTTATTATGAATTTCTTTCAGCCCTATGTATAAATAATTTATGCTAGTAAATTACTTTGATCTCTGATGGAAACTGTAAGTTAGTGTTAGAAACTTCCAACTGGGAGGTTCATAGACATTAACCTATTCATGTATAATGCCTAAACACCAATCAAAAGACTCTGCATCTAAGCAACTTCATAACTTCATTACTTTTACAGAGGATGCAACGGAGTGGAACATAAATGACATAGCACTGCTAACACTTCTTCAGCTTAGAAAAAGCTATTTGAAGTCCTGTTGAGAACCTGGACTTTTTAGAGACGACTCTAAGTGGCTCCTGACTGTCTCATGTTTCTTCTTGTATTTGTCAGTAGTCATTTTTGCCTTGACAGTACACTCTCCTAATGAGCTACAGAGAAAAATGCTATTTATACAGATTACTCTCGTTCGCACTGCAGAATCTCTAACAGCGATATCTATCTACTTAATATAAACATTCTCCACAGTTTTGTGGAAGATATTACCAGAAAGTTTATGCTTGCAGCTCTCTTGGTAAAACAATACCAAAATAATGAGCCACAGCACCATATGCTTTTTCCTAATTGGATCTAAGACTCCAAAATAGTCAGTAGAGAAAGGATATAAGCACTGTGAGGTGGGTTTCCAACTTCAATACCTGGTTTTAATCGTGGATATTTGCATAAGCCTGACAGAAACACAATACGATGTGGTTTATGGGAGAAGACCCAAAATACAATCTTCCACCAATCAATATTTACAATGGAAGCTCATAATGTTCACTGTATAGTTTTCGCACCAACTAAAATGTTTTAAAACTCTGTGGAGAAAAAAGGGACAGCACAAAGGTGGGTTATAAGCTAAATTAGTCTTTCAAATTCAGTAAACCCAGGTAAACTGTAATGACAGAATTTCATCCTAATTCCCACATCCACGGGCTTCAGACAGTTTTGAGGCCATCATATTCTGTCTACACATGGAGATCTCAAGTCCAACAAATTCCTTCTCTTGGCATGTAAGGCATGAATACACTAAGCTGCAAATGTGTCACAACAATACTAGTAACAGAATCACATGGATGCAGAAATGGATGACATAAACTGGCCACAACTTCAATTAAGCCACTACAGAAAGTGGGCAGGATTAGTAACCCATACACATAGCTGGAATCTACAACTGGGAAAATATTGCTCCTCTACACCCCCGAGGACAAACAGGGATCCTACCAGGAAAAGGAAATATGGGTTTGCTGGGATCCTCCTTTTTCTTTAAACCTGAAAATTGTATTGCCGCAGCAGCTGTCCTTAATATTACCAGTTTCAAAGGCATTAAATTTTTTATAAATACATGGTTAAAGAATAAAGGAGAAAATTTCAAACCTGCAGTAAGTACAATCAGGAAAGACAGATAATCTTTTTGTCTTATACTTGCAAATCAGGGACCAGATGACCCCACAACATGCAGACGATTCTGCCACAATTAGGCAAAGGAGTGGGAAGTGAGCAAGAAGCTCTTAAAACTCAGTTTGCATAAATAGGGTAGAAGTAGATGGTGCAGCAGGGAAAGATAAAGGAGAACCGGAAAAAGAAAGAAAAACTGGAGCTAATGTGTCAGCCCGTTATTATTATAGCACTTTTGGAGACTATCACGTGAATATGTATGCACACCAAGTACCACTGTACCCCAAAGTCTATGAACTACTTTTGGGATAAAGTACTAAGAACAAATAGGAGAGGCAGAGTTCTCAGCCTTTTCAATCAAAAGGCTGATTACAGAAGTAGCTATTTCAGTCTTGCAAAATGTTAACTATAAGTCAATATAAACTTAAGGATTTTAACAACTAAACCATTAATCTGACAAGCAGAATAAGTCCTTTGCTGTCTAAAAGGATTTCATGCCCATGAACAGCCATGCTGTTATACAGCTAGCAGTAAATAGGTGCTAAATGCCTCTGGAGGTAAGGAAGAACCTTCTTTGTGACTGTACCTACTGTGCTTTTGAAGAAAATATTTTAAAACAATGAAATATGAACAGACAAGTGCCCTACTGTGCATTTCTTTATTCAAGGATCAGTCTTTATTTGCAGGAATAACCCATTTGTTTTCCAAAGTGGAAGTACAGAGTGTCTGTGATCAAAAGTTTCTCTTGTTTGCTTTTACTAACATTATTTCAGAAGTGCCTTCATAGGTTATACCCTCTTCAAATGTGCAAACTTGGCCATAAAAGGAAGCTCCTGTTAACATAAAGTGTTCGGTTATAAGCCACTTAATAAGTAAATTAAGAAGCAAAGCAAAGTGAAATAGGTTACAGCAGGAGATCTCGAAAGAAACAGAGGGTTCTTGAGGCAAAGATCCACAGGGCTCGTTTCAGATGCTGTAAAAAGGGGACTAGCAGTGACAACGGGCTAAAGGAGAGATGGAAAGGAGACAGATACTAGGTTGAGAACAGAAATAGAAGCAAAGGTCCATGAGGTAAGTTTTAAAAGGGAGAAGTTTTAGGGCAGATGGAACAATCTTTCAAATGAACTGAATTTACTAAAGGTATCAGGAGGTGGTATCTGTAGGGATACAGTCATAGTATAAAGTAGGAGTGAGGAAGAGCCCAAAGAAACAGTTTAATTGCATATTTCTTTTGACTGATTTCCCTACTACAGTCCTACTCTCTGACTCCTTTGTGATACAACTTCTGTTTGCCAGCACTATTTTTTACCTTTGCTTAAAGCGAACAGACCTGGCAGGATTTTCCTTTGGAAATAATACCTACTTTTTTTTTTTCTTTTTTTTTTTTCCTCTCTGAACAGCTGTACTTGACATAGAAATTCTTCACAAATCTATGTCTTCTTATTGCAACATATATATATAGAAAGGTAGTAGATTGCATTTCTTTAACCACCCTAATTATGTAATATTCTCCGACACAATGGCAAATCAGACTTGAAAGCAAGTTGGGCAATAATTTGAACACGCCAATGTTGTTAAAAAATTAACAAGTCAGGTTTTGTCAGCTTCCTCCTTTTAGTCCTCTTCATTATATTTTTAACTGTTTAGAGAAAGCACTTCTATTACTGCTTTCTGAAAGGCAGAGGAAATGGAAAGAGAAAATAGTGTTATTATTAGTAGAAAATGACACTTCACGGTCAACAGTTTAAAAGCATTACAATCAGCTGCCTCTTGCAAAATGAGAAACACTGTGGCTGAAGGCACTTGAAATCAAAGATTAGTAGAAACACACTCTTTGATTTCCAAACAAGAGACCATGCTACCAAACATACCGAGTTCTGAATTAAAAAAGAAGAAAATGAATTTCTTAAAAAATGAGAAAGGGAGGAATAGATTAAAAGAAACACATACACCTGAACATCAATAACCTGGTTTTCTGTAGCTCTCTGCCTACCCACAAATGCTTGCAGCTGGCTTCTCTGCTTTAATGATTGCATCTCGCTCTATTTTGCCACTTGGCTTCTCCTCAGCTCCTGCCTGATCGTATTCCTAAATGTCACTCACGTTTATGCAGGCCAGTGCACAAAACAAAATTAATTTAACTGAATAGCACATTAATATTATTACCTTTGACAGCATGGAAAACTTATTAACTATAGCATGTCACAAGGCTAGTCTTCTAGCGAGTAGTCTAAGTACTACATTGAAAGGAAATGTAATACATTTGAAAGAGTTTTTTTGGCTTATCAGACACTGTGAAAAGTCAAATCACAACGCTTTTCCATAATTATTAGAATATTATATGTGCATTGCAGGCACTTTACAGGAAGTCCATGTCCTCCTGTGACAGGGTACAGGAAGCCACAGTACAATACCCTTGCTTGATTTGAAAACATCTCTTGTAGTAAGTATGGGCACCTTAATGCTTAGTTAATGTAGTTTCTACTACCAAGAATGTCTTAGTTTCCAAAAGCAATTAACTCCAAAGCTTTAGACTATGGATTCAAAATTACAGCATAGATCCGAAAATACACAGGATTGGTAGACAGCAGAGAACTGTAATCAAGAATAAAATCAATTACAGATTTCTTACTTGTAAGATGTACCACTGTATGTGGCACTGTATTAAAAACCTGGCATGAACAGAGTCCTTGCTATGATAACCATACATTATCAATTAATGAAGGACAGAATAAACAGATCAAACAAACCAGTAGGTGGGAATGATTGGCATGATGGAGAGTAATTCTCTACAGCTGCTTGTAAATTCTGCCGAAATTCAACAGCCCCAGGGAAAGACTATCAATCAGGTGAATTCAGCGCCTCCATTACTGAAGTTATACAGTATATTTCTAATTGATCTGCAAGAGCCACAAGGAGAAACTCAGTGGAATTTGTGGATTACCTTCATAACCAGCTATCATCTTCCCTTTCCTCTGTAACAAACTGCCAAGACAAAAAGACCTTGCACCTCCTCCCAGTCCCAGCTACATTATAAATAAATGGTTCCTTTTGCAGTGACACTAACACGGCCTGGTTTACTCAACTCCCACAGATATAGGTCCTCCTTTCTCTCATCTCTTGCTTGCTGTAACACCAGTCCAGCTTTCATGTTCCTCCGTAATATCCCCCAGCATTACCTACAGCTCCCTTCCATGACCCCAATCATAAACCTCACACAATACAGCAGCCTCCTCCAAAATTTCCTAAATTGGCAATTAGGCAAGAGACAGTACGTGATGTGGCTGTTTTAAAACTAGAAACTTGCTGGTTAGCTAGCAGCAGGCCAAACGGAACATGCGAGGACATGGCACATGCTCAAGGGTTTCCCTGAAGAGGCCAAGAATCTGAGTATCTACCCTATTTAAGGCATTATTTTCCATTAAATTTACAGGAGCCTTCTTACTATGCTTCCCAGCTTCCAGGGCAGCATGCAACACAGTTCTGTGCCAAAACCAGCTTGTGCCTTTATTTTCAGACGAAGAAAACTCAGAACACACAGGCAGGCAGGATCCTCACTGCACTGCAGCCACAGTGATGACCTGGAAGAGGCTGCAGACCAGAGGAGTGCACAGCAACCTGAAAAGGAACTGGATTTGCTAATGGGAAAACCACAGACAGCTGATGTGAGTTAACAGCTGACAGGTGAAGTCTTATGACAAGACAGTTCTCTACCTTCATTTATCAAGATTAAGAAGGTTTTTTGCTTCATGTATAATTTCACCCAAGTCAATGCCATCTTTTATTTCCATCCACTGCTGCTGTGCCACAAGAATAGGCAGCATTTGAAATCCCTTTCTGTATCATTGCTCTTCATTTGGAAAGTTTTCTTCCATTGTCCTCTTTTACTAATTTTTGCACTGGAGATTTTTCCAGAGCACCCAAACTGCCTAAATATATGAGATGGTGTAAAGGATATGCAGCTGGAAAAGAGGCAAGATGAAAACCCTCAGAAAAGCTCAGAGCCACTCTGGTTCTAGTGCTTTCCAGTTTCAGGGAAATCAGAAATATGTAAAATACTCTCTCAGATAATTTCAGTATTTTTGTCTTTGGTTTCAGCTGAAAAGAACAAACTAATACATGCCTCTTCTACAACGCCTTGCATTCTAAGTTTTAAGTTCAGCTCATTAAATATTTGTGCTCAGTTCAAGAATGAGTTCCTTCTAACTACTGCTGTGTATTCACATCTATTGACTTACCCTTACCAGGCTCGTATCCGCTTCTTAAACTAAGTATTCAAAAATATTACTTTTATGAAACTACTGAAAGAGGTTCAAGTTTTTGGATAAATACATACTGGCAAAACCCTATTTTATTATTCCACTTCCCCTGGCTATTTCACGTTGAAAAAATCTCTTAACACATTCTTTAGGAAGACAAGACAGCTCATCAAAGGTCATCATAGCAATCAGTACCACACACTGAATTTCATTAATCTCTTCAGTAAAAAGAAAGAGGTCAGCACAGTCATCTATAAAAGTCTAGGAAAGAAGACTGCACTTATCATGAGATCTCTGGCTCAATGATGTTCATTTTTAATAAATCTTAGACCACAAGGGAAATTCCAGAAGACTTGAACAGTGCTAATGTTATGCCCATCTTACTCAAAAAAAGGCCAAATGGGATGAAGGCTGTATCTATCAGCCATTTGCCTTTTCTCAAACCTAGATGAAACAAAGGAAGAAATCATAAAAGTTTGCATTAATGATGGTTTAAAAGATATGAAATACAATGAATGTGAAGTCACATGGTTTTATGAAAAATAGGTCTTTTAAACTAAAACCAGATTCACTTTTTGGTAAGATTGTAAATTTGGTTCATGAAGGAAACATGCAAAAAATGGTTTTGTTCTGTTCAAGGCCTGCTGCTGTTTTTTATAGATGTGGAAGACATTTCCGCTGCTGAAGTAAGCAGGTGATGCAAGAATTAACATAACGGTAAATAATAATGCAACAAGTTGGTCAGAGAGAAAGTGCTAAATCACTTAGCTCTAACCAGTCACACAGAGTATATTTTCATACAGTCAGAAGCAAAAATTCTACGTCCTAAGACAAAGAACTCAAGACTAAGTATCTACTGAATCAGGAAATGTATCTTACAAGGCAGTGCCTCCTGCTGAGGATTTAGGGTCATAAGCTATAGACCATGAACTGCTAGCGTAATGCTGTGCAAAACACTCAATACTAGAAGTGAGCAGAAGCAGCTCGTGACTTTGCATGTCTGGCAAGGATATGAAGTATATTGCACACAGTTCTTGTGTACGTATATTTTTTTAAGATACTGAAAACTACAAAGAAGGTAAAAGTCACAACTCTTATTGGAAAAATGTAGAAAACGCCTTATCATAAAAAATATAAAAGATGAATCTCTGCAGCTTTTTGAAAAGAGGATTGGAAGTGACTTGATTACAGTGCATAAGTAGTGTAGAGAAGAGGAAGCGTGATGCACTAAATGGCTTGACTCTACTGAAGAAGGGCATAAGAAGAATCAATGACTTGGAGTAGAATCCAGCAACATCTAAATAACAAATAAAGTACACATTTTTAACAGAGAGACAGAGTAACTGCTGAAGCTATAAGGGATTGTTATTTTCTCCATTTACTGATGTCTTAAAATCAGTAACTTGCAACCTCTTTGGGTTTGAAGACTCTCTAAGAGATTTCCAGCACAGGTGCAAAGCTGCCTATAACGGACGCTGGTCTACTGTCAGCAGCATTCTCTTTGTAACCTTTATCAGTAAGGTCTCGTGCAGAATTTTTCAGTGGAATTTCCACAAAATTCTGTTTAGCTGATATTGAAATGTGTCATGCGAGACTTGGTTTTAGTGAACTTCCACTGAAAACATGCAGATAATGCTGAAAGTCGTGATGTCATGAGGAAATCTGAGCTTTTGGAGTTTGCAGTTTATGGCCATGCAGACAGGACAAAATGCCATGGGGATAATCAGAGGGTTTCTAACTCCTTGCTCCAAAACCAAGCAAGGTCTAACTTTCAGGTTTGTAAGGGGGTTTCCTTGTGTCATCTTCCTCCCAACTTGGCACAGACAGAACACTAGTATCTCCTGGATACTCCCTGTTTCCTAGATTGAGTTTGATTATAGGAGGTTCTTTAAAATATTCCTTGAAGACCTAGGAGTCCTTCAGATTTAGGGCAGACAACCTCACCTCATTTAGAAAAATACCCAATTTTATAGGAAATAGTAGTATTTCAAAGCAAAACAAAGGTTTTTGAAATAGGATTTTTTTTTGCAGAAAGAAAATTTTAATGTTAGCTCGTCTAAGCTCAATGCAAATAAAATAGATCAGATTTAAAGACTTGTCATCCTCAGTGAGTCGTAAGAGCTCATATAGTGGTGCCTTCTGGCAACAAACCCAAGCAATCAATGAAAAGGTGGGCTAAAAAGTCTAAGAAGCATGTCCCAATGTTCATACAACAGATATTCACAGCTTTATATATAGTGATTGTGCTTTAAGGCTGATTAACAGCTATTTCATGATAGGGAACATATAAACAGGAAATTTTCAGAGCCTTAAATTCTTACATAATGTGACCACTGTTTGAGCTCGCAGGAACTATGCCAGTTGTAGAACTCTACAGCTGAAATCCAAGGAGGAAGTCGATATTCTCAAGTCATTCTGGAACATATGATTGCTGCATCAAATCTAGTAGAGCTTAATTAAAATCTGTTTTAATTTGAAATTATCATATATCAGAAAATATAAATTTTTGGATTTTAGGTTTTTGATCATAAAAGTTGTAACTTTCAATACACTAAATGTGTGTATTCTTCCTTTAGGCTGATGGATAAAACTAAAAGCATACAGTTCTCCATTAATAAATCAAATAATAGTTTAGTATCACAGACAGACATTCTGAAGAAATAATAATGTCTTTTAAGAGATTTTAAATGATTTAATGATTTAAAGGGTATGTAGAAACGTATGATTCTATATCTTGAGAATCATCATCATTTGCTATATCAAATTGCAATGAGACAAATCGGTCCTCATTGTAAAAAAAAGAGGATGACAAAGCATGTGCATATTTGGATAGCACATGAAGTTACAGGTGGGTTTTTTTGGAGACCTTTGATGTACTGTCATATAAAAGTTAATGTTAAATCATGGGTTACAGACATGCTGTGGAAGAACTGCAGCTCTTACTTTGTGTCACAGACTTGTAATAGTTGTACCTATTTTCTGTACAGCAAGTACAAGCAATAAAATTAGAGTAATCAAAATTAATTGAAATGACCCACATCTTCTGGAAAACTTGCCTACTCTAAAACATCACAGAAAATTAATGTTTGGCCTGACTGATTAATGTGAAAGTCTGAATGAGTAAAAACACTTCCAGCATAATCCGCTGCTCTCTAATTCTGGGCTGGGCATTAACAGACAAGCGATATCAGCTGCAGACCTCGGGGCACTCACATGAAAATGAGCTGCTGCCAGTTTTGAAGCCTGAGTTCCACTCATCAACAGAGATCCTCCTGTTAATTTTCACAGTTGCTGAAGAAGATATACAAAAACAAAGGTAAAATAACTGGATTTTAGACAACCCAGTAGCTCTGAAGATTACCAGAAGACATTTAAGTAGCCTAAAATTGGTTAAGGATCTAGTGGGAAGCTCAGGTGCTGTCTGCCGACTGCCATCAATACCACTGAGAAGCTGCAGTGCCATGTTCAATGCTGGTGGCATCAAAAGCAAGTTATAAACCCCATATAATGGTAATTGTCTAGGGAATGACTTAGGTTAGAATTTTATGGCAAGGTCTCTGTCTAAGAAGAAGAGATTTGAACTCAAGGTCAGCCACAAGTGGAAAAAGTCACTAGAGAAGGGTTCCCAAGTTTAGTTGCCATTATCAGTGACAGTGGAAGTAGCGATAACTCCTAATTCTGTTCTGTTGTAGGTGAATGCAACCATCAGATCAAGCAGCAATAACATGCCACTTTGAACTCTCTTTCTCACCACTAGTTGGGAAACTCTTGCCTTTGGCACTATTTCTATAATCATAATTGCAGATGTAATGCTCAAGGAAAATGTCTTGGCCTCCATGTCACTGGATTCCGTTTCAGATATTTCTCTTCATCTAGTGCTTGGCCAGCAAGAAGCACATACAGACAATATCTGGGTTCAAATAGGAGATCAGAAATTAATTTCATCTGCGCAGTGATGATTGTAGCTCAAAGTGAGTTGTGTTCTGCTCTAAGGAGACAGCAGGAGTAGTAATACTCAAGCTCTCCACAGAAAAAAATCCTACTCTGGAAACTCTGCCAGTGGAAAGGACAGAACAACTACAGTCCCACTCCATCCATCTAGCAAGCGAGCCAGCCAGGCAGCCATTTGAAACAAAAAGTCTCAGGTAATGCAATTAACGGTCGCTCACAAAACTACTAAAGTCTTCACAAAAGCTTCCATCACAGAAGATGCATCATAAAAGAAAGATGTATTTCTGCTCCATACTCAGGTCTACATCTCATATTCACACATACACACAGAGTGAGAATATGCTGAGAAGTGAGGAGGTGGAATGATTCACAGAAGTTTGATCTCTGGTCAACACAGACACGAAAAAGCAACAGCAGCTTTAGACTGTGGAGGCTAAAAAGTGCAGCTTAATTATTAACTGACACACTCAGGTGTTTAGAATGATCGTAGAAGTTAAAAAAAAGAAAAAACCTAAAAAAATAAGAAACTGAGAGATCAGTCAGCATTTTATGATTTTCTCCCTTTGCGTGGCCACTGCTATGAAAATCTGGAGAGACACAGATGGGGAGAGAGGAGAAATGGTTTGATCTTTAGACAGTGGCACCATTCTTTGAGTAAAATTCCTCACTATTCAAACTGTAGATGACAGACAAGTTAAAAAAAATTTAATTGTATAGCACCAACATTATAAATGTTCATGCTCAGATAAGGTACAGAAAAGCATTTACATCTATCTTGTTAACATCTTTAAATCTTAGGTATGACGTAGTTAACTATGAACATCCAAGAATAATATTTCCTTTGATCGGTGTGATTGAAAGTGAAAGACTAGCCATAGTAAGTCCTTCAAAAAGAACTGTATGTCGTAGACTGCAAGATCTTAAAAACTCGAAATGTCAGTTCTCCATTAATCTACAAGGGAAGAATGCATAAAATGAAGAAACAAGAGATATTCTATGAAAAGGGTTTTTTTCTACAAGTTATTATTTTGTACAACAGCATCCTGCCCAGACTGAATTAGACATCAACAAGAGAAAAAGGCTATGCTATTCCAAAGGTTTTTGGAATCTAATTTAAATCGTCATGTCCTGAGTGTTTCTCTAGTTATGATGATAACAATCACAGAGTAAGCTGCAGAAGGCCACGGAAAAGAAAGAGGAAAGAACTACAGGGCTGATTGCACTACAACCACCCAGCTGCATCACCTGTAACACACCAAGAGTGCATCAGACAATGTGAGGAACTTCTTTGGCCTTTGGTGGAAGGCTGAGTTTTATGATACAATTGAACAGATAAATGTAGGAATGAGTTATAGCTGTCTGTCATCCATTCAGCCTAGAAATAAGACCTGGTAATACATCCTAAATGTATGTACTCTACCTCTTAAAATATTAGCATAAAACCAATAAAAGCGTAACACCAGCGAACAGAAAATACAGTATTATGTTCTAGATTCTAACTGTGATTTCTCTAAAATAAGGGCATTTCGTGCTAATTCCTGTCACAGGTACAATGCAAAGTGCTTCAAATGCCAGTTAAGCTCATTGTTGAACTAAACTGAAACACAACAGGCTCTGAAAAGAGGTTAAATGGTTACTATGGTAATCCCTGACATGGTCTAAATTGGTGTTTAAGAGCTGACAGAGGAAAAAAAATGAAGAAAATGGCTAATCCTTTTCTTTCTTGGACCACTATTCCTAAATCTTTGTCTTTAATCTTTTCAAAAATACATCTTTATCTGATGCTTCTGGAAACCAAGATCTTTTAGTTCTACGTGGAGTGGGCACAACAAAGCAAGGAGACCGGAGTGGCACACTACGCCTAAACCTTTTAGTGAAAATCTGTGGTCTTCTTTGTGAGAGCTGCTCTTTCCCTGTGACCGTTAAAATGCTGGTCTCTATTCTGGAGGTCCTTCTAATGACACTTATAATGGAGTATTTTGATACAGCCATCTTACAGCTTCCCTTAGCTCCTGATCCTGGTTTGTAACAGCAATCAGATAACTATTTTTGTCACTGTCAGTTTGCAAAGGCAGGGGAGAAAGGGAAATAAGGTATTACCCTGGACTACTGCAAAGCTTCTGCCTAGAATCCAAGTGAGAAGTGCAATTTCTGCCTCTGGATAATGCATTCACTGATGCTGGTAGTCAGAAAAATAAGTAAATACATGAGAGTCCAGGTGGAGAACAATGCAGGAAAATTTAATACATAGCATGTTCTGTGGCCCTTTCAAACCAATCATCTGATTCTGCAGATGCATTTGCAATCACTCCCAGATTATCGAGCTTTATAACTGGGAGTACTCCATGGTTACGGTCGATTCCCCCGGAACTCCTTCTGCAGCTTCCATCCAAAACATCTTTTCGCAGCTTTAGCATCTTCAACTTGGAATACACTTCAACCCATGCTGTCACAAGGACTGATACATCAGCTATCTGAACAAATCACTTGCAGGTACATGGAGAATACTTCCAGCATCTAAGTGATATAAATTCTGCTTAAGCCTTTTTAAGAAAAACTCTTAAGATGATTTTGATCCCTCTCAGCATCTTTCTCAAAAGCCTATAAAACACCATTCAGAACATCGCTTTCCAAATGCCACTGTATGTTTAACATCTAAGTCCAGTGCTTTTGAACTCCTTGGCTGGTCTGGCTTCTCTCCTCTATTAAGAATTTCAAAATATCCTGTACTTCAGCAATAAAATCCCAGACAATAACATTAAGAGGCAGAGGTGGGGAATTGTCCACTCTTCCTTCCTTTGGCCTTGTAACTTTCTACAAGGTCTTTAGGTTAATGTCTTATCAACATTAATATAATTGTTATTATTTTGTGTATGGATCATTAGATGCTTAGCACAAAGTGTAGGATCTACTTTGTCAGCACAGTTTAACCTCAAGATGCCCTTCCACACTTGAAACTCAAATGGTAATAAGTATGTTTTTGATAAAACAAGCAATACGAGTTTTTCTGATCTCAGAATGAACACTGTCCAGAAACAGAAGGACCCCAGCAGAGTCTGAATTTAACACTATCACTGAAATTCTCCTTCTTGTCTACTGTCCTCTGTATTTGAATTTAATTTCTGTAAAGCTAGACAGTCTCAGATGAATCAAGACAAGTTCCCTTTTGATTTCAAATAAGCCAATTACATTCTTTTTCTTATAACACAAGAATGCCTCTGACCTCCTAAGGTAGGTGTCTCTTCCAGAGAGGGTGTTAATAAAGAGAATACTCAACAAAGGTATATAGTGGGACTGTCAGCAGTTTGAGTATGAAAGGCGAGAAAAGAAATGCATAATTCTAATAGCCTGAAACAGTACCATAACTGCTCTACTGAGTAATATGGTTTTACCTTTAAAATCACAACATTTCAACATCTTCAATTTCAAGATGAAAACCAACTAATTAGCTGCTGAAGAATTTCAAATCAGGCTTGCTTATTCTCAGACTTTAGAACCTTGTTTTGTTCCCTGTCTCACTATCAAATTCGGTTCCTTTGCAGGACAGATGCTGCACTTACAATGTCGAACATGCATTCAACGTTGTGCATTTACTGTATGTAACTCTACCACAAAACCTGAAAATTAAAACCCCTTAGACTTAACATTTTAAAGTTTTAATTGGGTGTAAGAAGAAGTGAACGTGAGAAAACTTGAACACCATGCAGAAAACATAGTGATCCAATATAATATGCAGCTAAATAAAGGAGACCTCACGTTTTAAAATTTCTCTGACACTGACAGCATCTCCATAGGGACAATGATACTTTCTTTTGCAAAGCACTGTTCTATCTGCAAAGCTGTATAACAACTAAGTGCTATTATTAGAGATGGGAAAGGCCTATTAGATCATCTATCTCTGATATAACAGAAAATGACAGTGATTTGCTGCTGTGATTTGACAGTGACATCTGTAAAAATGTCCTTTCCTCTTAACTCTCTGCAATTTCAGTGCTGAGGATTCAATAACCTAGATGGATTACTAACTTTGTCAGTCTACAACTTCTGTGAAGCATGCCGAGGTATTAAACATACCCATTTCAGGCCCACTTTTCATATCCTTGCTTCAACTTTTATTTTTTGAAGAGGAAGGAGAGAAGAATCCTCATGAATAGTCCACGTCAAGCTTCACAGAACTGGTCTTCCACTCCCTAGCTGCAGACTGCTTGCATCTCACCCCTTTGCAAGGCAATACTGTAGCATCTCTCCTGCTTAGGATTGTGTATCACGTAGGAGAGAAGCTCTTGTGCATCTTGCTGGTGTTTTCCAGCAGACTTCCAACTCAGAAGCCATGTACAAAGTATAACCATCATAACCCACTGTGATATGAGCATGCATCCATCATGTAACCTATGCATGGCGGATGCCTGATCAGATACTGCATAGAGTCTTATGTGACAGCAGTCTGCAGAACTCTTGGTGGTGGATACTGGCAGGTTAAAGATCCTTCTCTTCATGGAATAAGACTCTCCTTCTCTACTGCTTTCAAGGGAAAGAATTGTTTCTTCTTTTCCTTATATTCCCTAAAATTTCTTGGAACGTTTTCTATAACAGGTTTTCAATTTAAGTGCCAATATAATAAAATGTCTGAAGGGAAATCAGTTGAAGTATTCAGAAGATGACTCTCAGTATGATTCACACTGCTGTGAGAAAAGGAGAGGTCTGTCTGGCCTTCTGTACTGGAGTGATAACAGATATTGGATGCACTGTGTACTCAGATAAAGTTAATGGCAGTGACATCTGGTAGATGACACAAAAGAGCAAACTCCTATCATCTGTTTTTTAACACTCTGTGCCCAAAGCATTATGTGCCAGACTTGGTAAAAGTGAATAATCTTTCAGTATCTACCATTCTTCCCTCCCATGCTCTCAGTCATATGAGACTGAAGGACTACTAGATAAATCACCTCCATATATTCACAAGGACAGGAAAGATAAAAGCAGCCAGGGAAAAAGGATTCAAGGTACGCAGCTCATTAGTAGTGGCCTCCCCAATATTTAGCAGTCGTTGTACAAACTCATACTTTCCCAAAGCCCTCTCACAGTCATAACAAATGCTTACATAAAGCCTTGTATCTTCAAAGTGCTTCATCAACATAAACATATTAATAAGACCTTTCCCAGAAGAGAATGCAGTGTCAGAGAGATGCCATTCAAAAGGCTGGGCTGTGAGAGGTAGAGCTTCAAGTATTTCATTAGAACTTCATCTTCTGCCATCAATTTCAAGCCCAGATAGAAAAAAGCATGGAAAGTACAGTGGAGCTTTATGAGCAAAAAGAAGTACAACCATTTGTAAAATGATTTTGCCCTCTATGACTGCAGTGTTAATTAAATTGTATATTCTGTGATGTGCATCAACTCAATTCGACATAAAGTGAAATAAAAATAAGATTTTTATACTCAGTTTGACTGGTACCACCTAGATGGTTCTTTCAAAATGACTGACAACAACTGCCATTGATGTGCTTTGGTATACATCTTGCTTGGGGGTCAGAATTAAAACATTAAGGATACTTTGGCATCTGATACTTAATTGCAATCATATTTAGAATTCTAGTTACCACTACGGTGTTAAGAACTGACAAACTTACCTAAGTGCTGTAAGGGCAAAAAGGAAATAAACCATGTCATTCTTCAAATATTGCAGACCACACACAGATGTGCTTTTCAAGGACAAACTCATTATGCAACTATAGCATGTAGAATAGTCTACAAAAGATTTTTTTGGTAGTAATACAATTATATTTGTCATACATTTTTTGATGAAATCCAGTTGCTTAGGTTTTAATTTGGTTTTTATCATGTTCTCTCGCAATTAGTAAGCCAGACCACCGTATCATGTTCATGATCACTACCAAGAGACAAGCATGTGTCTGTTGCTACACATCTGGCATAGGTAAATCATGTTAGTCTTTGTATGTGCAGTACCATATTTGATAATTCTGAAGCCAGGGTACTGCTTGGTCACAGCTGTATCTGCTGTGAATTCTGCAACATCTGCTGTCAGCTGATAACAGGTTCATGGAGATAGGACCTCTCCCACTCCTCTTTGTCCCCTAATTATTATCTCATAAAATCTACTAGAATTTGTATAGCATCTTTGCTGCTGAGCACATGCCCGAATATTGAAGAGGGTGAGGTACTTGGTAGTCGTCAAATATGGAAATAGGAATGACATTTCCTGGGAAACACAGCTCCCAAACCACTGACAGATGTAACTCTCTTCGTTCTTGGTAAAGATTTCTTTTTCAAACTGGGCTAAGCGATTCTTTGAATCAGGCTCAACACTTATATGACAGAAGTAGAGGTTCCATAACAGAGCAAAAATAATTGTAGACCGTTTGTATTAAATACATTTGATTGACCTACATCTTGAGTAACTGGTTTCTGTGGGGTCACTTTTTACTTGTACAGTAAGCTCAGGAGCTGTTGCAGGAAAGCTACAACTAATATATATAAAACTAAGATCAACAAAGTCTCCAACTAACGTAACTAATGATATTTTTCCATATTTTTTGATACTTTGTATGCTTAAGAGCATAGAGATGCAAAAATGGAACAGGAGATCTCCTGTATTACGAAAAAAATATTCAGGGAGTTGGTGCAAGCACAGTTTTTCAGGATGTTTTCATAGGATGATATTGCCTAGCTTCTTATAAATAAAAAAGCCACTCATCAGTAGCAGTTTCAAAAAGGCCCCATCAAAAAACTTTTAAAAAATGACCATGTTTTTTTCTGTATGTATAGTACCTGATACTTTAAGAAAGATTAGGGCAGAGGCTCAAACAGGAACTAAGGAGAGCTAGTTTCGTCTAGTTAACTTGACTCTCATGCAAATATATTTGCATAGACAAATGACAAACACGTGTAAAAATACTCATCTGCCAGATCACTTGGGCTCTGAAAGTACAAATAAGGTACAACCTAGGTTTAGTCTCTGCTACAAATGATTGAAAGTTCTTGTAATACTCTCCTTATATCCAAATACTTTAAGAAATATTTATTTGAATTGCCTTCTTTTGTTTTAATAAAAAGTTCCTTCCAAGTCAGAAGGCATTTTTGGAAGTAGCTCACACTATATTTCAAGCAACTTTAACATTGTTTTGTATTAGCAGGATATGAATTTTACAAAGCAACCAAGGGACTGAGTGAGATCTTACTGTGGACATGAGCTAGAAAACTCAAGAGGCAATGTTCTATGCCACAAGACAGATGAAACCTCACACTAATCTACGCCATGTTATCTGTCACCTGCATATGGGGATATCATTGTTTATGTTCTAAAAGCTTTAAGTTATACTAAAAAGTTGAAGGTTCAATTCCTCTTCGTGTAATATTTGGCTTCTTTTAAGTGTTTTGCAACAGAAAAACATGAAACGCTTTGGTATCACACACAATAGTGCAATAAAAGTCCAGTTTGATACTTAATAAAGTTTATAAGGATTAATACACTCTGATTTCACATTTCTAGCTTTCCGGTATGCTGAGTCTTTAAAGGAACAGGGCCCTTGAACTGCAAACTTCCTTTTTCTCTTTTTTTTCATTTTCATCTTTACCTCTAAGAGTGGAAGAAAAATTCCCCATATAGCATGGGTACCAATGTCATATGCAATAAGAGAGCCCTGCAAATGCTGTCACTATGAAACAATGCCATGCAGAATAGTCCCAATGTAGCAGTGGCTTTCAAATCAATAAGCAGCAGAAGAAAGACATCTGAAAATACAGTCTTTAAAAACAAACACTCAAAAAGGCAAGACTAAAATCTGCCATTTTCGAAAATCTGAGAAGGTTGCATGTCTCAGCATCTGCTGAATTTTTCACAACTTGTAGTCTAAATCCAATATTCAGGTTTTCGTCACTTATATTGAGGAAAAATTTCATCCAGAGATTGTCCCTTTAATTACAGAAACTACGGTTTGAATCCAAAGCAGCTTAATAGCTAAATTAGACAATGAGGAACTCGGACTCAAATTCCTTCTTCTCCCACCAGAGAACTGAAGCATGCTGTGCACTCTGACTATTATGAGTGGGCAGATATTATCTAGAAATCAAAAGGAAAAATAATGTAAAACTGAGTACAAAATGGTCTTATAATAAGCAAAAAGGTCGATGTGCCAGTACGAACAACCTCACAGGATCTACAATTCAGTGATGAAATATTTCCAAAAAGTGTTGCGTACATGTAGCTCTATGCCTACTAAATAATGAACACGCAGGATGTTGGCACAGAGAGGAAAATAAAAAAGGTGATTAATATTTGAGTGAGATGCCGTTTCAAGGTCTTTGTCAAATGCAGAATTCTAATCAATGGATATTATTGCATAGCATCTCAATAAAACTGTAAGACATTTCAATGAAAACCTGCTATTATCTTCATGCACAATACGATGCCTTGAGATGCAAACACTGAGAATGATTAGGGTCACAAAGAAGCCTAAATGCACGCCACTCTTATAATACAAATGCAAACTCTATGTACCCAAGCTGCATCAATTCAAGAAAAAGTCAAACTCATGAAAACTTTCTTAGTATGTTGCATAAAGTATCAAAAAGATTGAAAATGGGATTAGCAAAGGAGAATGTACCATTCAATGAGCACTGGAAAAGATGCTTATCAAAAATGTATCAGGTGAAGTAAGGCTGAGAAACGCTGATAACAGATGGGAGCTGTCTCAGCAAAAAAAATGTTGCTAGTTTGACTGTTTCTCCAGCTGAGGATGAAAGTGTCCTGGCAGAAAAAAAAAGTCTGATTTTTCTTACCTCTTCCTTCTCTGCACTTTGCAAGTCTCTCCACTCCTCAGTGACATGACCAAAGTCCACTGTGTTCATTGCAACCTTATATTCCCCAATAATATCATGTTTGGAGAAACGATCGAAGTCATAAACTGCCATCACTAAAGTTTTTCCACCCAGCTCGGAGTATGGCACCTGCAAAGAATAAAAAATGACAAACTCTATATCTGAGACAATAAAGATCAGTCCACTACAATGCAAATCTATTTCTTTGGTTTATCAGCTGTCATCTCAGGTAAATTGAACTGCAGGGAAAATTATGAGGTGTATTTGTTTCAGAGCCACCAGACGTGGTATTTTTTGAGACCATGCTCTGGCACTCGATAGAACAATGTGGCAGCTCACTCATCACTCCCTGAGTTTTTCTCATTCTACTTAAAATCATTTTGTAGGTGATGAAACTGAAACAGGAAGGCCAATTATTTGCACTGAAGACACATGAACTTTTCACACAATAGTGTCTTTTCCTCAATAAATCAACTGTCATCACTCAGAAATGGGTAGCTCCCAGACTGATGAAAAAACCAGAACTGGCTTACTGTATCTGACGCAAAGTAATTAGACACTAAACAGTTCTCTTACTGTAGCACTACCTATTACTTACCAAGGCAGATTTTTCATTATTATACCTTTCACACCGTAGACACTAAGGTGCTTTCTGAGTCACAGTGTACAGCTAGAAATTGTGGTGGCAGAGGGCCAAGTTCTGACTAATTCTCCAGCTGTTCTGATGTGTTTTGGGCAGATGTTGTGGGTTAGGATCCTTATGAGTCACATTTTTAATATTCAGATGAAGATATGCAGTTCAGGTAAGCTACACTTGAGCGGCTGTCTGGAGAGGTCTGATTTAGGAATTGTTTGGATTTACACTGAACACTTGGTCAATTTGAATATATTCTGCAAGTATAAATGGTTTCCACAGCCTTCAGTAAATATTTTTCTATTAATGGTCTACATAAAAAGAAATGAAAGTGTGGCATTATCATTAGCCTTGTTAAATGCTGTATGTTCTGGTCTGTTTAAACCCTAGGACTGTTGTCTTTTGCTACTGTTTGGCTTCCACTTGCTTTTTAAAATACTAATAACATGAGTAGTTTTCCTTTTTCATAACATGTTATATAAGGTTAAAAGAAGCTTTTCAATTTGAGAGCGAGCTCCAGCTTCCATTACTGAGTACAATAGTTTCAATGGGTAGAGGATTGTGTAGTGTAGTAAACTCTATAGCAAAATCTATTTTGATTCTGTAAATTATTTGTAGCTTCTAAAAAAGTATAGAAGGCAAATGTATGTGGAAGGCAAAATTCTAAATAACATCACTTTTATTTTTATGCAGCCTCAAAAAGAAGAGAAGAGAAATGTTCTAGTTTCTTTCTCCATCAGTTTACCATACCACTTAATGGATCCTGGTCATCTGGAATGCATGAAAAGACTACATTTACCATTATTTACTTTTTTTTATCATTAACTTGACCTCAGTAAAGCTTATTTTAGCTACTTTCCTTTTTAAAGAGGATCTAGTGTCAGTGCTTCTGCCATTCATTACCTCTAAAGCAGCCTCAGCCTACAGCTGTGTTCAGGACAACCAAGGATGTCCTCAGCTCTTGTGAAGGATTGCTCCCTCTCCCTGCTTTCTGCTCTGCTCAGAGATACTCAGCCTCTTGACTTTATGCAGGTGAGACCTTGGTAGAAGGACATGTATAGGAGTGCTTTTCTGGCACAGACATGTCACTCCTCCTGACATGAACCCTCTTCCCACTTTGGGCCTGGAGAGGAACACCTCTCTCTGCCAGACTGCTGTAGTCCAGGCAGGATTTCTCAGTTTCCTTTTGGCAGCACAGTGCGGATATACAATTCAGACAGCTGGAGCCTGACAAACACCTGCACCCTGGAATGGCACCACTGATGTCTAGGAAACAGAAATGAAAAGGGGACTAGCACAGGGAACCACCCAAAGAAGAGAAGGAATGAGGTCCAGGGCTCAAGATGCAATACAACAGAAATATAACCCACCTCATCCCCATTAGCCCTTCTTTGTGAAGAAGGCAGGCTGCTCACAGCTGTGTGCTGGGAGAAGGTAACAAAATGGGCCTGGGCTGCCTGGTGGGCAGCTGTACCAAAGAGAGAGATAGGAAGGATGCCAACAGAAGCTGTGCATCACCTGAAGCAGGTCACAGAAGTAAGGCTCTGCCCAAGTAAACAAGATATAGTCAATAGTTCCCACTGAAGTTATTTATTACAGTTGCAGCACTAGTTAAATGGTCGATTATCTTTTTCACTGTTGGCATGCTCCGTTGGTCTTCTCTTGAGTGCAGACCGCAGTACCCAGGGGATGATCAGTACCATATTGGGATGCACCTAAACACTCTATCAGGAAAGCAGTTTCTTCTGGAGCATAAAATTTGAATATTAAATATGTGACTTAAAACAAGTGGACATTATAGCCCAGGAGTGGATGATCTGATTTATAATTTGTGCCTACTTCTTAGATGACAGCATTATTGGTTCGTTCTTCCCTTTTGTGAGCTGCATGGGAATCTGTAATTTATAACTCTGTTTTCTTTTAAATATTCTCCTAGGAAAGCTCAAGAAAAAAATAACTCCCCACAAAAGATTATTTTTATGAACATCTTCAAGGGAAATAAAAAGCTTATATATGCAGTAGTAGTTCTGGCCTCCAGGGACAGCTTTCTCATTGAACGATTACATAGCCTGAGTCTTTCACTGTTCCTGTTTTCAATCAGTAGCTGTCATTAGAGAGAAAGGCCTAAAATAACAGCAGAGCAATGTATATTAAGAGAAGCCCTATGAAACATGCTGTACAGTGTTCCTTTATTGCATTTAAATGGGGTTTAGGTACGGCTACAGTTTTAGAAAAACACTATTGATAGACACTATTGGAATGACTTAAATATTGCAATGTAAGGCTTAGCTACATTTATTTAATTCATATGTTATTAAACCTAAGACATGATTTCTTTTTATATGTAAAGTAGCATGGCAAAGAACTGCTATGACAAAATCTAGCAAGATTAATTTGCCATATTGTCCTTCATCCATTTACCTTCCTTGAGTTTTCATTTATTTTTGAGGGGAAAAGAAAAGGTATACTGAAATTCATAAATCAGACTACAAAGATATTTAAAGAAAATGCTGATCTAGTGATATTTACCTGACGTTTGTCAAAGTGTCACTGTTTTCTGACTTTCTTGTAAGTTTTATTCAGACATAAAATATGGATCAGATTGGCATACATCAGGATAACTGAAATGCCTAAAATCAAACTGTGACTCTCACACCTACTGAGGTCTGACCCTATGTTATACCGTTTTCATCATAACATTGAATATCAGAGGTTTCTACAGCATGAAAAATCACTATGCTGCAGTTACCAATTAACTAAGATGTCTAACTTTGTAGCTGAGCATGAGATATGTAGTGGTTAAATAAAAAAATTTCAATATTATCAAAAAAATACCTTGAATGTAAATTGCTCATTGAAAACAGGGTTAAGAGTCTTTCTGTGGACTTTTGTCTCGTATTTCTTTTTCTTATCAGGCAGCAGGAAAACTTTCACATAGGGATCAGATGTACCACCCATATCCAATGCAGGCAGCTCAGCTGCTTGAATAATCCCAACCAGAAGCTGAAAAGAGAGAAAAACAGCAGAATGAAATTTCAAATAGATATTTATAAAAAAACGGTAACAGAGAAATACACATGCAGACTCTATTTCTGGTCTACGAAAAACTATTTCCCTTCCCCCTTCAAGGAAGGCAAATGAAGCAACACTGTAGACTTTAGAAAACCAATTATGGCAGATGCAGACTGTACAAAGGCTGTTTTTAAGCAGAAAAGAGGTTTTCAAAGGGCAGCTGATTACAGCTAAATACAGACTTCATCTTTTTAAAGACTGCAATCAAATAACTTTCAATTGCTCTCTCTTCTTGTGCATTATTTTTCTATGCTGGGAACCATGAATAGAAATTACATTATTAAACAATCAAGAATGTCTAATTTTGACTACAAAATTTGTATTCTAAATCCTCAACATGTAACCTTCTTCAGAACCAAACACAAAAAGGTGATATATCAAATGCAAATCCTCAGGCAGAACTTTGTTGAAAACAAATGGATCTTTCGCTCTTCCTTATATTTAATTTCTGCTACGTATACAAATGGGTTTAGGTAGTGAACTAAGGACAGCATTTTCAAAAAATACCTCACGAAAGCTAACCTTTGGTAACTAAGTCCTAATAGCAATTCATAATCTCACGGCAGAACAGAAAAATTAGTTTCTTAAATCTCTGACTTTTAAAAATAAGACTGAAGGACATTTGAAACTTATAAATGCCTTGGACATTTTTTAAGTGTTGTAAACGAAGGCTTACGTTATGTTATGTTACGTTATCTAGACATCCCAGCCTGTATTAGGCCTCATCAGGATACTGGAGTTAGAAAGAAAATACTTTTAATCTTGCTTCATAGACACAGAACTAAGATAAACATTGAAGTCACTCTTCAAGGTCAATCTGAAGACAAGATATTAAGAACTGGGAATGAAATCTGAGAGTATTTTCTTCTAAATCAGTGCTTCAGTCACAATATATTTGCTTCTCTCATGGATGAATTGTTTAAAATTGGAAACAGAAACTAACAACTGGAATACAGAACAATATAGTCAATCTAGGAAAGAAGGTTCTGGCTTCTGAGAGATTCCTCAAAGCTGGACTTATTATTACCAGTTTTAAATTCACAGTATGGCCTCCCTGCTTTCCCACCTATAGGACTCTTACGCTCCAAGAAATATTTTCTTTTAGCTGTAAGAACCACTTCTTTTCTGTCTCATTCTTATTCTAGATGCATAACAGTTCATAAATACATGTATAGGCTCAGGATCTACATCAAGTCTTTCACATCAAAGAGTGAAAAACAAGTCCATGACTTTTATTTAACAGAGCGGAAAAGCAATTCAATTCCCTTTTAAAATTTCCCTCTCTAAAACCGAGGCATCGTGCTCTGGAGAGTAGTACATTGGTCATCTTGTCTCTGTTCTTAACCCTGTGCAATATATTAGCCAGATTTTTGCTCTGTAGTTTCATGCCACCATGCTATACTAACCTAGCTGAATCTCCTCTTCTACGTCATCTATCCTCTGACAAATTCCAAGCTGCAATGTAGTTTAGAGCAGCAAAATAAAATAGGAATCCACAACTCAAATAATTTATTACCTTAATTAAACACTACACATTTTTACAAATTTGTTGCTCTCCCACCCTATTTCCCTTTGTAAAATATAGTTCACAAAATCAACATTTCCTTTAATAAAATTCACACAGCAAGTTTGTTTTCATATTCTAAGGAAACTGAAATCCATGTGTCAGAACACATTTGCAGCTTTTCCTTTCCCCCTCTTTAGATCTTCTGCTTCTGAAGGGTCTAACGCTTCATACTTATTTCAAGTGATAGTGATTTCAAGGCGGATCAGTGTGCCTCATCACATGGCCAGGGAATTTGCTCTGGGAGTCGAGGAAAAGCTCTTTTAACCACAGGTTCTTGAAAGGTTTCAGAATTCTTTTTGGCTCTTGCATTGAAAAACAAGCACTGGTAGTCAGGATAGTTGAAAAGACAGGGAAATACTATGTATTACGCCAGGTCATAGCTGTGTATAAACACCCTGCTGCTGACACAGAAATTGTTATTAATTTCTCTTATTTTCTTTGTCTTGCAACAAGTAAGTGTAATGCATTCAGTGAATAGCATCAAATCAAGAATCTGAATATGGAAATAAATCACAAGTACACACAGAAGTCAGTTCAGATGAAGAATAGGAATCAACAGGGATTTAAGTTCAGTAGTCATCTCTTTTCCTAAATAGAGAAGAATGATCTGGTTTTGACTGAAGTTGTCAAAAAACGAAATACAGGATATGTATTCTCAAGTTCACTGAAAGACATGCAGTAGAAGTGAAGAAGTCAGATGTGTCAGTGTACTTCGGGCCAAAGTGAAGCACAGTGAGTTTTAATGTGAGGTTGTTAATTGGTATAATTGATAAAAGTGATCCCAACCACAGTAAGAGGCCAGGGAGGGGAATTAAACATGAGCTAGTTCAGGATGTAGCCAGACCTGTTATGTAGGCCGATTCTAGGTCTACATCACATTACGGTGTCTATTCCTACTGAAAACTTGGGTAAATACACCAAGGTTTGGTCTTACCAGCTTTAGCGTAGGGTACTGAAGGAGTATCGGCCCTTGACTAAAGAGATTCTGCTGTCCAACTTTCCTGTTTTTAGGGGACAGACCTTTTTATTTAGACTTTTGTTCCAAACTAAAATTTTCTTGGCCAGTAGGTGTACTTTCATGGAGAGCAACAGAACCTGGTGCAGCTAGTTAATAAGGCAAAGTGCACACTTGATGAAGTGAAAGGAAGCTACTCCTGGTAATTCTACCAACTTGCTAAAAGACCCAAAATGAATCAACTTACTTTTATGTCGCTCTCTTTTTCCTCCCATTTGTTTGCTTATATTTTAAATACCTGAAGGTTGAAGCTATTTTTTACTGTCTGCATGCAGACTCCATAATATAATGTGGGTTGACATTGATTGGTGATGCCTTAATATGTTATTAATAACCATTAGACAAAACTGTGTCTTCAATTTTGATTAAAGGTGCAATATAAACTCTGAGTACCTTGAATACCAATTTAGTAGTACCTCTGTCAGGAATCTTCAGTCTTGCTTTCTCCCTTTACTCTGTTCAAGCAGTAAGGATTTCAGAAATATCTACTGTAACTGAATGTATTAGTTCATTCTCCCCTTGCACACACAGAAATGAAATGTTACAGGTTGGTTGTTTCAAACCTGATTATTCTGGAAGTCATAATCCAAAGAATACTGGATTTTCCCTAGTTTCTCCACTTCTTTGGGTTCTTCTTTCTCTTCCCCATCAGTCAGCCCAGTCTCAGCATCATCATCCTTAAGAGCCTAGAAACAAGGAATGTAATATTCATGAAAAAGGCAAACTCTTAAGTTTAAAATCGACACTGTTCTCAAATCTATTTTAAAGCCATTAAAAGCAAGCATGACAGCAGAAATCCAAATATGCAGTTTACATATATTACATATATACATATATACTATTTAGGTTGCTCAAGAAGATGTTATAAATCAGCAAGCAAGCAATGGAAGTAGGAAGAAAGCTTCTTGGACTATTACAAGCAACAATTGTTATAAAACCTGAAAGTAGAAACAAAATATCCACTTGATATCGAAAAACTCTTCTGGGCTCACACTGGCTCGTAAAGAGGCACAAGGAGGCAAACATGCTATTAAATAAGCAAAGTCACACATTCATTCAACTTAATAATATCTTGGCAATGTCAAACCTGGTTGTGCATGCTGTGAATTGTTTGCAACTGGCAATATGTTTCTGTAGAATTACTATGATAAAGAGCATGTGCTGTGGATGAGTTCTTCCTACAATCATATGCCAAACATTTTTCATGTTTATTTAGAATGAATATGGAAGCAAAGTTTTCACCATGCCATTAGCAAATGCATGTTTCTCCTCTTCCCTCCCTCCCGAGACCAATTTCCTTTTTATTCATTCTCGCTATAAAGCTTGGCTGAACCAAATTGATTGAAAGTTTTTAGTTTGCTTAGGAAGAAACACAGAAATAAAGAAATACAGAACTGCTTACAGCTTTGTCTATTGCATAAAACCTGCTATTTTTAAATGACACAGCAGTTATATTAGATTTTATACATAATTCAAATACTAAATGATGTAATCATTTTTTTGCTGTACCAGAAAGCAGAAGTATTTGCACTGCGGAAAAGGGAATTCATACAATTATTAAAACATATGAACCATAACTAACTATGTAGATCTTATTCCAGCAGATTCTCGCGTGAGTAAGAACTGAAAAATGGGCAAAAGTGATGAGACAAATAGTGAAAAATTGTGGAAAATGTGAAAATAAAGTTGAGAGTGTGAAAACAAGGAATCAATACTGAGGATTCATCCAGAATTGTTATTTGCATGTTATAGTAAACAGTATGCTTATCTATAAGAGCCCTATCTGGATGAAAGTTCCTTCTATATGGAGCTTCTGCTTACACAAACAGACTATTAAGTGCAAGAATAAGATTTGTTATGCTCTTCCTTTTTTCACAATGTGAGGTGGTCTGAAGAAACCCACAGCATTTATAAACAATAGGTTGAAGATGGGGCTTTCTATCTGAAGAGACAGCAAGGCTAGAAAGTAGCTATATCCATGGCTGATGGTGGTTGGTGAAAGAACAAATGGAGAGCATTAACATTCTCACTCTGCCATGAACACAGTGAGGGCCACGCAACAGTTGCGTGGGTGTGGTAACAAGAAAGATTGATCTCTGAAGAGAAAATGTTATTTTTCAGAAGCCAGCTCTAAATTTAAAAGGTCAGACTCAAAACCGTACAGTATTAAGCAATCATCTCTCTACTTTTTGCAATAAGCTAGAAATTCAGCTGGCATAGCTCAACTGAAATCAATGCAACGACATTGATTTATGCAAGCTGAGGAGCTGGGTTTGAGTTAATATCTGAATGTTAGTGAAGGACAGACTCCTTACTAGGAACATAAATTACAGTGTACCTGGATGAGATTCGTGGGAAAGGTTGGTAGTGGATGAGAATCACCTGTGATGTTGGAAGAGTAATACTTTTTGAACTAAACCATATCTATTCAGAAGGGCTGGACTGCCTGAAATGAAAATTATTTTGAGACATTTTAATTGCCAAGCTGCTAGTGAATTCCCTGGCTGTAGCACAACATTTTTTGTTAGTACAACAAGTGTGACACTTGAAAACTGACAGGCTCTATGGCAAGAGGATACTGTTGGAGCAAAGCCAGTTCGAGACACATCCCCTCCCAGACCATACGTGGGACTTTGAGGATATGGGGTGATGTGATTATGCCAAACACCTTGATTTCATTGGTAATAAAAATAAGCTTGAGGTTTTGTGATCATGGGGAAAAAAAAAAAAAAAAGATGTGACTCAATCCAACTGAAGCAACCCCATTTATCTGAGCCTGGAGACAACAGGAAGCAATAACTCAGAGTGGGATGTTAACTCCAAGACCCACTGCTCTGAATCATCCCAGTATTGCCCTAATAGAAGACTCCATGACAGAGGAGTGATAAACAGCTCCAGTGTATCACCGTTTCTGGGATAAGTACTGGACTTGCTGCTGTTCCATCTACTTTTGACCTGTATTTTGTTTGAGAGGAAATATCCTACAGCCATTCCTCAGGGATAAAAGGGAGAATGCAAAACGAACCTTATATGCTAATTTCCAGGTATGAGGAATTGGTAACTACTGCGTCAAGGCAATAGTTATATAGCCATACTCTCTGTAGGAAAATTATATACTATTCTGCAGAGCTGATCAATCTGAGAGACGCCAGAACTGTGGGCAATTCAATATGAAAAAGTTACTATGACTATGGAAAATATAATGGGAAGCTAATGTCCCTCTTGCAAGGGAGTTTTGAAGTGCGGGCAGAAAGCATTGCATGGTTGGGATACTCCTCTCCACAGGTTATGAAAGGCCTGTTGGAAGGTGATAGCTATTTCCCAGGGGAGATGGAAAACATTGCATGTTACTCATATCAGCTGAGGAGCTATATGATTCTTCTTGACCTTGACTCAGAAACACTGAAGCATTAAGAAACACTAAGAAAAACTAAGAAACACTAAGAATGAGATGTGTTCGGATTTGGCCAAGGTCGTGGTGTGGGGGTAGGGAAGAAATGACAAATTATTATCTCTACCGCAGACTGTACATAATAGTTTTTACCATCAAGAGAGGAATTTGCTTTCAAACGACAATCCAATGCTTCAAGAAGAATCTGAGTCAAAGGAAGCACAGAATTTTCTCATGTTTGATGCAGATGCTGAGTTCCAAAGAAGAAGAATTACATTGCTTCAAAGTACTTGAAACAACCGGTAGGGATTTTCATTTTGTATTGAGATTCTCTGAAAGATCAATATTTAATGGAATGGTACTGCAATCCTCAATTTATAGCACACTATATCACACTATATTGGATCTTACGGTTGTATTGCTACAATCAATTAGAATAAGCAGCTATATTTTATCGGTTTTAGAAACAATAAAATATTTTTAATTATAAGCCAGCTTTTTCCTCAAGCTGCTTCAACTGACACAACTGTCATCAGAAAGCCTGGATTTAGGTGCAGAGGAATATAAGCCTTTCCTAATATTTCTTTTAATTCCATGACATTTTAAATATTTTTTCTGTGGAATACGCAACATAGAAATGCATTATTACATTGTGCTGGAGACCAGCTTTATCTCTTCTAATGTGGGATGACTCTGAATTTCACTCAAGTGGTTTCTTCACTTCTGCATAACATATGCAGACACACAACAATGAAACCTCTATATCCTTTTACATGTCTATAAGTATCTGAAAAATGTAGGCTTATATGTAAGCAGGCGTAGGAATATACAAAAAAAATGTTAATCCAATACAACCATTACAAGGTGAAACATGCACACCTAATGAAATCAGCAAGTGGGAAAAGTTATTTTGCGCCATGGACCTTAACAGAGACACACAATATACATTATATGTTTTCTTAGACCTGGAAGACAAACTGAATTTTTGAGCAACCTCTCATTTGATCCATATTTGAATGAGCTCTGTAACCAGTTCTAACCAAGGGTGCAGACATAAATCTACACATGGCATTAGGATTTTCTTTTCTGTGCCGTGTTTAGTTTATTGTTTTCAAGCTCATCTACTGTGTAGTAGTTCCTACAACAAAGAGGGGTAAATTACAGCAATCTGGGATGCACAGTTCAATCTACTGATTGTTTCTTCACTTCCATAACATAATTAAGAGTGGTTTTACAGTCTCCTCTTCTCCTCTGGGTTGTTAAAGGAAATGCTTCATTTACAATTTTTTTGTAGTTGCATCTTTTGCATAAAAAAGGAAAGAAAATGCAAAACTGCTTGCAATTGCAGTTCTGCCAACTCCACACCTTGCAGTGGGTTTTTACATTTCCTGGGCTTCTTCCTCCTCCCATTCCCCCAGCCGACAAAAGCCTCCCTCCAGTGACTCTGCCTCCCAATACTGTGAACATCCCTTGCTTCCAGCTCAGTTCCACCAAAAGCCCTGCATCCTGTCACTGGGTTTACCCCACTAATATCCACCACAAACCACAAAAGAAATTCTGGGGATTAAAACAGCTTTATATACACTTTCATTTAATTCCTCCCAAAACTACGTGTAGCAATAGAGAGGGTCTGCAAGGGATTTAGCACAGTTGGTCTGCTGGTTACCTCCAGATTGCACGTGTGCAGAAGCTCCAGGAAAGCAAACTGATACGAGATTTGGGTAACAAAGCTTCTGGGGGAGCAGGCGTACTTCCCTACCTCCTGTACAGCGAGGCAGA
This sequence comes from Nyctibius grandis, assembly GCF_013368605.1. NCBI lineage: Eukaryota > Metazoa > Chordata > Aves > Nyctibiiformes > Nyctibiidae > Nyctibius > Nyctibius grandis. Next base: position 46,909,399 of record NC_090662.1, on the reverse strand, counting down.
GGCCACAATCATGTCTGAGTCACCGGGAAGATGCAAAGACCCATGAAGGTCTATTTTGCAATTTGATTCTGGTCTCAGTTATCTTCATGTCTCATTGTTAATGCCTAGTTCACGTCACAAGCTATTTAAGACTGTAAGCAAGTGTCTTTCACTGTCATATATAAAGAAACACTTTCATTAACAGAGTTTTTAGGGCTCTTTCCATGCATGGGGTGGCCTATGGCTTCACTTTTCAAGAAACAAGTTACCAGTAAGCAAGAAGGAGAGACGTTAGGAAGGAAAACATAACGCTGCCTGCAGCCTGTAAGTTTATCTGCTGCACAGTGCATGCTGCCATCCCGAGTTCCATCTCTGCCTGCCCCATCAATCATTCCTTTTGTTCACACGGCAAATGGGATATTTTTTTAACGTGTGAATGATGCCCAGTCCTCAGGCTTGTGCAATGCCTGCTGAGCCGAACGGAAAAAAACAATATTATTTTGTAGCAAGAATGGTCTGTGCCATGTCCAACAATGAATTTATCAGAAAGGCAATTTTTCCTCCACACCTAGGAATGGCTGCATTTCCACTAATGATGGTGCACCTCTTATCAATTTCTTTCACCTTCAAGAACACCATAATTCTGACCTGGCCAATTTTTATCCCAGGGGAAAAGAAAAGCCTTTAAAAATTTCTGTCTGATTCCCTATCACAAAGCAGAAAACCTGCAATTGTAGCACATGCTCTATCAGAGTCCCCCAGAAGGAAAGGCAACATTTCATTCTTTCAGCATCTGCTTTCTCTCCATGAATTAATTTAAAGAGCATGTTGCGCACGGGTTTCCAGTGGCTGAGCCAGGCTTTGGTCATTGTGAAATCTGCTTTGCCATTACTGCTGTAAGAGCGCTGGCCTCACACACCAGCAGTGGGCCACAACGATGCACAGAATGAGCAAGACCCTGCTGTGTCCAGCATGCGATGCCTTGACATTACTTCCTTGCTTGTTATCCAGGTTTTAAATGGTCTGTTGAATTATTCAAAAGGCTTGCTTTCTTTAGGAGCTCTATGACATGAGGCTATCATGTTCAGCTTAAAGAGCTCGCTGAATTGTGTGGGTACTAAAATACCAACTCATTCTGGTGCAATCGAAGAATACAGCAAGTGCTGGAGGTGTTCAATGTAAAATATGAATACATACATTCAAGTTGGAGCTGTTAAGCCCCCAAAACAAACTGTTTTTCTTGTAGCCAGTGTTTATTTGCTGAAAAAAGATGCAGCAAATCTCAGCCTGGGGGCCTACTTTGGAAGTTCACCCTGTGGGTCAGGGCTCTGCTTTGAACGCAGGGCCCATGCACATGAACAAGAAGCAGCAAGTGCTCTTGCAAGTACGCCAGCGTGCTCTGCCCCCACTTCCCATATGGCAGCGCTTGGTTGTGTGAAGCAGCAGGCTGTGAGTAGGAGGCAGCTTTAGGCTGCTTGGCCAGTGCATGCTGCTCAATCAATTCTTCTTCACCCTCCCCAAATGAATGGCAGCAGGACAGATGGAAGCACACTCTGGGACAACGCTGGCTCCTTGGCTTGGGAGGACCACTCTGAGTACTACATTTATTTCTGTTTGAAAAATTTGTCATACTATATAATTAGAACTACATCTATTTAACAGTGAAAACTGACCTAAATATAGACAGACATGATTTATTGGGTGCCACACTGATATATGGAGAATAAGTTGGCAAAGAACTGTTCTTTTGGCTCAGATGCTTAAAAAGAGATAAGACTCTGACTATACTCTAAACAGGGCTTTATCAAGTATCTGATATTCTCATGCTTGATGGTTATTTTGCTATTCATATTTATTATTCATCATTTGGTAAAGAATAAATGCCTTTGCTTAAAAAGTAACCAAATAAATATTCCCAATAGGGTTTGAAATGTATACCTAATTGATACGAACTTCTGTTCCTGTTGTAGGCTCTTCATACCCACTAACTTCAGGCACTTACTATAAGAGTATAGCTCTCCATATAATCAGTGGATACAGGTAAATGTCTCAAGAGTGTGATTCAGATCACTTAATTTAGGGAATAATTGCATACTTCCTAGACACCACTCATTAGGAACCTACAGTAAAGAATTCAAAATTTGGTCTGTTATGCAAGAGAATGCAATAAAGAAATGTCTTTGACTATGGAAGCTTCCAATGGCAAGACCTTCAGTATAGAAAATAAGACATGTTAGAAAATGAGTAGGATTTACATCTTCATATCATGCTAACAGTACAATAGGTTGCAAAAAAAGTAAATGAATTATTTTACAGGAAAAATATTTTTTAAAAAGGACGAAAAAGAAACTCAGGAAGCATGCAAAGCAAGCTCCTATGTCTTTTTGGGAATGACTGAGAGGAAGAGCCAGAATGGAAATAAGCCCAGCCTTGTGGCTCACAGCTGTTGCTTCCATGTTTTCAGAGTTCTGAGGTCTAGTATAAGTCTGTTACAAAAGTGGTTTGCAGACAACCCTGCAGAACACAAACACTCATCTATAACACTGTATTTCATAAACATGTTATTTGCACATTTTCCAAAAAGTTTTATGCACCCTGCACATTGCTTTCTGAGGCAGGTGAAAAAGCAGGACGACTGGTCAAGCCTGAGGTTGCATTAATGTACAAATGGGACTCAGTCAATCCATTTTGACTGCCACAGTATAGTTATTGGGCATGTTTTCTCAGGAAGACTTGTCCCCATTGTTTCTGACTAATTTTCTGCACTGTAATGGCTCTGCAGCACATACTGTCTTTCTGAGTGTGAATCAGGATGTCCCATTGCATTGTGGATAAGCCATGGCGAGCATTAATGTCAGCATGGGCTGAAGATGCCAACAAATGGGATGCTGAGCTTGGCATGCTGAGACCAAGAGAGGTGACATTGTGGAAAAAATACACTCACTGTTCTCTAGGCATTCAACTGGGAAAACAATCACACGAGCAAACATTGCAGAAGAAAAGACCACTGCCAGCAAGAGATCTCCTGTCCCTCAAAAAGATCCTCTTGGATTATTTCTGGCAATAAAGGCTTGGGTTCCTTTGAGTGAAATCCAGGCTCTCTGGATGTTAGTGTGGCTTTTACTGACTTCATTTTGGCTATCATCTTCATGCTGCCAGGTCAACACACGCTACTTTGAAATATTTGGGGGCACCTAACATTAAAAAGCTTGTTCCTTCAGTATTTTGTTTCCATGAGGGAAAGGGTGTTTACTGTTCAACAGCTAAAATCATAAAGTGAAATAGTCTAAGAAAACCATTATATGTTGAAGTTTGGCTAGGTGTAATTGCAGCTCTCAGTATCATATTACTTTATAACACCCTGATATTTCACTGCTTTTAATACATGAACATTAATCAGAATAGTCTGATGAAGTTAGTCCATAACCCCAATGTAAAAGGAAGGCCTACATAAAGGAAAAACAAATATACAGAGAAGTCAGGTGGCTGACTGAAGGCCACAGTAAGTCAGTAGCAGAGCCAAGAATATACCCCTCATACTCCCGGATGTAGTAAATATACCTGATCCCAAATCTCCTATTTCACCTAACAGACACATTAATTGTAAGTCAAAAATCTTTCACTAGTGACAGCATTTCAGCCTAATGCAATGAGAAAGGACGGAGCTATTAAATCTCCTTCTCCACAAATGCTTTGTGACCTAAAAAAATGTTCAGACCACCACAACAATTATTCTCCAAGCAATAGGGCTAAATTTTAGTAATTTTTCAGTGCCACTGTTCATGACTGGAATGATTACGTCTATTCCTTTCCTCAGCCCACAGGCGGAGCTTAAGCAAGAATTTTGTTGTACCAATGCATTAAATTCAGACCCAATAAATCAGCAGCTATTATAATGTCTCTGGACCTGGGTGTCTGGGGGCCTTTTTTTTCCGTAAAGAAAAAAGTAGTGGGAGCCAGCAGGGGCATGGCAGAGACTAGGAGGTTACAAAGACGAAAACTGTGATGGGAAGATCTCATAAAAGCACTGGTGCTAGTTGTCAGTCAGTTGCACCAACAGAAATCTGGAGTAAGACCACTTAAAAGAGTTTTGTATAGAGCATTAAGAACTTAAAGCGTGGGCACTGTATTGAGATGATGCGAGAGTCCACAGCAAGTTTCATGAGGTACCAATCCTTTTAGCAACACTTAGAAACTAAGACATTAAAAATACATACTGCTTTCTTCTACTTCTGATATGGTGACATTTATACAAAAAGGAAATAAAACTAGAAAGTTATTTTTATGTGCTTATCAATTTTAAACTTGAGCTTTCTAGTACAGTTTGACTTAACATTTTAACTACAGAAAGAATGACAACCTCTCTTCTTTCGCCCTCCTCTAGCCTCCCCCCAAATATATACCCAACCAAAAAAATACCCAATCAATTTAGTTCAGCCTCCTGATGTGTGTATAAAAGCTACTACATATAAATCCCAGCTGAGGAGCCAGAGCTGTCAGAAGACTATATGTATCAGAGCTTTAGACTAGGCATGTCCAAATAGCAAAATAAACCTACCGCAAGTGATAATCCAGAACAGTCATGAGACACAACATAGACAAGGAGGACATAGAAGGAAGAAATAAAAATTAAAAGATCCACACACAAACATTAGTAAAAACCACGGAGAAATGACCTTTTTACTGTAGTACATTCATTAACAATTTGCCTCCCCTAGAAGGAACTTAATCCTCCCAGTGGCCTATGGTGGAGCTGTACACTCTACTTGAAAAAGTACGCATTGCCTGCAATGGAAACGGGTTTCAAGACTGAAAACCTAATCTTATTTTCAACTCATCTCCCACTTTACCTCAACTACATTTGCTCATAATCATAAACAGTTTCTCATTTGAAGTTGTGTTCAGGAAAGTGGACATTTTGAAGCACAAATATTCTAACAGAAACCAAAATTTTATTCCACTTTCTGTAATATCTAGCTATCATGTGCAACTATTGAGCTGACTGAGTCTCTATGTCAAAAGGACCTCTAACTATGTCAAGCTATATGGCTCTATAACGATTTGGCAGGGATGTTCAGGTCAGAATGAGTACATGTATGTCAGAAGTTCTCTTTGACAAACAAAACCAGACTACGATGGAAATTCCAGAAGCTGGTACTTTATATTTACCAAATGTTACTCCCTTTCAAGTTTTGTGTGCCTAGCAAACTAGGATCTTGCAAGATGCCAAGTGCCTATCAACTGCTATTATGCACTCTCAGCTGAAGGCAGAAGGTAATTAGCACTTGCAGGTTCAGCCCTAACAAAGACCAAACTAAGCTTTTTGTTTTTTTAACATCATTTCAGATCTTTAGTACTGTACGTTGCCCTTTATAATGGCATTAGATTTACATCCTGATCTTCAATTTTTTTTAACATTAAAATTTACTTCATTAAAGAGCTAAAGGCATTCTTATTTTTCCCCTCTCTGTTTTACGCCAGAGTCTCTAAAGTGGTTCAATTCTCTGAACTGAAATATTCTATGTTTAGCATTGCATTTAGTTCAGCTAGGTATATTAAAATTTGCACTGATAATTCAAGATTAAACTGCTAGAATAAACAATCAGTCATACTGCAAAAACAAAAAGAAAAAAACTGTGAAATTTTCACAAATTAGGAATTAAGTTGGTAAAAGTTACTGAATGCCAAGGACTTAAAATCTGTACACTATCAGACTGCTAGGTACAAATTTGAAATCCCAGACAGTGAAGAGGAAGCTCGACTGGAGAGTTGGTGATGCCTCCACTTATTAAGGGCTTACATTTACATCAACTGAGAATCTACCCTCCTCAGGTTTAACTATGCAAAACAAAACATATTGGTTAAATCCCAAAATATTTGGGCAAAATTATGTTTAAATAGCTATATAGAATATTTTGAATGGAATAATTTTAAAATACCTATCTGTGCAACATTTCAAAGTTTGAGTTCTCTTTGTAGGCGAGAGATGCATGATTTAGCTTTTTATCAAATTTTCCCATGAAAAAGATAGAAATGAAACCCAATATTAATTACAAAATTTAATTTTACATTTAAAGTATTTATTTTCCAAGAATCCACGGTCATTTATCCAGGTCCTAATGACTACAATTAAAAACACTTAATAATATATTGTAAATACAGCAACGGCCTTACACGATACGGAACAAATTCCACATATATACCAGTCAACAAAATGCACATTATTTGTCCTGCAACAAAGTACTAGGTTTGTTATCATTGGTAGAACATAACAAACATCTCAGGGAATTTTTTCCACAAGAATAATCAAACAGTTCTTCCAAATTATTCTTGGTTCAAGAGGAGTAGTTGGCTAACAGTAACCCAGGGCAACCCAACAACTGATGATCTGATTTTCCATGTGTTGCTGAGGGGGAAATATCTCAAAATTACTTAATATTAATAGCCCAGAACAAAGTCTATAAACCAAATACAGGGAATCTATGAATGCTAAATCAAAGTACTTAAAGAAAAGGGGTTTGTTTCACATTCATCATATGGAGAAAACAAAATCGGCATGAAATCTTTTTCAAGGGAGAACTCAAAATTTCTCCTCTGTTGTCTTTTGAGCTTGGCCCCACTAATCTTCCTAACCTTGGAATAGCTACATCTACATTAGTGATTTTGCGTACTGACGAGGTTGCTTTCATGCGTGAAATTGTCTCGTGTTGGTGTCATGCACTCCAGTATACCAGTGTGGCACATGAAGCATCTTCTCTCCAGGTGGGACCAAGGTGAACCTGCGCACCAGGGCACTATCTAAAGCGCTCCACTTGCAATGTGGATGCAAGGATCTCCAGCTGTTTCCTCTTTGTGCCTGTGCAGGAATCTGTTAGTCGCAGTAAGGCAATCTGGGATGGCTGCAGAGAAACCTGCTTTGTATTGCCTACTAGTGTGGAGACACATTAGTCCACCTAGGATGGGCAACTGGTGTGAACTTCATTAGCTGTAAGCAGGCAATGTGTACTTATGGTCTGAAAACCAAAATAGACTGTGTCAGATCAAGCCTCACTCTTTCCTTCACTCACATGATGACAGTGTCTACAGTGGTCGCTATAAAATTTTGATACATACAGCCTGAAAACAATGAATTTTGCCAAGGCTTACTTCATTGGTGTAGGGTATAGACTAGAAAAGTTACTACTGTCTAATGAATCAACACTTAGTAGTGGCTACTGCAAATGAGTAGCATGAACAGGAATAAAAGAACTGGATCTTCAGTTGTTTTCTTTCTATACTGTCTACTGAGCAAGAACAACAAAAACTGTCCTCTTGTCTGATAATGCAAACTGGAAATAGCTCTGACAGCTCTGTACCTTTGAAGCTTATCCATTGTTTTCCTCCCCGTATCTGAGCTCCTTTCAGACTCCACTCATGTGATCCAGTCGCAGCCAGTCATTAGACTTGTAAGGCTTCTTCATCCACTTTCTTGATTTTGCTCTTCCCCCATCACATCCTACATGCATGGAGAAGCATCCTAATCTGTCTCAGGACTCTTAAGACGAACTGATGACCTACATTTGTGCCTGCTCCATCACTGTATGGTGGCATCTCACCACTTGTTCTGGTCTGCTCCATGGGCCTTTTAGCTACTGTGCTCTAGGCTTCTCTTCTTGGATCTTGTTCCCGATAGCTGGCCCTAGTCCTTGAGTTCCTAGCTTTGGCTTGTACTTCTAATCAACCTGCCTTCAGCCCAGCTTTCTTCTACACTAGATCCCAACTTGTGGAAGGAACCGCTCATTCCTGACCATGCTTTTATCTTCTCTCTTTGGCTCGACTGCTCTGGCTCAACATTACTAGAGGTCTTGGGAGTACAGACTTGACCATGCAATATCTTTACAGTTATTGGCTCCTATGGAAGAGGTTTTGCAAAGCAATTCTCTAAATCTCTTCAGTACTTTCTGTTTGAAAAATACAGCCCTTTGTCTTCTTAGCTTAGGAAATCTGGTAACACAGTGAGGACACATGGGTACTTCACATTTATTTCCCCATTCTTCTGCTATTCTCAACAGTTTGCTCCAGGAAGGACAATACTAAAACCCTGTTAAAAAAAGCTTTATTTTCTTTCAGGAGCATATCAGTCAAGTCTGTGGCCCTGAGGGTTAGGACCTACAACTTTCTGCTTCTCTCGTATGAAGCAGATCTGAAGGACATGTTTTTCTGCCCTTATGAAAGTGATGCTGCTCCAAGGTCATTATGCTAATCTTTTCCTCGAAGTAACTCAGTTGACTTACGGCTACAAGCATGTCCTGTTACCTTTAATCTCCTCCCCTCTAGAACAAAATGAATTCTCCCAACATCATTGTGCTGAATGTCCCTGTGCTCTTCCTTTTGCTTGTTTTCCCTTGTTTCTATGCTTCCCGTTTTTTCTTCTGTACTGTTGTTTCTTTCTCTGCTGAACTTTTGCTTATGTTTAAAAAGAGATTTAGAGTTCAGAGCTACTTTTGTTGATCATGTAAGCTCAAAAATACTGATAGAAATATATACAAACACTGTACTAGGTCCTGGTCAAAGTCTTGAAAAAGGACAGTAAAAATTGCTCACATTTGCTTTATTTTTGGGACAACCAAGATACTTTCGATAAACTTGCCCCTTCCAGATGAGTCATTATACACCTGCTCATTTTTTTTTAGCAGAGCAGGGAAATTGGCTGACCGCTTTATCAGTGATGCCACACCCAGATTCATCTTTAGTAATACCACTGAGAAGATGCTGCCAATCAGTGCTCTCTTCAGAGAGACACTACCGAGGCAACAAGCAGAACACTTGTAGACACATCAAACAGAAACCTTCAAATGCAACTCAAGAGTTCAAGAAAAGGAGAGGTACTTTACCTGGTCTTTCATGGTTTTCCCTAAATCTTTAACATCTTTCATGTTAATAGCATTCTTCCCTCCCTTCTCCTTTCCCTTCTTCTTGTTCTTCTTTTTGAACAAGCATTTCTTACAGAGACAAAAGCAGCAGGTAAGGATTAATAGGACTGCAACTATGGCTATGGCTATTAAGGCCCAAGGTGGCACTGGAAAAGAAAAAGAAACACACACAAAAAGAAGGTGGTAAACTGTTAGTAGAGTTAAATTTAGAAACAAACACATTTCTCTCACAGCTAAGCCTTTTTCAATGAAAATGCCTTGCAGAAATACCTGAAATAATTTCTAAAATACCCTGCCATCATTTGTGTATTTGTCCCAACAGAGCATTTGCATACACAACACCAATTTAACACATCTATCTAGTTATATGCCTGGTGACACATATCAAACTCACTTGCAGCTATTTTGATTAATCAACCATCTGAAAACAATATGTCCAAAATATTTAAACTATGCAAATCTGTAAAATGTCGGCACATTTAGGCAATTACTTGCTTCTTTCTTTAATCATCTCCCGAACCCACCTGGCATTGTAGCTGAATCGGGTGGAACTGACTGGGAATTTCCCTTTTCCAGAACAGCATCTGATCCAAGCAGTCAGTTTAAATTAACAGCCCTTCTCCTCTGCCCACTGCTGCACTTGACAGACTCACAGACTCCTCACAACAGATGCAGGTCAAGGTCACCAGTAAAGACTGACCAAGGACAAAGGACGGTCCAATCCAAGGGCATCTGCCCTATTCGTCATCGTGCCCTAACGCTAGCAAAGTTTCAGCACATAGCTATATTCTCACCTATACTTTCCTATAAAGAAAAGCTGTTCCGTTTATTCATTCAGTCCAGGATGGTGGACACAGCTGAAGCATGAGTAAATAACAGAGAACACTTACCATAATAAAATGGTCTTGTTAAAGATCAGAATTTTTGGAAAAAAGGAATTAAGATGACGCTTAAACACAAGTACTCCAGAAGGGAATTATCTTCATACAAATCAGCTTTAATGACCACTGATCCCCACATGTAAGCACACCTGACAGAACTTTAGATCTTGTAAACTGTCATTTTCTAAAAATCTCGAAATACACTCAGTCCATCAGGTCTGCAAGATACTCAGTGCATTACCTAAAGGTCTCTAATACGATACAGAGCAAAACCAAAGAGTGAATCAAATTTGACATGTTCATGTCAGTGAATCACAAAAGGGGATGGACAGTATAAATAGAGAAAATGAATTGCTTAAAGGAGCTAAGCAGAGTGTGAAGCATGGTCACAGGAACTTACACTACAAATTACCAGTTCAGGAAGAGGACAGAGCACCTACACCTTCCTTACTCTAAATTTAATGACAATTTTTGCTAACTTTTATTCAAATGTCCTTGGTGACAGATACAAAAATAATGCAGGAGAATAGTTAAACAATAATTTCCGTAATACTTTTGTGCCTCCAAATGTTCATTAAATGCAGCTGCTATAAAAGGGAAGCTGTACCATATGTAGAACAAATGAGAACTGATTATTAAACGAATGTTAAAAAATAAACAGTGAACAGATTAACAGCTGTTTATGGCATGTACTTTATGGAGTCAGCAGCAGCAATTCTGCAGTTAAAGTTGCATTAGATCTGCACTTATCGCAACTTAAATGCGATATTAATGCAATATTTCATGCATTAATGATTTCATTTTGGTTTCAAATCTGGTGTGGTAACACTTGTACCACAACTGACTCTCCTACAAATTTTTATTTTTTTTCATCCAGCACCCACAAATGCAAAACCACCACCTTTCACAGGCAATGTGTGCTCTTCTCAAATTCTAAACTTCACATGTGTACTTTTAGTCCATTAGACACTTAGCATCTCAAATGGTATTTACATAACACTATACTTTATATCTGAGCTAATCTACAGGAGTTATACCAATATGAAATGAAAGCTGTGCCCAAATTTATCAGTTATTTGTTTTGCTGCCTTGTCAGCAGTGCTTGAAGCATGATGCCAGCGAATACGGGGAGCAGCAAGAATATGGGATGAGGTTCTGCCGGCAGGATGGTACCGTAGGAGGAAAGAGAGGAGGACACATCAAATGCGGGTAAGCTGGGAGAACCAAGGAACTGAGGATACAGGGAATGTGGGCATTAATAGGATACATATGCATCCTACAGATGAAAAAGCTTGTGTAGGTAGTAAAGTCAGGTGCCTTTGTGCTGAAACTGTTGTGTAAAGTGGTATTCTGGCACTGCTGCCTCAGTTCTCTGGAGCATGAACAATGTAAGGTGCCTTGGGGAGCACTTGAACCACTTGCAGATACCTCAGCTTCTTTTTTATAATGTATTGTCTGTTCTCATCTGTTTGTAACTTAATTTCACCCAATAGCTCTTGTGATGCAATTAAATGATCATCAAATTAATATCTGAGACACCAAGAATTATGCAGAATTCCTTATTTATCTCTTCAAAGAAAATATGCTTCCTTTTTTATTAAATAAAGCATAAGCAATAAAGGAAAAAATGTGGGGTAAACCAAAATCTGGACATTTCCAAAACAACTTCAACATTCAAGTCTGAAAAAGCAAAAGGGAATGGATTTTTTTTTTCCCAATAAAAGTGTACTACCTCTGTCAAGGAGCTGGCTTATCTGAACATTGCCATTGACAGAGATTGCCCCACTAGTGGACGTAAATGTTAGATTTAAGATAAGTGAAACATACAGTTATCACTGGCTTTGAAGCTATGTTTGTTTCCTTTCAGAAGCATTATCTAAATAATTTTAAATGTTAATCATTTTACATAATATGGACAAGATTTTCCAAAACTACTAAAGACTTTGAGAGTTTTCATATCTGTGGCTCCTCAATTCATGACGCTGCCAGAGGAGCTTGAATTCCAGAAAAAGATAAGTTTTTAAAAATTAGTTTTCCACGAAGTCATCTCAAGGTGGACAGGCCAGAATGAAATGACTGAAGTCACTAGCCACTTTGGAAGATTCAAGTCTACAGCCTTTAATTTTTCAGCCTCTTCATCAACTGTGAAAAATATCTATAAAAACCTTACCAACACTATATGAACTTTCTTGGTTTTGCACAGTGGCTCACTCTGGAGATTCACATTGGTTAATTCCAGCTGGACCTTATGCACACTTATGCAAGATTTTCAAAGAATTTCATTTTTCTAGTGTTTAAATGGACAACAAAGGGAATCTACAGTTTGAAGACTACCTCCATCTATATTAAACCAGTTTGATCAAGTTCAGTAGTGCAGTTTGAAACCTCAGGAGGTCTTCGAACATGATCCATTGAACAAAAGACCTCTGCAGCAGACCAAGCAGGGTGAGTGACATGAAAAACAGATCCTGACCAAGTGACTGAGGTGTCAGGGAACGAGAAGGTTCTTGTACAACTTGTCTTACCCAGTGCCTGCACAAGGGGGTGCTTTGAAACAAGCAATACTTACCTATGCAATCAAGGAAAACGTAATGGTTTAAGGATAATTAACATGTGTGTAAACTTTCTGGTATTTCAGTGTATTTTCTTCGTTCTGCTTCTGTGGGCAAATATGGGACACTTATTTTGAAGAAGCTGTCATGAATCGCTACGTGATTCGGTGATGCTACAAGGCTCTTAAAGACAAATCTATAGGAGGGGATCTGCTGAGTAGCATAGTTAGTAAATAAGGTCTTGAATTAGTCTTATTGATCCAATCCAAACAGGGTATGCTCTAGGACTTTACTCAGAAATGCAGGAATGAAGCCTATCAGTAAAGGAAGAGTGTAGAGAAAATGAAATGCATGGCTTACTCCTGAGCAACAGCAAGGCACTGAGAAGAGTAAGCTCTAGGGTTGTGTTGATAATTGAGGCATTTTGAGTACTGATTTTGCATCCTTCACTCATGCTGAACATCAGTCAGATGTGGATGCAGCTTAAGGAGTTGTGAGCTCTCTCATCCCTCCCTGTTGCTTCCTTCCACTAGTGCCAGCCAGGGTTGTGTGCATATTGTGGATCATTTGATGCATTTGTAGCATTTCACAAATACAGCAGCTGTGATGCACTTACATTATCATCTTAGTTTGGGCTTAGGAGTGCCTTTATGAGGCATATCTCCAGACCATATCCATATACCATGCTTGGACTCACGTTTTCCAGCGATCTGGGAGGGCACAGTGGACCGACTGGGAATATACTCTCCCAGAGCTCACCTAACAGTGCTCCAATTGCAAAAGGCACTTGGCCCGTGGGAGCAAACCTAAACCGAAGCATTAGGCCCACAAAGTTTGCAGTGTGGGGCTGGGTCCTCAGGACTGACTGCTTCACTTCACTGATTTGCGTCTACTGCACTGCACTGAATATTGCTTGTGTCCCAACCTGTCATTAAATCTTGTTCCACTGAACATGCTAGATTCACAGGAAAGAATGTATTACTGAGTCGTTCAATTTAAGAGCTACAAATTATGTTCTTTACCTAAATATATCCTTACTTGGCCTTACACAAAATGCTTGGAGAGGTACAGGCCTTGGGTCTAAAACTGACATTCCTGTTAGACAATCTAAAATTATCAAACGCCTCGGAGGGCATTTGACTCCAGAGGAAAGACAGTAAGAGGGAAGTCACAAAACATGTAACAGCATTAAAGTGATGATACAGTCTGTAAAAGAGAATAAAATCCTTCATCCTAATAATTTTCTTCCCTTTCTGTGTGCAACGTCAGAGGAAACTTTATTAACTTAGAATCCAAAGAGAGGGAAGGTCGAGGAAGAACTGAAGTGAGGAGCTGAATTAAAAAGTGAAGACTTCCATACCAAAAATGCTGTCCACCAACAACTCCCAATTAAGCAATTAAGCAGCTCCATTTAAACTGTGACAGCAAAGGACTATCAGATGATGGCAGCTTCCGTATTATTCCGCACAGGAGGCCCATGGCATGTCAGAATTGATAAATATTAATAATCTATGTTTCAGAGGGGGGCATGATACTTAACAGGAAGCTGCAACTGCCAACTAGTTGTACGTGAAGCGCATTGCATTAATCTAAAGCTCTGGCAGCCGGAACATGAGAGCATTGGCAGTTTTCATTCACTAAACCATAGTTTTATCTTAGCTTTTTGCACTTACAGCTTCTTATCACGAAGCAAACCCCATATACAGCCATATTCAGACCTTCTGTATAGGAACTCCCCAGGAGCCACGTTCTGGGAATCCATTTGACTTTCATTAGAAGAAAAGAAAATGACCTGAGAGCAAGGACCCAGGTAATAGATACCACCATTCACAGCAGAAGGAATACAAAGGTGATCAATGCAAAGAAAAGGAAATGCTGACACACAGTAAAATGACTTGTAAAAGACGAAGATAAAAACTGCAAATACATACAAATACAGATGATTTAAATACTAGCCTTCAGGCTTATACAGCTACATTTCCACCCCAAACACTCTTATGTGTGACCTCTTGCTTTAATAGTATGTTTGCAAAACTTTATTTTCACTTTCTTACATTTACTACAGATTTTTTATGTGGTTCAAGTTAACGACACTACCTTTGACCCATCACTAGAAGGAACCATTACTAAATATCTTAACGAATGCTCTTATGCTGACATTTCCTCCCCCTTCTCTAATTTTTGAGCATGTGCAGTTGCATAAGACTATCTCTGTGAATAGTTTATGGAAGTTACTGAAGCTTTAACTAAGCTAAGAGATCTGTTTTGACAGTGAAAGTTCCCCACATGCAAAATAGTCTGTGAAAGTGCACTGATCAGATGGGCTTCACTCATTGAGTATACTCCTGACTGTAGCTTCTTTGTTAGACATTATCATGTAAAATTATGCAAACTTTGTATGACTGAACATTCCAGTCTTTGCAAATAAACTGACACTGAATTTAGCAGTAATCCTATATACGGCTATAAAATTAGCCAGGGTGCTTGGGCTGCTTGAGAATCTGATCTGCCTACTGTATTCCCCCAAAGCTAGAAGACAAAATGCATAAGATGATGACTAAAATATTTACCTGAAGGCAAACCCACACCTACTATTGGAATTTGCAGGTCATTTATGCTCATTATTGCCAGTATTAATTCACCTTTTAGGGCGTATGATAGGTTCCCTGTCATGGTAAAAGACATCTACTCAACAGCATATCTTCTTTCTGCAGAGCAGAACTATTTCTGTCTCTGTTGTTCTCTCTCTCTCCTTTCCAATGTGTTTTGCTCCTTCTTAAATATTAAAATGAAAATAGCTCCTCTGTTAACCTGCCCTTTCCCTCTCGAATCAAAATGAAACAGAATATAAGCAAAAGAGAGTTAACACAGGTCTCCCCCCTGCTGGCTGTCTCACTGCTGGTTGGGGCTGCTCTCTGGGGCTCATTTTCAGCTCAGCCACCACTGCACAGCCTCCCTGATGGCCACATGGCTCCTCAGGAAGGTCCCTCCTGTGGTCTCTGGTGCCTGGCTGCCCTTTCTAGCAGTGCCGTGCTTCTGTGGGGCTGCCGGCTCTCCTCTCACCCTCTCACAGCTCCCAGCCCTCTTGCCTATTCCTGCCTCCCCCTTCCTCCAGCAAATACAGCCGTTTCTTCCATTGCCTTCCATGAAAGAACGATACTCCCCCACTTGGCACACAACGGCTCAGAGGAGGAACCAGCAGCCCAGCTCCCTGGTGCGCGGCATACCCCTTGTGAAGGACCGCAACGCTGGTCAGCGTGACAAATAAAACAGCCTCCCTGTTCCAGCAAAACCTCTAGGTCACTCACTACAGAAAAAGAGTAGGGAAAGGAAAGACTTCGGTGGCAGATGCTTTCTAATCAAGTATATAATATTTTTAGACTGATGCTTCCTATCAGTTCATGTATCTGCTGCCATAAAGCTTTTAAAATAAAATACATTAATTCAGTCTCTACATAATTGCCAGAGAAAGCACTGGGCACGCTGAGCAGCTGGGGAAGATGAAGAAAGCTGGAGTCTCCAACCAGACCTGGAAGCCAGACAGGTTTGCTGAAGGCTTTCCAAAAACTCTATGTACCAACACCAGCTGAGGCCAAATGCTTTCCCGAGAAGGGAAAAACAATCCATGGGGCTAATATTCAACTCTGACAAACAACTCTGTAGAAGCTTGAGATGACTGCTTTCCGTCATGTGGACAACTGTATTTTTGGATAAAACACATTTCACTTTTCCTGTGACAATATGTTGTACTTCAAACTTCGATTGACAGTCTGAAGGAAGAAAAACACTAAAAAAAAGTCGCGCAATGCCCTCTGACTTGGAATTTTAAAAGGGACAAAATACTCCAGTCATATCAATCCCAGGACTCAGAAATCAAGAGAATAAGACTCAAAAGTAATGCAATCAATGGGAAAAAAAATCAATTATGCCTATATATATTTGATTTTCTTATCTGATTTCATTCACTGTATGCAATGAACACTGGTTTTATCTTCCTTCTCAGTTTTTGAACACTCGGAAATATTTGTGTCACATTTTCAGGGTTAGCACTGCAAATATGAGGGCCAGGGTTGTATATCAGTTTTCAAAACAGGAATCACATTTCTTGCATATCGGAATTAGTCATGCATAGTACATGTTGAACGTTGCAAGTTCCAAACCTAGGTAAAAACTCCATTGCCAAGGAAGGATAAGCTAATTTGGCACTTTTTTTTAAATAAAATATTATGCAGGAGTAAAGTCCTCTAAAAAAAAGGAACTGATTTGTGATTTCTGATAAGATGAACTTATAGAAACGGCATCCATCTGTAAGCCAATGGTCTGTTAACATAGACAAACTTAACACAGGACGCTATTACATGATGGTCTAGGGTTTAAAGGAGAACAGCTGCTATTAAAAGAACTAACAACCATTGGAGTAACACCCTAAGATCCCACTGAAAGTAATAAATAGTTTTATTCCTTAGTGTGATTTAATATTCCATTTAGAAGGTCTCAAATAAAAATGGCTCATATATAGCAATTTTCATCAGCAGATCACAAAGTGTCTTATAAAGGAGGTAGGTAATAATATCTGAACTGCAGAGATGAAGACAATATACACAGAACAAAATGACTTCGGTTAGCATCATATAGAAGACACCGTGGCAGCATTGGTCTACATTACCGACTGGTGCAGTGCACAGGAAACAACAGGGGCTTCATTTGCTGTGAGCATGTTGACCGCAAGTCCCTGCTACGTCTTTGCCAGCAGCAAGGTTCCTATAAGCTGCAGGTTCTAGGCATGCACCCCGCAAGTGTAGGGATCTAAGTGCTGGAGGATGCCATGCGCATGTTGCAAGCAAGTGCACCAGATAGCAGACTGGGGTGCTGTGTCAACCTCAGATCCCACCAGAGGAAGCACCTCAAGTGCCGCCCTGGGGTGCGTGCACGCTGCGTGCCTCCCGGTACTGTACAGGCAACAGAAACTCACACCCAGAAGGAACCCCTCCAGCACACTAAGTCACTGGCGTCGAGTGCCCTGTGTGACGCCAAAGCCAAGCATACATCAGACGTGACCTGGGTCCCAGCGCCAGGCCCCTCAAGGCTGTAATCCTTCTGGCACATCTCACTGCCACCTCGGCTACTGCAGCGCCAGGAGCCTCGCTCAGCCCTTAGGGCACCTCCTTCACTCTGCTTCTTCCCGAGCAGCAAGTCAGAGGACCGCTTCCAGATTTTCTGCATGGCCGCTTCATACAAAACCATGATGCTGCTGAAAAGAAGGACTGAAACACTGCACTTCCCACCCGGTGTGGAACAGCTACTGTCAGCATGGTAATTACTGTCCCACAGAGAGCGTAATGACATGCTGTGCTCTGAAAATGTTCCAGCCTTGCAGAGTGTTTGGGACCTTAAAACTTAATTTTGTTTATCACCATAGAGCTGTAGCATAAACAAAGAGACTTCAGTTTCATTTGTCATGATGTGCTACTTTGATAATAATTTTTCACTTCTTATTTAAAGCTTTAAAAACGATCTTTTTTTTTTCTCCTGACTCCTGCCATTTCATTATCCAGCCAGCATATTGTAACCAGAATCCATACACTCAGATAAAGCACTGAAGTATGGGATAGCACAGAGTAAACAGAATTTACTCCTCCTACATACCAAACTGATGAACCTACCCACTGAAACAGTCCTGCTGTTCCTCAGCTTTGTTGCCAGTTCAGATTTTCATTTCCTACCTTATTAAAAAAATTGGTGAAATTCTCAGTGAAATTTACTCTCTCTCCACTTGAAATAAGGCCAAATGTAAAAATGTAAAGTATTTCTACCTTGTAAATAATCCAATTATTTCTATTCATAAAAAGTATGACACCACTTCCCTTAGGACTTGATTTTTTGTCTCTATCCATTACACAGCCCAGTAGAGCCATATTATTGACTCTGAACAGATACTAAGTAGGTTCATATATCTGCTTTTATCCAGCTCTTGAAAAGGCCTGGGATGAACCTGTTTTTCCCCCTCTGACAGGTAAGATAAGACAGGTTAAAAAGACTCATCTACAGCACAGAACGTAATATATATATGCATTATATCTGCCACCCAGTTATTAAAGAAACAGATGTATTTTGCAGTTAGTTAAGATTTATGGGAACAGTTAATTTCTAAAATTGATTAATACTTTCAGACATTAAAGCCTTTGTTGGTGTTTTTAAGTTTTTTTAATGGCTTCAACAGGAAAGCATTTGCATACTTAAGTATGGTGTCCTGGTTTGGCCTAAACCAGGCCGATTTTCCTTTCAGTGATTTTTACTTTCAGCTAAGTCTCCTCTAAGTAACTGCACTTTCTGAAACTAACTGCATGTTTTTGCGGACAGTGTCTGCTTCCAGGACTGATAACGCTCGAAGTTTGTAGTTATCACTGAGGCACCGGTAGGGATGTTGTGCAGAAAGGCTCTTGCTGTACTTGTTCTTGAGAGAAACCAAGGTCACTGCTGAATTCCTCACTGCTTACGAGTGAAGAGCCGAAGGGGGGGGTCGCAGCTGCAGGGGGGAGCGGACAGGGCAGGTGACCAAAAATTGACCAACGAGGGTATTCCATCCCATACACGTCATTCTCGGTATAAAGCGGGGGGATCACGAGGGTCTCGCTCTCTTTCTGCTATGGCCGGTGTCCAAGGAGGACTCCGTCTGTTTTCCTGCTGCCCCCCATCCCGATCCGTGCATCCCTGAATCCAGCTCTCGACCGTCGCTAGGCCCAGCCTGGGCCTTCCCGGAGCCTGCCCTGCAGTGCCGGTGGTGACGTGGCTGACTTCAGGGGAGCTCAATCTTGGTTTTGTATATATATTTGTATATATTTGATTATTTTTATTATTATTATTATACTTTTTTTTTTTCATTATTATAGTTTATTAAAACTGTTTTAATTTTCCAACCCAGAAGTCTCTCTCCCTTTTCCCTTTCCCTTTCCCTCTGGGGGGAGGGGGGGGGATAACAGAGGACATCTGCCGCAGGTTTAATCGCCAGCCCAGCTTTAAACCGTGACAGTATGGTAAGCAATGAGAAAGGCTAATTTCTAATAGGTTTGGGAACTTGTTCATATCTTCAATGTCTAGAATGATTTAAGAAAAAAATTAATTGCGTAGCTGTAGTAGTGATAAATCAATTATAAAAACAATCAAGGAGCAAACCAAAATCAATCTCCGTCTTCCAGCTAGAATTAAAGCTTTGTTTTTACATTTTTACTCTATGTTAGTCCAATTGCAGTACGTAGGCAGTAATTGCTCATATGAGAAGCCACATTTCTTTTTGTGACAGGAATGTATCTGTAAAAGCATATTTCTTTTGCTGGGCAATAGTGTATACCCAGTGAAATCAAGTGAATATCTGCATTTCTTGATCTGTTATTTTAAATGTACAGATATAACTTTGAACAAGATTCTTTCATTAAATATTAGCATTATTAATAGACACTCATTTGTGTGTGGGTAGTGCCTAAAGGCACTGACTCAGAAGAAATGCCTCACCAGATCAGAGATTGCACACAGATGAAACAAAAGGACAGCCTTGCCTGAGAGGCTTTACAGTGTAAGGTCCCAAGCCTGTGTGGTGGGTACGTGCCCATCTTGGTCTAACTGACTGCACACAAGAGCTGTGCCCTTCTCCAACCATCAGCCTATGAGAATGCACCAGGCTTGTACACTGCCAGATCCACTCTGTTCAAGCACATTGCCTAGCACTCCCCTATGCACAACCCTTGCTAAATACCCCTTCTATCACCTCAACTAGGA
The DNA here is from genome assembly GCF_013368605.1 of Nyctibius grandis. Classification (NCBI taxonomy): domain Eukaryota; kingdom Metazoa; phylum Chordata; class Aves; order Nyctibiiformes; family Nyctibiidae; genus Nyctibius; species Nyctibius grandis. The sequence continues at coordinate 46,889,302 of NC_090662.1, read as the reverse complement.
TCCTGTCCACCTAGGACATGAACGCCCTCTTTCTGGAGGGAACCCAGCCAGCCAGCCTAGCACCTTTGTATCTCACCAGTGGCCAAGGTTATGGCGAAGACTGGGCCCTGAAACAAAGGACACAGAAAACCAAGAGACCCTCTTTGGCTGGGACCCTCCAAAAGGAGTGACTGAGCTGACTGCGTTATTGATGCAATAGCAGTTAGCCCCATACAAACCAGATTTCAACCACGGCTCACTCTGGTCTTCCAGGTGACAGCTGTTAATAGGAATGTGCCAAATAAAAATTTAGTATTTTCAGGCCACACAGTCTTGTCTAGTTTTTGCACAAATGGTTGTATGTCAAGCACTTTCATGCTGAACCCTCAGCATGAGATGAAATTCCCTATCCTGAGTCACCATGACTGAAACATCCCACGTGGTCCCTCACCTTTGTTTCTAGGCTTGTCTGTAACACCAAGAATGGCCCTATAATACTTATGTGCAGTTGCTGGCAGGCACAATTAGCATGAGCCATGCTCATGTTCACAGAGATCGTCAGTAAGATCATCAGTTCACATGTTCACCAGAGGTAGTCCAGTGTCCTCTCAAACCTGGATGCAACTGGATAGTAGGATTGCTAGGTAATCCTGGTCTTGGTGCATGGCCAGCAATGCCTGATCATGTGCACTGTACACAGGCAAGGGCTCATACCATGTGTCAGTTGTAGAGTGCAGCAGAGCAGGGTGCAGGAGTTGCGACTGTGCTACTCCACCCCCAGCTGGCTCTGCTCACCTCAGTGGGACTAAGTGAGCCTGGTTGTGGCTGCATGTATGTATTTTACCAAGAGACTTCAAATTGTGTATTGATTCAGTTGTACAGGGGTATGTGGGAGAGCATTCCTGGCAGGCACCTCTGTCCTTGATGTGGCACTCTGTTCAGCTCAGAAAAGGGCAGAGAGTAAACCATCCATGCTGCAGGTGTTTTGAGAGTGTTATATGGGTGACACTTGTTTGTGGGATTGGGGGCATAATGGTGTGGGCTCTGCTGCACTGGTACACGATGCACGCCTGGCAGGCCAGGGCAGCTAGGCGAGCTGTTCTGCGATGTGTAGTCTGACAGACTGCCTGAGGGGTGTGCACTGAAGGACTGAATGGTCCCAGGCTTGCCCCAGGCATTCAAACTAAAACGTTTTCATGACCTCTATCTATTAAGCAGAGGTGCTGGTCAGGATATTTATACCAGCTTTGCAAATTTCGAGGGAGTATGTACCAACAGCCCAGCTATCCCAAGCCCCATCCCAGTGCTGGGATGGAAAGAAAGACCCATTCCCATGGCACGGCTCACCTCTGCCTCAACAAGCACCACAGAAGATAACTCCCCTTGCTCCTTCCCCGCCAACTCAAACTTCCCAAGAAAGCACCACTGGTGTGAATGGGCACAACATCTTTTGCAGCAATCTGCTCTGTTCTGCCAGCACACAGCTGTCACTATGAAGATGTGTATGAACAGTTTCGTGGAATCACGCTTACACTGCTAATACAGAAAAAAGAAATTTAATTTGATTATTCACTGACTGTACACAACTCAAGTCCCTTGGACAAAATGTCGTTTTCACCTGCTATTTAAAAAAATAGCAGGCTTTGACCTTTCTCTTTTTAAGCATTCAGTTTTATTTTAAAAGACTGAAGCAAAGAATCTAAATATAGGTTGTGCCTATGCCTAATATTTCGACCTCCTTTAATGTGCAAGAAGCTATCAAGGCTGCAACCACATATCAGTAGTGGCCTTTGTGGGAAGAAATCTGTTTTCAAGGTATGGTTAAGGTTAATAGCCATGTTGCTCTTCTTTTTCAGAAGCTCATTTAGCAGCACTATTATGATGAGGATGATGATGATTGATTACTAACTTCTGCCTTTTTGCACAAAAAGCACAATTTCTGATTGGCTAACTATAAATGCTGTAATGGTCATTAACTTTGTTGCAGGAACCGCTGCCAAAGTGATAAATAGATTTGGTTTACATTAGCTACCAGCCTAAAAACATCATTTGACCTCATTAATAGATCTAATCAAATCTGGAGTTATGCTGCCTAAGAAGGAAGACTATCCTTTTTAGGATAAGAACTCCAAGGCTTTTTTCTGGTCTCCATAAATACAAAAGTTGAAATTTTGTTCCATTGAGGTAAGGTCACAATTCTCTCCAAAATGCTTGGTGCAAATGCTAGGCATTCAAGTTTTCCTTACTTCTTGTTCAGTCTGGAAGAAGTTAAAACTGCTCCTAGGAGGCATTAAAAGCTACCTGTACAAGCCCAGGGAAGCTGTGTTTCTTGGAAAACCAGTCAGCTTGCTGAAGGAACCAAGAGCACAACCTTTGTGTATACGTGTTTGGAACTTCATGTTAGTACATTGAAATCTACATCAAAATTATATGGTTGATGTACAGATTTAGCTCTTCAGGTCTATGGAATGAAAAAGCTGCAGACTGTATTTGATCTCTTAATCCACATTTCCTACATACTATCTGCAAATTGTTTCTTGTATCCTTCATCTTTACTTCTGTAAGGTACAAGTATAACACACCCACTGTAGCTGTGCTTCTCACTTTGCCTACCTAGCAATGTCAGAAGTTATTAATTTAGCATGCCTGGAATATGTTTCCTCTCACGTTGTGCTTCAGTCTTCTGCTAATTAGCCTGAATAATTAATTTACATGAGCTCTAGTCAGGCCCTATATTCAGCTAGGCCATGAGTGTGTGTTACAGCTGTAACCCAAAGTTGATAGTTTCGGGGATGATGTGGATCTTAAAGAAGCCTGGAAAGGACTGTTTTATAAACACACGTATCACCCTGAAGGACAGCAGAAAATGTTCTTGTACGATGTGGATTAATACAGGCAGTTTGTCCCGATGCTTTCTTTGTCCTGTTAATCTTATTGGCTATCGTCAAAAGCTACTATCAGTTTGTCTCTTAAGACAGCAACTCTCCCAAAAATCTCATCTAGTACTGTTATCTCGCCTTTTTTTTTTTAGATGTGACATAAAGTAGAGGTGAAGTACGACTCTGCAAGCTTTGGGACAGAGGAGGAACCACGAAAAAGAACTCTTCTAATCAACTTCTGTATTTTATTTGGTGATTGTTGTTTATTCTAAAATTTAGCAATGTTGAGAATGGGAACCAGAAATCTGTTTTCCCCTCTCATTTTGGCCTATAGTTGCATTATTTCCTACCCAATGCCATGACTTCAGCATGAGTTAGAAGTGCTGTCATACATTAGAGCTTCTGGCTTGATGAAGGAATTAAATCTAAGTCTCTCCATTTCTTGGAGGAGCACTCCAACTTTCAGATTAATATATAAAAAGTGGTGAGCTGCGCTACCAGCATAGTATTGGAAGACCCAGCCTTGTTCTACACCCATTCCCCAAAAAGAAGGGCTGTAGGCATCAATCTTTTGAAGGGGAATTTTCATTCCCCAGTGTTAAGTGGACAGCTGAACCAGTTTGCTGCTCTGAGACATGTGCTAAAGGTTTCAGATGAAAACTCCATTTTAAACCCCTGTATCTGGCTTGCTGCTGGACAAGCAGCCTGGTAGGCTTTTCATCATTCTGAGACCCCTTGACTCCCACCTGTGCTGAGTCTGAAGTCCAGCGATGTAATACGGAATGCAGGCTGCAAGCTTTTCTCAAATTATGTCAGTCATTTTTCCCAGATATGACAGAAAGAAATGAATACCCTCTCTCAGTACCAGAGTCCACCTTTGATTACCTGCAGTAGGTGTCAGTTTTGCCTTATGCTGCCCAAATGAAAACCAGACACATTCTAGGCACTTACATCCCGTATGGGATCTAATTGTACGAGCTCAATTCACAGAAAGAGCATCCTTTTCCTCCACCTCCTTCTGTAGTGTCCTATTGACACTGAGTGCACTCGGCACAGATTGATCCTACAGGTACGTCCAGGCCTGACTTTCTCCACTCAGTGAAGCATTCTTGGAAGGGCATATTGAAAACTCAATGCTGAAATGCTACCGGCATCTTCTATTCATTAGGAAGAGAACAGGAAACAGAACCTTAGGCTCTGGAAATCAATTATTAGACATTCTTGTTTGACTTTGCTGCAGTAAATGGTCACCAGGGTCTGACTCAAAAGTTCTATACTAGACTTGGATATACAGTCCTCTGGTTGATACCACTCCATGTTCATTGCTTTTTATCTTTGAATTGCTTTCTGAATGACTACTTGCTAATTGGCATAGTCACAGAAAAGTATTATTTTCCTTTTAAAGAAGGAAAGCCAGGAGAGGATGACCTGTGACTTGCTTTCAGGATCACAAAGAATGTCACTAAAACTTGAGAGTGGTCAGTCTAACCCCGTGCCCTGAGTACGCTTCTCTCCTGAGACTGGCATCTTTCCATTCTAGCAATATTTTGCTCCACTATTTACAGTCAACCCTAGCAGCTGCTCTACATGGACACATTTTCTTATTGCTATTGAACAACCACTGCACCTCCTCATTGTTCAAAAGTGCATCCACTTATTAAAACAATTTAATTAAACCCCATTCTTCTCATTGGATTAATTTCATTGCTATTGATCAGAGAGGCCGAAAAAATTATCAAATCTTAAAAGTACCCAGCAGAGTTCTTTCTTCAGTCTCTATATAAATACAATCGAACTTGAAGTAATTAATCCCAAGTTTGGCCAGAATAGAGAAGTAAAAATTAAAAGGAAATACCGTAACTAAGTGTCCTGGTTTGGCCTAAACCAGGCTGATTTTCCTTTCAGTGATTTTTACTTTCAGCTAAGTCTCCTCTAAGTAACTGCACTTTCTGAAACTAACTGCATGTTTTGCAGACAGTGTCTGCTTCCAGGACTGATAACGCTCGAAGTTTGTAGTTATCGCTGAGGCACCGGTAGGGATGTTGTGCAGTAAGGCTCTTGCTGTACTTAGTCTTAGAGAAACCAAGGTCACTGCTGAATTCCTCACTGCTTACGAGTGAAGAGCCGAAGGGGGGTCGCAGCTGCAGGGGGGAGCGGACAGGGCAGGTGACCAAAAATTGACCAACGAGGGTATTCCATCCCATACACGTCATTCTCGGTATAAAGCAGGGGGATCACGAGGGTCTCGCTCTCTTTCTGCTATGGCCGGTGTCCAAGGAGGACTCCGTCTGTTTTCCTGCTGCCCCCCATCCCGATCCGTGCATCCCTGAATCCAGCTCTCGACCGTCGCTAGGCCCAGCCTGGGCCTTCCCGGAGCCTGCCCTGCAGTGCCGGTGGTGACGTGGCTGCCTTCAGGGGAGCTCAGTCTTGGTTTTGTATATGTATTTGTATATATTTGATTATTTCTATTATTGTTATTATACTCTTTTCCATTATTATAGTTTATTAAAACTGTTTTAACTTTCCAACCCGGAAGTCTCTCTCCCTTTTCCCTTTCCCTTTCCCTTTGTGGGGAGGGCGGGGGGGGATAACAGAGAGCATCTGCCACAGGTTTAATAGCCGGCCCAGCTTTAAACCGTGACACTAAGCATAGGAAAAAGAAACACTTCCGGAATTAGAAGTCTGTCTGCTGAAAACAATGGCCATGGTCCTGATGGCCTGTCCAGCGATGTTCCTGTCCCAGGTTCTCAATTCCTCTTGCAAGTACTCTGTCATTAACTAAAGAAGCAGATGTGCTGTTTCCTAATAAGACCTTTGCAATAGCTAATTGACAAGTCTTTCAAACCTGTAGCATCACCAGTAATGAACAAACTAATCCTCCATCTCCTCAGAACTGAGTTAAGCTCAGAACAGAAAGGGAGAGGTGGCAAAAGAAAATGGGCTCTGTGAAGCATGAAGAAATAAAAATGAAAAGATCATAAAGAAAACAAACATTAAGGGTAGAAGAGCAATCAATAAAGTCCAAAGCTTGCAAAGATTGTTTCGGAAAATAAGTACTCTAAAGGAATTTATATAAGTATAAATGGCTACTTCACTTTCTTCATAGGGTGCCACATGACAATAACAACACATTAATCTCTAAGTTATATATGTTCTTCCCTAGTGATTATTCCATCAAGCAAAAGGTTAACACATTTAAATGAATGCAAATGAGACAGTGGTTTGTTATTGGCTGAAAGTGCCTCAAAACAGACTACTAGTGATACATAGATGCAACTTTGCATCTGCAGTCTAATTAAAAGTAATCTAATTAAATATGGTGCATCTGTAAAGCAGCTTGAGTGCTGCAGAGAACACGCAGAATTCCTTTTATAGTTGGAAAGAGCTTCCAAGAGCCAGTGTGTCTCTGCCATTTCACTTTATTTGGAACCACTTTAATAACAGGTTAGTAATCAGCAAATAAATTCTCTGTAGCTGCTGTGCAATTCTTTATTCACAGAAGCAGAAGCAGTGATAATGTATCCACAGATACATTACAACAGCAATGGAGGCCACATCGACTGGGGGAGGAAATGTCCTTTCATTAGGCAAAATAATACTGTTGGAAAAAAGAAAAAAGCTTGAAGCCGTAAGTCATCCTTCAGCCTCACTTATTAAGGCAGAACTCAACTACAAAAAACACTTTTGCAGATGTGTTGCGTTACTGACGTGAGCTGTCCACAGCAAAATCAGGCACGATCAAAACCTTGTCTTGTCAAGGGATTTCTTTTAAAACATTCTTATTACAGAATCCCCTCCTTTTTTTTTTTCCTGGCAAATAAAGATTCCACAGACATTGTATTCAGTATGAAAACTTCTTGCTCTCAATTGAAATTCTGCCATAAGCAATTCTAGCACTGAGAACTAAAATGGCCATGAGGTAATAAAATAGTATGTATAACCCTCTACCCAGCATATAGTCTACAGGCTGTGAGACCAATGCAAAAGAATAAATTCCAGTGTTTTTTCTTTCCCCCTCAAAAGTTCAGGTAAGAAACTTCATTTTAGAAAATGGTCTTAAAATGCTTACATCAGCAATACTCAGATGAAAGAAGGTCAAAGGAGGACAAATCTTGATGAAAAGTTCATCACAACATACTTCCATGAGGTATTACAGAAAACAAAGATACTCTGCATATTCCCACCTTAGAGAAATAGTCTGAACTGTCTTGATCCTGCTGCAACCTAAAGTAACTACGTTTCTGGAAAGCCAAAGATATGAAGATACAGTGCTTGGCAGGAGTCTGAATCCATGCAGGGTAAAGAGGCTCTCCAGATCTCATTGTTTTTCTTCTTTCTCCCTTTCTCAAGGCTCACCAGATTGCTAAAATACTGAATTTAGTAATATCGAGATCGCTAAAATGTTGAATTTCAATATGTCCTTTACTCTGTGGGACTGGCATGGCTCTTTATTCCTGGGAAATTCTCCACATCAGGCTATACTTTGTGTTAGAGCATATTCATGGAATGAGAGGGTGCAAGAACTATACTGTTGATATAACACTCTCCTAGAAGGCCAGCAAATTGACTCTTCCATTTTAGATGAAATATTCACTGTATGAAAAACTGAAATAGGCTTGAGAGTAGAGTTCTGGAGTCTTCTTATTTCTTGGTTAGTACCCTAACCAGTGAGCTATTTACATCACATAAGCCAGAAGCTAAGCCACTTCTCCTGCAGAACAATATTCCCAAGTCCCTGGGTCTCCAGTGGAGGATTTCTGTATCAGCCACAGGGAGAGGGATGAGTAATGCATTCTCCATGCAGTCTAACCTATAGCCCATAGTCTCTCTCTTTTCTCTATGGGGTGAGATATGTGGGTTTAAACTTGTTTAGGCTGAGTAAGATGCAAGCCATGTTCTTCCTCCTCTTATTACAGTGCTTTAGCAACTATCCTTATTACAAAATAAAATTGGTGACAACACTATCAGCATTTCCCTTTCCTTCTTTAGCCCCACTGTAGTCCCACTAGTTCCAAGAATGAAAATACAACCTCCAAATAAAAGAGCAATAGATAAGACAGATAAATCCCATAGTGAAAATAGGTTCTGCTGTTTGAAAAAAATGTACATAGAGGGTTCTATTATCAAAAAGAGATCATAAATGATGAAAATTCTCAAAATTGTCCCATTAAAGTAATTTTCTTTGCTGCCTGATATTTCTAGACAAGTAGAGCTCAAATTTGAGTCCTTTCAGCTGTAAATAGTTCCATTAATTTCAGCAAACTATGCTGAACAATATTTGTAGAATTATGTCTTGAGGTGAACTTACTAATACACATGAAAAGAGCGTTGCATGTTTTTGACAGCATTCCTTTAACCTAGGAAAGATTAAGTGTGGTGATTCATAGAAAAGGGATATTTTGGTAAGTCATAACTAATTTTCAAATGAAATGTCAGTCTGAAATTGCTAATCAAAGAGTCATTTTCAAGGTATTTTTTCATATGCTGGTGTGATATTTACTCCATTGTAGAAGCTTGCAAAAGGCATCTTTCGTAATTCAAAACCTGTATTAATGTGAGGTTTATGTGCAGCACAGGCTGTCACAGAGGTCCATGCAGCAGAATGAATATCCCTCTTTGTGAATATGCGCACTGATGGTTAACAGTACTGTGCACTACACTAAAAAGCCTTAGGGCAACAGAGACTTCAAAAAAAATGTGTTTTCTTTCTCCTAAATATGAAACATGAAGAAAAGTTCAAAATGAAAAGCATTTAACTGTATACGAGAGCAATTTTATTCAGATCTAGATTTTCCTGATGCTGTATTTTATCGCGGTATCATACATTTCCTAAGGAATGAAAAGGGGACTGTCAAATACGTTGTTATTTTTACACCATGTTTTGATTTCAGTGCAATATGGAGCTTTTAGAGTGTGGTACAAACATGTGGCTGTATATGCATTGCATTAAGGACATTGCATTTACTTGTTTTACTCGTTATTATGTATTAACTTACTAATTAGTCTTTATTTATTTATTGTGTATATTTCTTATCTTTATTATTACTCTTGTATTACTTTAATCACACTTTTCTCCTATGTTCACTCAATATATAGTACTCATAAGACAAACTGCTTTTATAACGTATGAAGGCCGCCTTATGGCTCAGCCACCTGTGAATTGTCTGCAAATCAGCACAGAGTTTTAAGATAACTTATATACGGTAAAAAACATAAGATACAAGATACACTAAGATAGAAATTATTTTTAAAAACAACATAGGACATCTGATGCAAAGTTTCTGACATCTTCTAGACTTAAAGGTTGACTATATTGGTGAGCACAATTAATAAAATTTGAATCTCAACCCTGTGCTGCCTTTGCTGTATTTTTCAGCAACCAAGAAATGCAGCAAAACAATATTGATTTTCCCAAATTACCTCAGAAATAAATCTGCGAATATTTGCCTCACTTCCTGATCACTGATATTAGCATACTACTCTGCAGTACAGCAAAAATAGGACTTATTTGGTGAAATCTCAAAAAGGGTTTTCAGAAACTAGTAGGTAACTTCTACTTATTTTGAGATGACAGTCTGAGTGTTTCTAATCAGACTTGTCACAAACTCCTGGATCAGCTAGGTGGTGAGGAGCCTGTCCTTGAGCTGAGGAAAAGGAAGACCTCATCAATACTCCTTTCAATGGACCTTTAGAGCCAAAGTTATGGCTACATATAGGAACACTATAGTATATGAGAAGTGCAGTTGGCAGAAGTAAAAATGGGCCAATAAATTCTATTGTTATGGTGAAATAGACCATTAATAAGGGCAACGCTTTTGTCTCCATCACTTGCAATATGCAATAAGCTTGGAAGGTAATATTTCTGTGCTGTGACTAGTATTCAACTCATCCCAAATCATAAATAACTTATGTTGGCAGTGTTGTCCCAGGAGACTCCACTAAAGTAAGTGAGGCTAGTTATATTTATTCAGGCACATCATGGCAGAGGTGACACTTGATGAAAGAAGAAATCCTTCCCTGGAGCAAAACTAAATGCCATTTACCTCACTGCTGATGGCTTACAGATCCAGTATCTCTGCAGTGGCTTCCAGAGATTCAACCACTGAAGAGTTAAAAATGACAGCCCAAAATAAACCCTATTAAACAGCTCTCTAGTCAAAGTATATTAATTACGACCAACATGTAGACTATATTTTGATTGATAGCCCTTTCATCCCTTTATGAAAGCAGTTTCTGACAAGCATACCCCTTGCAAGTGGCTAGTACTTATTTAATCGGCCTCACATGCCTTCAAGTTAAGCCAGCCCATGCCAGGAAACAACCTTCTGGAAGCCAGCACTGTAAGCAATTTTCCTTTGGCTTCTCTCTAAACTTGGCAATGCTGTGATTTATCCTGGCTTGTCTCAACTGTTGATCCTTATCTGAGGCCACACACAATTTTGCTGCCTGCCATTGACATCGCAGGGTTATATGCAACACACTTTTCTCTTCTGACTCTCTTCCAAAAATGTTTCTTGTCCAACTAGTAGTGTAGTTAGTAGTAGTTAGAAAACACTTGAACAGGGATGTGAGGTTTCCAGTTCATGGTTCAGTGCAGGAACGTTCAACATATTCATGGGGTAAAGAATAACCACTGACGGAAGCCCTGTTAGTCTTGAGCAAAAAACCAGCTAGTCCTACTCTCATGACTTCTGCCACTGTAACAAGAAAAAATTGTACATTTTACAGTACATTAGTCTTGAAGTTACTAAAAAATAAACATCAGTATTCAGTCTGCTTTGCTAAAATGTTAGCTGAATGCTTTTCACTCCTTCTTAGCAAGCTTTGTGTGAAGTAGAGGGAAAAGTAGAGAAATATTGTTTTGTATTTATTCTTTTTCATCAGAAGTATCCTATGGCAGGCAGACAGACTGGAGAACAGAGCAGAGACTAGCACTGGCAGGGAGCCTTAAGCCTCCCTCAGCCATATGTCAAAAAAATTTCAGAGGCTTTAACCTTCCTCTCTCCTCCTGTAACTGTATTCTCTGGGAAAGTCTTAGCATGGCAACACTGTTTTGTGTTTTTTTTTTCCTGAAGAGGCAGAAAGTGTAAATGAGAGGAGAAGGTGTTTTGTGATGAGGGAACCAGAAGAAAGTAAGGAGAACAGGCAGTAGATGAAAGATGGTGAGAAGAACTGAAGTTGTAAGTCACAAATTGGTTATCGTTTACTTTCAGATTACAGATGTGACCTCTAATACTTATAAGCCATACATCTCGTCAGCATACTCTGTAACAGTAATTCTGAGAACGTCAGACCTACTGACATGGAGATTGTGAAGACATATACTGTCATTAATGCTTATCTGCCCGGTGGAAGCAAATGTTGCACCTTCTTGAAGAAAGAATCATTGATTTTTTTTTTTCAACCTTAGAAAAGGTAATTTTAAGTTCACCTAGCATCAGGACAGGAACATAGATATGTCACACTTCTCATTTCTCCACTCTCCAGATGTCAGTACAAACACAATACTGATGCAAAACCCCTTTATTTTCATTGCCCCATAAAATATTGTGGGAAAGCAGGGAATATCAGCATTGCTTTGCTACATCGAGAATCCTCTTCAGTCTCCTAATGGCTCCCAACCCTCATTCTGACGATGCTGAATGAGTAACAAACTGCTGCAATTCAACATCCTCACAATTTGGTTACAGCCTCATTAAGTTTGGGAACTGGATAGTGAGTACTATAACTATAAGCATGGACATAATTTCTTTTAGTCCTACGTTGACGTAAGCGTGTTCTAGCTTGTCTTTACCTCTTACAAAAACCAAACCAAAGCAAAACCAACTTTGAAACAGAGAGGCATTCAGCACTTGTTAATCTATTAAAAGTGATCCATCTTAGCATACATGACTGATACGATGGATGCTCCTAGCACTTTATAACTCCCTCTGATACCAGGGGAAAGATTAAAGAAGTCTGCCCAAATAGAGAACTACCAGTAGCATTGGAGGCAATCCTATAATTTTGTCTGCAAGACTTAAAGTACTGCTGGTGTCCAGTCACAGAAAAAGTCTTGAACCCTGTGACAGTCTGATGCTGACTTTCAGATGCTTCTCAGCTTTAAAGCTGAAAGGAGGGAGGAATTAGTGAGGCATCACATCTGCTCCTTGCTCATTGCCACAGCACTCCAATACACCCACCAAACACCTGAACAACTCACTAAAGCTCATGGATGACCTAAACCCAGAAGAAAGCTAAACAACATAATCTGTCAGCATCCTGGATCCCTCTCAGGCACAGGAAGTGGCACTGTGGTGGTCTGCTTCCCCCTGAGCCAGGAACGCTGAGGAACAGCGGTGGAGACATGCTGATGCAAGGGCTGCTGTACTTCGGAGGAAGCATAAAACCAATGTCCTCAGCTTTTGTGGTGATGAAAGATCCCCTGGGATTTTCCCAAAAGGATTGTAATGCCTTACAGCCACATCCAACTCTCATTAAACTAAATGGAAAGAACCTCAATCACTTCTGTGGAAATTAGATGTTTGCAGGGTTGGCCCAAATCCCAAGTGAGGTAATTACATTCTTCCAATGGTTTCCACTGGAAAATTTCAGTCCCCCCCCATCCCAAATGATCTCAAAGTAGCACTCTACTGATCATTTAAACTAAACAACTGCCCTAAATGACATCTTTTTTTGAAAACAATCATGAAAATGTGTGTTGTGATAATAAGCCCTGTGACAAAAGAGGGTACAACCCTCAGCAAGCAGCCTACTAAAATGAAATGGAAGGTAAAAAAATTACACTGATATTTATGAAGGTCTGAAAAGAAATTTGCTACTACTACTACATGTGTGTGTGGTACATGTCTCTCAAATTACATCACTTGTAGAGTAACAAATTTTAAAAATAACCATAGCTAAAGTAGAATTAATTTACATTAAAATATGAATTAATATAGCAGTTCATCAGGTAAATTGCAGCATGTATTAGAAATATAAGTGTTTACAGTTGATCCTCCAAACCACGTATGTGTAACAAATTTAATTTGATGCACTATTCAGGAGCTTAAAGGTTAGTACACATTTAAATACTTTACTGGATTAAACCTTTTGAAATTCTAAAATCTGCTGTGATCATTTCAGTACCTGAACTCAGCCTGCATATCCAGGTTATACTTGCATGGCTATATCAAATAAGAATGTACTTCTGTTGCTTTCATGTTATTTAGAGGTGTAGGTCAGTCAAGAAAAAGACTGGAAAACAAGAAAAAACTTGTTCACCAATTTGTACTCATCCTGCACCGCAGGATTCAGCTAGCGTTACTATGCCATCAGGCGTTTGGTATCGCAAATTATTTTACCTAATGTGGACACAATTTAGGTGATTAGTTGTTTGTTTTTGAAGAGGATATATTTTCTGTTCCTTTTTTTAACAGGAATTACCAGGATAAATATTCAGTTCAACAGAATAAAAATGCTTTTTATCATTATCATTATAAAATTATAGCTAGTTTTCTTATTCTAGGTGGCAGTGAGAAGTAGTAGCGATGTTGGACAGATCCATGCACTTTGCAGAATCAAAGTCCAGCCATCAGTAGGTTCCTAACAAAAATGAGCTGTTGCAAATCAAGGATGTTGCATAGTTTAAACACTTCAATTAATGCATTAACTGAACAGAAAAAAGATTTTTGTAAAGTTTCCCTCTTCCATTTTGTCTCTTTCTACACACCTATATTTATATCAAGAAAAGCAGTGTGCATAAGTCTTTTCGTACCATACAATCACTGCCAAATAAATGCATGGCTGTTTCAGAATAGTCAAGTCAATTTTGACATTTTTTCATGCTATGGTATCATCATTATCATATTATGCCCTGAGTTCAGGCAACATTAAGCTTTCTTGTTTGTCCACTGGTCCTCTCCATCTCTCATACTATTTTCTGTCATGTTGGCCACCTCGCTGTCCTAGGACTTAAAACTCATCAATAAATATTTCACGAGGCAAGAGAGTTTAGAAATTGGTATTCTGAAACAGTTTCCTATAAAGTGATTACCATCACCGAGTTGTAATCTAAAATGATACGCTAGACTGAAATGTATGAATAGTAAGCTTGCCTTACCTTCCTCTGTCCTCCCTCCCTTGCCCATGCTGCAAGTAAATCTGCACTCATGGCATATTACAAACAAATAAGTCTCCAGGGCTGAGACCTGAAATGCTTTATTCCAGCTGGCTTTGGAGAAGTGAGGTTTGAAACCTAAAGAAGAAACAAGTCTGAATGTTGGATTAGCAAGTATATTGCTTGTGCGAATTTTTTCATGTGAGTTCTGGCTAGGAGAAAAGTGTTAATAAATACATAAATGAAATAACACAGAAAGAAAAGAGAAAATTCAGTGCACTCTGGTAAGGAAGGACCATAAAGATATCCGTAAGAAAGGTTTAAAAATTATTATCAACATTGCTGACTATGTGAAGAATGGATTGCCTCTCTATAAACTGAAACTGTTTCCAGTAAAAAATATCTCATGCTTGTCCTAGTCTTGGAGGTTTCCTCCCCATTGGGGTACAGCCATACGGGGGATGGTCCTGACACAGCTTTAGGGGGAGAAAGCTTCTCATGTGGAAATGACTTTCAATCCTATTGGCAGCTCACCAGCTTTAGGATACTCCTTGTCCCTTCCTCTTCAAGGAACTGCCACCCCTACCCCGCGGTGTCAAACGAATGGTTTGTGTGGCTGCTTCAAACTGACAACACGGGAGCTGCTAGCAAAGGTTGAGGACTATCATTCAAGTTGCAGCCTAAAACGCCCAAGTTCCTGATCCTCCTGAGACTGAAGGAAATCAAGAGATCAAGCTGGAAAACTTGGATGTGCCTTTCCTGCAGGAATAGCTAGGAAAGAAATGCAGGATTCATGAGGTCAGACTCCGTAGCCTAGTGTGGGACATTTGTTTAAAAGTAAGGAGCCCTAAATACCCAGTGTTATTTGCTTATTTTGTCTAAGAGCATTTCACAGAAAAATGCACATGACCTTCAGCCAGGTTTCTTGTCCAGTGAGTTCCCTTGCTCTTCGCCAGATTGTACATTGACAGAAGAGAGTGAACCAATCGCTTTCAAAGTGAGAGAAATGAGGTCTCTAAGCCCAGGGAAAGTGTTTTCAGGCAGTGAATCCATCTATTATAAGGGCCTAACCTAGGGCTCTTTCTAGATATCAAAGTCTGTGAGATCAGTATCATTTCAGACACATCTCCCTCCAGTTTTTCCTTCTGGATAAACCTGTTTCTCTGTTGTTCTGAAAAGAACCAAGGCATTTAACTCAGATTTGTGAATATGACTCCCAGAGTCTGGTTCCTAAAAGCTAAGTGTAGAAACCCCGAGCATTTCTGGAACCCCTTTTTAGATGTGGGTTGAAATGCCTTTCCCACCTGACAGGACAAACCTCATAGTTCATTTTGGCAGCTCTTGCTGCAATAGGGAAATAGAGCCAGCTACAGTACTGAAACATGCCCCCAGATGATATAGGGGCTGTGAGCAAATTAGGGAGCTCTTGCTGAAGTTGATAATTAAGATTAGATTCAGATTCAGAAACCTGCACAGGAGTAGGCAGATGGCTCGCTCAGCTGCCAGCTGGAATTCAGCCTTCTTGAGGCAGTCATTCAAGTTCAACAGCACAGCTTCCTTCTCTGGAGTCAGAGCAAAGTCTACGTATATCAAGATCCTTCTGAAGATTTGAGGCTACCTCCACAGCTCCTGCAAACTGGCTGCCTGTTGTGGAAGAAGCAGGGATTTTCAGATCTAGACCAGTTCAAGATCTTGCTTGAAATGCAAGCCAAGACTAAAAAGATAAAAAGAATGCAAGAAAGGATGCTATAGTCCTACAGGGATTTATAATCCCTCAGAGAAGACTGGATTAATTCTCAGCAGCAAACTCACCCAGTTCTAAGTAGAACAGTTAACAATAACAACAAAAAATGACATTCTGTTCTTCATCTGTGCCAACTTACAACAGTGCCTCAGAGTAACAGAGGCTTCATTATCTACTGTTCGTTATTATAAAAATGCAAGAGAGTATCTTCTAGCTTGCCACAGTGCCTAGGCACAAGTAGCTGAGGTAAGGATGGAATATCAGTCTTAACAGTAATTCCTATATTTTCATTGTCCATTTATACCATACTTTTCAAAAGCAAATAATCCCAAGTGCTTTTTTTCTTTCATGCAGTACACTGCTGGGAATCAATCTTTAAATGTATTCTCAATCTTAAATTCAGAACAATCATTCCATGAACTCTCTTTACAGAGCATTTTCAGAGCAAGACACAAACTGAATTATAACAGATAATGGGTAATTTCTGTAGACACTTCATCTGCAGGTAACTTTGAAAAAGACCAGCAAAGACTGTGTTTATTTTATGCATATGAACATAATTTTAGTGCACTTTCCCTCACACAAAGTAATGAAATTTTAAGATATGTTCCCAGTACTGAAAGGAAGCCAGCAACCATGTTCAGTTTTCTGCTTGTAAATTGAATTCTCTACTCAATTTATAAGGCACTGGCACAACTTGACATATCTATAGTGCAATAAAATACCTACCAGAGTCGTTGTAACATATAAAATAATAATGACAGTGATGTGTTAGAGGAGATCCTTGGGAGTACTCTGGCACCCCTTGTTAAAAGCCTGTCACCAAACCAAAGGTAGGTGCTCACCCCTGTTTCTGCTATAGATGAATTTCATCCCCATGGTTGTAAAAGTTAATCTGAATGGGGTTTTTTGTTTTCTTGTATTTTGCTGAAATGTTCCCAGCATCATGTATTTTACAGGAGAACTTGCTTCTCCTTCTCCTTCTTTCAGATTATACAACTCAAAACCAACTGCTGTTTCTGAAAATTATGTTTCAGACACATGTAATCAATAATTCTCTTTGACACTGGGGTTACGCTTCCAGTGTGCTTCTGGCTAAGAGACAGTATTTCCTTTCAGACGGGACAGTGCATTCACAAGGTGCTGCAGAAGAGGACATGAGTTTAGTGTGCAACAGGCTCCAACAGCACCCTCCATCCCCAGCACAGGGATGGAGGGTGCTGCAGCTGGTGCTCTGGTTCAAGTTGTAGGGCTCTGCTCTTCTTATTTCTCGTTTCCTCCTCAGCTTGTCCAAGGAGCCAAGATAATAGCCAGAGTAGGAATAGGGTCCTCTCTCAGACCTAAGTGTGTAAGATGTGTGGGTTGAGCTTGCTTTGAACAGAGGGGATGTGTAACTTCCTGGTGAGCGCGTGTGGTTGCTGGTGCTGGATCAAGCTATGGTTTGCAGCAGCACTTTGGGACACACTAGAGCAGCTCATACCTCCAACAGCCTGAGGTTCCTAGCTCAGTCCTGTATGAGGATCAAACTGGCAGCTGTCACAGATCCAAAAGTTTAAGTACAGGACATGTTAAGGGGATCCTATCAGAAGGCATATGAAAACAACTCATGGATTGTAATAATTTTCTTCATGACAGAATCAATCATTAAAACATCAACAGAGTATAATTCTGCAGGATCTCAGACCACATTCCTTCCAGACAAGGATCTTCATCCATGTTCTGCTTTAGGAGTTTTTCACTTCCATTCTTCCACCCCTCAGTATCTATTTAGATACTCTGGATTTAAAAGCTGTATTTTCAGGACTCCTAATTTCAAGCATTAAAAATATGCTGGACCCCTAAAAATAATGAGGGTATTTTCATATTATGAGTTTATAAAATAACAGAGTTGAATTGTTTTTCTTTGTCTCACAATTTTTGTGTCTTTTAGATGTGTGTGGGCAGTATTTTCAAGCTTTTCCCCACCAGCAGGTGATCTAAAAACTTTTATTTAATGAAAATAAAATAATTCTGAAGTTCTCATGCAATCACTGAACTCTGGGAGTGGGGGTTCAGGGAGAACAGAAAGAACTCTGAGATTTCCATTTAAATTGTTATATTTAGAAATAATTATTTTTCCCATCTACGATTGTACTGTAGTCACTCTTTCTTGTACTTGTTCTGTGTTCCAAAATAAATCTTTATTTCTGATTTCCCATTTCTTTCCCAGTGTAAAGTTGCATGTATTTGCTTGGCATGAGCAACTGCCAATGATTTGATGATAGGAAGGGAAACAAGAAGACTTGAATTTATGCTATCCTGCTTCCTCCAGTGCTGTTCTTCAGACTTTCCTAAACATCAAGAAACTTCTTTCTTTACTCTCCTCTAAATCTCTCCTTACAAGTCCTCTTTGCCAGGATACCTAAATAGAGTTTGCCAATGTCAGGCTGTTCCTAAAACTGCTTATTGTATTAATATACATGTATACATATCTATATATATATATATCTATATGAACATATGTATATGTAGTCCTCATTTTCTGCAGGCAAGTAGCTATTCCTTGCCTTATATTTAGACAGGAAGGTCTCTAAACGAAGACTCAATTTTTTTCCAGCTAACCTAAGAAGATCTTAGGCAATGACAAACACCAGTATATGCCATGGAAATATAAATAATAGCTATTGCTGAGAACTTTATTGTGATTTTATGGTATTTGTCTCTCTCTATTAATCTAGTTTTGAAATCTGAAAGCATTCCATTATCAGCATTTTGCTTCTTTTTTATGAACTTAGAAAAGAATGTGCCCTCTCTTCCCTGTGCCAGTGACACTTGTACTCCAGGAACCATTAGGAGAAGCAGTGAAATGAACAGCCTGAATTTATCTTCTGCAAATGATCAAGCTGGCAGCTCCATAAAAATTAAGTTTCAGAAAGACCCCATGCACAAAATCCTCAATTTTCTAATAATAGATAAAATTCAATATCTCCTTGCTAATCTTGATGCCAAATAAGAATTAAAAATTAAGAAATTAACTTTATTGCCATTTATAGAGGGTAATAAGAACTCTTAATACAGCCTCAGCTGGTCAATCAAGAAAGGTTGAAGGGCAGAAAGGCAGAGACCAGAGGAGTGAAAGAAATTATGAGGTTGGTCTAGGATGACTGCTGAAGGCTGAGACTTTTAACTCAAATGGCTGAACATATAAATCCAGACTTATTTTATTTGCTAATACCTACAAGTCTGTACTTCAGCTTACTAAGCTATTATTTAGAATTAACCCAGACCTCAGTCTTTCAGTTATTTTTACATTTTTTATTACAGTTTCCTCTATAGCCTCCAGTCTCATTTCGTTTTGACAGTTATTCACTAAGTCAAGGAGAGGTAAATAAACCTTTCGCTGAATATCTGCAAACAGAATGTGAAACAAGTCTGCACGGAACATCGTGTTTTAGCCTGAATCATCACACAGTTTTGAGCTCCTAGTTTGGGGGATCATCAGTCAGTTGTACATGATGAAGCAAATTTAGGGGTTTTGAGCACCAGCTACTGAGGCCAAATAGAGTTGCAAGCCAGCCAAACATTTCAGAATAAGGTCGGTATGGAAATTTAACTTTTTATCCAATTACAATGTAAGACAGCAAAGAGCATTAGAAATATGCAGTAACTTCCTATTAAAGAGGTAATGATAGTATCTTGGATTCAATGCATTCAGTATTACAGCTATTCAAGATTATATGAGAAACATTAATGGAGTATCATTATTCAGTCAGATGAGTGCTGGAATTTTATTGTATTTTTGCTGTTTTATTTACCTTACTGGCAGAACGAGGTCTTCTGTTCATACAGGAATGTATTCTTAGGAAACACATCAAGATCACTTTGCTTTTACAAAGATGCTTATTAAGAAAACTAATGCTGACTGATGTTAAGTTTTATTTTTGTATGGTTAGTATTAGTGTCTTGCCTTCAAAGCCTCCGCCCAAAAGCTGTTGCTGTCTTGCATTCCCATAGTCTTGCTAGAACTCTCTTACTGTAAATGTGTGACAGACATTTTCCTAGCCTGTAGACAAAGGCCCAGATGGAAAAGCAGTGAGAGGGAGGAAGGAAAGAATCAATATATCTTATAAAGCCTTTTACTGCAATTTTGTTTTCAGAAGTGTAAGTGCCACTTTATCTGCTTTGTTTTACCACCTTCTTCAGGTGTGGAATTACTACATTTAAAATGCAAAGTGTGAAAGCAGAGATGGTGCCTTTTTTCTTCTTCTAGTAAACAGCTGAAAAATTCTGCAGATTAAAAATAAACTGGGATAGAAAGTATAAGAACCAATTAAGATAGAGTGACTTCTATACACAGTGCAGTTACGGAAAAACAACTGTACTGTGATTATGCAAATCAGCCACTCACAATGAAAATGCAGGGATTTACATAACGGAGAAAAAAATTCTTCACAGTTATGCCTCAGTAACCTTACAGGAATCTTGCACTTTAATTATATGACTCATTGCAATAAAATGATCCCATGTGCTTTATTCAGAGTGAAATACATGTTAGGACATCGCCATTCTGAACGATTTGTGTGCTTTTGGAAGCCTACACTCTCCTTCCACTTTAAAAAGATACAAATCAATGAAAAAAACAGAATTTCTGCTTGTATCTATCAAAATTTTAACTGGGTTTACATAGTGCATCACTGCTCTTGAAATAAACATATACTAATACAAATGGGCCCTCTCTTCTTCTCAGAACTTTTATTTCCTCATTCTATTAAAGTCATCAAATTTTTGACAAAATTAAGACTTCTCTGGTCTTATTTCCTCCTATATTATAGGAGGAAACACTAGTATAATTTAAATTGCACAGACCCTATCTTGTAGTTTTTCAAAGTGAAATCTTAATGGGAATCCTGATATTTTTAGTTAGTTAAGTATATCTAGACTATTTAATTTGTGACTTCTATGTATTCTACAAAACATATTATTTTTAAAAGATGACTGTTCTATTATAAGCCACATGGAAGGAACAGTTTTCATTCAGCCGGGTGTCGTTTGCTGTACCTTTGTTTTTGTCATCATGTATTCCACTATTTGAATGTTTTGTTTTGTTTTGTTTTTTTTCTATAAGCATGACTTGACATTATGTAAATTCTATGAAAACCCAGGAAGAGGACACAATATACAAATTATCTCCTACTATGGCTCGGCTTTTTTATCACTCAAAACAAGCTGACTGCAGGTGAGCTTTTTCACAATATGGGTACATTCTATCCTATTATACATCCATTAAATCATAATGGCTTATTTTCCATCTGCAGACATCTTAGGCAGAGACAACCAAAACATTTAATTATTTCTCTCTTGCACATAGACAACAAGAATACTGAAAAAGAAAAATCCTCTCACAGTAACTACTGAGCTTTCAAAGCCTTCCCTGTCATGTGGGGATGAACATGAGACCTTTGGAAGTTTTAAATGTGAAACACGAACTAGAAAATGGGCTTGTCACTGATCTGCAAAGATTAGACAACTTGCTGACTATGGCATTCCTCTGCCACGTGTAACACTTGGGGTCAGGTCTTCAGTTTGAGTCTACCAGAGGAAAAACCTGGTCCATGGTCTTGGAAGTGTTCTTAGACCCAAGTATCCGTGCTGTCCCAATGGGGCCCGTTCACAGTCTTCATCCTCTGCCACTTCAACTTACCAGATGTCTGCTGGAAATACAATACAGCAAAGAGGAAACAGCCTTGGAGGTTCCTGGAGTGTGTGGGAGATAACTTCCTGACACAACTGGTGAGTGAGCCAACTAGGGAAGGCGCCCCGCTGGACCTCATTTGCGAACAGAGAAGGAATTACGGGTGATGTGATGGTTGGAAGCTGTCTTGGGCATAGCGATCATGAAATGGTAGAGTTTTTGATTCTTGGAGAAGTAAGGAGGGGGGTCAGCAGAACTGCCATCTTGGACTTCTGGAGGGCAGACTTTGGCCTGTATAGGAGCCTGGTTGACAGAGTCCCTTGGGAGGCAGTCCTGAAGGGCAAAGGAGTCCAGGAAGGCTGGACGTTCTTCAAGAAGGGAATCTTAAAGGCGCAGGAGCAGGCCGCCCCCACGTGCCAAAAGACGAGATAGTGGGGAAGAAGAACAGCCTGGCTGAACAGAAAGCTTTGTCTGGAACTCGGGGAAAAAAAAGAGTTTATGACCTTTGGAAGAAGGGGCAGGCCACTCAGGAGGACTACAAAGATGTTGTGAAGCTATACAGGGAGAAAATTAGAATGGTCAAAGCCCAACTAAAATCTTATGTGGCTGCTACCATAAAAGACAATTAAAAATGTTTCTATAAATAGATTAGCAACAAAAGGAAGACTAAGGAGAATCTCCATCCTTTATTGGATACGGGTGGAAACAGTGACCAAGGATGAGGAAAAGGCTAAGGTAGTGAATGCTGCCTTTGCCTCAGTCTTTAGTAGTAAGACCAGTTGTTCTCTGGGTACCCGCCCCCTGAGCTGGAAGACAGGGACGGAGAGCAGAATGAAGCCCCCATAATCCACGGGGAAATGGTTAGTGACCTGCTACACCACTTGGACACACACAACCCTATGGCGCCAGATGGGATCCACCCAAGGGTACTGAGAGTGAAAGGCTGAAGGAAAGAAGCCAGAGAATGGTGGTCAATGGGACAGAGTCCAGTTGGAGGCCTGTGTCTAGTGGAGTCCCTCAAGGGTCGGTACTGGGACCAGTACTATTCAATATATTCATTAATGACTTGGATGAGGGACTAGAGTGCACTGTCAGCAAGTTCGCTGATGACACAAAACTGGGAGGAGTGGCTGACACACCGGAAGGCTGCGCAGCCGTTCAGAGGGACCTGGACAGGCTGGAGAGTTGGGCGGGGAGAAACTTAATGAAATATAACAAGGGCAAGTGTAGAGTCCTGCATCTGGGCAAGAACAACCCCATGTACCAGTACAAGTTGGGGGCAGACCTGTTGGAGAGCAGAGTAGGGGAAAGGGACCTGGGGGTCCTAGTGGACAACAGGATGACCATGAGCCAGCAGTGTGCCCTTGTGGCCAAGAAGGCCAATGGCATCGTGGGGTGTATTAGAAGGGGTGTGGTTAGCAGGTCAAGAGAGGTTCTCCTCCCCCTCTACTCTGCCCTGGTGAGGCTGCATCTGGAATATTGTGTCCAGTTCTGGGCCCCTCAGTTCAAGAAGGACAGGGAACTGCTGGAGGGAGTCCAGCGCAGAGCCACGAAGACGATTAAGGGAGTGGAACATCTCCCTTATGAGGAGAGGCTGAGGGAGCTGGGTCTCTTTAGCTTAGAGAAGAGGAGACTGAGGGGTGACCTCATTAATGTTTATAAATATGTAAAGGGCAAGTGTCATGAGGATGGAGCCAGGCTCTTCTCAGTGACATCCCTTGACAGGACAAGGGGCAATGGGTGCAAGCTGGAACACAGGACGTTCCACATAAAGATGAGGAAAAACTTTACGGTGAGGGTAACTGAACACTGGAACAGGCTGCCCAGAGAGGTTGTGGAGTCTCCTTCTCTGGAGACATTCAAAACCCGCCTGGACGCGTTCCTGTGTGATATGATCTAGGTAATCCCGCTCCGGCAGGGGGATTGGACTAGATGATCTTTCGAGGTCCCTTCCAATCCCTAACATTCTGTGATTCTGTGATTCTCGGCACTGGTGAGGCCGCACCTCAAATACAGTGTTCAGTTTTGGGCCCCTTACTATAAGAAAGACATTGAGGTGCTGGAGTGAGTTCAAAGAAGGGCAACAAAGCTGGTGAAGGGTCTAGGGCACAAGTTTTATGATGAGTGGCTGAGGGAACTGGGGTTGTTTAGCCTGGAGAAAAGGAGGCTGAGGGGAGATCTTATTGCTCTCTACAACTACCTGAAAGGAGGTTGTAGTGAGGCGGGTGTTAGTCTCTTCTCCCAGGTAACAAGTGGCAGGACAAGAGGAAATAAATAGCCTCAAGTTGCACCAGGGGAGGTTTAGATTGAATATTAGGAAAAATTTTCTTCACTGAAAAGGTTGTCAAACACTGGAACAGGCTGCCCAGGGAAGTGGTTGAGTCACCATCCCTGAAGGCATTTAAAGACATGTAGATGTGGTGCTTAGGGACATGGTTTAGTGGTGGACTTGGCAGTGCTACGTTAATGGTTGACTTGATGATCTTAAAGGTCTTTTCCAACCAAAATGATTCTACGATTCTAAAAAATTCCTAGAAAGGCACTATAAAAATGAGTTAGTTGGAACAAATTTACATGTGCTCTGTTTTAAGAGAGAGTCTCAAAAAATTTGCAACCAGCTGTAAGAGGTAAGGTCTGACAACTTTGCTGTGACAATTAAATCCTTAGCTTTTTAACAGGCTAACACCACCCCGCTGACAGCTCCCTACTGACATAAACTGAACAAATAGTAAGGAAATGCTATAATCTTCTGACAGGGAAATGAGGTCTCCTCTCCCCTCCTGCCCTCAATATTTTGAATACAACCTACTTAAACCTATTTAGTGATCTGTTTGTGTTAGTCTATAAATGAGAAACACATATAGACCTGTCAATTACAGTCCATTCACATAGGATTTGTTACGAGGGAAATGGGGAAAACTAAAGTTATTTGGGATATAAAATGCTCCAACATGTCAATGGTACTATTTCATATTTAAATATTTTAAAAAAATACACCCAAGCCCTTTGCCTCTTTGTAGTACAATGAACATTCAACTTTCTCCTTGAAATGGCAAAATAAAAAAAAATAGACAGCAGAATGTCATGTTAAACAGTACCAGTATTTGATGGAAAAGCTGGTAAGATCCAATCACATCTGCAGCCTCTAGAAGGAGAGCAGACAATTGGCACAGGATTTGTGACTACCCCAGGTTCATTTGTCCACTCCACCACAAAATTACTGCATGATCTTGGATAAGAGTCCAGATTTCTAAAATGGGGGCAATATATTCTGGTCTCACTATGAGCATAAGGTACCATATTTTATAAATACTATAATGTATTTAATAATAAATAAGAGTTGTCTTATGGCCTAGTACACTTTTCTCAGTAAGCACTTTCATAATGTAATAGTAGGTTCTTTTTTTCCCCATGAATAGGAAAAAAAAAAAAGTAAAGTTTTATTCAGTCCAAACTGGAAAGATTCTCCAGACTGACTTTCCAGTTGTTTTCATTGTTGTTTTAAAAAGGCATGCAGCAGTGCATTCTAAGTTTCTCTCCATCTACAGACCTTTTCCTACATCTACCAATGACAGAGTTCCTCGTATTGGAAACCATTCATGCCTTTGCTATGTTAAAATCAAGGTTTAAAAATAAAAGAATATGTACACAAAAGTGTCATCTACCTCATTTACATAGCATAGTGAGAAAAAAATTAAAAGACAAATGTTTCAAATGCTGATCGTTTCTCCCTCAATGTCTTGTCTTTTCTTTTTTCCTCCTCTTTTTAATTCTTCTAGTTTTGTTTTTCCCATGATATCATCAGGCAATTTCATTTCAGTATGGTCTGCACTGGACTGTGCAGATTACGAAACTAATGACATACGGACTTCTTACCACTGTTAACACCTCTATTCTTGCAAGTGAGAATTTCGAGTGACAGAGAAAGACTGTTTGCTATCAATTTTGCAAAAACTGCATCTGCCAGATTGCCAAGATCCACTTCAGAGATAAAAAATCGATTAATATTCTAATTCGTTATCTGTCTTTATTAGTCACACATTTCTTTACACAAATGATAACCTTCTAATAATGAAAACTCTTAGTATGTTAAAATACTTCCTGAAAATATTTTACATTTGCTTATTCTTCTAAAGTAAAAATCATTAAAGATTGAATGTCTCTCTAATGCCTGCTATTAAAACACATACACACAGAGCTTTCACCTTCATGTCTACAAAAGTGCCAAAATTATCTGCTTATATAATTAGGTAATTTTTCTGTCAGTAAAAAAAAAGATTTTTTCTTTATTATATGAAATTACATTGACAATGTTGAATTAGTTGTGTATTTAATACCAGTGTATGCATACTAAAACATACGAAACAGGTTCAAGAACTCTAGTAGTATCATAAACAATAGCAAAAAGCTAATGCTTTTTTTTTTTACAAATGTGAACAAGCTGAGGCCTCTACTTTGAATCAATACTTTCTAGCACAGATTGAAAGAACCCTGCTGATTTTAACCCTATTGACTTTGCAGAAATACACATTGGTACTTCTAAAGTATTCTGCGTAAGTACAGAAACTCATGCAAACAACGTTCTATGGCTGATCTAACAAAATTACTGAGTGGGAAAAGCATGGCTATCTTCACACATTACTGATGTATTAGAGCTATTTCCTTGTTAAAAAGCCATTTTCCTACTTCTTCTACAACTTCTAATCCCCAAAGATACAGTTTCCTTATTTTCTCAATACTTATGAGTTTTGGCCAAATTTTGCTTTAAGGTAATATGCCCACACACATTTGTCATAAACATGAAACCCTAAGTCTTACTGTTAGGAAATATTTTGCTTATTGGTCCCATGGCCACTGTGAAGTTTTGCCATTCCAGTTTTGATGATTCAGCAATAATTCATCAATAGAAACTACCAAGACAGTCTGACATATCAAGAACAGACTCAAATTACATATGATTGTTTTTTCCCCATTTAATTCTGAGGAGCTTACTCAACCAGGTTTATCTTCTGATTTTTCTAGTTTTCACTAGAAAACATTTAGTATGCTGTCTAAATAGATGACAAAGAAGAAGATGTCAAGTTAAATCTAACCTGCCAACAGAAGCTTTTTAATCAATCAAGTTTTACTTACGTGGAATTTTGTTCAGTTCATTCATGAACTTCTCTTTTAACTTAGAAAATGCATCTTCTTTTCCTCCCCCTCCGCCAGGACTGGCTGGCTCGGTGACATTACTTGGAGGGGCTGCTGCTACTGTGGTAGCTGGCGGTGCTGCCAGGGCCTCATGATGACTTTCACTCACCATTTTAACCCCTGGGTAAGCTGTTGGAATAAAAAAAATACAACAAAAAAATCCAAAAGTTAATGTTTACATCATTGAAATGGATCTCATATCAATAAAAGACTAAATAGGCAGAATATAACTTGGTGCTCGTGCTTACTGGGTAAATAGGACTGCATCAGCAAATTGCTTCATGTTCTTCATAAAATATTTATTAGACAACAGCGAAAAGACTTTTGCAGGGTTAATTTCAGCCAGAAATTATTATTGCTTAGAGTTCTTCTCCAACGGTGTTGAAGTTTGAACTGCTGGATTTGAAACCTCAAAGTTCCTCTAAAACTCTTACACAGATTTACGCTTTGCTCTTCAATTTTGAAAGTATAGGCAAATTGGGTAATAACTGCTCCCTATGTGCAAATTTCACAGTGTATTTACAGAATTATTTTTCTGTGAGAGTTACAGAGGTGTGGATCACAGCCAAAGTTTCTATATAAAATAAATGAAGTGATAAGGTTATAATAAAAACACCTGAAGATTTCCTGTCAAAGTAATAACCTATTGTTTCCTATTTAAGCAAGTTGTATATTAAACAGAAATAGATTTGTATCCATTTTTATCTTCACTTTTTGAAGGCACTTTTCCTTCCAGTTATTTAGTGTGACATTTGCTACTGACAATATTCTCTTAAATTATTCATGTGTCTCACTGCTGTATTCATGAAGCTATGACATCTGTAGGGTACCTAAATGCAGCCATATTGAAATATCTGAGAGGCTGTCACAAACATAATCCCGCATCAGCATATTTTTAATTTCATGTTGTTTAACGGGCATTTTGCATAACCTTTACTTAAGTGTACATTACAATGCAAAGAATTTTGAGCCAGCTGGGTGAAGGTGAGATGATATGCACAAAGCAATTTCATTATCACAGGAAGATTGGCTGAAATGTTTATACTGGTTTTGAACACATTGTTCTGATTTTCTACCATATCCTAAATATCACTGATCTGAATAATCATTCTGTTTTTCTGCAGAAAACCAGAGGGAGAAAGGGTTTGAGAGATAACAAACATTCATTATTGCTCTGAGTGTACAATTGCTCTCAGCCTCAGAAGACATTTGGCCTTTGACCTTTTGCTGGGAAATTTAAACATCACCATAGGAAAAAAAGGCGACACATAAAAATTAAAGGGCCATAAGAGCATCTGACTGCCTGCAATACAATGAATCATGAGCTTTCCTGCCTTACGTGACTGCTTTCATGGATGTTGCTGAGAGTGCTCAAATCACTAAATCAGGATGAGGATTGGCTTTTCGTCCTTCAACTTTACTTCTACGAGCCCACAGCCATGAAGACCTGCAGGTGCAGACCTGACTGCAGGCAGAATGAACCTTTTGAAATCACCCTCATCATTCCTGTCATTAAACAGGGGTTTGCACACAAGCGTAGTCTGGAATAGAAGCCATTCTCCAATACTGTCATCCGATGAAAAAGATTTTAACTAAATAAGGGGTTGATCGTGTTCTGAGGAAGCAATTTAGTGGATATTTTGCAGCAATTTTATTGATGCAGCGCAGTATTCCCTGCTACCCATCGCTTCTGCCTTTGCCCTCAGAGTCTCTAGCCTAATATAAAATCATGTTGATGTTGACACAGAATATGTATATGATACACCTCCATAAATATTTCATAAGCATGCAGTCTTATCTGTTTGCCTGTAACAACACGGGAGCAGTTCACTATCTAAAGCAGACTGAAGTCAATGGAAAGATTCCAGTTAATATCCATGAACTCTGGCTCAAGTCAGATGTCTACAAAGATTTCCCCACTTGCCTCCCAAAATAACAATCAGGAAAAACATGTAGTGTATAATTTGTGCAGTATGAAATAACATGCCAGCTATTCCAGACTAGAAGACTTTTTCCATATGCTCTGATGAATGCCAAATACTATGAAGCAAAACATGCAGAGCCATCAGCTGTAAACATCAGTCCTGTTTTATATTATAGCATTTTGTCAATGAATGTCAGTTAAATCAGAAGAAAAGTGTCTGATGATATTAATTAATTAAATCAAAATTAAATGCTTAATTTATAATATATTGCTTAATTATTTCAGGCCTGGCAGTTGACTATTTTATTTTGTAATGGAAGACACAATTTGCAGTGATGACTTTCAGCTAATTAAAAATTAAGGCAAATGTAATTTATTTGCTTCCAGTTTTGGAGCTATATTTTGAAAATACATTAGGAGAACGAATTTGAAGTGTTAAACTTCCATTTAGTTAAAAGAAGGAAAAAATAACAAAACAGAGTATTCCTCTGATCTCCAGGAATAACCCTCAGTAGAGTACTAGTGCAGTTAGAAGTCACTACATCTAATGAAGCATGCACAAATGCTTTGAGACTTGCCACAGAGCCTTTGACCTTTACACGCCAATAACGCTGTCCTGATATTTTAAATAGGTGTGAAGGGGCTGAAAAAGAATCGTCTCAGAAAAAGCTTTCTGCAGTAAAGAATTTTCTGAAGAGCACATGCCCACTCTCTTAGAGAGATAACATCTGATGGCTTCTATTACTGTAATGCTGCAGCTTTTCACAATAACGGTATAAACGCTGTGGTATTATTAGAGACTGCAGAGAACTGGATAATTAGATTTAAATTGGCCTTTTACAAAAAATGGGTTACTTTAAAGCTGCAGTGCATTGCTGAAGGTAAAGATCTACAAAATACTAGCAGATTATCTGCCATTTACAAAATGGCAGTTACACGCAAAAATTTCTTACAAGTTAAAAAAAGAAATGTCATAGAATTCAATTATGATTTCCAGTTCAGTGTTCACTACAATGATTACAGTGCTAGGTGTGAAACATTACATGTTGCACATGCAATGTGCAGTCCATAAATAGAGTACATTTGTAGTAATAAACAAAAGCATTTACATGGCTCTATAAAACAAAGCATAGACTGTATTCCCTGAGCATATTCGATTCTTTGCTATATCACTGCCCATCCATACTAGTGCCATATAATCAAAATCCAGAGACGATGATCCGAGTCCTTGAAGAACCTCATTGTTCCCTATGCAAGAAAAATTTTGACAAAAATTCATATCAGCTCAAACTTCTACATAATTTCTACATTGTTTCCTCTGAAATGGAAGCATCTGAATAATATACAAATGCACTCTGGAGATTCACAAGAAGCAAGAGATTTCCTTATCGAGGTACGAAGTATTGGCTGACTGCCTTAGTGCGCTCGTATGGATCCTGACGGTGATAGTCCCGTTGGAATGCACCTCTTAAGAGAGTAGTAGAGTCACAGAATCATAGAATGGTTTGGGTTGGAAGGGACCTTAAAGTACAGACCCTTACAGAAGGGACCGTAAAGTTCCAACCCACCTGCCACAGGCAGGGACACCTTTCCACTAGACCAGGTTGCTCAAACCCCACCCAGCCTGGCCTTGAACACTGCCAGGGAGGGGGCATCCACAACTTCTCTGGGCAACCTGTTTTCCAGTGCCTCACCACTCTCACAGTCAAGAATTTCTTCCTAAGATCTAATCTAAATCTGGCCCTCTTTCAGTTAAAAAACCATTAACCCTCGTCCTATCACTCCATGCCCTTGTAAAAAGTCCCTCTCCCACTTTCCTGTAGGCCCCCTTCAGGTACTGGAAGGCTGCTATAAGGTCTCCCCTGAGCCTTCTCTTCTCTAGGCTGAACAGCCACAACTCTCTCTGCCTGTCTTCATAGGAGAGGTGCTCCAGCCCTCTCATCATCTTCGTGGCCCTCCTCTGGACCTGCTCCAACACCTCCATGTCCTCCTTATGTTGGCAGCCCCAAAGCTGGACACAGTACTCCAGGTTGGGTCTCACAAGAGCGGAGTGAAGGGGCAGAATCACCTCCCTCAACCTGTTGGCCACGCTGCTTTTGATGCAGCCCAGGATGCGGTTGGCCTTCTGGGCTGCAAGCACGCACTGCCGGCTCATGTCGAGCTTCTCGACAACCATCACCCCCAAGTCCTTCTCCTCAGGGCTGCTCTCAATCCATTCTCCATCCAGACTGTATTTATGATTGGGATTCCCCTGTCCCTTCCCTCCAGCATCTCGACTGCACCACATAGCTTGGTGTCATTGGCAAACTTGCTGAGGGCGCACTCAATCCCACTGCCCACGTCACTGACAAAGATGTTAAACAGCACCGGTCCCAATACCGACCCTGAGGAACGCCACTTGTCACTGGTCTCCCCTTGTACATTGAGACGTTGACTGCAACTCTTTGAGTGCAACTATCCAGCCAATTCCTTATCTACCGAGTGGTCCATCCGTCAAGTCCATGTCTCTCCCATTTACAGACAAGGATGTCGTGCAGGACAATGTCAAATGCTTTTCACAAGTCTAGGTAGATGATGTCAGTTGCTCTTCCCTTATCCACCAATGCTGTAACCTTGTCGTAGAAGTCCATCAAATTTGTCAGGCATGATTTGCCCTTAGAGAAGTCATGTTGGCTGTCACCAACCACCTCCTTGATTTCCATGTGCCTTAGCATAGTTTCCAGGAGGATCTGCTCTTGCTGGGCACAGAGGTGAGACTGACCGGCCTGTAGTTTCCCAGGTCTTCCTTTTTTTTCCAGTAAAATAGCAACTACTCTTAAGAGAGAAGTAAACAAGAGGGGTAAGACTTCAGACATTGCAGATTATGGAGCATGGAGTAGCCGCTGGAAATCTGAAAGCTGAAAGAATGTGTTCCAGGGGCAACAGCCTGTCTTTGCAAACATTCAGGCACATCCAAACTAAGGTGTGGGGGGACTAATCCCATGGGAAAATTCTACTTGTTTTAAATTGTTTTTGAATAATAAACTGAATAGTGAGAAAATTAATGAGAGAGATGCGGGATGTTCACAGTGATTCACATGAAAGGGGGATTTTCAGGATTTGGAATGAGAGCAAAACTCAGAGTAGTGTATCATCTTCCGGCAAATCACGGGGAGATTTATGATAGAATTACAAAAAAAAACAAAACAAACAAACAAACAAAAAAACAAAAAACAAACAAACAAACAAAAAAAAAAAAAAGAAAAAAAAAAGGAAAAAAAGGCCCAAAGGGCAACAAAGAGAATTTGTATGGCTTCTGTGTGGTTAAATTACAGCCGATATACCATAGCAGGTGCTGAAGGACTTAGTGAATACTTAATCCCATGGAAATAAAACTGGTGACATTGCTTCTGCATGGTGGATTTCAGACAATTTAATTTTGCTCATTCCTCTTCTTATCTGCTGAATACAAGCTGGGTGGAGTGAGACAGCAAATAGGTCAGGCATCCCATGCTCACCAAATCATTCCCTCCCAATGAGAAATTTTCTGGGCAGTGTCTTTTTACCTTGCTACCCCTCAAGTATTTCTGCCATACTAAAAATGAAAATCTGTGAAATTATTGAAAACATACAACTATAGTGTTACTATGAGTAACTGTAGAAGTTTTTAGAGGTAATTGTCACCATTCTTTCAATGTTTAATGCTGTAACTGTAGTAGAGCTCGTCACTGTACCTCAATAATCATGCAAAGTAGTAAATTGGGATCTATATCATTAAATGGTATTTACTGGACAGCTTATCTTTTCAGCATCCCAAACATGTTCACTTCAGTAGTTACATCCAGTTTGGAATGTAATCACAAAACTTATCCAAGAAAGAAAAAAAACACATTAACATCAGTTGTGTTCCTCTGTCATTTTTGTTTACAGCTCCTGTGAACTGAAAGAGAAAGAAACTACGAGCTTTCAGTGCTGATATGTCCAGGATAAGTACGCAGTGTTACCAAAGAACAGTTTGACACCACATTGAAAATTTACCCTATTCCATTAGTCTGTTTTTAATGAAATTAATTCATCATTAAGAAGATGGGAACATTACCAGAATGTCTAAAGATATCTACAATAAATGATCTCTTCTTAGATTTAAGTATTCTGGGGTGTTAATAATATAATTTTTACTCATTCATCTTCCTATTAATGAAATACGCTATCTTTCTAACTTCAGTAATGGACATTTATTTTAAAAGACAAGCTCAGGAAAGAGACTTTCTTGGCTTTTTATAAAGATGGGTCTGTAACTACATTTTCAGAAGAAAGGAAGGTCATGGTAAAGATGTCGTATCAAAATAGCCTTTTCACCACTACCAGAAAGGCTTACAATGCAATCCAGATATAGTACTGCTTTAGAGAAGGTACATGAAAGGCCCAACATTTCATGGGGAAAAAAAGTTCTGATGAAGAACCTTGGTGGGGGAATTCAGGTGTCCTGTCTGTGCTGCTACTGATGCACAAGAAATGTCTAGCAAACCCCCACAGATTAATCCCTGTGCCTCTTTCAGTGGAGAAGAGACACTTCTCCTGCTGTCATATGTGAAACATCAAATCAGTTGATGCTTTCTAAATCTGAGCCGTACACTACCTTTTTGAAACTGTTTTCCAATGCTTGCTACTAATACCACATCAATAGTTTCATTGGCTTGACTGAACGAACAAGATAAAGCACCTAAATCTCTCCCCAAAAGCTCACAGCTACTTTATTGCTCAGTTTTACAAATGACTATGCCAGTGGGTCCTGGTATCACTGGTCCTGGAGTATCACTGGTCCTGGAGCAGGATGGAGGAACACAGTGTTGTAGATAGGAAGAGGACCAAGAGATGGTGACTAAGTAGGGATGAGGACCCCACACACAGGGAGGGGGGCATGGCTGAGCCCAAATTTAAGCAAGTGTGGGGGTAGGAAAGGAGTCACATACCAAGTCAGGCAGAAGTGCTGTCACTCCAAGGTAGCAGAGAGGAGAGCTTGGCAGAAATATTTTTTGAGAGTTAGTCAAAACTGCTAGTTTTGGGAGTCAACAGCTAGTTAAATTGAGTTATCTACAGCACAGTCCTGGACCAGGCAACAAACCCTCCCATTATTAGACATGAGCTCACTATCAGTCTCCAGAATTTGCTTAAAATAGGAGCAAATATTTTTAGGAAAACAGATGAAAGAAACTATCTTGATGGCCACATCCAAAATATTTTTTTTTTTTTTTTAGTAGGTTCAAACATGTTTTGCTTCTCTCGTGAGAGATCCATCTAGTCCCTATTTCAAGTGCTTCTGGCAGTGTAGCTATCCAGAAGTTTTGTGTACATATATATGAATTTCAGCTGGGTCCTTCTCTAATAGTCAGACAAAGCAACAATAATAAGCATCTGAAAAGTCATGAGAAAATGACACATTCTAAGATTTTGAGTCTAATATTCACACTGAAAACCTATTATCTGAGAGGGCAAGTAGTGACAGGATGAGGAGGAACGGTTTTAAACTGAAAGAGGGTAGATTTAGATTAGATATTTGGAAGAAATTCTTTACTGTGAGGGCAGTGAGACACTGGAACAGGTTGCCCAGAGAAGTTGTGGATGCCCCCTCCCTGGCCGTGTTTAAGGCCAGATTGGATGGGGCTTTGAGCAACCTGGTCTCGTGGAAAGGTGTCCCTGCCTGTGGCAGGTGGGTTGGAACTAGATGATCTTTAAGGTCCCTTCCAACCGAAACCATTCTATGATGCTATGATTCTATGATATCCAAACAATATTCAAATCTTTGTGTACTCTTCTTAACCTATTTCACTTTTTAAATTCACTGTATATCTAATAAACATAGAATATATGTGGAATAAACATAGAATAGTTCACAGTTCTCTGTCATGATAAACATATTTTGTTTAACTGAAATCATTACAGCATATGATTTATCATTAAGCATGTTTCAAAGCTAACCATATAATGCCACAGCAAATTACCTGCCCATTGGACAGCAAACCATATGAATATTTTGGGAGGGATATGGACACTGTAAACATTGGAGAAAGACAAATTCCTCAGTACATGTCACAATCTATATGTTTCTCTTTCAGCTTCCTGGTCACCCATTATTAAATACAGTGGAACTGTTCAACATACAGGGCTCCAAAATATCTTATGCTGCGGAGTCTGTGCAAGAGAAACTTTTGCTCACATTTTCAGAAAGAACCTCAGTCTGGTATGTAATCTATGAACAGCTAATCACTGTGTATTTTGCAGCACCAAGCTATGCAAAATGATATTTTCAGATTCACTCTTTAAGCTGTAAGCTGTTGATAAGACCGTTGTTAATTTAAATGAGAACAGTGAAGCCAACACTATTTTCTTTCCGGCTAAAAGCCATAATTTTTTGACTGCATTTCAAATTTCCATTCCTGCGATGCAGAAGAGCACACCGGAGCCACAGGAGTCACAGCAGCTTATAGAGAAACATAAAACCAAGAGCGAGGAGCATTGCAGCAAGTCAAGAATGGTGAGTCCCTTGCATAGATTCACTCTATAAATGCCTGTTTCCCTGATCATGTTCTGAAACTCTTATTTTCCCCTAAGTACACGATACTTCTTAGTCATGTATTTATTTTGATTTTTAGAGGTAATGGGGCTAGAGACAGCCCTGTCTCTCTGGATGTTGACATTGTTGTCATGTTTCAGCAGCAGTGAGGTTACCAAACCTGTCAAAGTGTCAGAATACATATAATGTAACCCCTCTGCCTTCCTCTACTACTGCAAATGCTGCTTCAAAGTGACTGAGGTCCTTGATAATAGCTAGTTATGAACAGGAATAAGGGAAAGAAAGAAACTACAGTAATTTCCTCCCACATGATCATTCTGTCATCTTTCACGCTTGTATCTTGTTTCCTGAAGCTGTAATCTGCATTTCTACTCCCCTGGTACTTCCAGACTTCCTTTATACAGCAGTGTAAGACAAAAGAATTCATATAAAAATTAGTGTTCGACTGCATTTAAGCATGAAATTCTAATAGAGTCCACAGAGAATTCTTGCTGTTCCAAAATGATTTTAGAGTAATCCTACAAATAATGAAGCCCTTTATATCAATAAATTCCTTGTTGTGTACATTGCATAAAATCAATTTATATTCACATATTTGGCTCCTGTCCAATCAATGGCTCTAATAAAGCCTATAAACTAGTAAAGTGCCACAGAGATTAACTATGACGTGATAAAATTCCTAAGGAACAACACAACAGAAATTGTAAAATAATACAGAGAAACTCTATTAATATTCTTGTTTTGGTATCTGTAGGTCATAGCTCTAAATTCACTGTTTCCCCTTTGAATTTTCCTTCTATTGAGATTTCCTGTGTGTCCCAATTTCTGCACTCAGTAACCATGGGGTTAGTAAAATTAATTAGGAACAAGCAGGACAGTATGTGCACTAAGGAACCCAATATGGGGAGCTGATATGTGCAGTTCAGTGCTACCTCACAGATTAGTTAAGCCTTGGATTTAGGCTGTGAAATCATTGGCACCTCAGAGTGTGATCCTACTCTGACAAGTGACTATATAAAAATGGCACTTTCTTTCTGAAAAAGATCTGCTCCCTATGTATATTCAGTCATATATGTTGAATTTAAGGAGTACCACATTCCAACTTCACCATCGAGTGTTGTTTTCCCTGTTACATCTGCAGTACAAAAAAGCTAAGAAAACAAGGAGAACACAGTAAGATTGTATTCCTTCTCTGCATCATGAATGCAATTAAACTAAATTTCAAAGACCAGTTGATTATATCTTTGAGAATCTACAGAAGATTACACAGTTACAGATGAAGGCACAGGATTATATCCTTGTAGCCAAGCACATGAAACTTGGGCTGCATTACTTGGTGGTAGGTGGGAGAAGGAAACAACTCAGCTAGTTTTTCAGATCCTACAATAAAATTACATGGCTGTCATTTAGAAAAATGTAAACAGTTGGTATTTGGCATTAAAGCTTTAAGATGCATCACCCAAGTGTACTAATGGGAAAAATACTCACGTATGAGTGAATTTTGTAGATCAAGCTTTGCAAATTCTGTGCAATAAAAGATTCAGACTTTTCAGGTAGATGCATTCTAGTTTTAAAAAATCTCAGTAGTTCATCACAGAGATGTCAATGTAAAGTACCCATGTGTACACAAATATATCTCTCTGTATATATACATCATAGATATATTCCTCCCACGTGTGCATTAATGATACGCTACTAAGCTTGCTATAAGGTGACTAAACACGTATTACGATTTCACTGTCAATAAAGCAAACAATGACAGTTTGAGTCCAAGCATTTTCTTGTAAACAGATGGTGGGTTTGTGAGGAAATACACAATTTTCATAAATTGTGATGTTGATAAAAAGATTTTTCAGGGTTTTCTTCAGCCATATCATATCAGCACCGAAATCAGGAACAACGCTGCAAAACCATGAATGTAACCTGATTGACTGTGACAGGTTCTGTTAATTGCAGCTATGAGAAAACTACTGTTTCATGAATGTCACCAGTCCAGGAAAGAAGAGCATGGGGGCACAGGAAGCATCTCCATTTAGATTTGTTTTTTTAAGTTACAAACACAAATTAAAAAAAAGTTATTTGATATTTATGGTTAATTACTGTACTTACACTTTGAAAGCAATCTTATCAGCACATGGAAGAAAAATAGTGGAAATCGGAACTAATTGTCCCACAATGACTGATACTTTTTCCTCCTGTTGAGAACGATATGCCATCATCCAATAGCTTTTTGCACACAGCAGGAGGGAAAATTATCAATCAATTACATGACAATTAATTCCTAACTTGTAACATTTTTCTACTGAAAAGAAAAAAAAAGATCCTAATTTGAGATTAATAATCATGCATTCCCTACAGTGTTTTGGAAAGCCATCTTTTTAAAAGATGCCCTTATGCATATTTGAAATTATTTTAACAACCGATAACCATAAACTGAAGCAGTTCCTAAAGTATTAGTTTAAGCACTACTTTCTGCTGTTAGTACAACTATTTCTTGTTCTGCAGTTATTTCTGTAGATGAACAATTTAGCAAGGATCCCATTCACAAGAATGCTGTATCCAGCTCACGCATGAGCAAGACTGGGGAAAACAACTTCAGAATAAAGATGAGGAAGTAACAAAACAAAAGGAAAACAAAAAACTTACTTGGATATTTTTTGTTCAAATAAAGTTAAGGACTGAATGGTAATTTAGGGATTTTCATAAATTTAAAATGGAAATGCTTGGTGTGGCTACGTTCCCATCTCTTCCCTAGACCAGAGAAAGCTCACATGACATAGCTTTGAACTCCCTTGGGCAGATGACAGACCTTATCCTAAGGTTACCTTCATTGAGTGAGTTCTCCCACCACTGAGTTTCACATGTTGCTCCCTCTATTCACTTGTGCTTCTCTGAAAGGGAAGAGGCATCGCTGTTCAGCTTTTGAAAAAAAGAACTTGCATGAAAAAAAGAACTTCCTCTCCTTCAGGAGAGGACACAAACATCACCTTGAAGAAGGTGCTGGAGACATTTCGGAGGAGGAGCAGGATTTATGAGTCACTCCTGTTTTTAGCATACCCTGCTGATTAAGCAGCTTCTCACTCAGCATGCTGGCTGCTGAGCAACCAATTTTGAGGTACTCACATCTTCCGGATATTACATGGGAAGCTTGGTCTAAAGCTATGATATAGTCCAAGGTTGTAGAGAGTAGGGGTATTTATATGCACAGCATCAGGGATCCTCTAATCAAATCCACAACCTGGGTTTGCTCTGCATGTATAAATAGGATGACAAAAGCAGTCTGGGGTCTCTGTCTGATGTAATGACTCTTCTGGGTCACGAATATTCCCCACTTCCATCTGGAAGTTTAGCACAGCTTTGAAAGAAATTTGGTGGACTGAGGCCAACTGAGATGCTTGGGCTGAATTCTGAAAGCAGTCCTCCTGAGTGCCTCATCTAGGATGGCAGGTAAAGTCCCAGAGCATCACGCCCTTTCAGACTGAGGGATGGATCTACCCTAAATTTGGACAACAGTCTGCAGTAGCATTCTGACTCAGGCAGTGATTGATAGACCATTCTGCCTCATTAGCCACTTACTACTGCAGGAAGGCAACTAAGGTTAGCGCTACTGCCAAAACAACCTGGGGAGACAGAAATCCTACTTAACAGGCATGGCTGATTTATTGCTATTGCTGGCTTTCCCAGTTTTGTTCTGAGCGCTTCTTCCTTTTGCCCAGTACAGTGCTCTTTGTTTTAAACCATTGACTCTGCTTGTTGAGGGGAAAGTGCTGTTCATCAAAAGCCTATAAGCAGGATAATTCAGTTTTTCAAGTTTGTGGATGGAAACTTGAGCAAATTTTACTTAACCTACTGGTAATTAAACTTAGACCGCTCTGAACACCTCATTGGTTACAGGATGGTTACAGGAATGTTGTTTTTAAACCCAGTGCAGCAGGTACTGCTATTGCAGTTAGATCTCTAGCAGCTAAACACCTCAGAGCTCACTGTCACATACCCTAAGTTTTCCTGTAGATTTAGCTGATTGAGCTAATTGTCTAACTGGGACATCAGAAGAGCTGCATATACACTAAGTGCTATACAGTTAACATTCACGCAGAAAACCAACAGTTTTAAGTGAGCAAATGAACATGAAAGAACCTAAGAGTTGTACTTTGTATAGAAATCTTATGGACATAATTTTAAAAAATTTGTTCTATTTCAGTTCTTATTTTCTTTGATTAACATGTTGTCCAATTGAATGCTCCAATGCGTTAATGCTTTTTTTGTGTTTGTTCAGTTTTCTTTTTTCTCCCCTACTTTGTTTATTGCAAAGCTCTATATACAGATATGGCATTATAACCATTGATTGATCACAAACCCTAACCTATAACCATGATCCACCTAAAAATTAAAACAAACAACTTACTGATCATATGTGAATAGGAAAATAAAGATTATCTGTTGTCACACAGCACAGAACAAAGACAATTAGTTATGCATTCAGTTCCCACTTTTTTAGGTCACCACAGCTGGTGTACAACTATGCATCTTTTTCAAACTTTTTAGCTGAAAACAGTATCACTTTTACTATTATGTGATCTGTGGCCTGCTGAGCACTGTGTGGCATAGCAGACTTGTGGTTGGAGAGCTTCAGCACTAATGATACGCATCCTCCAAGGTCGTGTGCTACCACTGCTTAGCTGGTAAACTTGGCCAACAAGGACGATGACATAAGGCAGAGATTCATGATCTCTGCTGCTCCACGTGCTCGTGCTTGAGGAGAAAGAGGCCAGGACAGACAAGTGATAATTTTAACTCCATTTCCAGCCTCTGGTAGCTGTTTTTTGCCCTCTGCAATCTGTAAATCAAAGTGTATTGCTCTGGAAAAGGATGAGGATACTGAGCCAAAAGAGAAGCAAGATGTAGGGAGGCTAGCATGACCTTTAAGACCCTTTCAGTACATGTGTTTCTGCTTTGTGGCATGGGCATTTTGTCTTCATGGAAGTATGTAAACACAGGACTGGAATCAAATGATAATGCCAGCACTACTTGCAAGAGCTTGGTCCTCTATAATGAACATAGCACTAATTATTAAAGAAATTCTTGACTTTCTCTAAAAAACTTGCAGTCAAAAGCTTTCCAGAGATTATACCTACATTATAAAAAGGGAGCACAAAAGGATTTAACATGATTGATGAAATTGCTTGCTTTCTCTTTAGAAAAGAGTAATAAATAAGTTAGCATTTCAAAGTTCTGTGAAGAGAAAAGGTATTTGAGAGAAAGCACACGGATGCATTGTTCTGTAGCACGAGCATTTGACGAGCTTCAGAAATCTCTTTGGAAGAGAAAAGATGTATTATAGTGTGTGAAAAGAAGAAATTTTCAGTATCAGGCTGTTATCTAGTTGCTAAGGGCTGTTCTTGATGAAAACTGAGCAGAATAGAATGGATAGTTTAAGCACTGTGAGGTAAAAGCAGAAAATTGGACTTAGAGCACAAGGGACATTCACAATGGAATGAAAGTGGATGCAGTAAAATGTTAAGAATGTGACAAGAAAAAGATTATCATAAATATGAAGAGACAAAAGTGAAAGTTTTGCCCTCACTTCCACAAAGCCCTTGGAGAAAAAAAGGGGAATTAGCCCTGCTGGAATGTGCATTAGCAAAGAGAAAAGAAAGATGAAAAGAATGATACCACTTCAAGGTCATTTTAAACCAAGCAGCAACTATGAAACCTTTAATTACAAGCCTGTAATTCTTATTTGTTTGTTATAAATTGTTAGCAAAAAAAAAAGATGAGAGCTTGAAACAACATAGTTTTGAATTTCGTTCTGCTCATATTTTTGCTGCCAAAAATAAGTAGCACTTTTTTCTCATCTTCTGTCCTTTACAAAACCAAGTTTTAAGTTCACAGAGTACCTAAAGAATAAAAAGGCAAGGCATCTCCTCAGAAGTTAGGCACAAGTGCAGCTTCCTTGTCCTACACACATGCAGTCCATCTTTCCTTGAAGAGCTCAACAAACCTGGAGCCAGGTTGAAAAGTAAGCCCCCATCGAAAGTCCCTTCCTACTGAAACGTGGGCTAATGTGGCATCTGTGTTTCAGCCATTATCAGCTATCACAGTAGGAGAGAGAAGCAGCATTTATGGCAATGAGTGGTATTTGTTTTTAATCCACAAGCACAAGCACTGACTGGAATTTTCATCACCTTTCCAACCATCT
This sequence comes from Nyctibius grandis, assembly GCF_013368605.1. Taxonomy (NCBI): domain Eukaryota; kingdom Metazoa; phylum Chordata; class Aves; order Nyctibiiformes; family Nyctibiidae; genus Nyctibius; species Nyctibius grandis. The sequence goes on along the minus strand of NC_090662.1, from coordinate 46,848,062 downwards.
GAAAACAATAATTGTTAGCTCTGTTAAATACCTTCTCTTTCTAAACCAATACTCTTCAAATGCAAATTGTAGTCACAGCTGCAAAGGAAATCTACTGCCAAAATACACCATTGGGAGAGAAGAAAATATAGTGGCAGCTGGCTGTCTGCAAAGAGGGAGAGTGTCATCTCTCTGAAACACTGTCGGCTCTTGTAGAAGAAATGCTAAAGAGCAAAGAACTGCAATATTAGTCAGCCACTGGCTGACAGTGGATATTGCTAATGGGAACAAATTGGAGGCTGTAACTTTAGTAGAAGAAGAAGGAGAGGATCAGGAGGGCTGAAGCACTGGGATGCCTTTGCCTGCACAAAAGGTGAAACTTTAGTCAAAATTCTGTAGTGTAAATACGCTTTTTTGGTTACTTTGGATTCAAGAAGTATTCCTTACCCCTCTCACTTACTCTTTGTGTTTGCAAATTCCTGACTAAAGCTTGGTGATTGCTTCACTGGCTATTTGTTTATCCCACACTCCAGTCCCATGAGTTTATCGTTAACAGGGGACTGTTCAGTTTAAGGACTAAAACTCAGGGAGGTGATGAAGCCCCTTAGTGCAACTTCACCAACCAAGCTGTGATGGCATAACATTTCAAGAAATGCACGTGGTCTGTGACATGAGAATAGCTCAACACAGCAGCTTTTTCTGCTGACAGAGTGGACTGGATTCAAAGCGGGGACCTATGATGTGAGACACTGCAGCTGACAAGAACTGCCCTACAGCATTAAGTCCTCTGGTCAGAACTCACTTCAAAGAGAACTTACCTACGGCTGTGCCACAAGAACACTGAAGTTACCATCTCAAACTCTCAAAAGATACCCCTGAGGCCTTCATTTTTCTATTTTTTTATCTAGGATAACAAGAACCTCTATGATCATTACCTATTTTATTGGGTTATTTGCAATGCTTGAATCAAAAGCTTTTAGATCTACAGTACAGCCACTTTCCAGCTCAGTTTAGTATTAGCAGCAGTAGTTTCTGAATCTAGTCTACATGGGAAAAGCACACATTTTGCCTTGTTACAAAACCAGTTGTGAGACAGCAGTGAAATAACGGATACTGCGGTCTTAGGTACCTATATTCTGCTTACCAAAGGACACTATTGCCTAGCATATACAGCAGTGTTTAGAAACATGACAGTTAAGTACATTTATTTGTCTACTTAATTCTTTCTGACAGGCAAAGTTGGTACAGTAGGTGAAGTCTGCTTCTTTCTGTTGAAGCCTATCTCTTTAGATCCCTCCCCAGACATTCTCTCTCTATTCTCTATTCTTCCCCTCTATCTTACTTCAGTCTCTGCGTAATAGGAGATTTTCAGAAGCAGAAAGTGAAATTTAGACACTTAGCTATCATTCATGCCTTTGAAAAATCTCCTCCTACACCTTCATAATTCTCTTGCTATGCAGCAAAACCCTTTCTTACTTTTAACTCCCCTTCCTCTCATCAACTGTCCCTTCTTTCCTCTCTGGCTTATCTAACTGAGGCCACAGCTATGCCAGCAGATCTCTGCAGTGCAGACATGTCAGCAAAACTTCTAAGGTATACCATTATCCTGACAGAAACAGCTTTTGTCAGCCTGCATTACCCAATTTCAGAAGACAGTGTAACTTCACCAGCAAACATGCCTCCTCTTCAGCACTCGTTCTACCTACGCATGCGGGAATGGGTCAGCACAGTTACAGCAGATGAGACTTCAGACAGCCCTTGATGCAGAGACTGCCCTTTCAGAACCAAAAAAAAAAAAGGAACAAAAAATCTTAATTACAGTGCAAAATAAATATTTGATAGAGTGCATTTATAGATCCTGATACTCTGCATCTATCTAATGGGCTGAGGAAGTGGTTCAGTTTGCAGAGTATAACTTTAACTGCTGAACACTTCAGCAGAAGCAAATACATCTATTCATTTAGCATAGCTGGAGTGAATAATAACCAGTTCTTTTCAGGTCTTTTTCATAAGTCGCAACTGTTTAGGAGTGATGGAAATTTTAATGTAAAATGGCTGTCTCGTTAGAACACAGGACCGTTAAAAGATTTGTGTAAGGAAATTCATTATAATAGCATAGAAAATAAAGGACTGGTTTTTAGCAAACCTGTTCATCTCACTGTGTATTGCAGCCTAATGATGCTGTACAGAATTTAATTGGCTATATTTTGAACCCACCACTTCCACTTGAAATGGAAACTAGTACTGAAAAGGTAAAAGTAAATTGTACCTTGGGAACCTATCAGGAACAGTTTTCAATTTCTGTTAATACAAATATCTGTAAACTGTTTTGGCTTTATATTTTAACAAGTTTCTTTGATTATATTCTAGGAATACACAACCAAGAACCTCTCTCTCCTGAGACATGAGAGGAAAAAAAAGGTATTTTGTGTTAACAGAGAGATATCAGATGTACCCTTTGGAAAGTGACTTGCAATGTGACCTAAACAGTCTTCTCCTACACACTGAATCCTCTCTTCTGAAACTCCCTTCACTACCCTTGGAAAGCCACAAAGTCTCATTTCTTTGTGCACTTATCAAACTGTCATCAGTAAAGGGTTAGGAGTAATTTCCCATGTGACAGATTACTCCACAACAAGCTAGTTTAGGGTTTCTTGCATGTCTGTTTGAAGCATCCGATTCTAAACACTGCCAGACGTTGTATACTATATTGGATGGGTACTAAGCTATATTAAACTAGATGGAATATAGGTTTAATCTAGTATAGTAAATCTCTATATTTCTGTACACTCATAAACATGGAACAGCGCTTGGCCATATTCCAAGATCTACTACATTTCTGTTCCATACTTTACACACAAAGTATGAATCATGGTTAAGCCCTCTAAATACAGGAAACTAATACTCATCCAACTCATCTTCATTTAATTATACTAAAATGGCTATAATGCTCAAGAAGCTGAGAAGTTAAACCACCCAATTCACATCTGATGTTAGAATAACTTCTTCTTCCATAGTAATGTATTGCATATTGCTTTGAAGTCATCTTAATCATCACCACCTAGTGCCTGGTATATTCAAGGCTAACCACATGAGGTTTCTTCTATGTTCCTGCCTATCATCCCTTCCTGTAAATGAAACTTTCCATTTTTATTGACTGGTGTGGAATTTTTTGTTTGTTTTGCTTTATTTTTATTGAGTAAGGCAGGGATATAAAGCAGAGGAAAGGAAGAGTTAATGTTTGAAAATAATCTCTTCACATTAGCTACCCAACAATAATCACAGTTCTTGTTTTGAATGCCTGAAGACAATATTTTCTGAGCACATCCTCAAACTGCAGATTGTAGCAAATTTGTTATGTTTTGGGTAGATCTGATTGAAATGTTTTGCTGTTTAAAGAGAACAAACTATAAGTAGTTAAAAATGGAATTCTTCTTGTACATAGTAATCACCTTCCTTGTCTTGGGAGGAGCTGTGAGAACTGTGAGTGAGAACTAAGTAAATACTATAGTTAATATGCAGATTTTGTAAATGAGCAGAGCTCTGGGCAGGCAAACATTATTTGTTAATGAACTGGTTCAATACAGAGAGGGACAGTTTTGAACCAAGAAAACTTTTTTTTGGTAAAAAAAGGAAGCAGATTCTTTTTTGACATCTTTGTTCTGCTGCACAGCTTGTAAACTGCACAGCAGGGTTTTTTGTGGGTTCAGTTTCTAAGCACAGAAGAGAGACTTTCTCTAGCATACTATATAATCATTGGAAGAGCAAACTGGTGAATCACTTTCAAATGGTGAAGCTTATGAATTCCACATGCTGTAGGCATTGGACGTAGTTCAAAGATCTTATAACCTTCACAAATTTAACAACCCTGGATTTCTCCCTTGAAAACAGGAAAATAAAATATAAGACTTAAAGGTACCAAGGATAAGACTAAAAGTGTTAATGTTTATTTGCAAATTCTGTCTTTGTGTATGCAGGTCTGACATTTCTATTTGTTCATCTCAAGATGCTTATGTTTCAAAATTTAGAATAATTTCTATTCAGTAATTTTTTGATTTTATACTATTAGCTCTAGGTAGCCATTATTTCAGTTCAGTAAACATATAAGCATAATAGGTTTCACAATAGAATCTCTTAATTTTTTTTTGAGAAATCAGACAAAATATTTGTAATATAAAATACTGCAAAATTTAGTAAGCACAGATTAGCAATGGGTTGTGGTATTTGATTTACATATTAAATTCCTAATTAAAGTCATTAATTTGTAAAGACTTTAAATTTATAGATCTCTGAGAGTTGAAAGTTAATAAAAAATTTCCAACTTTACAAAAACTGCTAGAGGATTTTCACCTGCTAACAAACTTATTTCCAGCAAAAGAGTAGATAATAATTTCACATTTATTATAAATGTATTAATAAAGCAGATCAATCCTAAAATTTATTTATCCCAGCACATAATGCTTGCAGAAATTTTAAATCATAACACTACATCATGTTTTGTTTCTGTTTGTGTTTCAGTGAATTCTGATATATAGAAGACAGATTATTCCAGGACACCTCACATCTATAGTGGTGTAGCAGGAAAAAACCAATATACGATCATATTAAAACTATCACATGCTACAAACTGTAGGCAGCAAAATTGTCATTTTAGGTTATGTTTTGTATTTCCTGTCTCTCAAATGCTTAGAAGACTGCTTGGGATTTATTCAAGATATTTTCTCTCTCTAAAGACACATTAATAGCACCTTTTTTATTGTCTGCATTCTAGTGGTCTCATATGATTTGAATCCCAAAATATCTAATCAGAAATGTTGATTTCTAATTCAACTTTGAAGTTTGGATGCATTTTTCATAAGTTCTAAAAATAAAGAGTTCTGTCTTCTGCAGTGACACATCATGCATATGCATGAAGGCCCTGTGACAAAATTTCAAGGCATTTTAAGAAATGTAAATGGAAGGGAAAACATAGTAGCAAAATATGATGCAGCATTTCAGTCTTTTACATATGGGAAGTCTTTGAATATATCAATATAATTAAGGGCAACCCAGTGACAATGGCAGACAAAACAGGGTCGTGCACTGGAGTTGCAGACTGGAGACTGTTAGAGGTACAGTCTAAAAATGAAGTACTCATTTTCTGGAACACAACATCTTATTGGAGTGTGTGGACAAGCTTAAACAATGCTCATCCCAATCACACCAAAAAAAAAACAAGTGAAGGGGAAAGAATAAAGCTTCTGAAAACTGCTATTAATGAGAATGACTGACTCATAGAGTTGTGCAAGCTCTGTTCACTGTTCCCATGTTAGAAGAACTCAGTCTAATTGTGTCAGATGGGTAAGATACTATGAATGAGAAAATATTTTTTTTAATCTTTAGAAAAAGTTGTCAATTTTTGTACAGCATCCAAAATAATTCCAGCTAGTAGAACAGAGCACCTCCCACTTATCTATAAAAAACCCCTGTGAAAATAGCTCAGAGTACATGAAAAGGGTTAAATGGATGCTTTCATAGACAGACTTTTACAAAAAACGCTTCCCAGGAGACCTTTTGTAAGAGATGACGCATATGTGTGTAAACAAGCATTTTAGAAAAATAGTCTCAAATATTATAAAAACACTAAAAGCTCTTCAATTTTTGAAAACTGCAGTCCAAAGTGAAAGTTAGCTGGGAAATAAGGCAATAAAAATGAGATTCCAGTACTCGACAGTATCATATAGTCCTTTTTAGAAATTTTTCAAAATCCTCTTAAATTCAGTTCAGGATTTTTCTCTTTCTACACTTACAGGAAGATTGTTCTCGAATCTCATTGTTCTCATGGTTGGAAAGCTTCCTTTAATTTCCAGTCTAAGTTTATTCATGGCCAGAGTTGTCTTTTAGCTTCAACAGTATTTTTCCCCTGCTAGTATTGATATCATCAATATTTTTCAATATTCCCCTTAGTCTTCTTTTTGCTAGAGTGAACAAGCTTGATCTTTTTGTAAAATACAGGTTAGCCAGTCCCCTGGTGATCTTATTAGGTATTTTCCTATTTTTCAGCATTCTTTTCTTAATCTGGACACATCATACTAGTCCTAAGAGCATCTGCTGTCATGGCCAAAAGATTGATAGAGAAACAGATCCTCAGAAGAAAGCAGAGCGTGTGGATGGTACTTGAACCTCTGCTGACACAAGTAGGCCACTACAATTACTGTGAAATGTAGTTTTGCCTTGTGCAGCTGCTACATATGATCATCTTTATCCTCTCTTCATTATACACCTACATTTAAGTGTTATTTTAGGCCCTGCTTGCTGAACCCCTTCCCGGAGTCTGCTTCTGCCACCTCAGGAGCCTGGCTTTGTGAAGCATTTTTAAGGCACTGAAGAAACAGAATAGAAAATAACCATTAAAAGCTGAAGAATAATTTTATTGCCTGAAGCTAAACATTTTTTCTGACCTAAACATAGCCTTCCCTTTGATGACAAGCTTTATTTAGGGAAAAAAAAAAAAAGAAGTCTGTTTAGGTTTGTACATGGAGATGAATGTATCTGAACAACTGCAAATGAGGGCTGGTAGTACCCAGAAGTGGCATTCCCAAATAATGCCTTTTCAGCCACATCTGCTCTGACTAGGCAGAGATTTTTATCCAGTGTTCCCTTCCTCCACTGGAGAAGAAAGAAGAGGTACACAAAAATTCGGATAATATATACAAAATCAATGAAGACTTGACTAAGTAAAGGCTAAGCAGTGGAGCCTAATGCAATATTCCAATATTGAGTGCACCCCACTAGAACACAACCTTTTCCACCATTTTCTGTTGTTATGTAATATTTATTAAGAGGCTTTGGATAAGAAGATTGTGGAGTGTAGGGATCAAATGCTAGAAAAAGTAAAAGTAGAACTCAACTTCTTTTCAGAGAAGTAACTAATTAAATAGTAATGGGCATGGAATCAAAAACCTGTGAGGCTATAAATCCCCCAACCCCGTATCTCACAAAGCTCATTATTAACATTTAAACTCAGTGAGCATTTAAAAGGCCTAGTGCTGTGTTCCTCTTTGACCTTAATTGATGTTTCAGACTGGCATTTCAGCTGAAGTCAGCTCCTTCCCCTGACACTGGCAGTACCAAGAGGAGAAAGAAAAGCCTGTGCTGAATTCAGATGTAGGTTTCCTTCTCCTCTTTATAGGTGATGCTATCTCAGGACAGAATTAGCATCTGCCCACTCCTGTTCCTCCTACTGCAGAGGAAATTCAGTAGTACTGCTGATAGGGAGCAGACAAATCTGCAGGGAAAATGCTAACCTAAAAACGCGTATGATGGGAAGGAAAAGGAAATCCTGAAAGGGCAAGTATCAAGGGATAAAACAGAAGGATAAAGCACTTAAAAAGTGCTAGAGGTAGTAAAATAGTCACGGAAGAAGGTAACAGACAGAGAGGTGTGACTGTCGAGTGCAATGCAGGAGAGAGAACAGAAAAACAAAAGGAGAAGAACAAAGTAAGAGAAGGCATTCTAAGAGAAAAGTGAAATATGGTAGAGGGGAAAACAATGCAATAAAAGAATGAGTCACAAGTCCTAAGAAAGGTCACAAGAAGGAAAGTAAAAAGTGCAAGGAATGAATAAATAAAAATTAGCTAACGCTGAGGCTCTCTCATGTGGTCTATGTATTTTAATCACCATCCTTAGAACTCATTCTACAGAATTTTCAATTTAAAAAGTGTGAAGTCTTGTTTTGATCCCTCCTATTGCACAATACTGTTGAATACGCTGGCTTACATATTTAAACAGTGAAAGAAGGAGAAAGAGAAATCAGAATTTATTTCTACTTTTTGCCATCTTCTGGCAAAGGTACGAACCTTTGGACTTGGCACCTTAAACCTGTGTGAAGTCACTGCGCGCACCGCAGCATGGCCTCTCAGTGAGCACCTGTGGCCTCCCCAGAGCGCCGGGAGGCAGATTCCCTCTCAGAAAAGAAACAGGACCAGGGAGGAGGGAGAGGTGAGGACGAGGCATTCTCCTTGCTGTCTAATGCCATGTACAAGGTGTCTACATAAGGCATTCAAAGGACAGCAATGGATTCCTCCAGGGGTTCTTGGAATCTTCCTGAGATGAAGCATCTCTCCATTTCCATTGACAGACTATTAGGCAGGGTAGAGTCTTCCACAAGCCTGGGTGAGGAGCCTTGTCTCCCTCTAACTCCTTTTTCTTGCATGCAGCTATACAGACTTAGGAATGAGGCAGTCACAGGCACCCCAGCAGTGGACTGACTTCAAGGAATTTCAGTTCCAGCACTAAAACCTGGTTCTTAGGGAGCAGTATTACTTAGAAAGACAAACAAGGATAACACTCTTGTTTCTTTCCACACATCACTAAAGAAATCACAGTAGGTAGCCAGCAAGAACACAGGATTCAGTAGCACCATGTGATGATACTGAGGGTAAGGTGCTCAAGCCCACAGTGGTCTCCTGGGTTCTCATCTTGGTCTGCAATGGTTGGTTCATGGCCTCTAAACAAAACTCACCCTCTCACTGTCTCCCCAGTTTGCACAGTAACCTGGAGTAACTACAGGAAGCAGTTTTTGGTAATCATCTCAGCATGGATGAAAACTGTTAGAAACGGGCCTCACACATAAGCAGGTTAGGTACAGAAAGCACCACACAGGTGCCGGCTTGTGGTAGGAGCAGAAGTAGAAGCAGCAAGTAGAACAGCTGCAAGGGATGTGTAGCTTTTTCACCCCTGTTCAAGGCTTCTGCTCTGTCACAGAGACTGGGGGATTTTTGCTGGATTCTGCCCATTAGCTGGTATGATCCTTGTGACCCACTTCTGGTCTGTGTCTCCTACACACCGAGTAACCCAGCTCTAAACCATGCCTCTAGAAAACACGATGACTGGCTTGTTTGGCACAAAGGTCGTTTAAACCCATCAAATTTTACGAAGCAATTTAAAATGGGCTTTTGTATTCTATTTATAAATACAACTTCCTTATGAAGGCTCCTTGCATAATCCTTCATCCTTCACAGTCAGCCATTATCACATAACGTTAAGCAGCTTTTTTCTGAAACCAGTTACCCAGTTTACGACAGCTAATAAAATACCCATGCTTGTACATGCAGCACAGTTTGTAATGGAGCTGTTTTAAAATTCCTAGATACAGCAAACAACAGTGAGTTGTCTATCACATATATTGCTGCCATGAGACCTTCTATATTTTCTCCTATATGTCCTCTGTGAGTACCAGAAAATGTTCTGAATATAAATAACTTGACTAGAGAATCTAAATGACTTCATAAAACAAAGAAAACAACAATATAAGCAGTTCAACAAAAAACCTCTCCCCCTATCCCCATACTATTGTCTTTAACTACTAAACCAATGTGGAACAAATCTCATTTGTGCCAGAAACCCAAAACGTCATGTTAACCATAGCAAACACTGGACAACATTTTAACCTCACACAAAAGCGATAAAAATACTGCATATTTGTCTCAAAAAATGCCTTCTGTGTAGGAAAACTCCCATATAGTACAGTACCTTGGTAAAAATATACATAATTATGATTTATATATGTAGATAATTTCTTTGTCTAGCTTCAAAATAAATGCATCCTCAACCTCTAAAAGAAAAGGTTCAATCAAACATAGAAGGAACGAAATGAGCAGTAAATTCTACAGAAATTGTTCTTTGAGTCCATTAAATATAACTGCAAATCCCCTCCTAAAGACTATAAATACTGAGTTTCAGAACCACCATAGATAGCATGTAATAATAAATTACATAACCATTTGAACGACTTAAAAATTCAACAGAAAAATTATAATTTATCATTTTAATACGATATTCTAGGCAAATTGCAATAGCATTATAATTCTCCTAGCTGGCCTTAGGTAAAACTTACTTCTTTACATGCCCTGGAAATCTCAATCCAAGATCAACAGAAGCTGACTGCTCATACAAAGTGAAATCCAATTCAAGACTGAGTTGCTATTTTGTAAACACCTGTGAAACAGTACAGCCCATGACATTTTGAAAATAAAGCATATCTCCCTTAGACGAAGGCAGATTGAAAGCTATTAAAAGTGGAAATGATTGCTGTTCTGCTATTCAACATGCTGACTGCTGAGATGTACTGTCCACAACGTCTTGTACATTTTAAAAGTAATTATCAGTCATAAATAAACAATTAAAAAATCGGTAATAAAGTTAAGAATTGTACAGAGATTCTATGAGCCTTTACATATCTACTATCCAACAGACTTAAGGTGAAAAAATCACAAGTAGAGTAAGAAATATTTTAAAAAGTTAAAGATGGTAGAATGACCTCATTGGGATATTTATGACAGATATTAGGTAGAATAAATTTATAAGAGTAATTAATTAGGCTACAGACGGATTTTGGTCAAACTAAGAATTATTCTGATATGATGTAGCAGGTAGCATGGCAAATGCTACCTGAAGTCAGCAATGAAGACAACTTGATAGAATGTCATACAGATTTAATACAGTGGAATAAAAATGATTCTGCCACAAAAAGCTAAAATTATGTGAAAGCAGAAATTGTGAATAAATTCTATTAATTGCATTTCTTCTTTGAACTATACTATCTATAGACAATGCCCTGTACAACATCAACTATAAATATTGGATCCTGTATACCAGTCCACATCCTATTACATTACAACACCTCCATCATGGTCTTTTTTAGCTGAAGACCTTGTTTCCTCAAAATGACCAAAGGTCCTTTTCACCTGAAAAAGTGGAAAAGTGGATAAACTGTAGAAAGTTCTATAAAATTTTAAACTGCCTCTGTATTAAAGCTACAGAGTGAAGCAGCGGTCCAGAGGCCATGAATAAAGGATGCAGGTCCACTGTGGAATAGGAGGGAATGTACAAAGTGGCTGCAAAGTTGTTGCTATCCCAGAGGCCAGCTTTCGATATGTGGTGTATAAAAAAGGCTGGAGAATGTTAAATAAAGAGCGATCCAGTGCTTTAATACGGGATTTTGTTGGGTGAAAGGCAGCTAATGCAGATACACTTTGACTAGAGGCAGCATCTCCATCTATGAAGTTACCAAACTCCACACAAGCAGGAGGATTTTGCCTCAGAAGTGTTAATATTTCAGCACACAGAAAAGTGACACCAGTTAAAGTGATACCACCCCCCTTAAAAACATACTGAAGTACCTTGTCTGCTTTAATGAGACTTTGATTTATAATTTAACTGTGTAAGAAAAGAGCTGAGCACACTGATTTGCTTTACCATGTAGCGGTGATTATTCATTATTTGAGAGAATGTTCTCTGTTATTAACCTGGAGGATGCTGATATCTTATATGTAATCCACCTTGCTCAGTGAATGATTTTTAGCAGGAAATGTGGCTCTTATTTCAAATGCAAATTTTCTCTGCATATTGGATTGAAGTAATATATTTGTTAATATAAATATAGGAAATGATATTTTAAATTAAGGGGTTATTTGCAGATATCATAAAGCAGAGACATATCTAACACTGATTATGTCTTCATATTGAGGTATCAAAAATAAAAAGCCTGGTCTCACATCTGAAGTGAAAACAATCAGCTTTATAACATGGTTGGGTATAACTCACTGCAACAATGAGTGGAGATGAGAAAGGCCAAATTATTTTTCTGTTTTAAATGAGTTCCAGCATATAAAGTATCTTTAGCAAGCCAGTATCAGCATGGGTTTTCAGAGATTCTGAGAAGACACAAAGCTCACTGAAGACAATGGGAGAGAAGGTACTCAGCAATTTTGAAAATCAGGTTATGGAAAGGCTTTTCCTACAACAGATTATTTTAGCTTTCTTGCTGCAGAACAAGCTTAAGACAAATGAATCCTCATTTCTGAAGCACCTGGTTTAACTTCTCAAGCTCAGCTATATCTAATAAAAGACGTACATAATGTTCTGATTATTTTTAATGCTACCAGCCCTGCAAGATTCTTTTGAGGCTGACTATCCTGGTGGTAGTGTTATTTTAGTCAGTAGATGGCATTAGCTGCCTCAGTGTCATTTTTGCTGTGCGATTTATCAAGAAGTGGGTCAGCTACAGCCCGTGGCTCTGTGTATGTTCCCAGCAGGCTGAGGAAAAAAAAAAAAAAAAAAAGATTTTGATTTCTTTTGTTAATTGCTCTTGCCATATTTTAGTTGTTTCACCAGACAATATAATCAGACAATAAGGAACAGATCCAACAGCAGGTACGCATCTTCAGACAACGGTGTAAGAAGCAGGTAGGCTAGCCCAGGCGTTTGTGTACAGACAGCAAATCCTTCTGCTGTAGGTATTGCTCAGGATTACAGGGGGTTGGCACTGAGGCAGCGAGGACAGCAAAGCTGTTCAAAGCCACGAGGGGAAAGACAGCCCACACAGCTCTAACCCTCTTCTGACCCTTCTGCTCTACCTGACTCCTCCCGCTTCTTCTATTAACGAAGAAGGGGGCACATTAGATGTCAGAGCTAGATGTAAATTGATCAGCACGATTTATATTTTGCAGATTTTTTACATCTAGCAGTTCTTAAAAAGGATGTTTTTCAGTTATGTTTATGATAAAATACACACACGTATATATACCATGGACAAAATCTTAATCCTGTATTATTCAAATATCCAACGGGAATGTTCAAACATTCTTCTGAAGTGGTTCCAACCCAAACCCTGCAGTTAAACACCATGAAAGTGTGTTTGTACATGTTTGAGACCCACAATCTAAAACTGCATAGTGCTGAGCAGGAAGCAATTCTCTCCTCATGTAAAAATAATTCAAGTAGATTTTTTTTTTTTTTACCCTTCCATACTGAGATGAATTTGACAAACTTCAAAGCCCTTTTCAGCAAAGTTTGAAATACTTCCACTCCCTGCTCCCGCAGCCAGTGATTAGAACAAACAACAGGGAGGTGCAAGAAGCTGAAAGACGTGTGGGTGGGTTTCCCACAACCCCGGGTATGCCCTATCCACCAGCCGGGGCTGTGGCTCCTCTGTGGAATGGAAATCTCTGTTTCCTCCTCAGTCCTCTCAAACCAATGCATACATTCCTGCTGACTGTTTTCAAACTGCAGGTGCTAGTCGTAGAACTGAAAAGATAGTTGTATTCTGTGGGAAGGGGTTAGTTTTTTGGAGGGCATGGGGATGGGAAAATGAGTAGATGATATAACTGTCTTTCACTCTGTTATAGGACACACTGAAAATAGTATTTTCAAGCACATTTTCTATTTGCTATGTGGTTTTCTTACATGGCTTCCTTGATTTTTCTCACTCGGATTTTCAAGGTAACAACTCCTAATAGGCATTTCTCATTTGCAGTTAGTGCTTCCTCTTGAAATTCCAGGTGTTTATTTTGGTTGTCTATCAGAACTACAGCAAACTTTCAACAACAAATGTAATGCTTTTTCTGAGGAACATATATTTTTAATCCACATTGAATGTGCATATTATATGTTTTCCATTTCACGGCAAAAATAGTTTTCTGTCAAAAGTACAGCTCTATTCTTTTATCTTACTTGCCAACTCTTATTATTGATATGTATCACAAGCAAATCCTTATCTAGTCAAATGGTTATACACTCAGGCAAATCAAGAAGTGACTGCATCAGTACCTTTAGTCCAGCTACGCACAATCAGAGACTCATCTAAATTTTCCCTCATTATTTCATACTGTGATATATCCACCCAAACGCCAAGCCAAACCAAGCTAGAGTTTTTTTCAAACTGGCATTGCACATAACTGCAACAAATCAGTTATAAACAAGTAAGAAATGTTCCCTTTTCTTAAAACCCTGGATTAGCAGGATTACCCTCTTCCAACTCGCTAAACATAAACATTTTGAGTTTCCATTCCTAACTGTTCAGAGTATTCTTTTGCTGTAGGGGGAGTGGAAGAATTGTACGGCTGGCAGCAGGGTAACATTATCTCGGGTTTATATGTGGGTAATTGAAGCACAGAAAAATGAAAGGACTTTATCAGGTTTGCACACAGAAATATGGAAAAGCTTATTCCCAAATTTCCCATGCCAGTATCTTTACATCAAAATATTGCACATGCGCTGCCATCCATAGGTCTCTAAGTGCCAATATAAAACAAAAATGTTATACTGAAAGATAAAGTTGGAACATAAAAACAAATAAGCAAAATCAGCAGCTCAATGAAACAGACAAATCTTAAAATGCTGCCTGATGCACTTTCCTAGCAAGCACATTTCCTCTGCTTCACATTTCAGCATCTCTGATGTTTCAGGTTTCTATAATGACTAGCAGTGTAACACAACATCTTCGTAACTTGGAGGTAAACATGGGTTTAATGTTTAAATGAGACATTAATATACAGCCAGCTAGCTAGAACTCAAGCGTGTGATGCTGCTTTTTCCATAGTCAATCCTCCAGATAGTAATGTGAAATGGAGAAAAATTAGGATAAAAAGTCCTTATATATACAGAAACCCAGGATACCATTCCATCAAGGGTAAAAGATTTTGCTTCCAGCCATTAAAACATCCAACACTGGAAGCATAAGGCTTCTTGTCAGACTAAATATGGCTTCAGACTAGCGAGTGCACAACATACAAACCTTGTTCCCCATAAGGAATTCTCAGTTAAAGACCAGGAGAAATTATTGCTGAAATAAACTGAGAAAACAGAACCAGGACTCTTTAGGACTATAACCCACCTTGCTCTGTTCTCACAAAATTTATGCCACATGTACAAATGGCAAATGATGTCAGGATAATTATTTATTCTACTAAAAACGGCTTTGGCTTCAAGTTTGAACATCATATTTTTTTTTCAACAACAAAGAAAACAACGACAATTTCAGTCCCAAAACACTGACTTGGCAGAAGGCCTGAGCTGCTGTTCTTAAATTCAATGACACTGAAAGCTCAACAAAATAACTTTGCTTGAGAACACAGAAAAAATAAATGAAGAGACACAGTTCTGTAGGGAAATGAAGAATTTAGAAAGACTCACAACAGTGATCGTTATAGAAATATTTTTCAGGGTTGAAACTTGTATTTGATATTTTAAAAAGAAAACTGGAAGGAATGAAATTTCAAGGCAAGCAGGAAAATATCAAGTCACTTCAGATGCCAGTACATGTCTAGATAAAGACAGACAGATAATCATCCATATATACTTCATTCCCTGAACAATGCAATGACAATAAAACCTCCACACACATTAGGACAAGAGATGATTAGATTAAACAAGTATCCTGAGTCTTTTCAAAACAGAAAAAAGCCCCCCAGCAACTCTTCAAACATGAATTGACAGTCATTATAATAGATGAAAGTTTTTTTAATTGGCAGGCATTTCCAAATTTGCAATTTTCAATGACTTAAACATCTGCTGAAAATTTAGTGCCATGTCTGAATACTTGGAATATTTCACATGATGTGCACATTAACATTACTAGGCTATTATATACGACTTTGTAGACACACTTAACACCGGGGAAGCTCCCCTGCTAATACCACTTTCTAAGATTTGTGAAACAAACTCAAATTACCAGATGAAGGCAAGCATTTTAGAAAGCGCAGGCCCTTTCTGTTAGAGAATCAGGGCAATAAGGTCAATTATCTGTGTGAAATTATTTGTTTCATTAATATTCACCTCATGAATGTTTATAAATATGTAAAGGGCAAGTGTCATGAGGATGGAGCCAGGCTCTTCTCAGTGACATCCCTTGACAGGACAAGGGGCAATGGGTGCAAGCTGGAACACAGGACGTTCCACATAAAGATGAGAAAAAACTTCTTTACGGTGAGGGTAACTGAACACTGGAACAGGCTGCCCAGAGAGGTTGTGGAGTCTCCTTCTCTGGAGACATTCAAAACCTGCCTGGACGCGTTCCTGTGTGATATGATCTAGGTAATCCTGCTCCGGCAGGGGGATTGGACTAGATGATCTTTCGAGGTCCCTTCCAATCCCTAACATTCTGTGATTCTGTGATTCTGTGATTCTGTGATTTTTCTGGGTTTCCTTGTCTTTCATTCAGCTGCATCTCCCCAGCAGTTTAGTCTGATATAACCTTTTATGCCAGCTGAATTTCAATCTTTTTTTCAGAAGTATTTGCCATTCTGTAAGACTTGGCTTGAGTTGTACAGATAAACACCACAAATATTGACTCATATTTGGCATTTCCAGAGCTTGATAATGTAATTCATACAGAGTCTGTAATCCTGGGGCAATCTTGAACAACAAATAATATGTAGGAGACCCAGATCAATGTAAATATTTAAATAAATAAATTACTGGACTACCTCTTACTCCAAAATCTGGCCCCAAATATGAGAGTAACCTAATATTCTTCTGTAGTAGAGAGGGTATTTTTCCAACAAGTACATTTTTCCAATGTACCTTTTCCCTTTGTCACTTAGGTGAGTGCTGTACTGACCAGCCTCTTACAAAAACACTGAAATAACACTGTTAGGCAATATAATACTTAGGATAAGACTGAACTCCCAGGGATTTTCTACTGATATCTTTTCACTAACGAAGTTGCATAAATGCAATCAGAAATCATCCAGCAGCGAAAATGCTAGCCTTGAACTCTGGATTCAGTTCTGTCACAGAAATGATCTAACACAAAGAACTCATATGAACTTGATGAGTCACTAAAGGATTAACTTCCTAAGTATGTTTTAGTAGATGCTGAATATCTTGGTGCATCACAGTGTGAAGATATCTGTTCATTGTTGCAAGCTACTAAAATGACAGACCATGAAGATACTGCTTAATGACACACACGTGCACGAAGATTAATGTAGGGTTTATGAAAAATTGGCCCAAAGCTAAAATTAAGAAATTGTCAAAGCTGGCATCATATACTTTCTTATATGGAATATTAGGGGACATAGAAAACACAGCACAGGGATTCAAACACTACATGAAACTTATGTTTTCCATTTGAGATCTATTGGAATTCATTTTCCAGCCTGTGCTGACCTCCAGGGTCCCTGTCCAACCTGATGATTAACTGATTTTGCTTATGCAATCAATTTCCCCCTTCCCCCAATCATTTTAATAACCCTGCTCTTCGCCTAGTCTAAGATGGATTTATCTCCCTGGAAGAGTGATGGCAAGAACCATATATAGCATTTCAAGCGGAATTTCACCTGTGTCTTTCTAAATTAACACATCTCCATTTTTCTTGAATATCTTGCCCAGTAACTCCCAGAAATCTTTCAGTTTTCCATGGTGGTATCTCTAGTCACCCATGAACTGCTTTTTTTTTCCCTCCTTTATTCTTTTCAGGGAATGAGAACCCAGATAGGGTAGAAATTTTTTATCACTGGTTACCTGTAGAGGTTTGGTTGAGTGAGAAGGGGCACGATCTTGTGCCACTGAGCAGTCTGAGCAACCCAGGCTTTGAGCAAGGGTTAAGCCCAGAGCTAGCGACCTTGGACTCCCCTTGCACGGTGCAAAACAAAGAACCCCGTGGTGCCTGCTTCGGCGGGAAGCAGATCTGCGTCCGGGGGAGGGGGCGGTCGCGGCTCTGAATATGTAAACCTATGGACCAATCACAAGTGCGATCGGGGTGCGTGATTAACATATGCATAGTCTATATAACCACTGCTTTCTTTGTTAATAAACGAGAAGCTTCCATACTCACATTGAGATCGTGAAGTTTACTCCAGACCGTTCCCCAGCACCCGCGAGCGCGCCTCCCCCGGTTTTCCCCTTACTACAACTGGTAGCAGAGGATGGTTCCCTTCGGCGTGCTCTCTCCGAGACTGCGGTAAGCAGAGAAAAGGAGGTGTTGGGAAAAAGACGGCTGGGAGTGGTGATGTTCGGGTTCAATTAAGGACAGAGCAGACACTGGAAGAGTTGGCCACTCAGCTCCCAGAGTTCAGGTGATGTTCGGGTTCAATTAAAGACAGAGCAGACACTGGAAAAAGGGCAGCCATGGAGATAGAAGCTGCAGCCGCGCTGATTGCAGATATCCTCTCTAAGAGAGGGAGCAAGACAGTGGAGAAACAGCTAATTAAGCTGATAAAGTTGGGCCAGCGCTGGGGACATTTTAAAGACACAGCGCTTGTATTTTCTGTGGAGGAATGGAGAGAAGTGGGAGACATTATGTGGGAAAAGACTGTTGAGAGGGACCCCGAGGAAAAAGAGATTAAGGAGGTGTGTGGTCTCTGGCAAGAAGTGATAGAGACTTTAAAAACTATGAGGGCAGAAAGAGAGGTCGCCCGCGCGGCTGCTGAGATGCGGCCGGCGCCGCCGGAGCCCAACTCCCCCGCTAAAACAGAAAAACCTGGGGTTCTGGCTCGTTTCTTCGGGTTACCGGCAGTTAAGGGCATGTCAGCGACGAAAAAACTACCTATCACTGAGATCCGTACGGCGGTAGAAGCGGCGAACTCCCGGGAGAAATGGCGCAGTAAGAATTTACAGGAGGAGGCTGCGAACAAAGAACCACGTGGTGCTCCTAGGACCGCATGGCAAAGGGAGCGGAAACAGGAGGGGGAGGGGTGGTCAGCCCCTCACCCTGCTCAGCCGCGTCCGGAGAGGGGGGGCCGGCCCCTCCCCTCCGCGCCGCCGGTGTACCCGCCCCTCCCGCCTTCGCCCTGTCAATCAAGATCGACGAGCGCCATTCCGAAAGTGGTCTAACCACTAGGTTTCTCGGTTTTCACCCCGACGGCCCGGGTTCGATTCCCGGTGTGGGAATCACGTGATTGGAAAATTCTTTAACAAACAAAAGCTGCAGTTACCCAGTATGGAGTAAAATCAGACGCTGTAGCAATACCAAATATACAGGTTTAGTACTTTTTTGCCTGTTAGTGAATGTTTTACATGTGTAAGGTTTTGGTTGAGATGTTAAATGGTGGAGGAGTACTGTGGATGTAAATGTGGGAAGTAAGTTTAATCATGTGCGATTGGTCACAGGGCCTAAGTTGCAGTAATTAACTTGTTGCTGATTTATTTAACAATGCCTTGTTGCTTTGTATGCATTAACGTTTGGGTGTAAAGATTGTGTGTATATCCAACAGGGAGCCACAGTATTTAAATTGACCAACCTAATGTTACAACTGCTTTGAGGTGGCCTATGACTAAAGAGCGACTGCAGATTACTAAGGGACTGGTGGAGGAACAGTTAAAAGCAGGACATATCAAACCCTCAGTTAGTCCTTGGAATACACCCATTTTTGTCATCCCTAAGAAAAGTGGAAAGTGGAGATTATTACGGAAAATTAATGAGCAAATGCAAGCAATGGGAGCATTGCAACCAGGTATTCCGTCACCTAACATGTTACCAGCAGGATGGCATATATTGATTGTAGACTTGAAGGACTGTATTTTCACCATATCTTTACATCCTCAGGACACCATGAGGTTTGCCTTTTCTATTCCTGTTATCAACAAAGCGGAACCAGCTCAGAGGTATGAGTGGGTAGTTCTACCGCAGGGCATGAAAAATTCACCTACGTTATGTCAGCTTTATGTGGCATGGGCACTGAAACCATTGCGCCAGCTATGGCCACAGACTATCATCTATCATTATATGGACGATATTTTGTTGTGCCAGGCCGATCCTTTTTCAGAAGAAAGTCTCCACAAACTAACAACAACGTTGGCGGAGAAAGGTCTCGTGATTGCACCAGAAAAGATTCAACGAACTGATCCCTGGAAATACTTAGGATGGACAATTTCGGATGCTCAAATCCGGCCTCAAAAGGTGGAGCTACATACAGATTTGAAGAACCTGAAGGATGTACAAACACTTCTCGGAGATATTCAGTGGGTCCGTAACTGTGTCGGTATCTCGAACACCGAGATTGCCCCCCTCACAGAACTGCTGCGACGATCACACCCTGCTGACACCATACAACTGTCTGAGACTCAACAAAGCGCGTTGCGGTCAATCATCGCCAAATTACAAACTGCATGGTCATCACGACACATTCGTGAACTACCTGTGTCTCTGCTTGTAATTAACAGTGAAAATATGGTTTGTGGTGTCATTTGTCAGTGGCAAAACAAAAAGGGGGAACTCCCCCAGGGCTACAACCAATGCCACTACAAATGCCACGATAAAGATGAAGCTTTTTGGGTGTTGGAATGGGTATTCCTTAGTGTACAACCAAAGACAAGCATACAGACTAGACCAGAAGCCATAGGGGAACTAGTGAGAAAGGGCAGATCTAAGATTATAGAATTAACGGGACTGGATCCAGCAGATATTAGTATTCCTGTTAATGCTGTAGACCTAGAATGGTGGTTCCGTAATTCTCGACCCATTCAGGAGGCGTTTTTGGGGTACGAAGGAAGAGTCCATTCACAGCAACCGAAAGGTAAATTATGGCAGATATTACAGAAAAATCAATGGATAGAAAAATCTAAAGTACAGAAAACACCAATAGTGGAAGGGTTAACGGTCTATACAGATCCGGGAAAGAAACAGCACAAAGCGGTGTGTGTGTGGCAGGAAAAAGGGAATTGGGTACACCACATGCTGTATGGTCAGACCGATGATACCTTACAGACTCTGGAACTATCTGCCGTAGGCTGGGCCTTGACAAATTGGCTGGATGGGGCTATAAATATAGTCACAGATTCTATGTACGCAGCAGGTGTCATCCCACGATTGGAGGAGGCATTGCTCCGAAACACACAAAATCCCCGCCTTGGGCAGTTATTCTTGCAGTTACGGTCTATTATGCGACAACACAGTGCGCCTTGTTGCATAATACATGTGCGGAGTCATCAATGGGATCTTGGTCTGGGGAAGGGCAATCAGGTGGCAGACTCTCTGGTTAGCCCTGCTTGCCATATTCTTCCTTTAGACAAATTTCAACAAGCTAGACAAAGTCATGAGCATTTCCATCAAAATGCAAAAGGAATACAGAGACAATTTGGAATAACAGAAAATGAAGCAAAATCTATTGTTCAGGCATGTCCGAGGTGTGGGGCTCAGGGACCAGGCATTGGTATTGGTGTAAACCCGAAGGGCTTGGCAGCACTTGAGCTATGGCAGATGGATGTAACACATATTCCAGAGTTTGGGAGACAAAAATATGTACATGTCACAGTAGATACTTTCTCGAGGTTAATCTGGGCATCTGCAATGTCCGGAAAAAAGGCACAACAGGTTTGTAAACATTTGTTGGCGTGTTTTGCCATTATGGGGGTGCCAGAACAGACCAAAACAGATAATGGGCCAGCATACACCAGCCAAAAGTTTCGTGTATTTTTAACACGCTGGGGAGTGAAACATGTTACTGGTATACCACACTCCCCGACAGGTTAAGGGATCATCGAACGCACCCATAGAACCATAAAGGAATATTTAAGGAGACAGAAGGAGGTAGATACTGATCCAACATCGCGGTTGCATAAAGTGTTGTTTACTTTGAATTTTCTGTGTTTAACAGGGGACCGAGAAGAACCACCGGTTGTAATACATCACCAGCAGTTGAAATTTAATAACAACACCATTATACCTCAGTTACAGGTGATTTATTGGGAACCTGCTACAGGGGAGTGGAAAGGACCGGTGCCAGTGATCCTTAGTGGCTGGGGATATATGTGCGTGGCCACCGACCAGGGACCACTTTGGGTGCCGAGCCGATCAGTAAAACCACACCTCCCCGAGAAATCGGATGGGTGATGGAACTGGAAAAAATGGTTCTTACAGGAGTTCTTGTGATTGCAGTTATAATGTTAATGTTACCATGTTTATTTTCTTGTTTGCAGAAAGCGTTAATGAAACTTGTGAATCAGGCCTGGCTTGCTCACAAACAAGAAGGGGGAATTGTAGAGGTTTGGTTGAGTGAGAAGGGGCACGATCTTGTGCCACTGAGCAGTCTGAGCAACCCAGGCTTTGAGCAAGGGTTAAGCCCAGAGCTAGCGACCTTGGACTCCCCTTGCACGGTGCAAAACAAAGAACCCCGTGGTGCCTGCTTCGGCGGGAAGCAGATCTGCGTCCGGGGGAGGGGGCGGTCGCGGCTCTGAATATGTAAACCTATGGACCAATCACAAGTGCGATCGGGGCGCGTGATTAACATATGCATAGTCTATATAACCACTGCTTTCTTTGTTAATAAACGAGAAGCTTCCATACTCACATTGAGATCGTGAAGTTTACTCCGGTCCGTTCCCCAGCACCCGCGAGCGCGCCTCCCCCGGTTTTCCCCTTACTACAACCTTTCATTTTGTACTTATTATCTATTTCCAATGATCCTCTCCTCAATCTCAACCCTTTTCCTAGAGGTATCATTCCTTCTAAAAGCCGCCAAAACTTTCCATTATGTATCAGAAGCAAATTTCTTAAGTTAAAAAGTTGTTAAAAGAGTAATATTGATCCAAGGCCAATGTTCCTTTAAGAACCGCGCCAATAACCTCCTTCCTATCCAATAACTATAAATAAAGCCCATCATTATGTTTAGCCCTTTTGACAGTTTGTTAATCACTTTACAGCTTTTGTAGACATTTACAACACAACTAAGACCTTTTTTTAAATGTGCTTCCATATCAAATGCTAGAAAGTCCATATAGATAAAATTTGCTGAGGCTCTTTTCTCAAGAAAAAACAGCTATTTCATCAAAGAACATTGTCAATTTACTCTGGCATGCTTTATATTTGGTAATTCCATGTGGGCCTCCATTACTTCTATGCCCCTAATTACTGTTTCGTTAAAATATCTTCTAAATCCTTGTATATTACTGAGGTCAGACTAATGGTCTAACATTGCCCAAATCATCTTTTAAGATGAAACCAAGAAAACAATTTTTGTGTGTAATAAAGTGCTTTTTCCCGGCACACTTTAAATTATAGATTTTTAAAACATCATTTTCTAAATCTAGGACATCTCTAAATTATTTACAGTTTTTGAAAAACCACAGGCAATAGGAAATGAAAATAGGCATGAGAAAATCAAAAAGAAAACAAAAAATACCCAAATGTTATAATTTCTGAAAACTTACAGCAATTATCAATGCTCATTATTCAGACTATTTTAAAACAAAATATGTATTTCAATTATTTTATTTTTTTATTAAAATGGATTTTAAAATAACAAAGAATCAGAAAATATAAAATAGGTAATCTTTAATTTTGCTTTTCTGGGGAATTAATATTTCCCTTGAATATAATCCTTCTGTCAGGCAGAAATATGGAGGTGATTCTCCGATGTGGAATTTCTAGACTATAGTGTTTCATGTCTCACCTGAACTGATTCACCAGTTTGTCATTTCATGATGTCTACTAAGGAGATATGGTTATGACAGGCAAGAGTAAACTGGTATCTTAAAAATGGTTTGATTTTCAAATTGACTGCCAAAGGACAAGGACTTAAGTAAACAACAATACTCAGAGTCGTTGCACACGCGCAGCTCTCTTTGAGATGAATGGACTCTTTGGGTTCTCATCATTACTTCAAAGGAGGTTTCTCATTTGGGTAGCTTGTGCGTGCTTAGCTTTAACATCTCAGAAAAGGTGTCTTTATTTAAGCAGCATGTGATGAGTACAGAAAGCACGAATCAGCAATTCTTACGCAGACATAATTTCCATAAAGTAAACAGTAACATGGTACCTGTAAAATGTTCTAGGTGTGGTTTGAATTGAAAATTGTATATACATATAAATAATACAAATAGACATCTTTGGCTATTAGTTTTAATCTAACCATGTCCACTCATAAAACACTTCATATAAATTATTTATGCTGTTCTTTAGTGACAAGTCAATGTTGTTTTACATTTCTATAGAAAGGTTTGAAAGATGTTAGTTAAGAATTATGTGAAATGGTATTAATGTAATATTAAAAACAGCTTATGGCTTAATTTTCAGTAAATCTTTATGTGAGAATAAGAAACTTACAGTTACCTCTGCAGTTCAAGTACCAGTTTATGGGTTATTTAACTGGAAAGCACAATAGATTTATGTGTTCTGTTTGTAGTAAGAAACTGCAAAATATAATAATATTGACCCTCCCTATCACAGGCACTGAAACAAGCTCATTCATGCCTCTGAAAACAAGAAATCTGTACCCCAAAATTATCTGGAACGAAATTGCAGGATCTTTTTTTAGAGCCAGTGTCAAGGACTCAGATGCAGTCATCTCTTGTGCTTATAATAGTACAAAGAGAGTAGCTGCAAAAAGGGGAGTGCTATAGGAAAAGGATGGTATAGGGTGAGGAAAGAGAAAGTTCTTTAGTTCTTTAAAGCTAAATGCCTTCTTCTGAGACTCCCTTTTATCATCAACTTCAATATCTTTTCATTATAAAAATTGTTTTACAAATCACTATTAGCACTTTATGTCCAACTCAACAACCTTTCTTCCATAATATCATAATTTATATGCAAAAAATAATGTGCCTGATTTAATATGCTTATCGGTCCTTGTACTAATTAATACATACATATTTTCCATCAGTAGTTGAGCTTAGTAACAGTAATATAAAAAAAGATACAAACTGTATGTCAAACTAATCACTAAGCCATCATGAACTCTTTTTGTACCCTCACAAGTGTGCTTAGGATAGAATTCAGTAGTTTTTAGTATAACAATTTAAATCACAATGCTTTTGACAAGGAAACTGAAATATAATTACTACATATATTGGTCATCTTGGGAATCACCTCTGCCAAAGTACAACAGATACATACTTCTTTAGAATCTTTCTTCACCACAATAAATACAACAGAACAGACATTTATGGAGGAAGTCTGCATCAGTCGTGATTAGAAGGATCTGAAATGCCAAGGATTTAAATTGCCACCTTTGCCTGCCAGCAGGTTGCTGAACACAAAGACAGATTTAAAGAGTTGCAAGGACCTCCAGTTAAATTGACCAGTTTTGTGCAAACTCCTCCTGTTATTTTATCTGTTTTTCTACAGCAGAACCTAGTGAGTTGAAGATAGCAGCTGTGCCATGACACTGCTTCCACTTGCCTAGACCAATAATCACAGAATCACAGAATCACAGAATCAACTAGGTTGGAAGAGACCTCAGGGATCATCGAGTCCAATCGCTGCCTCTACACCACCCTGTCAACTAGACCATGGCACTAAGTGCCATGTCCAGTCTTTTCTTAAACACATCCAGAGATGGTGACTCCACCACCTCCCTGGGCAGCCCATTCCAATGTCTAATAACCCTTTCTGAAAAGAAATTCTTCCTAATGTCCAACCTGAACCTCCCCTGGCGAAGCTTGAGGCTGTGCCCTCTTGTCCTATCGCTAGTTGCCTGGGAGAAGAGGCCAACTCCCACTTCACTACAACCTCCCTTCAGGTAGGTGTAGACTGCAATAAGGTCACCTCGGAGCCTCCTCTTCTCCAGGCTAAACAACCCCAGCTCCCTCAGCCGTTCCTCGTAGGTCAGACCCTCCAGACCCTTCACCAGCTTGGTCGCTCTCTTCTGGACTCACTCCAACACCTCAACATCTTTCTTGAAGTGTGGGGCCCAGAACTGAACACAGTACTCAAGATGCGGCCTCACCAGTGCTGAGTAGAGAGGGACGATCACTTCCCTAGACCGGCTGGCTACACTATTCCTAATAGAGGCCAGGATGCCATTGGCCTTCTTGGCCACCTGGGCACACTGCTGGCTCATGTTTAGCTGGCTGTCGATCAGCACCCCCAGGTCTCTTTCCACCGGGCCGCTTTCTAACCACTCTTCCCCCAGTCTGTAGAGCTGCATAGGGTTGTTGTGGCCGAAGTGTAAGACCCGGCACTTGTTCTTGTTGAACCTCATGCCGTTGGTCTCAGCCCATCTATCTAACCTGTCCAAATCCCTCTGAAGTGCCTTCCTACCCTCCAGCGGATCGACACTCCCACCCAGCTTGGTGTCATCTGCAAATTTACTGAGGGTGCACTCAATCCCTACGTCTAGATCATCTATAAAGATATTGAACAGCACCGGACCCAGAACTGAGCCCTGGGGAACACTGCTAGTGACCGGCCGCCAGCTGGACTTTGCCCCATTCACCACCACTCTCTGGGCTCGGCCAGCCAGCCAGTTTTTAACCCATTGAAGAGTCCACCCATCCAAGCCCCGGGCAGCCAGTTTGTCCAGGAGGATGCTGTGGGAGACAGTGTCGAATGCCTTACTGAAGTCTAGATAGACTACATCCACAGCCCTGCCCTCATCTACTAAGCGGGTCACTTGGTCATAGAAGGAGACCAGGTTGGTCGAGCAGGACCTGCCTTTCATGAATCCATGTTGGCTGGCCCCGATGCCCCGATTGTCCTGCATGTGCCGTGTAATGGCACTCAGGATGATCTGTTCCATCACCTTGCCTGGCACCGAGGTCAGGCTGACAGGCCTATAGTTCCCTGGATTGTCCTTCCGACCCTTCTTAGATGGGCGTTACGTTTGCTAATTTCCAGTCAGCTGGAACTTCTCCAGTTAACCAGGACTGCCGGTAGATAATCGAGAGTGGTTTGGCAAGTTCATTTGCCAGTTCCTTCATTACTCTAGGGTGAATCCCATCCGGGCCCATAGCCTTGTGGGTGTCCAACTGGCACAGCAGTTGGACATATAATAATAATAGTCTTTGGAAATTCATCTGGGGGAATAATTTCTTTAAATGTCCTTCAGCTAGGGAATCCCACCAGAAGCAGTATTTATTTTCATTGTTGCTGTTAGTGGCATGCAGGTTAAAAGCTGTACTTCTAAGATAAGGCGTACTTCTCGTCCCCTAAGCTGTGCTTAAGAATTGTTATTTAAAATGTTGCTCAGGCACCTTACAATGGTTTTCCAAGACGCATTTCATTTTACTTGGAAATATTTTATTTAAACTTTTATGGACCCCATAAAATACTATGAACTTTTGCAATACATTTCAAACACATGATAGTGACACCATTAGTAATCAGTACTGTATGTTGCCTCTTTTTCATGTAACTTCAATAGTCCTTAGATAGATTAGTATTTTAACTGGACCTCTTAGGGCACTGAGGACTTTAAGAGTGGGATTTGTCTCACTTGACTTTAGATACCAAGTCTGAGCTAACAGCAAACTAGGAAGAAAAAACAGATTGGAAAGAGACACCTACAGGTGAAAGTTTATACAATTTTATCTGATTTTTTAATGTATTTATATGATGTCTAAGTTTTATAGATCTAAAATTAGGTAAGATGAATCCAACTCTTGGCAAGTTTATGAGATGCCATGCATTGCACTGTAATTTGTTTTCCAGAAGACAGCGGCCTGGAAAATAATGATTGCCCTAAAAGAAGAGGGTGTTTCATGAGAATTTATAGTGAGGAAAGGAGAAAAGCATAGCAGAGGTCAATATGAGTATGTGAGAAACCTGAAAGCTATTTTACAAACATACAAACAGAAAAAAGTAAATTTCACTTTGTCTTAAATTATTTTATGTATAGCTTTAGTATCAACTAAGAGGAAGAAAAATGGAAAGAAAAAGAAAAGACCTGAAAAAATATAAACCATTTTAGTATTATTTTATATATTATTGCATTTAGACTATGGCCAGTATATATATATATAAAAAAGATTTAAAGATTCATTTTATTTGGTTAGAGAGAGAATGAAAAGGAAGGGGTTTTTTCCATGCATTTGGCTTTTGGAACGATTCACTGTAATTGAATCCATGTGAAAAGGTGGGTTGCTATTTACAGGTTTCATTTATATGAAAATGACCACCTGCTATGGTAATGAAAAAGTCAGTATGTTAAAACTTGAGAAATATCTTTTTATGAGCTATTCCTTCACCATCCTGACAAATATCACAGACTGGCAATAAAAGCTATTTTTCATATTTTCTTCTTGAAATTTGAAAGAAGATAAGAACCCTTAACATAAAACAATACTTTAGTAAGAATGGGAAAAAATTATTTGACCCCAGTCTTCCATCACCTCCATCACCTCCCCAAAACAAAACAAACAAATACAATGAGTTTTTGGCTACCACTAAAGCAATTCCCCATTTTGTATTCAAAAGCTGTAATGCATTCATATAGCCCCAGATAGGAGAAACTGAGAAATGGGTAAGAAGTCTACCTCATTCCCTATCGCCACATAATCCTATGCAAGTATATGAAATCCTGGGTTGAACAGTATCGCCTTACTTATCCATCTGTCATCTGTGAATCCTTTTCCACTTACCTATTACTTGGTATTAGAAGATAAGATATGTTAATACCTATTACAACTAATATTCTTGTGTTCTAGAAGAAAGTAGTTTACACTGGAGATACTGTGGATGTCTGTACTTACAGGATTGCAATTATGGTTCAGTAGAAATGGTATAACAACTCTCTTGATTTGAAGGAAAGGAAGCCAAGGGACTACTGGCAAGTATTTTATTTGTTCCTAGCCTTTACAATTCCTTCTCTCCTCTCCGGTTTACAGGGGACCTGACTTGCCAATTGTTCAGACACATTACACAAAACTCCTATGTATACCAAAGCACGTGGCATTTGGAAACTGAGAACTTTGAGAAACTTTCTTTTTTTTTTTATGTTCAATATGTTTTTCACGATTTGGAAACGAAAGATTATGAAGAGGTTGGTGGATTCTACAAAGTAAACAAAATAGGTATTTATCACAGCATTTAACGAAGACAAACACAGATAGGCTAGCACTGAACATTTCATTAAGTTAGTGATTTGCTATCTGGAGATGACCATAGCAGTCTTACTCCTTAACAAGGAGATTTCAATAGGGAATCTAAACAGTTTTTGGAGATTTAGGGTTGGAGAAGCTTACAGCAGTAGAACTAAAAAACTGGCATGTTTTGCACATTAGGACTGAATCTCTAGTCAGTTATAAAACAGGAACAAAAAAAGATATGGAAATACTTAAAAAAAACCCTAAACAAACAATCCCCCAGAAAGTAAGGATAAAGGGTGGTCCTACCGGAGTTTAGGACTCACAGATATACAAAATATGTCATGCTGTTCTTACACAATAAACCTGCTCAAATCTTATTCTACCCTTATTAGGACCATTGAAGTTTCTCAGCAGTTCAGTGGTGCAGTATAAAAATGTGTATAATTTAAGCATTAAATCAAAGTTTGGCTTTTATCTTCCCTGTGAGGGCTTGGTAATTTAAAATATCCCTTTGGCCCTGTTTTCATTTTGTGCACTTTTCTATGTTCTGAAGAGATATACTAATATACTCACTCTTTGGAACATCTGTGCAATCTCCTTCAGCCACAATCAGGCAGAGTTTTTTTCTGCTAAAAGAACCACCTTTGCAAATTAGAATGTCCTTCTGAAACAGCTGTCGTTACACTCAGTCCCTCTTCCAAGCACATCCCACTGAGGTGCCAAAGCAATCATCAGCCACCAACCCAAGAAAGAAGGTTCGAACCCCCAGAGGCACTTGTTATGGCTGAACTTTAGGAAATCTGAAGCCTAGACAGGGTGTATCGTATTTCTAACAACCTGCCACTTCTACAACCTGTTCCCTAACCAGAATTTGCTAAAACAAACACAAAAGATTCCCATTGCCTTCAATTAACTTTTTATCAAGCTTTAGCTACTTCCTCTTATCCCCACTGCCTACTCACCTTCCCAATATATGTATCTCATCCTTCTGCTCTTTTTTGCTGCTTCCAATTAGTTGTGCTTTCTACCTCACTGACTTTCCTCTTGATTCTTCAGACTGTTTTTTTCATTCCCTTTTCTTTCTTGCAAACTGTATTCCTCTTACCCTTATGAAAGTGCCAGCCACATGTTAATCACAATCTCCTCTTGCCACATCCATTACTTAAAACCCTTGCTATGACCATCTGTAAAAAAAGCACTGGTGAGACCACATCTAGAGTGCTGTGTCCAGTTCCATGCTCCCTAGTTCAAGAGAGACATGCACATACTGGAACGTGCCCAGGGAAGAGCCCCAAAGATCATGAAGGCACTGGAGCATCTGTCATATGAGGAGAGGCTGCGAGAGCTGGGACTGTTCTCTGCAAGAGCTGCAACTGCTTCATCCCAAAGAGTGGGAAGCCAGACAAAAATGCCAGGAGGCTTGAATGAATGAACAAGGAGCTCCCAGCAAGACTCAAACACAAAAAATGAAGCATGCAGAAGGTGGGAACAGGGAGAGGCAACCTGGAAGGAATATAGAGATACTGGCTGAGCATGAAGAGATGCAGTTAGGAAAGCCAAAGCCTCCCCGGAATCAAAGGTGGCAAGGGATATTAAAGACAACAAGAAGAGCTTCCATAAGTACACATGTGACAAAGGAAGACTAAGGAAAATGTGAGCCCACTGCTGAATGTGGCAGGGGACATGGTGACACAGGGCATAAAAAAGACTGAGGTACTGAATACCTTCTTCACCTCAGTGTTTACTAGCAAGACCGGCCTTCAGGAATCCCAGGCCCTGGAGACCAAAGGGAAAGTCTGGAGCAAGGAAGATGTACCCTTCGTGGAAGAGAATCAGTTCAGGGAACACTTAAGCAAACTGGACATACATAAGACTATGGTCCCTGATGGGATGCACCCACAAGCTGAGGGAGCTGCCTGCTGCCACTTCAAGGCTACTCTTGATAATCTTTGAACGACTGTGGCAACTGAGAGAAGTGTCCAAAGACTGAAGAAAAGCAAATGTCAGTTCAAACTTCCAAGAAGGGCAGGAAGGAGGACACAGGGAACTACAGGCTGGTCAACCTCACCTCCATCCCTGGGAAGGTGATGGAGCAGGTAGTCCTGGAAACCATGTTCAGGCACATGAAGGACAAGAAGGTGATTGGGAGTAGTCAGCATGGGGAAGTCATGCTTAACCAACCTGACAACCTTCTATGATGAAATCCCTGGCTTTGTAGATGAGGGGAGAGCAGTGGCTATTGTCAACTTTGACTTCAATAAGGCTTTCGACACTGTCTGATGTAAGATCCTCATAAAGAAGCTGATGAAGTATGAGCTAGACGAGCAGGCAGTGAGGTGAACTGAAAACTGTCTGAACGGCCAGGCACAGAATGTGGTGATCAGCGGTACACAGTCTTGTTGGAGGCCAGTAACTAGTGGCTGTAACCCAGGGGTCAATACTGGGTCCAGTCCTGTTTAACATCTTCATTAATGGTTTGGGTGATGAGGCAGAGTGTACTCTCAGCAAGTCTGCAGTTTGTTAAAAGCAAGCATTTCAAACAGAAAGTGGTAAGAGGACAGCAGGTGAACAATAACATATTCTTCCAAACCTCCCACTTCTAGACCCAACTGCTATCATCTGTAATCTCTTTTGTTGCTCCTTTGTCTAATTTTAGATCGCAAACACTTCAGGGCATGGATGACATTTTTTATTTGCCTAAGATGCGAACAGCAGCTATACATAAACTGTATAAATGATTAATAATGATAATAGAAGCAGCACAATGGCAAAACACAGCTCTGTCTCCACCTCCCATTTAATAATCCAATAATCCAAAATAAAAAATCAAATAGTCTACAAACGAGTAAATATTTTTACTATTTTAACATTATTTTTTCTTATAATCTTTGGATATAATGGAGAGTGTTTTCCACCTTAATAACGCCACAGAAAGTTAAAAAGAGGCGAGACCCTAAATTTAACAAATTCAAAGAAAACTTGAATTTTTCTGCAGAATGAAAAGGTTCTCTAATTCAAAAGGTCAGATAGAAAATGTTAATGAAAACAGAACCCAGTCAAGTCAAATAAAATACAAAAATAAACAGGGATTTTGCTTCAGGCAGCTTGAATCTGATTTAAGCAGCACTCTTGGAAGAATCCAGCTGTTGTTTACTGAAATGTAAAATAGTGTGCTTATTCTTTTATGTGACAACATTCATGACCCTTCAAATCAGGATGTAACATATTTCTTCTCATAGACAATAATCATTTTATGTACAGTTACTAATCTGACCAATTACCTGAAAGCTAATTACTCAGACTTTACAGAATGGGACAGCTAACCCAATATATTTTGATTTTAATTACCGGTATTTAATAAGGAGCACTGCCAAATACAGCCATACATTAATGTTTTACAACAGAATTACAGATATTTTAATAGTGATTGAACAAGTCTATGATCATCTTGGTTTTATAGCCTCAGAGCTTAATTTAATTTTAGCTAGTGCAGAGCTGGGCTATGCTTTGGCAATTACAGTATATTATTCATGTTAACAATTTACCTCTTTTCTCTGTGTATACACTGAATGTCCATGTTGAGACAATGTAATTCCCTCAAGACAGCAGGATAACCCAGAATGTTCAAAACGATGCATTATTGAGAAGAGACACCGCCTTCCTTAGGAATATAACTTGTGGCAAGTTTAGACAGAGACTTACTCAGCCCAGACTAAGTGAGCCCTCAAAATCATAAGCTGCAAAACCCATTTGCACTTGTACCTAACACATCTCTAAAAACAAGGTGCAGTCTACCCCCACTTATAGTTCCTGATTTTTACAGAAAATTAATGAAAGGCTAGTGCTACTACAGAAAGCAGTTTCCTTTCTCTGTCATTGTGTGAAGCTATGTTCTATATAATTTTATATGTTATATACATTCTATATTATTGCACTAAACATTCAGTGCAATTTTGTGCTGCTTATAAAAGCTAAAAAAGGTCAGCAGAGAGAGATATGCTCCCACAATCCATGCTAAAACGTTTATTTCAGTCTCATGGTCTCCAAGCTTTCACAAGTGCTTTAAGAGGAGATTGGAAAGAATTTGCTGCCCACTCACGATGATGTCTCATAAAAGGTTCTTCAAAAACGGATCAAAGGCTGTAATTTCCATGCCATTTCTGTCCAATTTCCTTTTCTCTTAATGTTTTCATTTTTGAAATGGCTATGATTGCAATCCAATTTTGCCCACACAGCACTGCAGGTCTAAATGAACCATTTATCACAAACTTTTTGTCTTTTAGCCGCTTGTGATTTTATTTGCTTTGCAATTTTTTAATTTCATTTTTTTGGTACTACTTATACTGCATTGCAATTACCTTCATAATTATACCTGCAGTGATTTACATTATTCTGCTCCCAGGTGCATCATCAAGACTTCTGATCCAACCCAATTGCACTTTAATATTGATGTTAATTTTTCCTCCTCCTCCTCTATCACCAGAAAGATTTTCATACGGATCTTTCCACAGGAAGAACATTTTTGTCCTTCCGACAGCATGCACAGCATGCTGATACCTTGCATGGCTTTTCCTGAGTGGGACTGCCTTAATTTACGTGCAAATCTCACATCTTTTTTTTTTCCCAAAAAAATTTTCATGTATGAGAAGAAAAATCGAGATGATAAAGTTTAGCACATATTCCGTTGATTCTCATTATCTCACTAGACAGAATGCCATATTTTGAATAACTATTGTGTTGCTCTTCAACATAAAATAGTACCAGCCACAAGCAGACAGGTTCTCCATCATTTGCCGAAATGTTTTTGAGTTCCTTGCCTCTGATTTACAAAAGAATTAAATATAAGCTATTATGACTCAGTTTAACCAACAAATGATCTTTCAAATGAGATTTTAAAACCCTCTCATCTGTCGCCTTTGAAAGTCAGGAAAGGAATTTCAGAATTCAGTCATCTAGCCCTTTACAAAAAAGGTCAAAGACCAATATATTTTACTTTAGTATTTACTGTTTTCCTCCAATTTCCCTCTCTGTTCCAATACTTAACCTTTTATAATAGTGTTATTTATTACAGCTTATACATACCAAAAGATTAAATATTATTTCAAGGATAAATTTTATTGCTATATTTTTCTTCAAAATTATCTTTCAATATAAAACAATATGGTGTATTACAAAATGCAAAATAGATTTTTTTCAGACTTAATGGTCTCTAAAGTGAGAAAAATAAACTATATATAATCATTAGGGGGATGATTAAGTGAGACAGACAATAAAGTAACAAATATAGCAATACTCAGAAGTCCCTGCAGACATGGCTAAAATACCTCAAATTTTTGTTGCCACAGTGTTCACATCACTGAGTCTAGTACCTCACAATATTTCAACTACATATGATATATAAATAAATTTATATATAAATATATGTAATAAATATATATATAAATATATGTATGTGTATATATGTATGTGTATTTGTTTATTTTACACAGAATATATCTAATAAAATCTCAGAATACACCTAATAAAATCTTTGTTTACTAGGGATGGACAGGGAGCAGAAGTTCCCCCATAACTTTCATGGATGGATCTATTTTACACTTGGCCAGACTGACACAGCTCAAAACTTTATGTCCCATTTGGTGAGGTAGTGGAAATCACTGGATGTCATGCTAAACTTCTATATATATACACCACTTCGTACATAGCTTATAACCAAAGTTCTAAGCAAACAACAGTGTATGGCCAAAGTAAACTAGAATTTGTATGGAAGTGGATGGGAAGAATAAAAATCAGATAAAATAAAACTTATTGTTGTTTTAATACAGGCTTTTCCATAAGCAATGATTCCTGCTGTTTCATTAAGAATGAACAAACCAGTGATGGAATTTAATGGAAATACTTTGATTTGGATGTAGAGGCTAAGAGAGGTATGTCAGACAGGAAAGTAAGTGAAAGACTTCTCCAAGTTAATCAGTAACGATGAATAGGCAAATAAAATGATTAGACAAATAAAAAATAAACTTTCAAATGAGAGAAGTATTCTGTAGGACAAAAAAGAAAGTCATTCTGTAGAATTCTGTACAATACAGAAAGAAGTAAACAAGTACTTTTATTGGGTCTCAGTGCTTGTAAAACCAGCTTAACAGCAATGAAAGTAGATACTTAAATGAAATAAACCCCTAAATGTTTCTTTACTTAATTTAACCAAGTGAGATCATGAGGGAGTAAATACTAGATGCTGTTTCTAGAGTCTCCTTTTCCGTTTTCCATCGAAAAACACACAGGCCACATTCTGTTCTCAGAAATACCAATAGAACACATAAACTGAAAAAAATTACATCTATTTCAATAGAGCTAATCCAGATTTACGCTGACATAACTCAGAGTAAAATCTATCCCAGTACATTACATATTGTCTGATGGAGAATCAGAACTTCATCTATATGTGAATGACTTTCTGTAAAATTGCATTCTTTTTAACGAGTAATAAAATCAGTATCAATGCAATAACACTTACTAGTGTAAGATCAGAAGACCAGCATTTTTTCCACAGCAACTGTCAAAATGCTTTTTACTAGAAATGTGATTTTTTGCTCCTAGAGCATTATGACCCATATTTATGAAGGCGTTTAGGAATTATTAAAATCTACTGAATCTAGATTTAGAAATACCTTGTAAGTCTGAGCCTTAATGCGTTTTCTCTCATCAGTTCAATTTCAGCTTTCCCAGCTCTTACAATTCTTACCTTACTTTTTTTTGTGGACAAAGATAAAGATAAGTGATGTTTAGTCCTTTTGATTTTCAAGACAAAAAGGCCAAAATGGTGGCTCCAGTTTCAACAGTGACAACTGCTTTGATTTCTGTCCAAGGCTATTGACCACAAGGAGAATTATAATGGCAGAGATATTTTCTTCATTAAGAAAAGTCAAATCTATGCAGTAAACAGCTACTGTATTTAAAGCAAGAAAAAAAAAATAAGAGTAAAATAAAATATCATTATGTGTTTGCAAGTTTAATCTAATATCAGCTCTTCTTTCTCTCCCAGGTATGATGCCAATTTTTAAACAGGAAGAAATACTGAAAACACAGCATACAAGACAGTGTAATATGTAACAAAAAATGGCCATTCAATTTAACACACGGAAAGGCATATGTGCACATACAGCTGCTGTTCCTTATGTGGGAAATAAAAAGCTACTGGCAATATTATTTACTACAAAATTAATGGAGCCAAACTTGTTTAGGATGCCATATATATGTGTAGATACAGCGAAATGTATTTCAAATAACTTACACAACAATAAAAGATCTCACCAAGTGAGAAGTAAGTATTTAAACAAATTCTATGATTGGCTTTTTGTTTTGTGTCCCTAATTCTGTTGTACCCAAATCTGATGTCATTGGCTGGGTTTACGTTAGGTGTAAAATGGCATTTGTTGATATGGACCACTGTTCTTTGCAACTTTGCAGCATGTCGTCTCTTGTTACCAAGGTCTATGTCTAACGTGACTACCATAAATAAATAGATTAAAATATGCTACACTGTACGCACATGCAGACATTCTCAAATTTAAATGATAGAAAAAACATCGAAAAAAAGGCCCTGAAGCAACAGTTCATGGACATTTCAATGGAATTCTACTTCTCACAATAAAGTCTTGATTAAAAGTGCGATGAGAATAAAACTTAAATCTCACAATAGGATTGCATATAAGCTGAATGAGCACTAATGGGAGATAGTTACACAGTTGTGTTCCTAGGTTTCTACTAGATTTTTCACCCAACTTTCATTAATGTTGCTGTATTTGATTGATTGCAATTTTCTCCATTTCTAAGTGTTGTGCCAGAACGCAACATTTTGTTCCATTCATCATAGCAAGTGACAACGTTCCTTGGCATGTGATATTAATAAAAAGTCATGTTGCCTGTCTCTCTTGGTCACACCAAGGTTGATTTTTGGTACCATTTAATATTCAGTTAGATTGTCAGTCACATCCCTATTTAAATTTGAAAAAAACTTCTGAAAATAAATACATCTATGGAAAAAAAAAGCCAAATTTAGGTAATTTACATTGCATGTCTCCCCCAGCACATCACACCCTGCCCTCACCCTCCGTACAGAAGCAACAGAAAGGCCTTAGGTTTGCTTTCATTCCTTGGCAATATCTTCAGGCCACAAAGTGAGATTAGATTCTTACCTGGCCTCCCATGTGGTCCCTGTTTGAAGCTCTACCAAAATGCTTTGTAAAGTGACCCAGCCCTGACTTTCCAGGTGACAAACCTGTCCATCACTGAGTGCTACTCATTGAACAATGATCCTGACAGCCTGAAGAGCTTTCCTGAGGTTTTAAAGTAGGCAGAGCAACACAGGATCACTGCATACTGCTTGAAACAAACTTCCCCCCTTTCTGCGAGCCATGCTGCTCACGTCTCACACAAGACAGCTACTCAAGCACCTTCAAGGGCATTCCCCAAGAAACAATACGCTAATTCCATCTCTCTAGCTAAGCTGGGTCCTGGTGCACATCCAAATACATCAAAAAAAGAAAACTAAAATTCATGCTACAGACTGTATAATACAATGAACTATACCAGCAAGGTAATATATTATTACCATATCATAATATCACACATATTAGGCACACATACACATATGGAAATTATATTTATTGGTTACTAAGTAAAATTGTGTCAAAGAGTATAAAGCTATACTATAGATTTGCCACAAAATTAGTACAGATCTGATTTTAGTCCACTCATTTCTTATGCACAACTTCTGTTTAAGCTATAAATCTTACAGTTTTTACCATTTTAATATCAAAAAGATACAAAACCCCCACACTGGTCTAAAAATTTTACTCCAATGTTGCGGCAAATTCATAATTCCTAAGTATTTATGCTGGGGTAAAGCATCAGTCTATTTTTGGACTATTTTTATTCTCTTCTGGAGTTTGTCTCTGTGTTTCATGTTTAAGCTCACCTGTGTTTTATATTAACACTTATTGAACACTCTTGCAGTGGTATGAATATGCACAAACACAAGGATCAGTAAAACAAGGTATTTTATAATGGAAAAAGTTGATCACTTATTTTCTTCAGGAAACTACACATTCCTATGTGTAGGGATAAAAACTGTAAGCTGTAGCACTAGCAAATCATGCAAGACAAGGGTAGAAAGGTACAGAGCAATGTAAGGACTCAACAGAGTACTTGTGGAAACCAAGCCTGTTCCTTCAGTGATGCAGCACAGGTCTTTTGCATGCAAAGCACTACCCTGTGGTCAAACCTAAAAAATGTACTCTCTAACAAGCAATCCCATAGCTGACACCAGAACAAGGAACAATTATTTTTGTCTGGTAAAAACTACAGCTGTGTCTTCTTAATGATTTTATTATTTTCCAGATATCTGGCTATGAATGCAAAAAAAAATAATTATTGCTAGAAAGAAATATGTTGACTCTCCTGTGGTGCCTGTCTTGACCTCTAGTGTTTAAGGGGGTAGTACCAAAGCTGTGGCTCTGTGGTTCAAGAAAATGGAAAACACTGCATTGAGAGGATATAGCTTTCATGAGACAAACTGAGATAACAGAGAAAAGGATATGATTTTGGATATAGAAGATCAAAATGGGGGGCTGTAAGGAACTGACCTGATTCAAGGGCTTATTGATACTGAAAAGAGGACGTTTTGCCTTTATTCCTCCTTATTTCTTTCCCTATTCCTGGCTATGGGGTTCCACAAACTTCACTTTCCTCGATGTTCAGCGGCCCCTGCTATGAAATAATTCTACTTATCAGTACAGGTGTAAACTACCCATCTTCTACTACTAGCTTATCTTTTTTTGCTGGATTAGTAAAATGTATGGGCTCACAGGAAGTTCCAGAGTTAGGAGAACTGGTAAGTTGCACAGACAGGAAAACAAGATACTCCTGACTTTTGTGGAAGGGAGCTGTTAGACCACAGCCAGAAACAATGAAATTCAACACTAAAGGACAAATATATAGGCAAATAACATTAAGAAACAACTAATATTAATAACTTCTATATCTGTTGGCTGACATTTGACAGAGGGAAGGATGGGGAGATTTTTTTTTTATACTGGGAACATTATATAGCGATATCAAAAGTCTCAGGATTTTGTGTACTCTGACTCATGCTCTGTAAACCTCCCCACCCCTTGCCCCATGGTCACCTGTGCAGAGTTCATGGGAGCCCTCTAGTTGCATGTAATTCTTAGCAATTCCAAAGCATTTCTTCAGGAAAATAGATGAATGGCTTGGACCACCCTGCCAGACTACAAAAATGAGATACAAACTCAATGAAGTCTCTTTTCCCCCTTTTGTTGAGCCAGGAAGCAAAGTTAAAAGATATGTGAAGCCAGATACTAACTCAAACAGAGCCATGCACTCCTAGGGCCGCACTGACACGCTTGGGTGACAGTGAGCTAAGATGTCCCACGGGATTGGGACTTACCACATGGTGATGAAGTTCTACAAAGCAAACGTGGACACTTTGCATGAGAGCAGCACGCTGCAAGTCATACTGTTGCTGTCTGCTGCTCCGTTTGAAAGGAAAGCTGTGTGTTCATTCTCATACCTGTGATGTACACTACTTTCACACCAAGCTGAATTATTCTATCAGTCTACACAGTCCCAATCCTTTTCTTACCACTCAAGCACAACATCCACCACTGTGAATCAAAGATATATCGTAAGTAACTCCGATAGAAGTTTGCAGTGTTCAGTCTTTTCTGTTCTTTTTTTCCTTCACTATGTTGCATTCTGCTTCCTCCATTTTATTATTTTCAGTTAGCCTTTTCTCAAAAATGTTCTCATTTTTAATAATACTTAAGTAAGCAGCCACTTACTATAGTAATTACTCTTCAAAATTAATTAATACAATGAAGTGCCATGATTACTAACACCTTAATTATTTGCATAGAACAGATAGCACAAAAGTCTGGGGCTCTTTTGTGAAGGATGCTGTAGCTCAAGTGAACAAAGCAGTCTCTGTACCATCTATTTATAGGTAAAACATATAATGTGGGGAGTCAGGAAGTCAGTCTGTATCTGCTATAGATAGAGAAGTAAGGAAGACTGGAGATGAGATCACTTGACCACATTCACCCAGTAACAAGGAGAGCCACAATTTGAACCTGTCCCTCCATGGCTTTTCAGCAAAATGGGGCGATTCAGAGAGCTTCAGGGAAGGGCTTTTCTGGTGGTGCTGATACAGAAAAGTTTGCTGTTAGCTGAAACACAGTTTTGGGTTTATGTTTGCGGTACATTAGATGGCTCAACCATTTCAGTAGCTTCAAATCTAGACAGTGTGGCAAAGATTTCAGTGTTTTATCAACAGTCATCATGAGATCTTGAAAACATTGTTTTCTTCCACAGTGTTCTATACATCTAAGATATCCAATTATATCCCCTTAAATGCTTTGTCATAGGCTACCTGCTCAGATAGAGCTTTCATGAGAATTAATGAAAAAAGTCAAGTACCTGAAGAGAAAATGTAGGGCCCTACAGCATGTCCTACAGCTCCATGGGTTCTACAACACATCAACTAAGCCAAGTCATCATGGGGTTTTATAGTTCCTGTGCTAGACCTGCAGCTGTGACTGGTAATGTTAACAACCCCCTACTCTTTTCTCTCTCAACTAACATCAGGAAATGGAATCAGTACTAAAACATCAGAAATTCTCTTACTTTATATCTATCTTCTTCACAAAAGAAGCACCAAGAACTAAAGAATCTGAAGAAAGTCCTGCATACTGAGGAAATAAATAACAAATTCTGATTGCCACTCGTATAATCCCATTTTGTGTCACAGAGAATCTGTTAGCTACCTAGAGACTAGGCAAGGTGATGGGCGAAGTTTGTTATTATGCTACGGATATTTTTATAGTGATTTGGGTTCTTTTTTTTTTAGTAGTCAGACATATCACTGCTTGATATGTGCAACTACACATATGTCTTCTGCAGAACCTGAAACCAAGGAAGGAATATTCAGTAACAATAACAACAACAAAAAATCCAAGACATGATTGCAGAATTATTTCTTCTGAAGTTTTATCTTGTTGTCTTCTGTTCTTTTTCAGATTCTCTTTTTTTCTTTCAGTGCTCCTCCTTCATTAAGTTCTTGTTTGGCAAACAGAGTACACAAAGTAGATAAGGATGCCAGTGGTCTCACACATGATCATAAGTAATTTTTATAATTGATGCAGAAACTGCCCACGCATAAGGTCCACCTGCCTGAGCAGTATAAAAAAGCTGAAAAGCAATAGGATGTAGACAAGTGTGAATTCTCTTCACATTCCTCACTCGCTTATAGCTCCCACCTGTTGATATCAGCAGAGCAGCCAGAGCAAACCTCACACCAGCTTGCACATATGTGATAGCATTAGGGCCAGGTGGTATGAACTAATATAGTCCCCCTGATGTTCAGACCTACACTTCAGCATAGCCTCCATCTGCCCCCAGAGCTGGAGTGCTGTCACTGCATCGACAAGTCCTAACTGTGGCAGGTTTTTACACCAAAAAAGTTAACTCAGATAATAAAAAGTAAAATTCTATTAATGATAATAAAGTGTGCTCACCCAATGGATTTTATTGCCTCAAGGCCGACACTAACCTGCAGAGTGATCAAATACCTTTTAATTAGTATGACACATTAGTGCTACAAGTCATTTAACTACCCTTTCTTAAGAGCCAAGAAAGTGACTGGAAAAATGAAGTCCATACAAATCTGAAACATTCTTGAATATTTTCTCACTTTAGCGCATGTACTTACCACAGTCTCTTCGAGATCATGCTCACTTAACTATTTGCAGAATTCCTACAAAGATCTAAAATGGGACGGGGCAAAAGAAAATTCCTAAAAATACTAACTCATGACTTGGAATACATTCTGATCCATTTAGAAGGTACTGCAATATAAACATATAGGCACAATCAAGTATTACATTGCGCATATCTATTTTTGTCATACAGTAAATTAAATAAAATCAACATTAAGGTAAAAAAACATTTTTTAAATGAAGGAGATATATACACTCTGTATTCGAAGTCAGTAGTTTAAAGCACATGGTTGCCAATCTCTGTACCATGAACAATAAAATGTAGTTTGTTCTTAATGCTGCTGTGAGTTCTTTATCTTTCTGTGTTTATGCATGTATTTCGGAGATCTATGCAGATACTTGCAATGGTACTATTTAAAAATCCTTTGTAAAGAAAAAGTATTATCATATTAGGCTAAAAATGAAAAATATTAAAATATTTAATTTCAACTGAAATACCTTATGCTTATTCTGATAATCCGAAATATTTCTGTGAGAGAAGTAAAATGTGTTCAGTTTTGCTCTTTGTAACACTTTTGACTTTCATTTTATATTGTGATCAATAAGAACTCATAATAACTTTTAAATAATTTACTGGAAGTGATGTAAGCAATATGGAAGTAGCAATGACTGAAAATGTCATATTCTAATGCCACAGCCTGGTAACAGTACAGTGGTGGCTAATATCAAATGGGTCTTGTAAAATGATCAAGTATTCCTTACACAGTACATGGAAAGGTTTAATAAGGGGGGGTCACCTGCAAAGTTGTAGAGATATTCACCCATAGTAAACTAAACTAAACTAAACTAAACTTAACTTAACTAAGCTAAATGGAACAAGTGGTCTGCAAGGTGGTACTGATACCTGCAAAACCTTCTTCAAGAGTAAGCAGACCTTCTTACATCGTTACTTATATTTAGATTTATTTGTCTTATTCTTCGCTCTGAAGTAAACCGCTGATATTAAAATACTGTCTTTAATGTCAATGCTAAAACACTATGATTTTTCATTTTCAGTATTATTCTTGTGATCGAGAGCCAGTTGGAGGGTATCACCCTATGGCCCAGTGGGTATGTATAGAGGCCTATTCTAGCACAGCACCATGTGCTCTGAGACCCGATTACAGCCACACATTACTGTCAGCACAACTCAAAGCCACACCTGCTTTGCTGACACACAAAAGCAGATTAGAAAACCAGAAGGGACTATTGTTATCACACAGTCTGACCTGCAGTATTACAAAGGGCTTGGGAATTCCCAGAAGAAATTTCTATTTGTAGCAGAGATTCTGTCTTAGAAAATCACGACTTTGACTTATAAACTACCTGTCTTAAAGAATTCACCATCGCTATTTTCAGAGGTATCACCATGGTTCTTTGTTTATGGTATGAATTCATCTACTTTCAATTTCTAATCTGTTTACATCTTTGTCTGCTAGGTTTTAAGCCTTCTGTTTTCAGTCTTCTGTTTTCCATGTATACAATTATAGACTACCATCAAGTCTTCCCTTAATGATTTTGTTTGCTAAGTGAATTGAATAAAACTCCTCAAGATAATATATCGTTATACAGAACATTTTCTGAATCTTGTGGCTCTTCAAACCTTCTTTAAGTTTCCAACATCTTTGCTGAATAGTGGGAAACAGGATTAGGTTTTGTATTCTCTAGCCTACACAGAGCAGAAGAGATAAAATGATCTCAGTTTTATTCTATATTGCCCTGTTTATACGTTCAGTGATTACATTAGCTCTTGGTTGGCTACTGTTCTGGATGAAAAACTTAAGCTTTATCCATTATTATTACCCATTAAGGCACCTAAATGCTTTTCCTGGGTAGCACCCCCTGTTCTGTGACTTGAGCTGCCTTTCTTTCTTATATCTTATTGTTTGCCTCAGCAGAGTTCAATCCTTTATTATTCAAGTCCCAGACCTGCATTTCCATTATTTTGCCTGAGACTGATGTCAGGCTGACAGGCTTATAATTACCTAGGTCATCTCACCCATTTAAAAAAAAATGTTAGCACAACCTTAACTCCCACAGGCTTCTGGAACATCCCCAGTGCTCCAAGCTATAATGAAAATGAATATTAAAAGTCCAGAGAGTTCTTCTGCTAATCCTTTAAAAATATTTAGATGTAAGTTACCCCAATGTACTAACTTAAGATTTCCAGCATTAGTAGCCTTAGTGACTGTTGGAGTAGAAAGAATTTCATAATCACAATGCACTATGAGTATGGCAACCTGCTTATCCTCACATACAGAAGTATTTATGAACACTCCTGGCTTTATCTCCTCTTTGTCTGCCACAGACTCTTTATTCATTCAATCAGAGCCATCAGTTCTATAAAGCTGGCTGAATTATTATTGCTTAGTATCCTTCAGAAAAAGGATCAAAGTAGATCAAACTTAGTAAACACTAAGCATGTATGTGCATGTGATAACGTGCAAGTGGTAGGCGTTAACCACAGAAAACCATAATTAAAGGTATTTTTAAGGAAGAAGAAAGACTCTAGCGAGAAGACTCATCATGACAAAAATCAGTATCCAAGAAGCTTTTCCTCAAGAACTCTGAAGTCCATCCAGTTCAATGCTCATTCTTTATGTTTGCAAAATGTTACACTCCTCTTTCCCGAGAGCTAAACTCCTGCCTAATTATCTACAAAAGCAAAAAGAGCAAATACTTTGAGATTCTACCTAGCGGAACAGCAGTA
This sequence comes from Nyctibius grandis, assembly GCF_013368605.1. Taxonomy (NCBI): domain Eukaryota; kingdom Metazoa; phylum Chordata; class Aves; order Nyctibiiformes; family Nyctibiidae; genus Nyctibius; species Nyctibius grandis. Next base: position 46,804,031 of record NC_090662.1, on the reverse strand, counting down.
AATTCATTGCAAAGTTCCAGCCAAGTAAGTGAATTTCATAGAAGGTTCAAAATAATATCTCATGCTGGACCTTTAACATTGATAAATGGTATGTAAAGGGGTCCCTGAGGCATAGAAAGCACTTCAAAACTCAAGAAACTCCTGGCAATACACAGCTGGAGAGAATGTGTTGAAAAAGATAACTCTTCGAATAACAATCCGTGTGTCCTCCTGTCTGTAAATTCAAAATGCACCAACAGTCAGGGTAAAGCTTTTATAACAGAGACGCAGTACCATGGAAATAACTACCTTTGTATGTAATTGGCGACATTCACAAGTGGTAGGGATGTTTAATAGGCAGATCTTTGGACTAATATCAGGCCCAGGATGTGCAGCAAGAACGGCAAGTTTGTTAACCATGTATTTAAATTTTTTATATGGTAAAGAATTTATTAAATGGTGGAAAAATAAACAATCATTCCACAGAATATGTAGGTGTAATAGGCTGATTCCATGTCAAAAATCTTTTTAATGGATCCTGAAATCCCTCAATTTTCAGTGAAAATGTCAGCAGAAGAAACTGCTATCCTAGGCTGCAGAATTAGACCCATGCATGCAAGTGCAAAGTTTTATCTTTAAGAACACAGCATTATTCTGCTACAGATATTTCCAAGCACCCTACCTCAGTATTCCCTGGAAATCAAACATAGAGCACATGCAAACTCTGTGTATATAACCTTAGTCATATTCACTGACATTTTCTAACCTTTTGCATGATACTATTCCATTTCAATATAAAACGATTTCAAATGCTTGAATTATTTCTTTACCACTTGCAATTCTGGCAATATTAAGACATGATACTGCCTGCCTTTAAATTTTGTCTCCTCAGTTATTACCTAGTAACAGACTACTGACAACAGCAAACTTGTTCATATAATCATGAGCAACAATAAGAATATAAAATTTAGAGAACTATTCCCGTTCCCAGTCTATTCATTTGATGATGCATTATTTTTGAGCTTTAAGCCACTAACCTTTTAATCTCACAATGTGAATGTCAACTGTGAGTGATGAGGCAGACACATCAGGAAACACCTTTTTCTAGGTGCACCTCCATGCACTTGGCTTCGAGTGACACATCGTTCCTTTGAAGGGATGTTGTACAGAAAGATGTTCCCAAACACAAACACTCTCAGAAGCTACCACAGCTAGCAGCAGTTGAAAACAAACCAGGACAGATGGGGGAGTATTTTATACTGACTAAGAATACCGTGTGGAAAAAGGTAGAAAAAGTATTACCACCAGAAGATTAACACTCAAAAAGGTGACAGCTTGCTACTTCTGTATTTTAGTAAGATTTAATATTATATTACTGAATTGGACTAAAATATTCAAAACTTATTTTTCTTTTTGCATAGGAAAAACCAGGAATTTATAAAAATTAACTGTATCTTACATAGTCTTTAAGGAAATTATGTCCTTTCATGAGTTCAGCTCTGGGGCCCCCAACATAAGAAGGACATGGATCTGCTGGAATGGGTCCAGAGGAGGGCCACGAAGATGATGAGAGGGCTGGAGCACCTCTCCTATGAAGACAGGCTGAGAGAGTTGGGGCTGTTCAGTCTAGAGAAGAGAAGGCTCTGGGGAGACCTTCCAGCAGCCTTCCAGTACCTGAAGGGCATCTACAGGAAAGTGGGAGAGGGACTTTTTACAAGGGCATGGAGTGATAAGATGAGGGTTAATGGTTTTAAACTGAAAGAGGGTAGATTTAGATTAGATCTTAGGATGAAATTCTTTACTGTGAGGGTGGTGAGACACTGGAACAGGTTGCCCAGAGAAGTTGTGGATGCCCCCTCTCTGGAAGTGTTCAAGGCCAGGTTGGATGGGGCTTTGAGCAACCTGATCTAGTGCAAAGGTGTCCCTGCCTGTGGCAGCGGGGGTTGGAACTAGATGATATTTAAGGTCCCTTCCAACCCAAACCATTCTATGATTCTATGATTCTACAATTCTTTTCCAACATATTATTTGAAGAAAAAAAGTAAAGAAACCCCAAACAGTCTTTTTTTAAATGAAAGAATTTAAACTGTGAAGTTATGCTGCATTGAATTTTCTTAAAATCAAATACTTTTATGTGAATATTTACACTTGAATTATCAAATTGAAAAGGCATTTAGCTAATGTATCCATGAAAATGCATTGAGAGAATGAGCAAGTCTGAGTTAAAACAACAGTAAAAAACAAGGACCGAGGTGGGCCAGCAGTACGATGGGCCACAGTGACTTCAGTAAGACTACGGTAAGAACTGCTAGAGAAGAGGAACAGCAGGGTAAGACACCACCTAAGGAAGTGGGCAGGAGCGTGGATCTCAGTAAATGACTCCTGTGAACACTCAGCTCCAAGTGAGAACACGCTGGGAAGACAGTGAAGACTATACTGCAGTAGAAACATGGACGTGAGGTCTAGCTCTTCAATTAAATGGAAAGTGATGAATCTATACAATGTTGTATCATATTGTCCAGAAAAATTTAAAGTATATTTTCATTTTCCACTAGTTTTAGTTTTTACTAACAGCAACAAAATGGTTTTATCACTACTTATGAATATATTTCCTCTGAATAATTGCCCTAATTTCTTTTAGGTTACACTGAGAGTTGAGAATGCAACAAGAAATTCACCAATATTCACACACAAAACATGCACTCTGAATCTGTTTTTTAATCAGGTGAACTTAGTCTTCATCCTGAATCAGACTAGCAGGTCTGTTTTCAAGTCACACTTGACTCTCTGATAGGATTATTTTTGTATGTAGATTAAATCTTAAAACACATCCTTTGTAGTATTTGAGCTAAGTTTCATTGCCAAGTATTGAAAGCAAAGTAAGCACATAAAAACAAAATAGTAAGCAAAGGAGGACAAGATATGGGCGGGGAAAATCAAATCTATGTCTTAAATTTTGCTGCCCATGCCACACAGAAGAAATCTATGTATATTCTTTACACCAAACATATACCATTCAAGGAATATCGATCCTGCTGAAGTCAATGGCAGATGTCCTGATGAATTCAAGAGCACAACATGCAAATGTTGATGTATTTACAAAGAATATTTAATAGTATCTGCAATACTATTCTTTAAGAAGAAAGTCCTTTTTGCGACAGCCTCATGACAGCAGACAGAACATAGGTCAGACTCCTTGTCTAGCGTCTCATGTTTTAAAAAGTGTTCTCTAATCATACCTTCAAAGCCAAATACTGCTTAAAAGAGGGGGTTGTTTCCTCTCATGATCTGGAAATGAAAGTAATTGCTTGCTATTAGATGTTAGCTAGAGACAAGGGAAGAAACAACAGTAAATGAAAGGTTTTTCACATTGGACAAGTCACCTAAAAATGATGAACAAACACATAAAACAACAGGAATTATATGGAAAGAGAAGATTTCATTACTGGATAATTTGTAGATTCTCTCTCAAGTGCAGAGTTCTTCAATAATCAAAAATATTTAAACAACTTTTCACACAAAAAAAGACTAGTTTGTCCATCACTTCAAAATCTCCTCTCCTACACAGAAGATAAACCTTTCTGCAAAGGTTTTGGATGTGCATGCCCTATTTCTTTATATACACACACTTCTACTCTGGGAAGAACGTAAATGTATTTTGTAAGTTACAACATGATAAATGGTAGATTTATAGGAACTGGTGCATTGCAACTGGATGAGTGCTCTGAACATAAAGTGAGAGACATCATTATTGTTGCTATAAATACTTTGCACTGTAAAATCATACTGTACTTTATGTGGCAATACAAAACAACATAATACTAAAATAGCCTCTGTTTCTGGCCCAGCTGAAACCATAATGATCTCTGAATGATCCCAACAGAAGCTGAACTGAATGGGCACAGGCATAGCTTCCAGTTTTTATAGGACCCCAAATACGTTGCATCGTCACAGCTCCAATACAGATAACAGCATTATTTAATTTCTTAATTAAATCAGCCAGGTCCCCTTCTTGTAAAGTGAAATGTTTATGGCTAGGTTATAAACCATATTCTTTCTTTCGCCTTTCAAACTCTACAGGATGCTTTGTACATTATGCCTTTAAAGAAAAGTAGAGACACAAGGTTCCTGTGTGCCTGAGGTCTCCGGGACCTGAGGAAAACTACTTCGGTGAAGACTTTAAAAGGTAAGTGTCTGAAATATCATTCTAATGCCACAGGTAAGCATCTAAGGATAATGGTACCATGAAAAAGTTAGCTGGTAAAACAAATGTATACATGAGGAAGATGGAGATGTCCCATGTATTGAGTTCATCTGTTCATTCCATAAATGTGCAACTGTTCTCTCTTCATCCCTTTTTCCTGATTTTTAGGCATATTGAGCTCCCACAGCTCTCAGCAGGTTCAGAGGGAGCTTCGAGGCAGTTACCTCAGTAAAGCTTGACGTAGAATCTGAGTGCCTAAAGGGCTCAGAACCCTACTTCAAAGGTGAATATTTTTTAAAAGCATGCCTAAATTTATCTGTTCCACTTTTTCTAGGATTTGTTGAACAATAATAATACTGCCTCACATTCACAAAGCACTTTGGGATCTCCAGCTGAAAGATGCTATTCAATTACTCTCATGAAATCATTGTTAAAAATGAGATTCCCTATTATGTCTATTTTCTAATCAGCTGAAGAACACTAAGTTCAAAAGTTCACCTTGATTCTAACTGGATTCATAATCTGTTTAGGAAATTGAAAAGAGAAGGCAAAAAAGGGGCAGGAGAAAAATGTCCAGTGATAACAAAACAAAGGGAGAAGAACAAGTAAAATTAAACAGACTGTAAAATGATTCTGAGAAGGCATGAGAAAAAATCAAATTATAAGTATGATTGATTTCATAAACAGAGTGCTAGCAACATGAGCTTTGTCTTTATTCCTACTATCATACATCATACATAATTCCTAATAGTTTTTTTTTATTATTTAATGAACTTGCCTTATCAAAACTCCACAGAGAAGAAATAGTTGAGAAACCGAATGATTTGTGAACCCTGACTGCTCACAAAATACTCTGAAAGGTTAATTTCAGATATGTCAGATTGCAGAAGGTTTTTTCCCTAATTTTGATATTGATCTAATACAAATATAAAGCCATCCCCTCAGGCTCACAGCTTTGCAGTAACCAGTACAATCATTTCCCATGAAAAAAAAGACTAAGATCATGTTGCACATACTGTGGAGCCAGATTTCTTGTTGATACCAAAATCTGTATAGTAATGTTTTTAAAGGTAATTTTAATTGTCTTTATTTGAAATTTCCACTACAACACACATTTAACGGATATGATTTTAAGAACGAAATTGATCACTGTGATCTAAATATTGAACTTAAACACCCGATCAAATTTTTAAGGACCTTTGCTTCTAGGACTTATTTTCTTGAAGTAACACCTCCACTTGGTTTGGCAAAACAAGAAGTAGTTGATATTTACACTAGATGAGGGCATCATAAGTCAGCATCAAGCAAAATCATTTTACACTTCTCAGTTATTTCCCATATCTTTTTCCAGAATACCATACATCCACGGGGTAAAAGCATGTCTGACCCATTCATTGAACCATCTGTTTAACTGAAGAAAAGTATCTTATCTTTCTTTCCTCCTGATATAAAAACCATACACTGTTTATTAGTGAAAAACAGATAACCATAACCATAAGAAAGAAAATCTTTAACTATAAATATTAACCTAAAGTTTCAATTCACTAACAATACATACACAACTCCGCCAAAACATTTGCTGTTTCCACTTCTGTGAACTAACTGTGCATTTCCCCTAAGTATTTTGAGTTTCGGATATGATTTATATTTCCAGGAGGTGGACGCAGCAAGCTGCACGGCAAGTTCATCTGCCCTAATTTAATTGACAGACACTATGTTCCTTCATAGTCAATTGTGAGAAACAGTTCCCTTAGAAGATGAGTCATCCCATCCTATAACAGAGGTTGAAATAAAATAAGATGAATTGCCCTTCCCCTGGCTGTAAAACCAGCTGGGGCCTGTACTGTAAACTTACACACTCGACTTATAGGTATCTACAAATAGACAAAATTAATCCCAGTCCTTAGTTCTCAAATCAATAAAATTAAGGTGACAGAGCACAATGATTTTAAAAAAATTATTGCACATTATCAGTTTACCCTGCCCTAGTCATTTTTTTTCAGTTTCAGTAACTGTATTAATCCATTTGACTGGCACTGCTGACTGCAGTTTTCACCTTCACACTTCATATATGAAAATATGTCAAGCCAGCACTGCTATCTGATCCCATCCATGTTCTGATGTCGGTGAGCTCCAGAAGTGTGGCAAGGTGCAATTGAAGCTAATCTATGGAAAAAAAATGGCTGAAAATATGTTGCAAAAGCATTGCAAAGATGTATAAATGTTCTAGAAGTTGATACTATTGGAGAAGGGACAGAACATTCTTTTAACATATTGCACTGACAAAGTAAGATTCAGATCTATCAGAAACACACATCAGTAATTAACACTGCTCGTAAAAGAACTTAATCATATCAGGCGAGAATTGACACTGCATCCAGGCAAGGTAAATTGAGAATACAAAATACAGAGTCACGCATCAACACTGTAGGCTCACACTTGGATATTTTACACATAAAACTTATCTAGGGCACTGATAACCACATGCAACGAAAGATGCACATTTGGCAGACAAAGCACAATTAATTATCTGTTTTATTAATATGATCCCGTGTGTGCTTTACATGAGGAAGTGCAAGGCGAAAACTGCAGTGAAACAAGTAGGAATTCTGTCTAAGGAAAGTCAAGCAAAAACTTTAGAATTTGGCCTTTACATGTTAGCATTTAGCTTTCAAGCCTTTACAATTATTTTTAATTGCTTACATCCTGTAATATTGCTTTAGTGCCACTCAAGGGGAAAAGAATTATGGTTCTATTTTAAAATAAACTGGGTAAAAGTATTTTGTAAATCAACAGCCGATCAGCCACTATACTGCAAGTATTTGGCAGGGAAAAAGCTGCTTATAATGCATTTCAGTGCAAGTTTAAAAGTTCTTCACTCCAGCAAAACTGATGCAACTGCGAATTCTTTGTATTCCATTCTTCTGAGGAAGCAGTAGTCCCTTAGCAGTGTGACATTTAATCTTATCAGGCTGTTTCACATTTGCATTGATGAAACAGCAGATGAGAACACAAGGACTATAATCTGATGCTACAACTATGGAATTAAATGGATTGATGGATTACTTTTTTAAACAAATTGTATTAACAGAAAAAGT